>NC_045487.1:19901083-20585012 GCF_009650955.1 Corvus moneduloides | reverse complement strand
GGTCAAGAAATTTTTGGTATGGAAACTCTAGCAATCCCATTCTTTTGATATTTAACATGAGTTCCAGTAAACACAGGAGGGTTGCTGACTGGAATGAAGCAAACAGCGCTGGCACATAGCCTTTCAAATTTTATATTAGTTTATGAGAAGTCTAAATGCTAATTTGCACAATTATGAATCAACAATATTCATTTCAGCCTAACTCTGTCATCAGTGTTTTAACTAAACTGACATATCAATAAAAATGTGCACATAACTTTTAAAAAGTTAGGGAAGATACATTCCCAGTCCACCAAACTGAATATGGTTCCACCACAACGAATTAAACCCTAATGTATAAACAACAATGTAACAAAAGAAAATTTATATGACAGAAATTATTATAAGCTTGTATATAAGAGCTAGAATATGTGACACTTAAGTGACCACAGCAGATCTGGCATTCAGCCCTGATCTCAGAGTTGCTGGTTTGTGTGCACTTACTGTTATTCACATAGTCTCCCCTCCCTGAGGGACTCGAATACAAATCATATGGTGGATGTAATATGTAATAGCAGCGCAAGATGCATTTGGTTCTTGAGGCAAGTCTACAGCCAGATGCATTAGGAGCTGTGGAGCGAATACCCAGAGCGAGAAAACTGAGACACAAAATTTCCACAGTATTCAAGAAAGTTCTGAAACATTTTGAGGCATTTATTCAGCCAAGGCTTTCCCTGACTCCAAAACGATTTCGCCAGAGAAAGTGGTTTGAATATCTGAAGTGGAGTTAATTCTTAAATGTGGTTCTTTATTTTAAATGTAAACAACTAAAAATCACAAAACCCCTCTCAGAAAAGGTTCTGTGCTAATTCCTCTCTCTACTTGTCATTGAAGCTGCACTCAGAAAAGTATCCATTGCTGCCTTCTACTGAGCATTCTCACGTTTTGTAGAAGTCAAGTCGTCAAACTAATAAAGAGTAATGCCTAAAACTACAGGTGGTCTTGAATCTCTCTGTTGACTAAGAACTGTTGTTAAAATATAAGTTGCCCTGCCACACAGAAAATACAGTCAGTGCAGGTAACCAGAGCCAGCTTCTACCACATGGGCTCAATCCTGTTCCCACTGAAGTCAATGGCAGAACTCCAACCTGTCTAATGGGAACGGCAACAAGCCTTCTTCTATCTACTTAATACAAATGAAGATACTCATCTCCTCTTTGACACATTTTGGGCTCAAAGCCATTGGCTGACACTTGTTTGGTTCTCTGCATGTATGTGACTCATGGGATAATATAATGCCTGACTTCCATTCTGCCAGACCTGTCTTTCTCTGTGGTTGACTACTAATTTCAGAGGCAAGATGCAATACTGCAGTAAAATAGGATGGTGTTAAACTAAGAAAATTGCACTTACTGAGAATAAATGAATCAGATTCCCTTTGTGAGGATTCCCTTCCAATTAAAGAGGTATACCCACGCAGACCTGAAGACATCAGCCCATTGCTCCCACATAGAGTAAGAAGTCTCTAGCAAAGTACTTGGCAGTAAAGGCAGCGTAAACATATTGCCTTTGCCTCACCAGGGGTAACCTGAGGAGCAAACTAATAATGGAAAAGACATAAAAAAATCTGTATTCCAAACAGCTGATTTTTATTTCAGGCTACATACACAGATTGCGTTACTCTGGATATGCAAGTGTTCAATCAGCTGAGCATATGCCGATTTTCCACCAAAGGTGTAAACTCTTTCAGATATGGGGTGATTTTCTCTCTTTGGATCCATAGACTAAGTTTGAGAAGTGTTACCATAAAATAATAATAATATAATATGGACTGGAAGGAAATACCTGAACAGACTTTCTGGTTCTTCCAAAGTTTCTTGTGATACGCTTATTATTACTAAGTCTTGGCTTCGAAATGCAGTTACCTTTGGTATGATACAGCAAACCACACTGTAACACTGATATTTGTGTGGTGTTTGTATGCAATTTCAGGTGTATAAACATGGATTTCATTACGGGGGAAGAAAGATGCACCCAAAACCAGAGATGTCAATGTATAAAACATTATTTTTTACTTTATTATACCAAGAGAGGGCACTGGGCCTGCTTCTCCACCCTTTACTCAGGCTTTTGCCATTCTTTTCACCACTGAACTGGGTCAAAGCCAATTCAACCAATAAATCCAAATCAGTAAGAGCAAAACACCTGCTTTCTCCTACCAGCAAAGCATCTCTCATTGCCCCACTTCAGTGCCGAAATTTGTTCCTTTCCTCCAAACTCCTGAGGCGGATGAATGAGGAAAACTCCTCAAGGGCAAGTCGCTTGTCGAAGCAATAAAAAATAAAAGACTGAGAAATCGTGGCATTTCTCCACCACCCCCAACCTGCTGCAGGACTTCGCTATGGTCATGAGCAATCTCTCAACTCTGTACACAGTGCTAGCAGACAATGACTCCCTTCGTCCTCAACATGTGATCACTTGCTCAGCCTCTCAGTCACTGCCCAACCCCCGCCTCACCCCCTCCATGTCCCCAGCCCCATGTCTGGGACTGGCGAGGGGCAGGGGTGGAGAAGGAAGGACTGCACAGCCCCACTGGTGCGGCAGGACAGGCAGAGGCTTGGCAGCATTGCAGCAGTACTGTGTATAAAAGGAACAAGCTCAGTGGGAAAACCAAAAAACCACCCAGCAGTCATGAAGACAAACGTTGCTGAGTACATACACCCAACAGCACCCTCCCAGAGCTGGAGCTGATCAAGCCTTTGCCTGTGCCAGGCTAGTCTTGGTGCAGGGTGCCTGTATGCAGGGAGATGAGTGGAAATGCCACATGTGAGAACAGTCTCTGCCCACGGTCCTGTCACACTTACCCATGTGTGGCCCGCAGCAGAGCAGAGCAGTGCAGCAGCTGCCTGCCATCCTCTGCAGCAGCACAGACTGGCAGCTGTGCTCACAGGAGTGTGCTGCTCCAGAAAACCCGCAGAGGTCCCTTCCAGCTCCAACTGTCCTGTGATATTTGGAGTGGACAGTGCATAAAATCCTTTCCACCATCCATCCAGCTTGTGTAGTACATGCCTAAGTACTGCTGAAACAGGCAATGCAGGGGGTCATGTGTGAGACTACAGGCTTTGACCCTGGTGCTAAGGCACACATTCCTGGACATGCTGCTCTCAGAACTTTTTTCATCTGGGCAATGACTTAGGGACTTTTTGAAGGCTCAGCTGTGTGCCAGAGTAAGGGTTTGGCTTGAAAGGAAGAGAAAATGGTAGATCTGCAGCTGGGAAGGGCTGGGAGGGGGCTGCCAAAGCAAAAGGCAGTCTGCAAAAAGCATGTAGAGACTGCAAAAAGCTCAGTGCTGTGAGAACTGTTTTGTCTAAGCCATGACTGAGGGCCTTGTCGAGGGCTCAGCCTACAGTTAGGGTTAGGATTAGAGAGCACTGCTCACTTTTGGCACTGTGTTTAAGGCAAGTGTCTCTAAACACTTTTCTGCTATCAATAATTTACCCTTCGTACTATTCTAGAGCATTCTGTGTTTATATAACTATTGAAACACCTATGTGGTAGATAGGTGATCTTAGTTTTGAATCACGGAATGGCTGATTCTTCTGTCACTGAAGACTAGTTTAATCTACAGTTCATTTAAATTAATGGAAAAAATCTGCTTTGTGAGGCCATAAATGATTTGCTGAAACTACACACACACACGGTGAGTCACAGTTCAGAACATAACTCAAACAACCAGGACTGTATTCCCATGCTCTAACCACTAGATTACAGTCCCTCCCACATATACCCTGCAATAATCTTTGCTCAAATGATAACAGTATTTCCCCACTTTACACGTTGGACAGCATTACTCAGTAAGGCACATCCTACCCGATGGGTGTAGAGCTCTGCAGGGCTGGGGGAGGAAGGAAGCACAAGTAAAAGTCATTATTTTTGCCCAACACCACTAGAACTTAACTCTCTCCTTGGGAAATTACTAGCTCTGGACCCCACAACTTACATGTAACTGAAAAGGGAAATCCTTGATCCCGATTTGCATTCATCTTTCACCCCCCAAGCAGCGAGTGCTTGCAGACTCACCATCACAGTGGATTTCAGAAGAGCAGCCTTCATTTCCCTCCCTTTCATAGCCAGCATGAACCCTGCTGGGAGGAGGCAAAGCCCCTCGGAGTACACCCATCCAGCCCAGGGCCAAGCAGGACTCGGGGGCTGCACCTGCACTAGGCTGAAGGCGCTTCGGGAGTCCACTCTCATCCTCATGGCCCGCGCACCGCCGGGTCACACACTTGTGGGTCCAATTCTCTCTCTGGGGTGTTTAATTTCTGCTGTGATGTGCCGCGCTGGACATACACAGCACGAGGGCAATGGACACACCGTGGAGCAGTGAGCTGCGGGGAGCGCGGCTCTCCCGGATCCCCTCCACGTGAAAGGTCGACACGGGCGCTGCTGAAGGGCCACGGCCCGGGGCAGCCTTCCCTCACCCGCCTGAGGCGCAGCCCCAGCCCAGTCGCGGGCCGCCCGTTCGGGCACCAAGTCCCGCCGGAGAGAAGGGCGGGCAGCGCCCGGGGACCCCGCTGACCCCCTCACAGGGCGCCCGGGCACTGCGCCACACGCCGGAGACTACTTCACCTCAGGGCCGGCCGCCACCACGGGGCAGCTCCGGGACGGGACGGGACGGCCCAGGCGCAGCCACCTCCCCACCCACGGCTGCCCCTGCCCGCCCCACCGCCGCCGCGCCTCGCGCCGCCTCCCCCCATGGCCCGCGGCCGGACCCCGCCTGCCCCGGGCCCTGCCCCGCGTCCCGCCGGCACCGAGGGGCCCCGGGGCGGTGTCTCCAGCCCCGACCCCGCGGGAGCGAAACTCCCCGGGGGAGGGGAGGGGCTGCGTCTTGCCGGGAAGCGACGGGCAGCGGCAGTGCTGCCGGGCGAGCGGGGCCCGGCCCTGCCCGCCGCCTCTTTCGGCCGGGTCCCGCCGTGCCCCGGCTTCCCCCCGCGCCCCGCTGAGAGCCGCGGCGCCCCGGGCGGAGCGCGGGCTGCCCGGCCGGCCGGGCCCGGGACAGCGGGCGGGCTGCGTGTCCTCGGCACCCGGCGCCTCCCTCGGCCCTCCCGGCCGCCCGTCCCCGCAGCCCGCCCGTAGGCCCCCGGCCCGGCCGCGGCGGGGTGAAGGGTGAAGCGAGGCGTGACTCACGGGCACACATCTGACACCGCAAGCGTTTAGGAAATTGCCGCTCTCTTAAAGGCAACCTTTACCACTTTACACTACCAGTGTATTTATTTCTCTGGGGCGAAAACCGGGGAGTTGCACTCCATTAATGCGTTTCAGTCACCAGCCCTGGCAGGGGATGCAGAAGTCGATGGACAGCTGGATGCTGGTCTGGAGGAAGAGCTTTTGGACTCCTGCTACAGGAGAAAGACTGGAAACAAGCAGAGAGGCAGATGGTTATGGTAGAATATATGCTGTTTATTTATGAAGGTAACCAGGACTTCTGACAAATTTTATATGCAGTTCCCCCCTCCCCCCCAATTAAAAAAAACCACCAATGTGTGTGCATATACATACACGTATACATACCATACACACACACTGCACACACATACACACGCTGCCAGCACTGTGCTCTCACTGTTGTGCTTTCAAACAGCTTCATACACCTTTGTTCTCCTCTCTCGTCAAGACTTACTTCAGTTGGATAAATTGTTATGCAGCTACGACACAAGGAAGAAATGTTCTGCCTGGCTACCAGAATGCCCAGGGGGCCTGTTTGTTTGTTTATTTTTCTCTCACTCTGGGAGAAGCTCCAGAGTCCAAAGGTGCAGCAGCACCACGGACAAGCCTCCTTGCCCCACCGCAGGCATCCTGCAGCCCCACAACCTCTGCTCTGTTCCAGGCACTCCTGCCTTGGGGTTGGGAGGCAGCAGCCAGTACGGGACAATGTGAAGAAGGCAACACACACTCATACTCACCCACCCATACAAATAATAAAATAACATTGCAGCACAAGGGCATAGTCTCTGTCACCAGATAAGAAAGTTGTGTGATGGCAAAGACCTAAGTAAGGCAATAAAGTATAACTAGTGTACACGAACGGCTTTCACATTACATGAGGCACGGTTTGGATGGACAGAGACTTGGAGAAGAGCTAAATGTCCTGGAATAAAGCAAAATACACTGAAAGTTCATAGTAAATACCCGCATCTATAGGTATTTATTCATTTGTGCTTCGCCACGTCGTGACATACAGTACAAGACACTGCTGCTCTTTCTTTTGATGGAGAGAGCTCACCATACTCTTGCAAGCTGCTGCTCCATCAGTCCCAGGCTGTCCATTGGTCCTGCAGCGGTTCTGGCCCCTTGACCCCCTCCCAGCCAAGGCAGGGGACAGGGCTCGGCAGAGGCAGCCCAGCCAGGCTGGGACAGTCCTGGCAGCAGTCTGGTGGCTGCCCCACACCTCAGTGCTCCTAATGGCCGGCCAGTGCTGCACATCTCTCAGCCTCAAGTCCTCTTCTCATCGCTGACTTCCCCAAAGCTGCTCCTGTCTGCTGCACTGCAGGCCAGCTGGAAGGGGTCTGGCAGGACACCCCAACCCTCAAGTCTGCACGTCCCTCATTCTTTCTCCTCGCACTCTGCAAGGCTGGAGGGCATAGCAAGCCCCAGAGCTCCTGCAGCCAGCTTTTAAGGCACATCTCGGTTGCTACGCATGCTTTATTACTGTTGTTGTTGTTATTATTATTATTGTTATTTACCCTGTGTAGACACGTGGTCTTTTACTTCTTCCCCTTGCCTTTCTCCTTAGAAAACTCACCATGTTTTCAGCTTACTTCTGTGTCATCCCTAAGGCACAAACCTTTTAATACTAGAGCTGCCTGGCCTCTTGTATAGGTCGTGAATTGATAAAAAACAAACAAACGAAACAAAAAAAACCCAAAACAACCCCCCGTTTCCCTCCCCCCCGGCACACCGCGCTTGCTGCGCGCCGGTACACATAGTATCTATGCGCGGGCAGCGCAGCCCGGCCGGTCTCGGCGCGGCGCTAGGCGCAGCTGCCCATGGCCTTCACCAGCGAGCTCTCGGGCAGCTGCCTGAAGATGCCCCGCAGAGTCTCCAGCTCCCGGGTGAGCTGCTCCACTCGCTTACGCAGCCGTTCGTTGTCGGTGGTGAGCTCCAGCACCTTCTGCTGCGTCTCCACGTTGCGCTGCTTGGCCTTGTCCCGGCTCTTGCGCACCGCGATGTTATTGCGCTCCCGGCGCACCCGGTACTCGTTGCTGTTCTTGTCCACTGTCTTTTTCGATTTGCTCCGGTGGTCCGAGGGCATCATCTTGAGTGTGCCCGCGGCGGGCAGGCCGCCGGGAGGGTGCGGATGGTGCGGATGGTGCGGGCTGGGCACGGGCGTGGGGGGCGGCGTGGGGTGCCCGGGCTGGAGGTGCATGGTGGTCTGGGCGCAGTGGGCGATCTGGTACTGGAGGTGTGACGGGTGCTGCTGCGGGGCGTGATGAGGATACAGGGCCGACAGGGCCGCCGACTTCACCTCCTCCTCCTCGCGGGGCTCCTGCTTGATCACCAGCGGCCGCAAACCCGGCGCGGCGATGCGCTCGTAGAGGGGGTCGAGCTTGCCGTCCATGTAGCCGGCCACGCAGCCGAAGAGCGGCTGCTGGTGGTGCTGCGGCTGGTGCCCCGGCGCCGAGGCGGCGGCGCCGGCTCCATGCATGGTGTGAAAGTCGAAATCCCCGGCCAGGATGGCCTTGGCTTTCTCCTGCTGCTTGCTGTGCTGGAAGAGGTCGGCCAGGAACTCGTCGTTGAAGGCGGCGGGGTCGATGTAGGCGCTGATGTCGATGGAGTTCTCGTTCTCGCAGATGTCGCCGAGCTCCGCGCCTCCCGCAGCAGGTGCCGCCGCCGAGGGAGCCTCTCTGTAGCTGTAGGCGCTGCCGGGCAGGGGAGTCTGGAGCTGGTGGTGCTGGCCGCTGCTCATCGGGGGCCGGGAATCGACCTCGTAGAAATTGGCTTGCTCCATGAAGCACCTACAGTCTGCCGGGCATGGTGAAGGGCTCCTGCAATCCAGGTTTCGAACGAGACGACGACGGCAGCGGCGGTGGCTCTAAGCAATCCCGCGGCACGGTGTTGCAGGGCACGGCTCGGTGCGCCCGGAGCCCGTCCCCCGGCCCAGCCCCGCTCCGCTCACTGCCTGCCTGCCCTGTTGCTAGTGGGCTGCCGCGGTCCTGCGTGCCGTATATATACAGCCCGCAGCAGGGCCGGGGATCGCCCTCTAGTGTCCAACCTCCTGCTGGGAACCTTTGACCGCCGCGCAGCCGGGTCCCAGCGCCCCGGCCGGGCACAGCCGACCTCCCGCCCGCCCCCGGGAGCCGCCGCACCGCGGGGAGAGCGCCCCGCACTCCTCGGCCCCCCCCCTTCCCGCCGCCGCCCCGAGCTCGGCGGGTGCTGAGCGCTGGATGACTCCCACCAAGGAGACTCCGCGCCGATAAGAGGCCCGGGGAAACGGCGCGGGGACTTTGCGCCCGCGCTGCCGGGGCCGCTCGGCGGGGCAGAGCGGCCAAACGCGGCCGGTGCATTCCCACCGCCCGCTCCCGCCTCTGCGCCGAGAGCTCCGGGCCAGCGCTACCCGGCCGCGCTTCGCAGACAGTCTCAAAGTTCACCATCATCCGCGCATACTTGCAAATATTTGGCCAATCGGGAATATTCGCCCCGTCGGGTTTGGGACCCAAGGCGCTGCGTTACTGGCGGTGGTTACCTGCCGGCAGCGCCCCGTAGCCGGCGGGTCGGAGCAGCCGACCGAGGGCCGACCGCGCCGCGTTCCCCCGCGGCCCGGCTTCATCGGCGGGACCCGCGGGGCTCGCCCGGTCCCAGCGGGACCCGCGGAGTCCGGCCCCGAGCGCCGCTAGGACCTGTCCGGGGATGGCGCCCGGCGGACAGGGGCGGAGAGCTCTGTGGCCCCGGAGGCTTCCCGGCTCCGCTGCTCGGAGGCGATCGGCCGGGCCGCCCTGCCGTCTCCGGCGGTCCCAAGCCCGGAGGAGCTGCCCCGCCTGCACGGAACAGCCCGAGCCGGGTCACCTGCGGGCCGCTTCATCCCCCGCACGAATCGAGCAGGTAAATTTAATGACGGATTTCCCCAAACGCACACTCAGCAATCTCGACCAGTGCCGGGCACGGGCCGCCTCCCAGCCTTGACCCGGGATAACCGCGGGCGCAGCTGGGCCCGGAGCCTCCAGCGCAGCGCTGCAGTGGCCAGGTACCCCCATGTGTACTGCGGGCGTGTGCCCGGCCCCGCGGCGGCAGCCTTCCCAGCCTCCGTTTTCTGGGGGTTTTGAAGGCGATCAGTGTTTCCTCAAGTGCGGGACTGGAGAGCAGCTGCGTGTCCCAGCCACCGCTCCCCGCCTCGGGGATATGCTCCTACATGTGGCTCCTGCGTACAGGCTACAGTCATCCCAGGAGCCTCCGTCTCAAGCTTCAGTTCGGCCGCGGCGAGGATGCACAGAATTCCTCCTGCTGCCATCACTCGCAGTCCGCAGAATAGATGAGTCTATCTCTCCTTGCACAGCACCCAGGTGCACCTTGGGGAGTCCCAGGGGCATTTACCTCTCCTGGTCCTGAAGGTCCCTTTGAAAGGACAAACCAAGCCCCCTGGAGCAGGTGCAGGCTTAAAATTGCTACAGAACGATCTGCAGGGAAAATGAATCAAACACAGTGATGGCTGGAGGAAAAAAAATGCTGCAATTCTTAGTCCTGAGTGTTTTAGTAAAAAAGAAACTTGTGACAGTAAATTCCTCAGAAAGAGTTTTACAGACTTCTTGCAATTAAAAATAATTGACAAAGGATTCAACAGGAAACAAAAATGACAATGCACCAAAACCCCATGTTTTTGTTTCACACAATGCAGGTGTGAACCTTTGTTTCATGAGCAAATGCAAGGCCAGCAGAGTCAGTTGGCACACTCCGGTGTCCTCTCAGGAGAATGGATTCTGTAATTACAGCAGGGAAATATTAATGTACAGATTACGGAGTACACTTTTCACTATCAATTGAAAAAAATTAATTCTTTTTTTTTTTTAGATGCAGTCAGTATTTTCTAAAATTATATGTCTTGGCTTCAGTGCAGTAGCAGTGCCTCACAGGGCTGCTTCCACAGGGAGCTGCAGCACTGTCTGAGCAACCAAAACACTCATAAGAACTCTGAACAAAGTCCTGGTATAGAGGAAAAGCCTCAAGTCTGTGACAGGAGTGAGTTTTGGGTGTTTCAGAGTGGAGAATAAAATGTCCCTGACTGCACCCAACTGTCCAAATTCAGCTTGTTCAACTCAAGTGAACCCATTTCCAGAAATGGGACAAACACAGAGGTGGACTTCTTGCCTGCTGGGGGAAATATCATCTGGAATAAATGCTGGTAAGCAGTTTATGTTCGAAGCTTTCAGGAGGCCTTGTCTGACTCTGAAGTCAGCAGAAACAGGAACAGGCCATAAACATTTAAAATAAAAAGTCAGTGCTGCATGAAACAGCAGAAGGATAACTAAGAAAGTGTAAGCAGAAGTGTATAACTAAGTTTGTGATTTAATAACAATACCTACGCTTCTCTAGTCTTTAAAATGCTCTCACATTTTATAATCATTCTGAAATTAAGGCCTAACTACATATTAAAAAAAAAAATTAAAGTAAATCAGAAAGTTTAGGATCAGATTCCATTCCTAATTACTGTAATTAACGAACAAGTCCCCACAATTTAAGGACTGGTTTGCTCAGTTTGGTTTTGGTTTTTTTTTACATAGACCCCTTTTATCTAAGTTAAAAACTTGTAAGTCTTCTATTTTTACATGGAAACCTAAATTCCTGTTCAAATTATTTTAATAAGGTATCAAATGAAGTTCCCAGACTTAGCAAAAAAGACATCTTTGTCTTTTTATTTTCCCTTCCTGTTTGAAGACAAATAAAATATTTAGAACTGGATCATCCCCAAACAAGCACAAATCCTTATTTCCACATTTATATCAACAGTGATTGGTACCAAATATTTCAAATATTAAAGAGAAAACTTGTTGCTTAAGTTACATGAACCAGGGAGCAGATTAAGCTAAGAGAGGAAGGATAAGTGTTGCATACGATGGCTCCCTGAAGCAGCGCTGTCAACTCTTGAGGGTGCTATTCTTCCATCCCAAAGCAGATCTTGCTGTCCAGAAACTCAGGGAGGGCAAGCGAAGGGCTCTGCAATTCGAAACAGCACCAAGAGTCATCTATACCAAGTCAGCTGCACTCCTTATTGCTTAGGGAAGGAAACTGAATAGAAGAACATAACTGTGAAGGAATGTGACTATCTAAGTTCATTTGTGACTATTAAGAGTTTTTAATTGCACTGGAACACTGAAGTCTATTTCACCTGAACTCTGCTCCTGTGTTGTTCTCAGGCCTTTCACTCCTGTGGGCTGCAGAACAGGTTACTGGCTGCAGGATGCAGGCTGGCCCTGCAGGCTGTGGGCAGGATGGTGCTCTGCTTGCTGATCCAACAGCCTGGCCGTTTGCAGAACGTAGCATGTGGCAGCCCTGTTAGGAACCAGAGTGCAACTACACATTTATTTTACTACCTTGTTAAACCAGAGCTTTGCTACTGACAAAGCTCCAGACAGGAGTCTGCACGCAAAACTTTTTGGGGTGAATGGCAGCAATGGTCCAGCCTCTCCTCTCTCCCCACCTGCAGAACTGATGGGGGGAAAGAAGAACTATTTGGCAGGGGTGAGCACTGTGGAGCAGAAAGGATGGGATAGCTGTCCTGGAAGTGACAAGGGGATATTATCCTCAGCTGCGCCCTAAGTGCACCTGGGGAGTAGGCAGGGATGGAGCAGCAGTGGTTTCCTATGCAAATAAAGAGCTGGCAATCTACCATCTTACTTGTTGTGGTGTACTGAAACACAAACTTCTCCCCCCTCCTGTTGTGTTTTCTGCCCCAGGGAGGGGACACATGATACTGCACATAAAAGCTGCCACATATGACAATTTTCAAAGGAAAAGACTTTATATGCCAAAGCCTTGGAGGCCCATAGATCAGTATGCAGCAGTGTATGACAAGTCAACCAGAACCTTCCCTTCAGCTGAGGAAGGCAAATGGGGAGCGCTTACCATTTTTTAATGTGCATTTTGGCCCAACAACAGATGATTTAATGACTTATTACAACTTTTCCCCTTTGGAGAAACACAACTCCAAGGCGAACCAACTCAGATCCATGCTATCTTCCTCTTCCTTTTTTGTATCATTCCCCTTTTCGGGGTCTCTATGACCATGTCCTCAATTCTTGCTATCCTTGTGCTCTACCGACTTCTGGCTCCTCTGCTGGGAGCTCAGCCCTTTGCAATTTCCAAGCTAGGTGATCGAGAGCATCTTTTCACTTACAGTTACCTGATAACTGCTCACTTCTATTCAAATGACCCTTACAGCCCAATCCATTTCCAGCTCGTCACCTGTAATCTTGCACCAATCAGTCTGTGAAGTTGTCTTATCCATTCACAATCTTTGCATGGTTAATGAGCCATTGCATACACTGTTTCTCTCTTATAATTAGGACCATATTTCACTGACAACATCCATGTTGCCCAAAATACTGCAAATGTTTTTCAGATATAGGATTAAGTACTGTTCCAAAGAACACGCAGTTGAAATACCACCAAAAAAAAAAAAAAGTGACACTGTTGCTCCTCATCTCTCAGTGTACTGTTTTCTTCTGCAGTACTAGGGCATCACCTTTGCCTTAAGACTTCCAAAAATGATGTTATGATGCGTAATAGTAGTTCTCTTACTGGTATGCATCAGTTATCCCTTTGTTCAGTACTTGGCCTATCCACAATAACCCATTCTGTCTCTCTCTAGTCTTTCACCTCTGATTAAATGATAACCTCCTTTCTTTCACACCTGAATTTACTTTCCAATCTTCCATCTTTACCTTACAAACTTCAATGGTTTCTCTCATAATGAATGGCTCATCATCTTTAATTTGTTCATGCTACATCTCCCTGGATGATGTAGCAGTGTTATTACTCTCTATTTCACAGCTAGAGAGCTGTGAGTTGGAATGACTTGCCAAGGCTGTACAAGAAATACATAAGAAAGCTGAGAATTTAATCTCTCCTATGCCCTAATATCAGCCTGCTAATATCACCACCAATGAGCATGCAAAAGTTTGACTACTGCTTTCCCACAAAGGAAATCCTTTCATACAGTTCCTTCTTGTTTGTTGGTTTATTAAATGGAAATAGATCAATTTTTTATCTGAAATAAATTTATCTCTGAGGTGAGCTGCCAATAAAATGTCATTCTTTTTGATTTTTGCCACTGTATGCTTATAGAAGCATGTAGAGAATACAGCTTATTTTCTTCCATACCCTAGCCCTAGTCTACTGGATGGAAGACTCTCATTGATCTCAGTAGGAACCCATGCAGACCCTTACCTGGCATACAAATTATGCAGCAGACCAGTAACAGGGTATCCTACCCCAAACTCAGTTCCCAACTATGCTTTTAGGGAGGTGTTCTCAAAATATTCTCTGAAGATTATGGCTCTTAGACTTCGGCTAACTACTTTTCATGGCATCATACAAGAGATAATCCAAACCCAGAGATTTAAAATCCTTGTAAATACAGAAAAGTGATACTTCTTTTTCCCTACTCAGGTGACACCAACTTCCAGCATTTAATTTAGATGCTCTCAAAGTGCCTACATGAGCTGTGCAGGGAACTTAGATTTACAAATCTCAATGTCCTGAACTGCACCTAAAACTAGATACTGAAATAACAGCGTCTTAATAGTCTTGTCAGCAGGACTGCACACCCGGGTTAGCATCAGTATTTACCAAAATCCTGCTAGTTAGGGCAGTAGCATCTCCTCACTTGTATGAGTAATTCACTCTGATACCCAAAGTACATTGTGATTATGAGCTTCTCCTTAGAACAGCAATTTCTAATACTAACTAAAGTGGCATCTAAGGCCAAACAAGTACATTGGTTTCAAAGCACACCTATGTGAACACTGTGAGGTAATACTGAATCACAAAGAAAAAAATGCCCTTGTTTGTCTCTTACACACGTGTCTGTTATATATGACTGCGAGTTAATCCTTTGAAAATATTCATGTAGTCATCCTGCAATATTATTCATACCTGTCCTTTTAATGTAAAAGGTCATTTTTACTTTGGCAGTCCATAGTCAATCCAAAATCATCTGGTTTCAAGAAGGTACATTTACAAAGCTGAGCTAGTACTTGAGACGACTGCTTAAGTAATGAGAAATCTTGCCACTGACTTAGATGTTACATTTTGCTGTTCTCAAAAGACTTGCAAAAAGAAGATGAGACAGCATGGCTCAGGTTTCATCACTCTTTATAAGTAGTTTGCACTGTAGACATTATTTTTTGAGTTTCTGGAAAAAGAAAAAAGACAAAAATACCAAAAAATGTTAAGCATTTTCCAGAAGTATAGAAAGAGATGCTTTGCTGCACAAAGAATGCACAATCAGAAGAAGATATGAAAAGTGAGAGCAATGGGACTGGAAATGAATATCAGCTTATAAAAATAGTCATGGCATTTCTCAATTATGTATTTTAGTACATGACACATCCTGTCATAAAACTTAGTCCTTGACATGGACTAAGTTCTGTGTTCTCATCCACCTTACTCCCCTTTAGGAGAGACTGTTACAAGGATCAAGATTAAGCTAAAGAGTAAAAATGTGGTAAAAATGTACATTCTGTAGTACAAAATGGATCTGAAAGCCTCATGCTGTCGTTTCACAGTTGAAGACATTGCTAAATCCGTGTCAGACTTCAGCATGAGAGCCCTCAGAGAACTCAAGGATCTGGTGGGCTTTTTCCACTACTCTTCCAGTGAACCTATCACGTGATTCACTGGTTGGACACTGGGATAACCCATGAGCTCATGGTTTTTGATTGCTAGCCTGCAAATATTAGATGCTCAAAGTACCTATGGAATTAAGGACTAAGATTTGAAAATATGAAGATAATACACTTTTGGTGCAAACTGTCTTTAATTAATGTCCTAAAGCATTCAACTTCAGTGGTAGAAAGTTTTGGGAACACACTTGACTCATACTTTAAAATGTCAGGTTTTATAAGTGTTGACTCTAAACTAAAAGAAAGCAATTTTACTGCTCAGAGCAGATGCCATCTTGTATCTTAAAATTCAACCCCCCTGTTGAGATAAATTCCGCTTTCTTTAATTATCCCACTGTTAGCCCAGGGATTACTGGCATGAGTAATCCAAGCAAGACCTGGCCTACTACATAAAAAATGTCAGTGGCACCAAGAGGAAAGGGAGCTCAGGAAGGAAGGAAGGAAGGAAGCTCAGCAAAGTTCTCAGAGTCACTCGGTGACATCACCAATGAATCTAAGCCGTGATCAAACCAACCACCGGCACGGGGGAACAACAGGTGCACAGAGGAAGGAATCAAGTCAGAGGCAATCTCAGCTTGAAAAGGATCACAGGTTTTTTAATCAGTTTCAAGCTAATCATAGTGACACTTCTGGCATCAGAATTTCCTTGACTGTCCTAGGAGTAACCACTGCACAGAGATGAGGCCTAGGAGGTAGCTCATCCTTTGGAGCGGGCATGCAGTGCTGAAGTTCCATCTGTGGCACACTGACCCTGCCAGGGTAGCTGATGTGCACCAGGCTCAGGGCAGCACCAGCTCTCCTGCAGCCACTGGCAGGTGACATGAGATATGGCCCTTCCTTTCCTGCAGGGATTTCCAGGGTCACTAGAAAACATCCACAGAAAGAACCTGGCCCTCCTGCCTGCTGGGATAACACCTATTCTGGCTTCTCAGCCTTCACAGAAAGAGAAGTTGCCCACAGTAACATTCAGCATGCCAGTCCTGTTAATAGAAATAAGGAGTCATTACTCACCACTGCATGAGTTCCTCAAGACCTTCATATTCACATTTTTTTGTTCAAACTGGAATCTTATGCTTTAGGTAAAACAAGTCTTAAGTGAAATAAGAGTTAATCACAAAGCAAGCGAGTCTAATGATCAGTAGGGTTTTCTTGAAAGGATCACAGACAGATAAAAATCTAGAATCCAAAGTTTCAAAGTTTTAGAGGAAAACAGGGCTGGCTACTTCAAATGATGTTGCTTGGAATAAACCATTCCTTCTGCTTCATGTTTAAAGGCAGCTGACATCTGAGCTACAGAATGCTTGAAATAAATATTAGAAGAATTCATATGAATACAATCAGAAGATTTCTTTTGATGGAAGCCATTATATTTTTTACTCATTTTATGCAATCATAAAAGTATTTTGTTTGCAATAATATTTTAGAAAGTAAAAAGCCAGTGACAGTGCTAGGTTGTTTCCAAGGTTTGGGTATCTAAATGCTCATAAACAATGCTGAAGAGGCACTGCCCTTCAGAGAAGATGAAGCAACAATGTCATGTGACTTACCTGGACATAGTTAATAGTGGAGGTAAGTATAATTAAGGCTAATCATTCAACAAGAGCCCAGGGCTGAGGGATTTCTAATTCCAAACAAAAAGTCCTTGGAAACTACTTGTGTTTCTAAGTAAAAAATGAACAAACTATGAAATGGGCTCCCATACTGCAAAAATGTCTTTTTTTTTCCTTCTGCTGTAATTAAAGATAGGAAATGGGAATAAGGTTTTGGACTCTAAATTACTCACTTTGAATTATTCTTTCAGGCCTAAACAATTATGCTAGATGCTAATTTTAATCAAATTACATGTAATATGTCAATATGAGCATGAATCCTACATTCCTTGACAAACACCAACATTATATTGATATTACATAATTATATTAATGGGGAATATGAGCAGTACAAGCGTCTCCCATTTATGACATAAATGTGGTAAATATAAAGTGAAATTCAACGTGGCAAACTAAAATTTAATTTCAGAAAAATAACTCCTGTCTTCTTTAAAGCAGGCAAAATTTCCAGATTTTTAATTACATGAGTTGCATGATTCTAAAAAGAATTCATGCAACATGTTTTAGTATTGGGTGCTACAGTTCTTGATTTTATTTTACTAAAATATGTGGTTTTAAAAGGAATATGATGATTTAAAAATCTGTGTGGCACAGAACCCGTAGCATGGGAAGGCTGAATCCGTGCTGGTTGTCTGCAATCTGACACTCAGCTGCAAAAGACAAGGAGAGGAAAGTGTAACTTGGCACAGAACCCTGTTGCTCCCTGTCAGAGAAACAACTGCTGACAGTTACCACAGCCAACACAGCTGGCACTTCTGTTGGGTAAGACAGTACCACTGATAATGGGTCAGTATTTTCCATTTAGAAAGGGGCTATTCCCCACCAACATGAATGTTCTGGGAGGCTTTAGAAAGGCTTAATAGATGGAAGTATTTATATAACTAAGTGCAGGGCTTATGGATCATTTACATTTAATTTAAGTCATCAAGAGATCATTTGCATCTATGGTAGGGTCTAGACCACATGGGAATTACTTTTCTCCTTTATTAATAAACTGAAATAAACACCACTTACCCAGCTCAGGATGTCACTGATGAAGTCTGACGCTCCCATTTGCTCCTCTTTTACTGAAGTTCAAGACACTGTGGGACTCCTAATTACACTTATCCCTTGTACATAGCTGTGCAAGTTCATTTGCTGTTTCCCCTGGATATGCAAAAGTGGTGCCAGTGTTTAATGGAAGACAATCCATAGAAATGGATGTGTCCCTATTAAGAGGAAACGCTATATATTCAAGCTGTGGAAAACGCTGCAAGTAGAGCTCAGATCTTGTGACATATCAGCTGCAAACTTGGTCTTCAGGAAGGGGCTTTGCCCCAGTGCCCCTTGCCTATTTGTTTCAGTGGGCTCAGAGCTACACAGTCAAATCGCCCTTACAGCACTGAATTACCTCTAAGTCCTTGGATCTACATATTTTGATCACATCTACGTGGTGGTGGAATATCCAAATGTGTGACTTATCAAATTTTAAGTGGACTGAAAGTCCTTCCAGAAATCTATTAAAAAACACTTAGAAAGAAAGTAAAAGCATGCAGCTTCTCAGTTGCCATAGCTCAGCTACCAGTGCTGCTGTAGCAGAGGTGTCTGAGAGCTGCCTGTGAACTGGCGTGAGAACTACAGCCTTCACGCAAGGGGAGCCAGAGATACGTGGGCTGTTTCAGACTGTGCTGCAGTACTCTCCACTGATGCCATACACTAGTGTTGAATAAATGCCCCTACATTAAATCGATGTTCAGGCAAATGAAATATTTTGTTATAAACTTTTTGTGTTTAAGGCATTTGGAAATATTTTGTTATAAACTTTTTGTGTTTAAGGCATTGGCATTTGTGCCTGAGGCTTCTCAGTTATCTATGGCACCCCTAAAGCACAACGTCCCACATTATCTTGCTAGCAGTACAGAACTTTCTTAAAGCTGGAGTCCTCCAGGACTGGCTGCCTGTGTGCATATTCCTGCCAGGAGTACACCTGTCTGCACTCATCCTGTCTTCATTTTGCTCACAGGAAGGAAAAAGGCCACCATATGCATTAGACCCTCTGTCCCATTTGCTGAGTCCCTCGATGTCAAAGGGCTTTACACAAGAAGAAAAAGAGGGTGTGACATGAAGGTACACATAAACAAACATACCTTGAAGAATCTCTTTTCCTGGTAAGCAAAGTCCTTTTCTCCAACTGCCAAACCACATTTGCAGTGGGACTGCAGGTGACTTAAAAGCAAAGCCTGTAGTCCCTGGAAGAGAGCCTCAAAAACCTGCAGAAATGATTGTGACTTTTACCATTGTGACTTTTATTCATTATGCACTTTGAAGGTTTCTACAATTCTGTACACCTCGGTGAAGTCCTCTTTAGAATGTGTATGCTCAGCAAATACTGAGTCTGCAGCAGAACACTCTTCAGGGATAGCAGTGCTTTGGTAGAGTAAGTCTCAGTCTCTGCCAAGTGGCTGCAGGTGGTTGGTTGCCAATGCACATGCAGCACTGGGAGTCGGTGAGAGCAGGTTCAACGTTTTGAAGTGTTCTGTGCTGTCATCAACTTTTGCTTTGCATGTTACTCTCTTTTGCTCCATATTTTTGCAGGTAGGTTGTTACACTGTAAGTCATTAACTTTGTTGTAATATTTCTGAGCCTCAATTATTTTCTTGGGCAGGATTCCTGATAACTTCAATTGGGGTCTTAATTGCAGGAGAACTTCTGATCAAATAAATAATGCCTGATGCATGAAACCCCCACATGATGGCTGAACAACTCAGAATGAGGAGACTTCCCTCTGTACAGAGATTTGCCAAGTTGAATTTTACAGCCATTGAGGTGCACAAACATGACTGCAAAGGGCATGCAGTGATGGAGGGAGCACAAAGCTTCTCCTATCAGAGGGAAGTCTGATATAGTCACTGCTGAGAGAAAACCAGACGTTGTTCCTGGAACATGCTACAAAGTGTTTTATTCTACAAATTTGTCTGCAGTATTTATATTCAATACAAACTTAGATTATGTCTTGTAAATTCACAATGACAGAGACATTCAGATGCCTGCAAGTCTAAGTGTAATTGCTTTGTTCTTCTGTGAGTCTGCATTATGTTTGAAGGTTGGCAGAAACAAAGCAGAAAGCTGTGCCCCACTGTTTCTTTGGAAATTATTTCTGTTTCAGGAGGCAAGAGAACTAGAAACAGTTAACTCACCAAATGCAGAGAATCGATGTTCTGGAAGGAAGATGGCTCTGCTGAGGTAACTACTTAAGTACTTACCTTCTTTTCTGTTGGGGACAAAAGATGGAGTCTACTTGCTTGACCAAAATATCAGTCACTGATTATCTCATCCAAAATTCTCCTCGATGTTAGCAGCGGGAGGTCAGTGACAGACATGTTGCAATTGCCAATACATTTTCTCAAATTGTCCTCCCACATATTTTTTACGATGATAAATAATTCATTTTATATTCATGTTCATAAACAGAATTGAAGTGTAGTAAAAAATCAGGTGGGCTGTCCTCTGCCAGGTGCCAGACTCTCACTTTTGTGTTTCAAATGGCTGTTCCTTGAGCTTTTCATGGCGTTTCAGAGGTCGTATTGGTTGTGGGGAATAATAAAGCCATTGATAACAATGCAGTTTGTCTCCTCATCTTTCCAACACCATGAGACCATAAACAAAGCTATGACTCTCCAATTTAATTGGTTTTCTGGAAGGGTATTTATTTTAGGCTTCTGTTCTGAACCATTTTGAAGTCTGGATAAAATTAATGACTAAAACTATTCAGTCTTCTTGATATCATAGGAATAAGGTAAAGTTCTTCACTAGAGTATACCTGGTGATAAATAATGCCCTAGTAATTATGGGTGGGGATTTTCATGCGGTGAGTGATGATGCCTTGGAAAAGAGCCATGGCACTGTGCATTCAGAAGCTAAGCTATCTAAATCCTTGCAGGCCTCATTTATGCTTTTGGGAATATAGGACAGGTGTGGCAGTTACTAAACCTGGATATTTGAGAATTCACCTCTTATTCCCAGGTGTGGGCCATTAATTCTCGCTCAGACTTGTTCAGTTCTAACAAGTCTCTTTTGAACCAGATTTTATATGTGCACATGTACTCACACAATAAATAACATTTTCCTTTCAATCTATTTATCTACTTTGTTTTACTCATCTTTAGCTATGCACCCCTCATCTTACCTAACATTTTGCATACACATGGCAGCAACCCCACAAAACAATCAGTGGCAGTCTACAGATCCCTGTCATGTTCTGTAGATACCAGAAGACTTGCAGTTTGAATTGTTTAGTACAATTACTAAAGAAGCCCGGGTAAAACTCAAGCCAAGCCCCAGTGAAATTCACAACAAAGGCTATACTAATTTTCATTGGATCACTAGACATCAGAGCAAAGCCAGAGAACACTCAAACACAAACACATGTTTGTAAAATCCTGCAAAAAATCTGCAAAGGAGTATAGTGTTCATTCTTTTTGTTAGATGATCATCCAGAAATCTGAACACTCTGGGTTGACACACCTAGAAGCCTCCTCACAGACCAGGCATTCTTCAGGAACATATTTGATATTTTTAAACTCAAATACCTACAAGAAAGCTTCTAATTCCGTATTCTGATATTTCCATAGAAGGTCACAGATTGTAATCTCAGCTGCTTCATTCACTTCAAAGGGGCTTGTGGCTACTGAGCACTAATGTATATCTGGTCTCTTTATATACCTAAAATACATTGGTCATCTCCTAGGCAGTCCTCTGGAATACAGTGAAGAGATGGGATGATATATGCTAAATTTTGAAACAGCACACATTTTTATTACAGTATTTTTATGTGCAAAGAATTGTCACAAAGGTAACGAGATGTCCCTCTACCTTCAAATCCCTCAAGAAGCCATGGCTATAATGGCACACTTCTCAGATCCAAGTACTATCTGGTGAAATGGAACACTGCTATTGGAGAACCTGAGCTGGCTTGGCTTGAAGAACAAATTCCTGACAGCATGACAGCATAGACTGAGCAAGGCTTCCATTAAAATATAAATTTACTATCAACAGGTATTTTGTAGCTATGAAAGAGAAGACTCCAATGATATGTGACTGCTGAAGAACCCAGCCTACTAACCACAATACCACATAAAAAAGTGAAACTTGCAAAAATGGGCACACCTTTATCTGTGCAGTTGGCTGGTTCTGAAAGTGCTTCCTAACAGTTTCTGATTAAAAAAATTACCTTCCTGATAACAGCATGAAACAAAAATATGGCAATTAGGAAATCAAATCTCAGGGCACCACTATTGCAGACTCAACCTAGATGAAACCAGTTCATCAAGCTTGAAGTACCAGACCTCTCATTCCCTTCAAAACTCTAGAGGAAATGTGAACAGCTGTAGCTGGAGAAGCACGGCACATAACACCTATAGAAATGACAGCTTGGGTTTGTTGTAAAAGCATACAAATCATCAATGCATTAGTTTTCCACTATATGATGTCTATATCTCACTGATCTATTAGTTTTTTCAGATGCTGTAAGACTTCTGTGTTAGCCTTATTCCTTTTGCTATCACCCAATAGCCTGCTGAAGTTGTGGGGAACAGCTGTCTATTATGAGGTTTTTTGTCCTCCTCCATTTGAGAACCATTGCATTTATTTTGCCCATGTAATTGAGTTAATCAGTTTTCAGAAACCAGTATGAATAACTCTAGATAGGAAGACAACCTGGCTATTTTGATAACTGCAAATAATGGGGAGTAGTACTAGAAGATGCAGAACTTTTAACTGGAAATACTTAGTTACAAGACTTATTAGCTGCATAGAGAGAAAGAACAAAGACACTCGATTTTTCCTGCAAATGAACTCCAGGCAATGTGACAATAAAATGGATGTTTGCTATTAGAACAGATTGGTTCCTTTCTTTACTTAGTATTTGCTAGAACAAAAGCGCTGTAACTTTCCAAGGCTGTAGTGAGTCAGTGCTGGAATTAGCAGTATCATACTGAAATAGTGATCACCACTCAACAATCTTTCCTCTCCTTTCTCCTCACCTAGTCAAAAAGGCTACCTTTGACAATTCAGCTATTAACAGATAAGTTTCTGTCATTTAAATTATTAAATCATAGTGAAAAACCAAACTCTGTGCTTAGGAAGTATCAGCTTTTTCAAACAAATAGGCAGAGCTATTAATATTGCTTTTTCTCTCTGTGCTTAATTTTTTTTTAATACAGCCACATTCCTGAGAAAAGAAAATCAGCGATCCTTCTGCTTTCTGAAGCTTTAATAGCCTCAGCTCTGCAAAATTCAGATTTCTAACAATAGGATTTTGGTCTTGGTGCAGGTCAGTCCTGAACATGAAAGTAATTATTGTAATACCAAAATGCAGGGCTGTTAAGAGAAGGGAGATTTGCAATAATAAGATTATGGAAAACCTCTATTACAGACTTCGTATTTCTGGGATATTCCTGCATGAATGCCATCTGCTTGGTGATCACAAGGAATGTAATCATACTGAGAGAATCTTTCCAGTTTTGAATAAATCTACGTTGAGATTGCCAAGAAAAGTTACCAAGGTTGTATTTTGGTATAATTCAATGCATTTGCCCTTAAATACATCTGAGTATTCATCACAGCCTAGAATTTTGTGGTTTTTACCTAAGGGCCTATTTATTTCCACCTGTAAACTACATATACAAATATATTTATTCTTTTCTCTTCTAAATCACTGGAGAGAAATTAATGATTTCTTCTCTAGAATTCAAAGGCGTGGCTGTTAGACCAGAGTGAAAAAGTAAACAGCAGCATCATGTGTGAAAATCAAACTTTGAAATGAAGTGAAAAAAAATCCAGCAAAGGCTTACCCATGAGGGAAACAGGGGCAAATGCTTACAGAAAGAAACATTTAATGCGTGGGTTGTAGTCCAGGAGTTTGTAGGGGTTTTATTTTAAGACAAAGAAATAATTGCCCATGAAGACAGAGGAAACACGTGTGAACAATGGAAGCAGACAAAACAGAAACTATTCCAAGGGCCACAAAATAGCTTTCACTCCAGGTGAAAGGCTCCAGAGAACTTCTTAATGCTTTTGTGTTAAGGGAACATACTGAGTGGGCAGTAAACAGGGACATTTGTCCCAACAGGCTCCTCTCCCCTTCATACCTTCTAACTGCAGTTTCCACTGTTTCTATTTCCTCAGTGGCCTTTCTGCCTCTAAACGTGAATTGCTGTAGATTACTTGAAGACACTGAATATCAGTGTAATTTTTTTCCAGTATTAAAGTCTTTAAACAACTGTGAGACTGGATAATGCATGTGAAAATAAGATACTATTATCTTATAGTATTATCTATAGTCATATGGGTAACCGGTGCTATAGGAACACATCCAGAACAAGAGTGAGAAGGGCTCCATCCCAGCAGGGACCAGTGTCTGCTTGTGACACCCAACTCCAGAGCTACTGCTCATCTGGCACAACTTGTATATAAGCAGGTAAAGTGTGTATTTCAATGCCACATCCCAGCTGTCCATATATTTCTCTGCTTACTTTTTAGATTGCTTTAATGATATTCTATTTTTACTGTAACATTGGGGAGAAAAAGTATCCTGCAAAAACTGAAGTACACTGTGTGATGGTTTCCTGTAGCAAGATACGATGCCAACCAAGCACTGGAGTGTCTTACACGCAGGGAATTATGTGTGAGCTTTAACGTTTAAAATAATCAGACTCTGTGAGAATAAGTTTGTCTGCTTTTTATTTTCTTCAGCTATCTTTGATGAGGATTAAAGAATGAATGGTCATAAAGTGCTCTACAATCCTAGGAAAGCATACTAAGAGCACCCATTTACTTAACTACTGTGAGCAAAGGATAATGTTTAATGCTTACCTGGAATTTCACTCTAGCTATAGGTGGATGAGTCATTGTCACAGAAAATGTAACAGTTTCAATTAAGAAACAGAAAAACATTAGAGAAGGTAAAGCAAATACTTGCTGATTGACAAGGAAAAGTATCTTTGGGGTAAATGAGCTGAGTAAAACTGTTTGCCCAGACTAACCCTCAGAATTTTTCTGCAAATATGGTTTATTTTCCACATGGCTTTACAAAACAAAACCCCTCCATAACATCTGACAGCCATAAAAATGGTAAATACAAATAATTGTATCTATATTACTGAGCTCTGCAACTGTATTTACAAATCTAATTCTTAGGTCATTTGCAGACATAAAACATTTTCAAGCAAGTCTATGTGCTAAAGAGTAGCATAAATCATTAAATTTTTTTTCCTCTATATTAAAAAAATCCCACTTTTCCTACAGTATTGTTTTACTGTCTGCACACTTGAACTTGTTTCAAACTTGCCTACCTTATAAACAGATGATTTTCAGACCTGCCCACTGCAAACACACACACACCTGTGTATTGAAGTGTACATTTCCCATTCAGGGAGCTGCAAACACACCCTGCTCACACACAGCTTGAGATGTGAGCATATGTGCGCATATATATAGTAAGTGTATGCTTGTTTGGGCAGAACTAAAGTGATACAAACCAAAGTGTCTGGAAAACATTATGGGCAAAAAGAACTTTTCTCCACAAAAAGTGATGTATTTTATAACAACAAACATACCAGTGAAATGGTGCATAATCTTCCTGTGACATTGAACTCTATGACCCAGGTGTTTCCTAGTCCGCCAGCATTTAGGGTTTTTTTTCTAATAGTAAGTTTGAAAAGAAAAATCAACTAAGAATCGATTACATTTAGAAATTTGTCATAATTTCTGTTGTCAAGAGAGCTGTTGTTACTTTTATTTGATGTCTTTGATATTCTTTCCCCTTGATCTCACAACATTCTACGGAAGCAAATCCACACGGCAGCGAGGATCCAGATGGGAACGCACTGTCAGGTGTTAATTAACAGCCTGGGAACAGTTAGGAGATGCCAATCAGTACGGAAACACACCACCATTTACTTCGATGCCCGTGGGGCCCTGGCCAACTTCAGCAGAATCACAGAACATTCTGAGTTGGAAGAGACCCACAGGGATCATGGGGTCCAGCCCTTAAGCGAGTGGCCCATACGAGGATCGAACCCACAGCCTGTGCCCGGTACCCCCAGGAAACCGCCGGGCCTGGCCCGGCCCGGGCACACTGAAGCTGCGCTTTCCCTCCCGCGGGGCCCGGGACAAGCTCCCCGCTCTGCCCGTGCGGGGACTCAGCCGGAGACGCGGTTTCGGCTTCTCCCCCTCGGGCTGTGGGAGGTGCCGGAGCCTCCTGGAAGTACGGGCGGGCCCCCGGTTCCCAGCGGCGTGGGGAGGCAGCCGCCTCGCTCCCCGCCAGCCCCCGGCCCGGGCGGGGCAGCCTCTCGATCCCGTCCCCCGTCAGACAGGGGAAGAGGCCTCCTGGGGGCCCGGGCGCAGCCGGCCCAGCGACACGCGTGCCCGTGACCGCGCTGTCCTCCAGCGCGGCCGCAGCAGCGCAGGACAAACCCTGCGAGCGGCCGGGACAAGGCCCCGGCCGTGGCCAGACTCAGGCCGTGACAAGGCTCCGGCCGTGGCCGGGCTGAGGCCGCTGGGGACCCCCGGCCGCACCGGGGCTGCCGCCCAGCCCACAGGCCGCCCGCGGGCCTCACGCACAAACCCCTCGGGCTGCGGCCCCGCCCCGCGCGGGCGCTGATTGGCCGCAGGCGCTGCCAATCACGCGGCGGTTGCATCACCCGGGCGGGCGGGGCGGCTCCGCGCGGTGTCGCAATCGGCGCTCGCCGCACGCGCACGGTACCGAGCGCGGCCCGCCCGGCCCCTCCCGCCGCTCGCGCCGCTCAGGTAAGTGCGGGGGGCGCGCGCCGGGGCCGGGGGGCCGCGGCCGCCCCCGCCCGCCGGGCCCCGCACGGCAGCGCGTGATGCAATCGGCGGGCGGCCCCGGCTCCCTCCCCTCCCCTCCCCCGGTGAAGTCACGGCTTGGCAGCGCCGGGCACCCCCGCGCCCCGCTCGGACGGGGGAGGAGCAGCGCGGCCTCGGCGGGCGGGCGGCCCGGGGAGGGCGGCGGTGGCGCCATGGGCCCGCCGGGGAGGGCCGGGCCGGTCCCGGTCCCCGTGGTCGGTCCCGGCCCGGGGGCGGGGGGGGGGGGGGAGGGAGTGAGGCCGTGCCGGGGCGGTTCCGGGGGCGTTTGGCGGCGGGGCTGGGCGGCCGCTCACGGTGCGGCGGGGTAGGAGTGCGCTCGGCCGAGGGGCAGCCGGAGAATGCGGCCCGGGGCGCTCGGGAGCGCCCGCGGTACCGCCCGGTGCGCGCCCCTCCCGCCGCGCGGCGCCCTGGGGAGCGTCTCCACAGATGTTTCAGGTTCTCGGCGAATTTCCATAGTTCCAGTTGCAAGTTTCAAACCGGAGCTTTGGCAGGCAGGGAGTTCGGCGTCGGCCTTAGCGCTGACATCCGGCAGGGAAGAGCAGTCGCAGCTCCGTAACACTGCCATGCAGAGCCTCTTCGGAAAGTATAAGCATTTATAATTTTCAAAACTTTCGGATTTAAGGAATTGGTTCATCGTTAGAAATCACAGCTGTCGTTTTAATTCGAAAGACAGAGTCTTTTGATACCTCCTCCCAGTGTTTGGGATTCTGTCAGAATACGTGCTTTATGTGTTCTGATTCAGTTTGTTAAGGATGTCAGAGTGCATTTTTCTTGTAAGATGTATAATAAAAATTGAGATTTTGAAATAAATGTGGAAAAGTGATGTTGTCAGCTATGGCAAGAAATGATGAGTTTGAGCTACTCAGTCTCAAAAGTTGTTGCCCAGCCTTCAGTACGTGGGCGCTAGCATCAGCTCCTGCAAACCTGTGAGTGTGAACCGTGCAGGAATCAGCCCTCCTGTTGTTCAGCAGATGCGTGCCTGGAGTTCTGTGCCACTGTTCTTAGTACAGGGTCATCGTAATCTAGAATCGGATCCTATCATGGTGTTCCTACTGAAGTCTAAGACAAGAGATGCCACTTATTGCTGTTCAGATTGGAAACGATTTTTGCATTTGACAAGACAGCTGCGTGAATTTGTGCAATAAAATCATTCTGACTAATGATCAGAATCAGCTCAGCGACATCTCAAGAAAGGAACAGAGAGAAACACTTTGGATTCTTTGCTACCAAGTTAAGAAAAATAGTGATTTAATTGACAAAACACATTTTTTGTTTTTTTGTTTTTGCCAAAGCAAACATTTGGAAGTTTAATGTCTTTATTTTTATTTTTTGTGTATGTGAAAGCAAGTGAAGGCCTTCATTGCTTCACTGGTCCCTGAGGAGTACTGTGAGACAGTAAGAAACATCTTTCTGCCTGAGAAGACACCTCTTGAGTTACCAGCTATTACGCTGTAGTGGGTGGCCAGTTGGTTTCCTGGGTGGCCAGTTGGTGGCCTAAGGAGAGAACTAGGCAGTTCTAACTGGCCACTGGAAACACTACCATGTGTTGGGTGGAACCAGCCTAGGGCTGTTGCTGAGCTGAAGCTAATGAGCAGCTTTATGGGAACAAGATGCTGGGAAACTGGGCTGGCTGGCTGAGGAGTTGTCTTTTGCTGTGCTGGGGCTGTCACCCAGTCACGGGAAAGCAACCTGTGTGGAGAGGCATGGAGCAGCTGTGTTTGTGTTGCACGGGCTCTGAGGAATTGGAGACCTATCTGCCTCCCCACCTTCTTGGCCTCTCCTAATTACCACGTCCTTTACCTCGCCCTTCTTGAGAGTCCCCTCGCTATGTCTCGTACCTGCTGCCTTTAAATGTCCTTGCAGTATCTGCTGAAGGATGTCCCGTAGCACCTGCTGCTATCTGGGATAGCCTTCTGACAATTGGTAATAGGCATCCAGCCTCCACATCACCAGGTAGAAAATCTAGTTTCAAGCCTCAGCTGTTAGCACTCCTGTAACTCTGTGATACAGTACAGTTAGTGCTACTTGCTCTGCATATTCTTTGGAGCAGGACAGGAATCCAGGTGTCACAGCTCCCAGTTAAGGGTTCTAATCATCAGGCCAGATAAGAGCATGTCTCACTCAAGAAAACAGTTATTTAATAAAAACCAAATCAGTTGCAGTGGGAAAAAACAGAGTGGGGTCTGTTCTAGCAGGGCTAGAATTCCTGCTTGAGAGGTGTGACACTGGTTGTATTCTCTGCTTATATCCATGTACTGCCCAACTAAAATACTCCATTAATATTAGGTTTAATGGAACAAATAATTTTTTTGTTGAATCTTAGGGAAATCTGTTAGAGATAGGAAAGGAGTGTTAAAGCAGTATTAAATAGTTTTGATAGCATAGAGAGAAGTAGCACATGGAACCTGGTGATGTGAAGAAACTTGTTAGGTGTCAGGTGGGGTTCCTTTGGGGGCAGGAGCCACCCCTTCCTCTGTAGCAGCTCATGGAGCACAAAAACCAGATTGTGAAAATGGTGTGGTTACATAACTGGCCTGTCCAGGTGAACTTTGCAAGCACTGAAATGTGTTGAAGCAGAGGAGACAGCAGGACATTCTGTCTGATTTGAAAAAGGTATCAAAAATATACTTGTCAGAGACAACCTAAGAAAACTGTATATGCTTTGAGGGCTACAGAAATCCTGTATTTTAAAATAAAGTGCAGACAAGGCCAGTGTATGCTCTAAGAGGAGCATACACTCAACACCTTGACTAAAAATGTCTGTGCATTTACACATGCACAGCTAATACAACTGGCCCTGCCAGTCTTGTGTTGGTGTACAGGAACACCCTGTCAACAGGGTGTTCAGTTTAACTGCCCAACCAAACTGCTTATTTGGTCAGAATCTGAGACTGAAACATGGTTTGCAAAAGTTGCTTTAAGAGTTGAAACTGGGAAAATACTAACACAAAGGTGTTAGACACTATGTATCTAGATTCAGCTCCACAGATGTCAAAGAGAGTTGATGGTCTCATTCTGCCCTGAAATAGGAAAATGAAAAGATGTCTTGATAGGAAGGGTGTGGGTGTAGTCATACACCTTCACAAGTGGGAAGACCTTTCAGTGACAGGGAATGTTAATTTTCAGTAACATTCAAGCCAAATTTAGTGGGCTTTTCCATGAATGTTATTGAACCACACTGCAGCTGCATCTCATTCTGGCTCCTTCATCATGGAAAAAAATACGCAGTTGATATACACAGTTGAATTCTGACGTTTTAATGATATCCCATCCGAAAGTAAAACAGCAACTCAGACTGCTGAGAAAAACAAACAGGAACAGTACACAGCTGATGAACCTGGGAGTTTAGAATGACCAGTGACACACAGAAGCCTGCTTACAAACCTCTCACACATCCCTCCATTCATCAGCCAGACAGTGAAGCCATCCCTCGCTGTGCTGTTACAGATGCGAGACGTGTTTCTGGGCTGGCCACTGCCCACCCCGGGCAGTCAGCACTGCCCAGTGCTGCTGCAGCTGGTTGCTTTTCCCCAGCCACCTGGAGGATGGGCAGGCAGCATGTATCACCCTGGTTGTGCGATACTGCATGTGTGTGTGACACAGTGCTGGGCTGCACTGCTGCCACGCAGTCTGACCTCAGAGTAGGATTGTTTAGTGCCAGTAAAATGCTTTTCTTCAACATGACAAACCCACACTGATTTGACTGATCACTGAGTATTTTTCATTGGAACCATAGGTAGGTGTTTCAGGAGCTTAGGACCGTCCTGTTGCCCTTCCCCTCTTCTCTCCCAGCCATTTAGGAAGTCATCCTGTGAGATGAGAAGAGAAGGGGACCAGCTGTTAGCCTTGCCAGGGCCATGGCCCTGCAGCAGCTATGGTGGAATCCTCCTTGTGCCACCAGTAGGGCCAGGAGCAGGCTGACCTCAGCAGCGGGAGAACATGAGTCAGGTGAGAGGACGTCTTGCTCATCAGGCCAGTTTGTCTGCTGGAGAGTGGACAATGACCAGTGCATGAACTAGGGCAGGGGACCTTATTTGTGGATGAGTCAGCTGTGGTTGCTGTCTTTTTATGGGTGACGGTCCCTGTCTTTGTGTAGTGATCTACACTGCCGTCACCTTGTGTTCCTGTCCCACCTGCTCCATACATACTGTTACAGGCTCAGCACATCGCTTGTGGTTGAATGTCACCCAGACACAGCCTTTGCAATGTGCTACCTTTTCCCATAGATTTATTTTCCCCCTCAGTACTGGTAGACCTTACAACAGCCATCAGTTTGAACATCAGCTTTAAAATAAGTGCTGTAAGATAGTTGAGAAAAGGTGGGTGGACAGGCTGAGCACCCTTGCTCCAGAGAAAAGAGATCAGGGAGGAATTTGTCTGTGGATACACCCAGAGATGTGGTCCGAAGAGGACAAGGATCAAGCACCCCTGTTGGTCAAGAGTCAGGCTGTTAATAGTTTTAAGCCACAGAAGGAAAACTCCAGTCTGAAAACTAAGAAAATTGTACAACTGGAGGAAAAGTTAGACAGTGGAACATGTTGCCAAGACAGAAGTTGTGAAACTGGAGATATTTGAGGCTAGGCTAGACACCCATCCATCAGGGATGGCTTTGGAATAACTGAGTGAAGCCAGTGAACAATTCAAACAGCTTGACTAGATGACCCAGTAGTAGTGCCATCCAATCCAAATACGTTTGAGGCTTCAGAAATGTAGTTGGCAGCTTGTCCACTTCCATAACAGTTATGATGTGTCACTGCCAGATGTACCATCAGTACTTTACGCTAAAGCTGGTGGTGTCTAAGATTGTAGCTCAAGCCAGCATCTTTAATAGCTTTTTTTTTTTCCCCTACTAGGTTCACCTTGCCCTTAATCCATGTGAAGATCTGTTGGAAACACCTTCTGGAAACACAAGAGTTTTCAGTCTCCTAATAAGTTCTGTTGTGTCCAAGAACAGCCTGTCCAAATGAGCAAGACATCCCAACAGAACACCACTACAGATGCGAGTGGAGTAAGTGTGATTCACACCCAAGCACACTCCAGTGGTTTGCAGCAGGTTCCCCAGCTGGTGCCAGTTAGTCCTGGTGGTGGAGGCAAAGCTGTGCCTCCGAGCAAACAGGGAAAGAAAAATTCCTTTGTGGATAGAAACAGTGATGAGTATCGTCAGCGCAGAGAGCGAAACAACATGGCAGTGAAAAAGAGCCGGTTAAAAAGCAAGCAGAAAGCACAAGACACACTGCAAAGGGTCAACCAGCTTAAAGAAGAAAATGAACGTTTAGAGGCAAAAATTAAACTCCTGACCAAGGAGCTGAGCGTACTCAAAGACTTGTTCCTTGAGCATGCCCACAATTTTGCAGACAATGTGCAACCTGTTGGCACTGAGACCACCACAACAAATCCAGAAAACAGTGGACAGTGAACACCTGCGACCTTACGGAATGAACTCTCGAGGTGCAGTTTGTCTGCAGTGCCCATGCAGTAACCAACCAAAAACTGTACCTTTAGTCATTGTTTTGTGGAAATTTCTTCTTTTAGATTTAACACTGAAGATTTGTAACAAACCAGAAACTAGTTAGGGTATTTGTTTTAAATATTTTTTTCTGCAAAGATTTATGCAGATCTGAACTCCTAGCCAACAAGGAATGTAATATTTAGGAGATAACATTTTCACAGGAATGTTCACTTACCATTTTAGACTTTGCATAATGGGAGGAATCCAGCAGGATGGCTCACTATAGTATCAGAAACCTGTAATTTGATAGATTTTTCAAATACCTGTTAGTGTATTTAGGCCCTTTGTTTTCTCCATTACGTATTACAAAATGCAAAGGCTGTGGAGAATGCTTTTTACTTTAAATCTGTAGAGCAAGTCCTATGAAGCACCACGTAGGTCCCTCCTGCCCAGTTATAGTTAATGGGGACGTTGTAGTAATAGTGAGGCTGGGATGCTTACCAAGGTTCACCAGAAAAATAACAATATGCTCTGATGATAATATACAGGCAGCCTCCAAATGGCACATGAAGCATCATGTACGAGAGGCAAAGCAGCACACTGACAAAGCCTTTTATTTAAGCTTGTGTTCATACTGCTCAGATATGCTCAGTGACTGGGGCCTTATGAGAACAAGAGTTGGTTTTCAGAAAATTTCAAAATGCTACCAAAAAACTGTGCCCTGCAAAATTGCATTCTTGCTGGGAAGGAGGTACTGGGGAGAACAAAAAGTGCAGCTTGGCTACACAGTGAAAGGGGCAGGACAGTATATTCAGCTGGGATATATGGATCTCTGCTGGCTGACATTCATCTTACAGAAATTTACAGTGGTTTTAAAAATAAATGGCCCTAGCATGAATAACTGATTCAGTGGAATTTGTACAGGCATCATGCAGCTGTGTGAAGGAGTATCCTTGGTCTTGTGTTATTTCCATAGAAGTTTTTCTGTAGCAACTTTTTTATTGCTACTGCTAAGTCTTTGCCATGATCCATAATGCAGTCCTATGTGTTGTATTGAGGATTTAAACAAAGTAAAGCAGGAACTTTGATGTAACTTTAATTTATTTTTATTTTTAAGTATTTCATTGATGGTATGGCTATTTTACATTTAACCTGTGTGTCTGTCTTGTAGATTACTACACTGTCTTAATTTCCCTCTTACAGTACCTTTGTCCATAGATTATTTTGGAGGATGCTTGTTTGCTTTCTATCTGTACTTAGGAAAAAACTTGGATGTTACCTCTATGAAGATATTGTTAGAGAGTGAAACCTTGAAAAGTTATTTTTTGAATTTAAACTTTTAATACATGTGGAAAACTTTAATGGATTGTTTTGGATTATAGTAGACTTTTTACAGATATGTTTTTTCATTCTAACTGCATCTTAAGTTTGTAGGGTTGAAATACCAGAAGCTAATAAAAATGTTTTGCTTGTAGTGGCCTCGTTTTTCCTGTGCCTTTTCTATTTCCCTCAAGTGCTGAGTTGCCCATCTCAGCTATCTTGGAGAAATCAGTGCAATAGTCTCTGTTCCCCTCTTTCACTCAGGTTTTTGCTCCATGGAAGCAATCAGAAACTCATTACAGTTTTGTCTAAATGCCTGATTTAACAAAAAAGGAAAAAAAAAAATTAAGACTGAAAATTTACTGCAATTAGAGGGAGGGGAGAGGAGCAGAACACTAAAAATTACAAGGAAAAAGATGACCTGAAGGCATCTCATTTGTTAACTGCACGTCCTCTGGTGAAAAGGCCAGCACTAATCTCTTGCCTTGTCTGACCTGTGAACTGGGACTGTGTGGCCCTGTAGTCCTGAAGTTGGTTTGCCTGGCCGGTGTGGGGCCCTCCTCTACCAGTCCGAATAGAGACTGCAAATCTTGGCTGTTTGTTTCTGATTTTGGTGAAAAGGGTTTCTTAGATCTCTCCTGAGTGGGGCTGATCCTCTTTCCAAAGCTCTGAAGGGTGACTTTTCCACCTGTTGCTCCTGACAGCTCTGATCCCACTCCTTTCATGTTTAAAACTAAACCACTGAGTTATGAAAAGTAATTTGTTTGGAAAATCAGATTTCTGGTTTATCAGTCTCTGCATTGGTTTTCTTTACCGATGCTGTGGTTTAAGCCCAACTGGAGAATGAGCCCCACGCAGCCACTCTCGTCTCCCCACCCCCTCAGGTGAGAGACAAACTGCAGATTACAGGTTGAGATAACAATTTACTGGAAACAGCAACCAGATAAGAAAACAAACAGTGATGGCAACAACACTAATGACAACAGCGTGTAAGAGAGGGCGATGCCGCGCAAAGCGCTCACCAAGCCCAACGCGAGCGGCCCTCGCTCCGTTCGCCGCTCCTGCCCCGGGACAGGAACAGAAACGACAGAAATGGCGGCGCAGCCTCCACACAGCACCTTTGTCTTGTACCCACAGCTGCGCCCGCATGGCTCCAGCCGCCCCCCCTCCCGGCACGGGGACAGCGATCCCTGGCCTTGGCTGACACCGGGACAGCGATCCCTGGCCTTGGCTGACACCGGGACAAGGATCCCTGGCCTTGGCTGACACCGGGACAGCGATCCCTGGCCTTGGCTGACACCGGGACAAGGATCCCTGGCCTTGGCTGACACCGGGACAGCGATCCCTGGCCTTGGCTGACACCGGGACAAGGATCCCTGGCCTTGGCTGACACCGGGACAGCGATCCCTGGCCTTGGCTGACACCGCAACAGCGATCCCTGGCCTTGGCTGACACCGGGACAGCGATCCCTGGCCTTGGCTGACACCGGGACAGTGACCCCTGGCCTTGGCTGACACCGCAACAGCGATCCCTGGCCTTGGCTGACACCGGGACAGCGATCCCTGGCCTTGGCTGACACCGCAACAGCGATCCCTGGCCTTGGCTGACACCGGGACAGCGATCCCTGGCCTTGGCTGACACCGCAACAGCGATCCCTGGCCTTGGCTGACACCGGGACAGCGATCCCTGGCCTTGGCTGACACCGCAACAGCGATCCCTGGCCTTGGCTGACACCGGGACAGCGATCCCTGGCCTTGGCTGACAGTGGGACAAGGATCCCTGGCCTTGGCTGACACCGGGACAGCGATCCCTGGCCTTGGCTGACACCGGGACAAGGCCTGGGAGGAGCACCGGGCTCTGCAGCCTCTTACTGCTATAATTGTAACAAATCATTGTTTTAAATGTACCCTCAGTAAGAGGCTGGTTGCAAGAAAGGGGTCAGTGTTATTTCAAGCCCCCACCTGCTAAAGTTGCTCCAAGGAGCAAAGGCCCTTTCCCCCAAGGTGAAGTAGCCCAGGCTGTGTGACAGCAAAGTACCTCCATCTCACCCGTCTGCTGCAAGGCACAGAAAATTTCAGTGTAGACCTCTAAAAGTTAAGATTTTCTTTTTGACACATTATTCTTAATTCCAGTCTGTGACAGAATCCAGTTCCTGTCATTACACACAGTTACAACACCACACATTTCACGAGGAAACCTGACTCCCACTTTCTTACTGTACCACTAAGGGAAGGGGTCTGCTCGAGCCCCCATGAGCACTGGGAGGCTGCACTCCTTTAACTACTCTAGCTGCAGCCAGGTAATTGCAAGGTAAACTCAGAGTGCACCCAACCCGAGGGAGCTGAAGCAATTTCTTGCAGCAATTTACATGTATCATTTCAGAAGTGTTCAGACGTTTCTAAATGCACAAATTTGCTCAGCATAACACATACTCTGTTACTTCGGTGCCACTCTATTCAAGTCTGTTTGTGCCAAGGGGAAAAGGCATTTGGGAAAACGTGATAGTAAGAGTATAAAATATCTTGATGTAGTCAAAAAGAAAATTTGCCATAACCCATATTTTCACCCCATTAATACACTTTAAATTATTAAGTATCACATTTTAAAGTATTAAATATCACTTTGCCTTTTTAAAAAATGTTTATTCCCCTTCCCTTCCACAATTTAGGAAAAAAGGTCTAATTCACTTTTTGCTTAAGTGGATAAAAACGATCATAATTACAGAACAAACTTCTGGAATGAACGATGAAATTTATATTAACCAAGTTTGTGGGCCTGATGATGAAGGAAAATGGGAGAGGATGCCCCATCCAGACCAAAATGCATCCCCATGCCGGGCAGGCAGAGCAGGGAGCTGGGTATGTGAGCTGGTGCTCCCCGGCCCCGCGGCGGCTCCGTGCCACACCCCAAAGCAGAACCAGTTCTGCCTCCTGCAGAGCTCGGCACTGCTCGACCTGTTCTGCAGCAGCAGAGCCCAGCTTGTGCCAACATTCATCCCAGCCAGGGAAAGGCCTATTAACTACACCGGGGTGATGGCTTCGTTGAAACAGTTCCAAAGCTCTCCTTCTTTCAAAATCTGTAAAGTGTTACTATAAAATAGTAACTGCTGCTGAACCCAAGCAACAACAGGTTTCGGAGTGCCCAAAGCAGTGAGCCATCCCCTGGGTGTGTTCAGAGCCTGCCGCAGGAAAACACTTGGGCAACGAGGCTGAGGCCATGATCACTGTCTTGCACTGAAAAAACCTGAGTTTTAGGGGCAGGTAAGTTCAGAGCAATGCAAAAAGACTCTGTGTTCTCCTATCTGCAAGGCTACCAAAGCGAAGCCTGATGTCCTTGTGCAGGTACTACATCTCAGAGGTGGAAGATTTCAGTCAGCACAGCAGGAATATGAATACAGCAGCACATACAAGCTTCTGATCTCACACCCTCCCTTCCTCAAAAAACTGTTCCCCTTCACAGTCAAGAATTCCTGTACTTGCCTCTTACAAACCAATGTCAAGAAACCTCTAAAAAATGTATATAGGCTTATTTATTAACTGAGTGACATAAATGCAGTCCTCTGGATTGTTTTGCAATGTTTCTTTGGTCTCCCACATGCAGTTTCCTAGGTAGCAATGGGTCACCAAGCTGTTGGGAGTAAAGAGCAGGTTCTTGTCACACAGACCAACCTGCTTAGCAGAAAGAGCTCTCCTAGAGCAACATATTAGACAGTTTTTAAGGAAATTATTTCAGGCCTAAATCCAGTCCTGAGGAGGGCACAAAGGCTGCGGCACAGTGGTTTCTGACACCATCAAAGCCCATGTTGTGCTGTGCCCCCTGTGTGAGATGGGCACTTGCAGGAACTCACAGTGGATCCCATCACCCACCTGTCAGTGGCCTGGTGTGAGCAACAGAACTGAGATGCTCACGCCAAGATGCTGAGATAACAACTCAGCTGATCCCTTCAGTGGGAAAATCCTCATGTGGCTGGCAGTGAGACCCAGAAGGGCCCTGATGCTCTGCTGTGGCTTCAGCTCCCCCTGACACAGCAGAGGGATGTTCTGAAGTGGCTTTGCAGTCAAACTGTGACAGAGCCTGAATATTGAACAGGAGTTTTGATGTGTATGTAAAGCGAGAAAGATTATTTTTATGTAGTTATCAGCATCTAGTGCTATTTTATGATGCAAGAAATGTATTTATTATCCTGCAGGCTGATGAATACCTACAGTAAAAAAAAGCTTCTCTTGGTATTTTAAATCTTGCATGAGTGGAAAATCATTTTGTGACCAACATTAATATGTTTGTAATGTATCCAAATAAAATTTACATTATTTCATTCTGAACTGTCTAACAATGAACTGTTAAAAATAACTCTATCATGCTGCACAGCATATACTGCTGAGTGACCATGAGCCCTGCAGCAAAGATATTCCTTTCTTTCAACTTTTCAGGGTCACGAACACCATAGCAGTCTATTTTTTTAAGGAACAAATAGACGAACAAATATAATGAGCATGGGGCTGTGTGTGAAGGATCAGTGCAGCCACTATCCAGAGCAGAAAACTGGCTAGCAAAGGGTCAAAGTTTGCAGAGCATGAATTTGTAGTAGGGTCAGATAAAGAAGCAGGAACTGGAGCAGAAAAACATAATGACCACAAAGTTGTGAACATAAATGATGCCAAGGTGAATTTTAATAAAAATTTGATTCTGCTTACTGCATTGATACAGATCCATAAGAAAAATAAGTGTCATTATGTCCACTGAGAACAACTGATTTTTATTTCTATTTTTCACAGGACTTGTGATGAAGTTTAAAAAAGGACTTGAGTGTTATAATTGCTCATAGCTTTCAGATAATCCATTTGGTATTTCAGAGTCTTAATCATCAAAATTCAGATTTAATTGCAAGACACATCTGAGCTGAGATGTGACAGAAGTATAAGCCCCACTGATAAGGCAGCAGGGCTATTTAGCTGCCACTTGGTCACGTAAACTGCTGATTGCAAGCAGCAGTTGAGTTACCTGGGTATCAACTGCTGAAGCCTTCTACTTTCATTTTTAATGCATCAAGTTTTCCAGCTAATAGCCTGCCTGCCTGTCTTGCTAGTAAGAATTGGATGCATTTTATTTTATATGCTGCAGCATTAAATCAGAATGATGACTGATTAGTCGAGGCAGTAAGTACCATCCTGAAGTTTACTGCTTTTGGCTGGAGAGGCAGTCAAATTTGGAACTGCTCTGGCCTTCTGCCATGAAATCCTCTATTTCTTCCACGGTCCGTGGGACGCATGTGAGCAGCTCCATGCCAGTGGCTGTCACCGCGATGTCATCCTCGATCCGCACCTGCACACGGAACACACGATTACCAAGGCATTCCACATGGGGATGAGAAGCACAGCAGGCAGCAACAGCAGCGAGGGCACAAGGGGCTGGTGAAACCCAGGCAATGCATCATACTGCAAGCACGGAACTGCTTGTCACCACCAGCACCTTGGCATGGGGCTCTGTAGGTTCCAATTTCCCTTGGGCCACTGGCCCCTGCCACCCTCCTGGGATCACACAAGGTTCGTGGTGACCCCTGGTGTGGTGTGGTGGCCCCTCAGGTGTCTCAGGTGCCTCTGCTGCATCAAGGACAGTCTGAGCAAGGTGCTGCAACAGTGAGTTCATGCTACATCATTTCATGGGGCCAGTAGGTCTCAACCCCCCAACAGCAGGAGCAGTACAAAGAACATGCTTCCTCGGATATTCCTCCAGCCTTCCTAGCACATGGCTTGCTAGGGACAGTGCCTCCTGATGCCCAGAGTGTCTGTTCTCAAAGCCATCCTGTTGCTGAGCTGCAATTCAGGTAGCTACTCTGCACTTAAAACTTTTCTCTAAACACAATAAATGTTCAAAGTGAAACTTTGAACATGAAATAGCTTGCAGCTGATATTCCAAACATTGATTTTGAGCTGATGAGAAAGTCCTGAGGAGGTCAGACATTTCATTTAAAATACAATCTCTATATTTCAAACCACGGAAGGAAAAAGCAGATCCTCTCAGTTTTTCAACTTTTGCTATTAAAATGAAAAGTGTGCTCCGTTTCTGTTTGTCTCTAATTTCTTCTTACCAGTAAATATGCCTACACAGTCATTCCCGTTATCTTATCAGAAAAATGTTGCTAAGTTGCTAAGCTGCAATAAAAGCAATTTTAGTAAGGTGTAAATCCAAAAGAACACAAACCCTGGATACTCCCACCTTACAATTGCTTTAATTGTTTCTGACCTCTTGACATTTTCAACTAAAAATAAAGCCGGTTAACATTTGTACTTCTGATTGCAAAATAATCCATTTGTTCAAACAAAATGAGTAATCCAGTCCTTATTAAACTGTTTAATGATGTCTTTGCCAGATTATTTCTTTTACTTGGTATCAAGTTAAGTGTATTATAAAGCAGAATTAAATAAACAAAGTCCATTGAGTTTACACATTTATTTTGGACAGCTGTAAATGTGAAGCTGTGAGGCTTTGTATGCTCAGTGTGCCTGAAAGGCGGGTGCCTTGCTGCAGAGGAGATCAGCAACACCTGCAATGACTCTGCACTTGAACAGATTTTACCAGGATGGGCTTTTTGACTCACTGCTTCAAATTTTACCAGCTGAGCAAAACATAACCCAAGGATTCAGCACAAGGGTCCCACTGCATCCAAAGGCAAATCCTGCTGTGTACCCGTCCTGCTGGGTCTTGGGCCTGGGCACAGCCTGCCTGGGTGGACCAGTCCCTGCTAAATACCTGATGGTACTAGGGAAACCATGCAGAAGTGCCAGAATCCTGGGACAGAGCTGGTGAGATGGTAAAAGCCTAAGCATCACATTGGCAAGCCCAACCAGTGTAAATGGAGCTGGGCACAGCGATGATGTGGAAAGTAACAATGTCAGTGCAAAAGTAAGTCTGAGAGCAGAGGGAAGGCCAGCCAAAGCTAGAACTGACTCTGCCTACAGAGAGAGCCTTTTCCCAAGCACTGCCAGCTTCACAAACCTCCCCCAGCTTGAGCTGAAATTCCCCAGCTACAGAGATGTATCAGCCACAATTCATCTGCTTAACCAGTAACATTAGCAAAAAAGCAAGAAAAATGGTTTGTGTTTTCCAGCTCTGTGTTTTATGCCTTCATCAGTACCTCTGCACTCTTTGGGAGGATGGACTGACTTAAAAGCAGAGTAGATGAAAGCTAGACTATAGTGGGGAAGAACAAGTGGGGCAAGGTGTCTGTCCACGCTGTATTCTATCTAGGCCACAAGAGAAAAACAGGATGGGGAAGGAGCTGGAAAATAGTTAAGAGTGATGAAAGGACCAGGGAAAGGAAGGTATAGTAAGGTGAGACAGGACTGACAAATAATGGACAAAGAGAGCTGGGGCTGGCTAAGGAGGCGAGGTAGGGAGAGCCTGGTGGAGGTGAGAAGTGAGACATCCTGAATGAGGAGAGCACACAGGGGGCTGGAGCTGCCAAAGGCAGGGAACTGAGAATGACCAAATGGGGGAGGATGAGTGCCACATACAGCCACTCCTCGTATAGGAGGAGCATTGTTAGGAGATCATACAATCGATCCACAGTGGGAGAGCCAGTAGTGTCACATCAGCCTGCTCAGCATCAGCACCTCCAAATGGTCTTCAGGATGTAGATGGAGGCACACACAGAACCACCGGTTGGTCCCCTGGGGCCTTATCCATCACTCCCTAGGAACACGCCACTTCTTTTGCCAGGATCTAACCCTTCTTCTACTGGATGAATCTCACCTGAAATGGATGCTTGCCACAACAGAGAAGACAGATTTCCCATTTTCAGTGCCTAATTTTTCCTTTGCCTAAAAGCAACATGAATGCAGAGGAACAGGCTCTCAAGGGGAAGGAAATGGTTTCATTTGCTCTTTTCCTTCACACCTTCCATGCTTCACCCTGAGTTTAAACTCAGCAGCAGCAAGAAGCAGCTTCAGAGGACCTGCAAAACCTTCCCCATAGGAGCGCCTGTCATTTGGTCTTGTCTTCTGTCCAAATGGAGGAAAGATGCTGGATCTGCCTGGCAAGGCTCACTGGCTTGGGACTGCCTTTCCCAGAGGGGGACAGTGGTTATGAAACTTGCTCTCAGCGCAGTCCCTGTTTGCAGGCTCTTTGTTCATCAGTGCTGCTTGTTTCAGGGCTACAGAGTGGTTTGGACTTGGGCACTGAAGTGTGTGAGGCTCACTGCACCCCCAGCTTTCAGGGTGCTCTGCAAAAACCTAGGGGAGGCTTTATTTTGGTGTGAAATGGCACACTTCAAAAAACCACTCCTGTAAAGATGCAGTGGTCAGGAATGCCAGGACTGTTCCTAAAATGCCTTTTTCTTATCAAGGGTAGTGGCATGATCTGTCTAGATAGACCTGATTGCACAACTGCTTAACACTAGCAACAGGCCATCATGTGGCTCGACTCAATGGTCCCAGCTCTGTCCAAAGCAGGGCCATGGGGGCACAGCCAAGGACAGCACAGGAGTTAAACACCAGGGCTGCTGTCAGCTCTGTACAGCCTCGTACTTTGTCCTGACTTACTAATACAGTCATGCTCCCCAGAGCCTCCTGTGTTACCTTCCAGGGGAAACAGGGTTGTAGCACTTACTAATTTCTTTTGGAGGACAAGAGATATACAAAGCTTTTGACAATCAAGAAACTATTTTGGCCAATTAAATAATCCAGATTTACATGATGACAGATCCCTGATGTCAAAAAGGCAACTGGTGAAATGTCCCCCTTTTTTTAAAATCTATTGAGCATTTGTGTGATTATGGCTGGGGAAAGCAGCAACACTATTGCTGAAACACCTTAAGAGTGGGACACTTTCCTGGAAATGATGACAGGACATGACCATACATGGGACCACCCAAAGTAGATGAGCAGACGTTCAGATGAAGGACCTGTGAGTCTGTTCCTACAGCTGGTGTCCTACAGAGGCAGCTGTGTGTAGCCAAGGAACTTATTTCAACTCAGCCATCGACTTACCAGTAATTTTTAACAGAGCAAACTTATCACGAGCAGAGTTTGACTTCTGTATCTCAGAGGGACTGGTTAGGAAACAGAGCTGCCTTACATCAAACCCAGGTCCAGGCAAGGGGTGCAGGGCTGGGGAAGGCACTTTCCTGTTGTTACACACAGTGGCTATGCCAAGATGTTTTCTATAGGGGACAGTAGACTCTGTGCTCAGTGACTCTCATCCCATGCTGTAGTCTTCCTGGCACAAGCAGGTTTCATTCACAAGCAAGTCCTCATGTCAAGAGAACCTTTATTTTAAGTGTCCACATTTAAATGTTCACATTTTTATAGAAGGGGATCAATATTAGTAGGGTGAGGCCATGTATGTTATTAGATTAACTAATACAGATGGGAAAAAAGCCTCAGGTGCCCAGTCCCTTCACACAGGCTGAAGAAGAAACATTAAACTACAAGCTAAATACAGGTTAGAAACAGCTGGTCTTACTTTAATCTAATTATGTTAATTAGACAAGAGAAAAGGGTTAAAGAAGGTTTATAAGCAACTAGCAGTAGGTTTTGGGTTGCCTACACCTATCACTTCCCCTAAAAGAACTTTTAAAGAAAGTTAAGTCTGTATATTGTGACAACTGCTTTCCTATGAAAACTTTAGAAGAAATGCTGTGTAGCACTATTACTGTGATATAATATGCAATGTTAAAAGGTAGATGAGCATAATGTTTATTGCGTAGTAAACTTATTTCATTTCACAATACAAATTCACCATGAACTCAGAAACAGAGCGTAATCTTCTGAAAAATAAAAATCAGGACAGAGACAACTATATGGCTCTCTGAACCAAAGGTAGAAGCAGTTAAATATCCTGCTTTTTATTTGGTTTAACATTTATTCTGAGTAAGGGAAGCACTATTGTTTTGAAAAATATTCGGATCTTCAAGGTCCTGGGCTTTGTTTAATTTAAAATCTGTTTAATTTTTAAAGGAGAAAAATCTGTAAACAAAAGAAAGTAATGCATTTATCGCCCGTCTTTCAGCATTTTCTCTAAGTTGCATAGTTTTCAGATATTAAGTCTAGTGCTAGTTCTACAAATCCTAGGGAAAAATAAAGCCTGAACAGAGATTGAATGTGTAAGGCCAAAAAAAGACTGAATGGCTTTACTGTGTCTTTGAGAAAACATCATATGAACTGCATGAATCAGTAATCAGCTTATGAAGAATGGAAATGTCAAACCCTAAAGGGCAGCATTTGGAGTCAGCATTTCCCCTTCCCCGAGGATTCGGCTGCTTTTCCTGAGCAATACATCCAACCGTGTGCACATCCCTCTATTTGCACATCTGTGTTTATTTAGGAGTGTGTGGGGCAGAGTCCAGGCAGAGCAAAGGTGCCCTGGGCCACGCACAGTGCCAGCATCCAGCAGCAGCCCTTGTCCCATAGGATTTATGACCTCGGTAAACTGGACTTTGGTTTTGCAGATGGAGAACTGAAGTACATGTGACTGAAACATCCCAAAATTGGCCAAGGAAGTTTGTGAAGGACTGAACTCAACGGCTGTCAAGTAAAGAGTGTAGGGCTTCAGACAGGGCAGTATCCCCCGACCACTGCTTGCTTCCCTCTGGAGGGATCTGTATTTGACCCAGAAGAGCTTGTTTGGTAAAAGCCCCGATGAAGAGGTCCCTGAGCAGCAGGGACAGCCACAGAGGCTGTGTCTGTGCTTGAGGCGTGCAGGAAGGTGGGCTGGTAATGGACCTGTCCCAGCAGTGCAGGCAGCCAAGGAAAGCTCACGCCGACTCTTCTTTCCTGCTCCTGCAGCTTCTACAGTCTCTTCATGGCTAACTCCAGGCAGAACAAATTACAATAAATGGCTACAGTCTTGCCCTTTCTGGCACCCTAGGAGAGCTTTGCTTCTCAATGCAGAGACTTGTCACGGTCAAGAAAATTACCCAAAGCTCAAAAAAGACATGAATTCAAGGTGAATTTATTAAAAATCCACAAATTCCCTGTGCAGACAGACTTAATCAGAATTACAGTGGTGTTACTTCAGTGAATGTTATTTCATTTTTGAAGTGAATTACACTAAACCAAATTAAGAACATTTTAATTAATGCTGAGCTCTGCAGAGAGAAATGGACTACTTATTTCCTTTTGTAGAATGTATTTTTCTTTTAAACTTAAAGGAAGATTGGATTGGCTGTAGTTAAATCTTCAGGTAGAATTGACACCAGTACTAGCCCCTGTACTGTTAATATTTGTCAGTAAAAGCACTGGGCTTTACAAGATCTTTTAAAATCTCCTTAGAAAGGAAGTTTTCTGGCATGCTTTTGTGAGAAATACTCACTCACTCTGGACAAACTAGAATGAAACATCTTGTACATAACTAAGCACTCAGCACAAACTGCATCTTCTATTTATGCAGAATCAAGTCAGAATGGTAAAGATGGAAAAGATTATTTTGATTGCATTATAATTCAGCTTTTGTGAAGAATGCAGAAATATTCAGATGTATTCCAGTCTCAGATTTTATTTTCTTTCTTCTCCTGGACAAAATCAAGTGACAACATCTGGCTCAGGGTATGTGTGTATTATTTTTTTTTCTAAGTAAAATATATTGTTCACAGGGGGATCAGAGATTTAGATTTTTGCTCAATTGTTTTTGGGCCTCCCCTTCTTTTAGCAAAGTTTGTTGGCTAGCTCTCCTTAATGATGACTCCTTAAGTCATCATTACAGGAAGCTAAGCAAAAACGAGGGAACAAAGTTAGACTTTGCTTGAAATTGCTGGAACAAAAGTGCCTGATCCAGCAACTTATTAGCGAGGTAGAGATCCCATGCTGTCACTCCTATTCTGCGCAACCACAGGCAGCAGGTGAGCCACAGGCACACCTCAAGCTGCAGAGCTGGAGTGGGCAGGCATTCACAGCCATTTGGGAAGAACATAGGCTTTGCTGAGCTATTTCAGGGAAAGCTCACCAAGAATCATTTTAAATGCTGAAAAACTCACAGAGTGTTTACAAGGAAAACGAAGACAGTTAAACCTGTTTCCATTGCAGTGTCAAGCTACACAAGCACATCACAGTGTTCTTTTAAAATACATTGCAGCATGTGGTGTCGTACAGAATGTGCTCACAGCTAGAAAACGCAGAATTAGCTGCCTTTTGTTCACCAATACCTCAGTTGTCTGGCTGGCAAATCTTGATAAAGAAACAACACCGAGACAAATAATGTCCCAGACCTCAGCAGTGAATTAAATACCAGCAAGGGTAAAGTCCTGTGTCTCTTGATAAAGCTGCAACCACATCATGGGTGGCTGCCCTAGAGCCTGCTTGGCTGCCATGACTGGGAACAGCACACACACCTTTTCTGTCAGGGCTGGTGGTTCCAAAGCAGCTCAGACCAAAGTGCTACAGTCTCATCACCCTCTCATGGCTGGGGTACAGTGATAAATTACTAAATGGCAGCAGCAGACAATTCCTAATGAATGACTTCATACCAGAAAATCACCGCCACTGCCAGTGATTGCTTGCTGCACTGAGACTTAGCAGAGCCATGGGGAGGATGGATCATTGCAGCTGCATGCTCTATCTCCTGTGTGAAGGAATACAGATGCTCGGAGAACAATGTGGCAGCCTTCAAATGCTTGCCCTGCTGAAGTAAAAACCTACTGGAAGCACTGCAACTGCTGAACGCTCTGTGAAGGCAACAGCTTTGAATGGGAAATGTGTCCTGGACAGTATGTACAAACAAGGCCCCTCTACTTGCCCAGCAGCTGCTGCCTGGGAATGATTGCCCAGATCACCTCTACCTCCCAAGGTGGCCAATCCTCCTGTGCACAATGCTGCCTGAGCCTGCCACATTGAGCCTGGGTGCTTGGGAAGACCATCAGCCATTCTTCTGGAAAACGGGGACAGCTCTCACGAGGCACAAGCTTCATGCCATTCTGTCAATAATCCAGTAAGAGCAATTATTGCTGTTTTCATCTACTGCCTCCCCAGCTTAAACAGCATCAGGCTCTTCTGCCCTGGCAGGAAGCAGTGGACTGTGCTGCTGTCAAGGAAGCCTACTCTAGACTACAGAACTCAGTCTCATATTTCATAACATACACATTTCACACATTAGACAGAACACTTACCTGGCAAGCCACTGTCTGGTGCTGGCAGAGGATATTTCAGTCAATGGAAAAATATGGGTCTCTCATTAATCAGACACCACTAGTACAAAACCACATTAAAAAATTAGAATAAAACCCCCCAGTTCGTCTGCAGAGTCAAATGGTCCAAATTACTCAAGGTGCTGCTTCAGGAACAGCCCTATGTGCAATACATTACAACTCCCAAAAGACTTCTCCTCAGATACATAGTAAGGGCAAACAAAGAGAAAACCAATTAATAAAATCATCTGCTAAGAATGACTCACCCCACCAAATCCTCTGAAACGCCGCAGGACGTCGTTGTTGATGAAGCAGGACTGCGCCGGGTCCCGCAGGGCTTGGTCCAGCAGGCGGTCGATGAAGTAGATGCCCGGTTCGATGGTGAGCACCATGCCCTGCTCCAGGCGGCGGGCGGTGCGCAGGCTCCGCAGCCCCGGCACGTCGATGCGCTCCACTCCCTGCAGGACAGACACTCGTTCTTTCAGACACAAAGGCAACCCGTGGATGATGACTTTATATCAAGCTCTCCTATGCTGACTGCTCCGCAAGACACACAAAATACAAAAAATAATCATAAAGGACTGAAACTTAGCTATGCAATTACCTCCCTCCCATCGGTCCTCATTTAGCTTTCACACAGAGTGATGACCAGTTTTCAACTCAACACCCGAACTGTTTTTTGCACCACAGAAATCTTGGCTTTGGATACGCTTGGTACTGTTACTCTCTACCTTGGGAGAAATACTGCACTACAAAGCAAAAATAATTACTTGCACTATTCCTTGCTCTACCCTTCCTTGCAAAGTATGGTAGTGTAAGCGACATGCAAATATTGAAATGCCCCTGCCACGTCATGGCTGAAACAGCTGAACTATGCAGCAGAGAACAATTTCTCCAAGGATATGCAAATACTTATTCTCAGCAAATGTTATTAAAATTACACATTTATGATCTTGATTCAGGAGCAATGAGTCTACACATGACCTCATAAAAGCAGCCCATTTAAACTAAACTTTTGTCAGATTCAGACTTTCAGGCAACATGGTGCTGATTGGTGTTATTAAAAGTTAAGTCAAAACAAGTCCTAACTAGCAAAACATTCTCTTCTTCCCAAAAGCTGGTAAAATAAAATGATCCATGAGGACGTGCTTAGTCAAGGAATTAGAAATACTGCAAAGACTAGTTCTGGATATTCATTTTCTTCCCCTAAATGTGACAGGTATTGCAATATCAGAATAAATATATCTCAACCCCATTAGCTTTTTGAAAATTCTTTGCAACTGTAGCAAAATTCCCCCAACAAATTATTGTAATGGCCCATAAACAGCTCACAGGCCCACCAGCTTGCAATTGTGCACATACACTCTGCTCATGAAACCTTTTCTGCTCCAGCCAGCGAGTCAGAGGTTAACATGTCTGTGAGACTACGGCATTATTTATCTGGTCTCCACGTAGCTTTCCTGAATCTTGCTTCTGGCCAAAGCCACAGTACTTTCCCTTGCCGGCAGAAGGGGCAACTGGTGTCAGCATCACTATCAGCATGACTGGTATCACGAGGATGAAACTTCCCCTTTCTCCCCAACAAAGCCCTGCCCAGCGCTACCCTCGGTGCTGGGGCACCATGTCCTGGCACAGCCGAGCTCCCACGTTTCTGCCAGGCCAGTGCAGGGCGACGGAGGGAGGCCAGAGCCCTGCACATTACCCATGTTTTCATCTTACTGAATCATTCCCTCTTCAGAATGGGTACAGCCCTGCAGTACTGTTTGCTCTTGAGCTCCACTTTCAGTTCAGAAAAAGCCTATTTTACAGAAATACCGCTTTGCAGCAGCCCCTCCACAGTGTTTTCTTTATTCTCACTGGTCACCCAAGCAATGCTGGGGTTGCTTTTCTTCCCTTTGCAGAGTTTAATCTGTTCCAGTGTACAGCACCTTATAGCAGCCAAGATTTCCAGAGCTAACCAGCCTGGACGTTTGGACATAGGTTTGCCCATTTTGACTGCGTATTCGATATGTTTTATGTCATACGTTTGATTTGGACTTTGCAGAGTTCTATATTATACCAAAGTAAGAAAACATGATTTTGTTTTACTGAGCCTAGGAAACAAGAATAGTGTGATATTAAGCAAGGCATTTTGAATTTGTATTCTTATCAAAACTCAAACAAAATCAATATATTTCTAAACTTGAAACAATAACTGCATTGAAATTGAGCCATTTTTTCTCTCATACTGCCCCTTGGGGTTTGGCATTTCACACATTCATTGTAATGTGTAAAGGAAGTGAGGGCATCCAATCTTGTGGATTAATCTCTCCATGAGCTGTAAACAATTAGATTAGTGTCTGGACCTTTTGGTGCCTCGCCAACTATCTATCGGCTACTTTACAACAAACAACCCATATTTGGCTTTTAAGTACACTTCTCAATTCTACTTGTAAATGCCTTTTCCCAGGCAGTCAATCCAAGACAGATGCTAGAAAGACGAATACAGAGTGAGGAAAACAATGGCAAACATCCTCTGAAAGCAGCCCTGGCACAGCATCCCTATTTTTTTTCCTTTACTTAAAATAAATGGTGTTTCACACCAGGTGTGACAATAAAGCCTTTATTTATCTCTGTATGGCTGCTAAAGCAGTGGTAGGCATTTAGTCTAGACTGCTTGCAGTCTGATCCTGCTTTTAGTTCTTCCTTCAAGAAGCTAACAGCGACTCAGGAACAAGACCCAAGATCCACATTTGGAAATGTCTCTCAGCAATGCAGGGAGACTCCCTGAGGCACCTGAATATTGCTGCTCACCCAAAAGTAAAATTTTAACTTCTCTGGAAGGAATTTGGAAACTCTTTTTGATATTCACCCCATCCTATCTCAGTCCTGGGTTGTGCTGGCTCTAGGTTTCATCTCCAGGTCTTTGGATTCTGCGGGTACTGATGCAGCTATATCCCTCCCACGAAAGCCTTCAAAGAAAGGGGAACACTGCTCAGCTTTCTAAAGCTGAAAAGCAAGCAGGGCAGCCATGGGTGGGCTTGTCCCTTTTAATAGAGACGAGCAAGGTGTTCACCAGGAGATGTGTGAAATGGATAAGAGAGACAGGTTCTGGCTATGGCTTGTATGTGGCCACTCATATTCTGAGCAGACAGCCCCAACCCAATTTGCTGCAAGGCTGAAGGACAAAATGAGCTGGCACAGGAAATACGCAGAGAGGAGCCAGTGACCAAGCTGGGTAGATGACAAAATCCCTTCTTTTGAGAATAGTGCTGGATTAAAACATACATCAGACTATGGCTTCAGCATCCCAAGTGACACCTGGTCTCTAGGCACTCATGACCATCTCGGTAGCCACCACACCCATCAGGTCCAGGGGCTAACAGCTCTCAGTCTGCTGTGGTTGGTTACGAAAAGTAGGACAAACTGAGGATTTCTTTTAATGACTGAAACACCACAACCCCAAACAGAAGATGACAGGTCTGAAACAAGACTTGCCATTTTCCATCAAGTCAAACTCCATTGGGAGCAAAGCCTGACAGGGAGGCCTCACACTGTCATCCCTAGTATGAATCTTCTGCCATTAATGGATTTCCTTCCTTGCGAGGAGGAAACTTCCCTGCATCTCGCAGCTAAACAACTCAAGCTTTGTTTTCAACAGTGACCACGATGTTGTTTTGCAGTCAGATGAAACGAAGAGTAAAAATGTGAGCGCTGGTACAGCAGCTGTGTGGCTGCCTGTTCCTACCACCATTATATCCTGGAGGCCTGGCCACTGAGCAGGACCTTTGTCACAGTGCTGCACGGAGAGAAAGTAAAAGCTGGTAACTGGCCCCCAGAAAGTGTACAGAATAGTCTAGAAAGTACTAATGCCTAGGCATCTAAAAAGAGACTTGCAGTTACATTCTATGAAAATTAGATTTTGAGTAACTGTTTATTCTCCTGTATATTGCAACAACAGACTATATCTGAAATTGTTTTCTAAGACTGACTTTATTTGGAGGTTCTGCTCACATTTTAAAATTGAGACGTTCCTCCCTCAGTAAGCACAGATGTATGATACTGTCATTTGTGACTGTACTCCTGCCAAGAACATTGGATTCCAATTAATGGTTCATCTAAGGTAACAAAACCCAGCATGTCTAGGCAATAAGGACTGTCAAGGGAACAAGAGAATTATTATGTAAACTGATTTTATTACTATGTAAGCAAAATAAAAGATCAAATTAAGTGTACAATAATACAAAATATTACTATTTTTGGAGTAAGCAGGGAATTAGGAAGTAGGCAAATCTGCCTGTTTCCCAGAAAAAGGGCTCTGGAAGACTAGAATTTGCAATATCCCCACAATATCTTAGTATAAAGATGAACTACTGCTTGCTCCTAAGCAACTCAACGGTTAATCTGTTGTTTTTTCCATGGAAGAACTGCAATGTATATCATGCTGGGTCTTGTTCCATAGGCACTGTCTATCAGGCAAAGCAATCAGAAGCAGAGATAGCTCCAGGCCCACTCAGGCCTGATCCCGGGTTTGTCTTTGGATCAGGACAGAAGAAAACCACAGGTGATGTCCCTGTGCTGGCTGGTGCTCACCCACAGGGCCATGGCAGCAGCTAGAGATGCACAAGTGCAGAGAGGTGCAAGGGCACCCTACTCGCCAAAACCAGGGGCTGTAAGCTGGCATCATCCCAAAGTTTCCTAAGTCAGCAATGGCAACAAACCCCAGCCATGGCAGAGAACACCTGAGCTACTCATAACTGCAAGTACTGAACCACAGTAAAAGACTCATTAGTGACACAATCTAGTTTCACGTACTCTTTTACAGCTAAATCATCACAGAACTTTTTGGAGCCTGAGACTGTCCCAGTTGGAACATACCCAGTCCAATGAAGTCCTAACCACTTTACCAAGCTAAGTGCAATCAAGTATTTACATTAATCAGAATACTAACATTACATTTAGATAACATGAAATAAGCACCACAGTGGAATCTCAGCTCTTTTCTATATTCTCCCACTGCATATACCCAACTTCTAATTAGTTCATTTAATGTAAAAAGAACAGAGCTCTGTACAGCTAAGAAAATAAAAGTCTGGAATTCCATGTCACATGTCTCCTGGTCCCTTCTCTCTAAGCCCTTGTTTCACTTGCTGAGTGTTACTAATGAAGATTAGTTTATTCCATCTATCCTGCTTTTCCCCAGCAGCCTGAGCTGCCTGTAGTCACCTGAAGGAACTGCTATCAGTCCTGCCTTTGAAATCAGCAGCAGGTTACAGGAGAATATGCCCCAAGCACCACATACCACTCGAGGCATTTGCAAATCAAAGCTTCCACTTCTGCAGGAGAATCTAATTACTAGCTGGAGCTTTTGGGACACAGCTCGAAGTTAATATTGGGGGAATAGAGGACAGATGATGTTTAACTGGCTATTTCACTTGAAGTGTTTTCTTCTTTTTCTAAGTATTAACTATGGTATCAGGTTTAAGTTACCTAATAATTTTCCTGTTATTGCAGGGAATGAGAAAAAATCATCTGCCACTTATTTGAGGCACTGCTGCCTGATGATGATTCAGCTGGAGCTGAATTTCAATCCATCATTACAGTGTGGTTCTGAGCAGAACTCCCCATATAATTTTTGCTTTCTGATCCTCTGATGTTACCAAGCTCCAGTGCTACCATAATGGAAATAACAAAACATATGGACTATAGTTTTCTCTTTTCTTAAACCCTAAGTTTGAGAAAAGAAGAGATAGCAAATAGTAAAAATGATCAAGTTCACAACTACAGCATTAACCTGGAAGATGAGGAGAATATTTAGAAGAAATTTATAAGAATTTTATAAGAAGTGAGATAAAGAATTGCAAAAGCTACCAACAACACTGTTTTAGAATGAAACCAATGAAAAGCACTGTTTAAAATCTAATGAACAGGTTTCTTGTGATACACAGAAAGCAGACACAGGCAATAGTCTTAAATGAAAGGGCTTTTTCTTTTGTGATCTTTAGATACCATTAGTGAAAATTGCATAGCAAAAACCCTGAAGTATACCAACAATACCTTGGTTTTTTACATGTAATTGAAAGCAGAGCTCTACTGTTTTGGTTTTTCTCTCATACTGCACCTAGAATGAATTGTTCAAAAACACACAACCTCCATTAGCTGCTGCTAAAATTTCAGAAATATTTGGAAAATAAATATCAGATAAAAAAACTTTGTTAGCACACAAAGTCTTTTGCAACAAACTTCAGTAAGTCAAAGAAACATAAGCAAGTATCTCCATCAAAAAAAATTAAACAGAACTAACGAAACCCAAACCAAGCAACTGAAAACCTCAAGTCCGTAACATTTTCTTTCTCAGCAGAGGAGGGGAACTCCATGGTATGACAGGGCATGTCTGCCTCATGGCACTGCACTGACACAGCACCTGAGCCTTCTCTCCTCTTCCACCTCTGCTCAAGTCCTAAGTTTCCATAAACACCCAGACTCCAACATCTGTCCTCACAGGAAAAAGCTGCTGGGAACTGATCACAACTTTTCTGAACACAAGATGACACAGCAGCGTGAGAAGATCTATTAGCCTAACTCTGGGAGGTGTTTAAACCACACAGAAGAATCCTAGGCTACAGGAAACTCTCCTGGTTGGTGTTCGACCCAGCTGGTAACAATAAGCACCACGGATTTCTCTGCATGGAAATGCAGTTTTCAGTCATCTGTTTCCTTCTTGCATGCTGCCTGCTCAGTGGCTGTATGTATGTTTTTGCTATACAGGAATTCAAAGAATAAAAAAAAAGACAAAAGGATTCAAGGGGATCCCATGAAGCAGAAGCAGTAGGTTTTTTTCTCCTCATCTTTTCTCAAGGTGTACAATCACTTGCAAGAACAAAACCAAAAGTTAAAACTAATGAAAAGCCCTTTTTACTCCATGTAAAGTAAAGGCACTCTAAGTGCCTTCCATACAGGTTGTTTCATGTTTGCAGGTCCTGGGTATACAAAGCTGGAGCAAGGCTTTGCAAGGTTATGGCAAGTGAAGCAATTTGCATCAGCAGGGCCCTACATAACAGCTTTAGGCTTCTTGGTAAATTCACTTCATCCTCTGATTCTTAAAGGAAAAAACATTAATGCATCATTTGCAATGCTAACCACAAAAAAATGAAATCCTCTGCTTCAGCATGAAGTCGGATACGTAAGGAAAATAGTTTTTGCCAGAACAAGATTATTCCTGTATTCTCCAGTACGTTTGGTGACTTAAGTTCCCAGTCAGTTGTCTGGGATCTGGGAGCAAGCTTTCTGTTAAAGCCAGACACAGCTTGTGCACAGCAGAGCTGTTCCTCAAGCATGCAGTGATGGAAGGACCTGGGTAACTAAAACAAACCTCTAAACTTAATTTGTGATGCAGAATAGCAACAAAAGGATCAGCTTTTCATGAGAATTGAATTAAAAATTTAAACTAAGGTAAATCTTATAATTTTAAAAAACAAAATGAAATTAAACTCTTAATTCATAAGATGCTAAAATCACAGTACTTATTAACCTAACTTAAATTAACTGGCTTATTATTATAGAAAGTCATCAAATGTACTTAGCATTCTTTAGAGCCTTATAGTCAATTAATATAGCATGAAATTGAATCAACTCAAGCATCTAGAGACACGGAACCTAGATTTAAATGAAAACTTCAGCCTCATCTACCTAAGGGTCTGAAAATTTGGGACCACCTACCATATTTTCTTCACTGCAACAGGCACAAACTCTCATTTATATCCCATATTGAATTTACCCAGAAACAACTGAAAGAATGTGAGAAAACCATCTCCATGATTAAATTTTACAGCAGAAGCTAAGCCCAGTGGGGTTTTCACCCTTTGAAGCGAGCTCTGTCTGACTGAGGGCCAGATTTTCTGAAGTGATTAGTACCACTGGGGCTGAATTTTCAGAACTGCTTGAGCTGCAGTCAGACCCTCAGAAGAAGCAGACGGATTTTCAAAGCGGCGCTCGATGCTCGGTTCCCCGGAGGAGAAGCGCGGTGCACAGCAGGAGACGTGGCTCCCCCGGGAGCTCCTGACTGCTCACTACTCCTGAAAACCAGCACCTTTACTGGCATGTTTCAATGGGAAACACTGGTGCTTACACTACTGTGAACATGTTGTCCTAAAATAAGGTTGCCAAGACACATTCATTGCTGGCCAAAACCAATTATTCTTTATCACAGCAAAAAATAGGAAGGCAGATGTTGTATTTTCTAATATCCTAGAGTATACTTTGCAGAAAATCTGCAAGCATTTACAACATTTTTCAAAGAAGAAAGTGCTTGTTCAATGCTGCATGTGAGAGCAGCTTACTGGAAAAGATGAAAATTTATTATTGCCAATTTTGAAAAAAGAAATCTTTGGCTACCAATGAATAACTAATCTAAGCTAACAATGTCTGGAAATAGTTTTTTTGGAACACACAAAACTTTCTGATGGATAAAAATTAGGAAATTAACGTTTATTGTATTATTTCAAATGCAACTGTTTACACTTGAGGAAAATAATGGAATAATATCCACTTGGAAAGTTTTTATTTTAAAAAAATCGTTTGTAATACTCCCAAAAATTCCCTTGGCCAAAAGCAAAGAAGTTGCTTTTTAACCAGCTAGAAAAAAGAGCATGATACTACAGGCATGGGCTCAGTGTACAATAAACATCAAAATGGCTTTAGAAAAATCTATGTGAAGATCTCGCTAGCTGGTAAACATTTAAAATGCACCACAAATCACTCCAGAGTGTACTAGATGTCTTCAAAATGTGTTTTTCCATTAAACAGTGAGGCATGGATAACAAGCCTTCTTCCATTTAACACAGACACGTCTCCCACTTGCAGGAAAGGTGCTCATTTGCTCATGTTTAGATTAACTTGGGCAGAACCACATCCCCTGCATCCTTGCACAGCTCCCCTGCCGTGGGCAGGGACCAGCCCTCCCATGAGGGCTTCAAGCCCAGAGAAGCCTGATGAAGTCCAGCCCCCTGACAGGCTCCTGGTGCGTCCTTCCCACCACTGGGAGCTCCCCCACCCAGATACCTCACCTCAGTCAAAGGGCTTCCTGCTTTGGGTCAGAGAGAAGTGAAGGGTCTACCAGAGGTGAAATTAATGCTGCACAGAGTTTAACGGGGTTGCTCTTCCGCAAAACCCAGAACTGGTAATTTTTCCAACTAAGGTGATGCCATACACCTATCTATGTGCACTTCTATATGCAAATACAGAACATTAGCTGTTTGTTTGTGAGCTTTCATTCATGCTTCATATCCAAGGAATTTGCTATTTAGGATTGGATTTTGAAAGTAAATTAGCCATGCAAACATGCTTCATGTAAGAATGCAGTTGCACGCCAACACAAACAAATAATTTTAATATTTGCAGGTATAAAACCCTGTGTAGAGCTCTGGCATTTTTACATACAGTAAGTACAAAACTGGAGAGCCTAACTCATTTGACAATACAATCCCTATATCCATTTTTATCTGTAACAGGCTGCTCTTTCAAAACTGTGGACAGATCAGTTTGCTTTCAAAACATGACCCTTAAATTATATAATATACCATATAATAACAATTATAAATTCAGTCATATGAAAACAAAAATTACTGTCAAAAAGTGATTCTGCAGCTTCCATGCCACACTACTGAAATCTGCTGAGAGATGGAAGGTGAACAGGGTCCATTGCTCCAGACTCACACAAAATCAGTTCTAGAAATCTCCCTTGACAGTAAGGTACGTGCTCTAACCTCAAAGAATACAGTTTTTGAGCAAAACCAAGAAGGGTACTTTGCACTCTCAGAATTCTTCTCACTTGTTCCTAAAATTCGGTTATCTCTTTACCCTACTAAGTCTTGAACACATGTTCCTGGTTTTAAGTCCACCAAATTCAGAGAGGTTATTCACAACACAAGTGAAAACAATCTAAGCAAAGGCATGCAACAGCAGGGTCCTGGATTTTGAGGTTTATGAACTCTCCAAGTAACCACTGTCCTTGTGCTTTGCTGAATGTCTCTATTTGTACACAGAGAGAATGCACCTGGGAGGAACAAAGGGACAAGCATCCATCCTTTCTGTATCAGCTAGTGCAGAAACCTTAAAATCAGAATAGGACTGCTTTTGATTTTTGTTTCATTCTTACTACATGTACGTTTATTAGCTGATGCTAGTAAGTCATTATCACAATACTGTGTCTCAACTATAATTATACTGTGAATGTACTATATACTGTTTCTCCCCTGCCTGCAAAAGTGAAGCAGCAATAGCAGCTGTTATGTAGTCTGGTCACCCAACAGAAGCAAGCACCAAAATATGCTTAAACCTTACCTATAAAGTTCCTAGTTTCTTTTGCAGATTCTTGCAAAAGAATAGCTTACATGTGAGACAAGACAAATGATCCATTTTTGTACTGTATTACCGAAAACCCTTGAACAGTTAGCCTCAAATAACCACAGCCTAACACAAAATCCTTCTGAAATCCTTCTGAAGCTGCTGTAAACTTCCTTTATTCAAACCTTAAATACAATTCACCTTAGAGATTTTATTCCTTTAGGTATCATTGCAAACCTGCTGCTGTTAATTGGTTACAGAATTTTACCTTTTCTACTTTCAGATCACAGTCATGAATCACCAAATTAATTCAAGGAAAAAGACAATCCTTCTCTGTTTTCTGCAGAAACTCTGGATACAAGAGGTTATGCTTTCACATTTGCAAAGACTGGAAGACTTGATGGATTTTCTTCTTTCTGCTCTCACTCCAGGACAGTGCATCTACATTGGTGCCCAGGCTGACACTGAATCAAAGTTCAAGACAGGGCTATGAGCCAGCTTGTTTCCATATGACACAGCCACTGGGATTCACTGCCCAGGTGAAGCAGGGGGCTCCTGCAGCTGCCTCACATCTGGAACGGAGCAGGTGAATCTTGCCAATACAGGACTCAGGCAGACTGAGATGCTCCGCCACAGTGCAGGGTACTTGGGTGGTACCTGTTAGAGCAGTGACTCAGGAGGAACAAAACAATCTATGTAGAAATTGAACAGATTAAGAATGCCCAAAGAGTGCCATCAGTTGACTTCTTCCCATAAACAATTTATGTTTCAATAAACTAACACATTTCCTTAGAGTAAACTGCATACAATACCACATCTTGAAAAAAAGGAGACACTTAAATGCACATCTGCTCTACCTCTGAGAAGATGCAATTGGGTAACCACACGTAAAGTATGAGCAATGCTGATTGAATTGAGGGGGTTAATCTGCAGAGGAGTTGAGAAAGGACTAACACTAACCTCTGGGTAGCCTCCAACATCATGCACATCGATTCCAAGTAGATGTCCAAGTCCGTGTGGCATAAATATTGCACCCAGATGAACCTTCACCATGTCATCCACATTGCCTTTCAGAATGCCAATTCTAGTCAGCTCCTCCAGATGGACTCTGTCAGCCAGACGGTGCATATCAGGCCAGGCGACCCCTTAGAGAGCAGAAACAGGCAGCTGAGTTAACTATTGCTAAAAGTTTTTTAACAACAACTTTCAAAAAACAGATATAACATATGTGCCTTTGTTTATGTAAAAAACAAAGGTGGAAAGAGCAACTACATTTTCACAAAACACTTTAACCAAGATGAAACTATTTTAACAGGCCTGTGAAATACAGAAAACTACAAACAAGAGAAACAGCAGCACCTTATAATCCAGAAAAAGATGTTAATACAATGTATCTAAGCATGCTCACCCAGATGTAAATGCATCAGTGAGTCTCCTCTAAGAATGTCAACTGTAGATTGCAGTTATTTAAAATGCAGAGCATAGACTATTACTATCCTATTATTTTCAAGAATGATCATACCCATTTAGAACATCTGACATGGACAGTACTTTTCTACGTACATTGAAGATTTAAAGCCTGCATCTTCCTGGCAAAGACACTCTCCAGAAATTAATGATTCCCTTGTGCTAATAGGCTGTGTAAAACACGACTCCTCTAATACATGTATTAAAACAGCATTACAAAATACTGTTGTTTGACTAGAGACAGAGTGCCAGGATACATTAGATTGCTATTATTTTGGTATAGGATACAATTTTGTTTGACAAACTGCTGGGGAGAGGAGGGAGGAAGAAAGCAGCTCTTTTGTTAGTAACAAAGTACTGTCTTAATTAGATCACCATGGCATTGAGTCATCATCAACAGAGCAGCAGTTGCAGAGTCAAGACAACTAGGGCTAAGGTACAGTTGAAGAATATTTTCCTTGTTCAATTTTGGCATGATTAAGCAAATAAAAAATGAGCAATTTTTAAGGCCAAACTCCCACCAAGTTCCGTTTGCTTTAACATGCAGCTCTAGGGTCTTGTGAACATAGATGTCATATTTAATTACATTATCACTTTTTGCTGAAAATACTGAGGCTTCAAAGACTGAAATAAAATCATCCTATGGGTGTGCTTGAATAAAGCACTCAGCTGTGTTCTATGACGCTGATACAAAGATCAGAATCAAACTGAGCAGCAAGTGGCTGCTCTGTCCTGCACACTCTCAGCTCACAAACCCAGGCACCTTTATGCTCCCATGAGCACTGGCTGGGAAGCAGCTGAGCGTGTGATCAGTGAGCAGGCAGCCTCCTTTCCCCTCAGATCACTCTGGGATCAAACCTGCAGCCTTGTGCCTGCCAAGCAAGGCCACAAGACAGAGGACAGGCACACACAAACCCTTGGTTGCTACTTCCTCACAAAGGCCAACAGTGCCCAAGTGAGTGATGCTCACCCATAAAATGTGTGCAGCCTTCCTGCTCAAAATGTGCTATTTTTATGGTTTCCCTACTTTAAAAATGAACTTATGTTTTTCATTCAGTAAGAACCAATACAACTATAACCAGCTCTTCTTTGACAACTGTTCAACATACTCTATAATTGTTTCTCTTTCTGAATATTGATTGTATTGCAATTTTCACTTCTCTAGGTTCACCTGTGTTTCACAGCTCTCTCACACCAGGCTCCACTCTATTGTATGATAAATTGGAATCACTACAATCCATCACATCAATATTAAACATATCATAGAAGTATTACTGAATCACAGTTGCTTTCCTGCTTATTTTATAGTTGTGGGAATACAGAATTTCTATATCTAAGTCGAGGTTCAGCTTTTGCAGTTTGCAGCTAACTCCAACCTCTCTAAAGTCTTCAATCTTCTTTCTGAGGCCACTAGATGTTCTTTCAAGATCTCTCCCATGATTTCTTAGCTGAGTATCACTACAGGTCACCTATTTCCAGCCCCATAACTGCAAAGCCACATGTAACAACATCTGACCCTGGTCAACTATTTGAAGTCTCACCCTCCCTTGTTATAAATGAAGGTGAGAACCCCATGGCTGGAAGCACAACCATGTCCTGGATGCGCTGGATCAAGCTAAGATGAGTTGTCTGAGAGAAATGGAGTTGAGGTGTCTGCTGTTTGCAGCTCAGCTTCCCTCTGCAGCTCTGCTGGTACTGTTGGTCTCAACCCAAGCCCACAGGCTCCACTTAAAGAGACACAGGCACTTTTATCGAACTAAGGAAGAGATACAAAAGGAGATAGAAAGATCAAATTGATCAGAAATAAAAACACCAGAACCACACATCTGTTCATCTGCAGAAGTTTAACAGAGCAAATTAATGACAATATTGCCCTAACTGAAAAGACTGCCATGGTTGTAAATCCTGAGTATTTCTAGGCACTGAGCAAATCCATTAGAACTCCTTCTTCCCTTGTCCCTACCTTTTTCTTTTTCTCTCATTGACTTAAAGTGCAACGACTTCTCTTCTCCTTCTGCCCAGGACTCTTCATTCCCCATCTGTTTTGGTTTTTATTCATCTTATCTGTTTTCGTTAGAGACTGAGGACAACAAAAAACTCTACTGTGAAATAAATAATGAGGCTGGATGGAAAATCTGCAGCTTTGGGCTCTCTTTTGGAGCTAGGGCAGCGCTTCAGACAGAGCCCAACAAAATTACTCTGGACCACTTTTATTATCTAGCCAGTGCCATGAGCTTTGCTAGAGATATGAAATATGTCAGCTCCAGTTGTCTCCCACATGCTGCTGGAGCTGCAGACAGCACTGCAGCAGCTCTGGGCAGAGGGAAATTAAGCTTCTGCTGGAGGCACCCTGCTAAATAATACAAATCTTGGTTTACAAATAAATAGGTATTCAAATAGTCTTAATTAAAAAGCAAAGGGTTTATAGATAGATTGCACTTTCTATTCTACTGTCTGGCTTCACGCTTTATTCTGACTATGAGGTGGTGGCATTAGGCCACCCCCTCCAAGACACTTAACCTACAAGCCCTGGATGAAACACTCATACACAGACTATTATTTGAGTGCTAAGACAAAACAGGAAGCTATTTTGAGCTGACTACAGACAGTGAATTAAGTGGAGTGATTTTTCTGGTCTTCACTTACAAAATGGTGATATCCTTGTCTTGTTTGATATGAGAGGATTCCCATCATGTTAAGAATAAAGTTTAATAATAAGGTTCAAACAGATTTCTATCCGTTTCTTAAACAGGTGATTTGACAAAGAAAGAGGATCTAAATCCAAATCTTCAAACATTTCCTACTACCCTTATAATATTAAAACCATTACATTTGTGAAGAGAAAAAACTATTTTACAGTACTAAGGAAACTATTTAGAAGTATAGAAAAAAAAATCCACTGAAAAAAGGAAGACGTCTTTGTCCATTTCATACAAAAGTATATTCATATGTTGTATATATTTATTATAGAGTAAACAGAAATATACGATGCTTTAAAGTTATTTTAAAACTAAAATTGTATTAGTTTTATCTGGCAAGTGAAATCTTTATAATACAATGGTCTATGCAAGCCCAGCTGCCTCTGGGACTGACTGGCATGCCTGCACTCAAGTATCATTTAGATAACTAGTAAGTATACTTAAAGAACAGAAGTCCTTAAATTCTGATAGTCTAATTTTCCTTTGTAGATACTGAACTTCCAATAATTGCAAAAAGCAGAGAAAGGAGGAAAAATTAAGTATCAGAGCTGACAGCTTCTTTGAAAAGAAGCCATGAACAGAATTTTTTTGTATTCTCACATGATGTTCTCAACAATCTGGAAATGCCACAAGGACCTGCAGTAAGAATATGTGAATCCCTCTGTTAAAGCCCAGAGGTGTCTGTATTCTGCTCAGATCTCTATGCACACACCTATGTGTGCACAGCTTTAGCATGTTAAAGAAAACAGTAACAAAGAAGGGCAGCCATGGAACAATCTGCCCAACAGACTGCAGACTTGCAGATGTGAAGAAAAAGAACACTGGCTAAATCGTGCTGAACGAACAACATTTTGTACAAGAATCCTTAATTCATGGAGGCTACTTAATGTTCAGGCACTTCAGCTTTTGGGTTACTGGGGGCCCGTCAGAGAGCTCTGTGCCCTGCCGCAAGCTGACAGGAGGAGTCAAACACCAGATGAGCATTCTTGTAGGGAGAAAAAGCAGTTAAAATCCAACTAAACCCCACAACAACAACTTACACAAAAGTGCCTCCACCATCAGGTGTGTGAGTTACTTCAGCGGCTCACTGTTCTGCAACATGGGCTGGCACTAACATCCCACCACCAATCACTCACTAGGATGTTTGACTCATGTATTATTCAGGACTATTATTTTTAAGCTTTGGTGAAGTTTATCATAGTTGCAGACATGCTTTTTGTGTAAGAACTTTTACGATAGTTGCAGATGTGCTTTTTGTGTAGAAAGGTTAGTTCTGTTATTATCTTTAAGCCAATTTAGAAACCAATTATAGTCCACTGACTGAGGTTTAAAAAGACAGATTGGAGGGTCCTTGGACTTTGACAGCTTGTACCAAAATGAGTCTGTCCTCAGGAAAATCTGCTGATGAGGTGTCTGCTCCCTTCTTAATTCTCTGCCAAATGAGATACTGGGTAATACAGGTCACTGGGCCAGTGACTGGCTCCCCAGGAAAGCTCGGTTCCTAAGGCTCATTAGGCTGTGATTCGTTACCTGCCATGCAGCACGTGCTCAGGAGAGAGGTCAGGTCAAAACCCACCTTTTACAGCAAGCAAAGCACTTGAGATTCCTTGAGATACAGAGTGAATGAACTACACAGCAGCAACCAGACACTGGAGATGTCTCATAATGAAATAAAACAGATCATGGATTAATTAAACAACAGAAAACTAGGGAGGTTATTAGTTTACAGACACCATGCAAACAGTATAGTGGAGGTGTGAGGTACCACTTAAAAATGGCAAACTTAATGCATTAAGTTTGCCAAAAGGTTTTTTTTTTAAATGTATCCCCATAAAGCTAAATGTTATCTGATACTCTTAGATAGTACTGTGAAAGAAAGGAAAAAGACCAAATTAGTATTATTTTATTTCCTTGAAAATATTTCCTCTCTGATTATCTGTTTGCCAAACCCCACAAGATTTCAGATAAAACACCAGGTTTAAGGACTCTGGAACATCATAAAAGGATCTCTGCAATAATCTGTGACCTCTTTGATCACACCAATGGAGGAGTTTTTGTGCCCTCTTTGCCTCAACCCCAAAAAGAAATGCTTCTAGTGAAACCAGAAATCAAAAGCATTCCTATCTCTGATGAACATACCATAAATTTTTAAACAGTGGAATTAAAAAGTCGAGTTGCTGTAACACATCACACTATAAACTGTTCCTCAGTTGCTGTTAACTCACTGGTATTTTTATCTCAGTGATTATTATCTGAACTTTTATTAGAAGCCATTTGAGAACATAAAGTAGAAACAGCATACAAAAATAATTTAGGATTACTGTGTGGTATTTAGCCACTTTGGTCAGAAAGTACTCTGAAAAGGCCTAACAGGATTTTTTTGGCCACTACTTAGGGTACTTTGTGGTTGTAATGTGACAATGATTAAACCACAAATGATTTAACAGGGGTTTTTTTGTTGTTGTAGGGTGGGGGTTTTTTGCCAACACAGATGTCACAATCTTACTAAAAAAAGGAGTATGGCAAGGTTGTAGTAACTTCTCCCCAAACTGTGCTAAGGTTAAGTTACATTTAATTTCCAAGTGTCCACAGACAAGGGCAAAAGGCCCAATGTCCCCTGGCAGTGCCACTGAAATGCAGACAGAACACACAATCCCAGTCCAGCCAGCAACCCACTGGAACAGATTAAAATCTGCCAACTGGCAGTGATCATATCAGACATAAAACAATAGGTCTTTAGAAATTCCAATCAGACCCAGTTTAAAAAACAAACCAAAACATAATTTAAATACTAAAACCAATTATCTTTTCCCTCTTCACTTGGGTGCTAGAGAAACAGTTGTATTTGTGATTTTCATGCTTTCTTTTTGGCCCAGTACATGAAATACTCAGTAGCTGCTCTGTTTTTGAACTTGGTGTCTTGCAGCACCAGGTAAGTGAACTCTGCCATGGGGCAAAACTCCAAATGCTGTACTCTAATACTGGCAATGTTTGGGCCACAGTGAAGCTGTTCAAAGCTTCATACACTGTGTACATGGCTCACAGGGTGAGCATTACACAGCCACACGGACGCCTAATTCAGGCATGCAGTTTTAGACTGGATTTTACAGCTGTGGCATGACTACAAACTGGCTGCCATACGATGAGGAGAGCCTGTTAAACTTCCCATCCCAAAAGGGAACTAGCCAGAATTTGCTGCTGTGTCACACCTGCAAATACCCACAGTTCTGACTGCGAGGATTACTAGACCTGACCCTGCCCTGGGCCTTGAGTCCCGGTGCCACAGCTCCAAACCAGGGCGAACTCCTTCAATAGTCATCCCTCTACTGCACCTGCCTTACAGGGATGGGAGCTACTGCAGGGAAACAGAGATTGCTCCTCATCATCTCTGAAATTTGGACTTCGAAAGGCTGACCAGCATTGTGCTATTCAGCTGTACTGTGACATTCCTTTTGCATCAGTATGATGGAGGTTTTCAGCAGTCCATCCTCCCAGTTATAAACCCTGCACAAGATGAGCTGTCACACATCAGAAGCAACAAGAGGATAACATTTTGCCATGCAGAAACATTAAGAAAAGCAGTATGAATAGATGCAGATGTGGAGCAAGAGCAGAGATTTTTTTCCATGTCTGGATGCAGTACTGGGACTGAGCAGTGCTGGCAGACACTGTGGATTTTACAGCATGTTCCCTCCAAAGAGGTGTATGTTGAAGAGGAAAAAGGGAAAAGGATTGACAGAATGAAGGAAGTGCTTGGAGGGAGTGATTGCGGTGTGGAAACTTACCAAACTTTGAAGCTCAGAAAAGACTCTGTTTAGATAAGACTCGGGGCAAACAGCATAATGTATGTCTAGCAGGTTTGCACTCTGACAGCTACAGCTGACGCAGTGTCAAGATTGAAGGACTTGTGAACTTTGCACTTCAACTCAAATTACAATGTATAACAAGCACAATTCCTGAACACTGAGCAGCGAGAAAATCAGTGCAGGTACTAAAAATCAGACGAGGTACAGGCAACTTATTCCCCCAAAGTTACTACTAAAACCAGAATTGTACAATGTTACAATATACAGTGTGTTACAATTAGGAAAAAAGGATTTAAAAAAGCGCCTTAAACCAAAACCCATTCAGTAAAGAAAGGCTAAAAAACCTGCAGCCAATTTAGGCAGAGTCTGTAAAGATATCTAAATGTATTTGCTTGTGCAAGCCACACCTTTGAAGAATCCCTGAAAGTAGTGAAAAAATCCACATGTTAAGCCGAGCTGGAAAGCCTCAGGTTTGCCCCTGAACCACGGCAGCTCCTGCAGATGCTGCTCAGGTATCTTGAGATGAGAGGGACTTCAGGGCAGAAAGACCCAACAGCTCAGAAGTGCCTGTTTTTATACCCCTGGGAGTAACTCAGCATTATTTTAGGCCTCTGAATGCTGCAGTGGTCACTGTCTGTAGGGCAGCTCCCATCTGCCACAGCAGGAAGAGCAGCCCACAGGTTTGCAGTCAGAGATCTCACACTTCAACAGATTGCTGCTTTCACAGAGGGCCTGCAGGATCTACTGAAGCTGGCAGAAAATACTCCCTTTTCTTCCCCCTCTTGCCGTAGGTTGTGGCTGTGCTGGACAAGGTTAGGTTACGTGACCAATAATGAGAGCTCCAGTAATCAATCACACCATTTTTATTTAGTATCTTGAATCAAGAATTCTGACTTGATTGTCAGTATTGTCTATGCATCCTTTAGTGCCTTCTGCTTTTATTTCCTAAGTAGTAGCAATGCCTTAACCATGTATACTGACAAAACCAGAATTATTACCACAGAAGGCTGTGCTACCTTTGCTGGGTCCAGCCCAGAGAGTATTTTTTGTTGAATTTATTGTTTGTTCATTAATTGATGAACATTAATGCCAGCAAAAAAGTAGAGCCAACTCCATTCAATAGAGAAGAGAGAGAGCAGACTACAAATAGCTTTTAAAAACATACATTGGCAAGATTTACTTTCCAATCTGTCTGTCAACACAGTAACACATTCTGAACTGCAAGGGGGGGGGAATAATACTGCGGTGTCATTCAGCAAGATTTGTGAATATCAAGTATTGATTACAACGTGCTCCAAAAGCATTTGTTCTTCAGAGGAACTGGCATAAAATCTTCAACCTCTGTCATTAGTATTTTATTTCTGAGAAGAATTGTTTTGCTGCAGATATTACAGCAGATTAATAATGATCAGCAGTGCTTTGACTAAAATATGACAATCTGAATGGGAATAATTCATATGGGCACCTTGAAATTATACAAACTGTAAAACAGATTGTGCTCTCATACCCTTCCCTGTTGTGCTATTGTCAAAAATTCCAGTTTACTTTGTTTTTAAAAATTCACCAAAATCAGCTACTGTTTTTATACAGCACAACAGAGAAGCATGACCACATGGTGTTCTACTAAGCACAACTCTGGACTACACGAAATAAAACTCAAAATGACTTCCATGCAAAAAACACCCATTGTATGTGAGTAAGAACCTTGTACTTGGGAGGATAAATATTAGTAACAATTACAGTTATTTTCTTCAGGTATAATAGATTTCAATCCAAGTTGGATACAGTGCCACTTACTCTAAAGCAGTATTAAAAAACCAAAAATAAATCTGAATTGTAAAGAAGTTATAGAACTGCTGTGGACAAAAAGAAGTAGTCATCTGTGAAGCTGCAAATTTTGAATTTGCATATGTTACTAAGCACAAGTGCTCAACTTAATAACAGAAACACCTGCTGGTAATATGATCTGCTATGTCAAATAGCTATGCCTAGCTATTCATTTTCAATTAAACAGTGCTTCAATTGAGTTATTTTAATCTTTGGTCTTGGTACTATTCTACCTGAGCTAGATTCTCCACTATTCTTTCTTTGTTAGAGGCATTTTACTAGAAAATAGAACAGGGAATCATACCCCTACTTTGAATTCAAATCAGCATTTTTTGTTGTCGAAATAGGTTATTTATGAAACTGGTAGTGGTTCACTAAACCTACCTACCCTTGAAAGTCTCACTGAAAGAACTGTGCCTCAATATTTAGGTAACAAAGGAGGACACACCATCCAAAATCTACTTTCTGCTATACTAAAATACAGACCATTCACCCTCTGAAGTCCCTGGGCTTACTGCTCTACCCCCATCAGCTTTACTACTTCAATCCTTTAGCATCAGGCAAACAGGGAGGAGGCAAAACATCAGAAAATAAAGTGGCTTCTTTGTTTTGTCCTTCTAAGTCACAGCATTCCTTGGAAGGCTGTACACTGGAAAACTAGCTAAGACAACACCCCCATTGCAAAGCAGTTAAGAAGTTACACCACTAAAGAAAACCTGAAGAAATCAGGAGAAATGCACAAAAAGTGGTCAGAGTTTCACAGAGCAGCTCAACTCTTGTGCAGTTACACCTGCCCAAAGGACAAAGACCACAGGAGATTAACTTTGTTCTGCATCCTGCATCTACAAATACATGTCCTCTTGTACCAAGGCGAAACCAGGAGTGGCCAACACTAAACTCCCGGCAGGATGCAGCAGTCAGCCACAGTAACACACTGAGCCTGGCTTCCAGGCTGCCTATGGCAGGTGGCTCACGTGCACCTGTGACCTTCCATCCTAGAGATCTCCCAAGGACTGCTTCTGCTGGTCGTCAAAGGAAGTCCTCAAAGTCAGACCTACAGAAGGACCCCCCCCCTCGAATCATTCTGTATCTCAAATTGTTCATTTCAAAATCGTCTGAAGATGAGAAAGAAATGACAGAGTGGAAGGGTTGCTCCTAACATTAGAGAAACACCTTCAAACACCTATTCTCAACTGCAAAATGCAAGACTTGACCCAGTGAGGCACCTGGAGCAAAGACAGAGGAGGGACCATCAGCTACAGAGAGCTTTCTGAACTCCAAGCCAGACACTGCTGGCCTGTGCTCACTGGCTGTTCCAGCCTGCTCCCCTTGGCCTCTCTATCCCAAAATACCTGAGTCTTTTGGGAACTACTTACTTCTTTGCATTTATTTAGCATCTACAGCAAAAGGGTACCCATTTCTGTTAGGCTCTGAGGATCAGCTGCTATCTAAATGATCAATAAAAGGATCTTTTTTATTTGCTCGGCATGTGGGTCTACTTCTTTGCCTAAAATATTTGTACTGTACTTGAAGTATACCTGACTGCACTTTCTTGGTCAAAGATTATAAGGCAACCCTGGCATCAATGAAATCTGCAAAGTCTGATCTTTGATCCTGAAAGACAAGATTTAAGAGCTTAAAGAACCCACATCTTTAAGTGAAACTGGATTTCTGGGAAAACCATACCCAAGCAATCTTCCAGTCCTAAAATGGAGGAACCTCCATCTTGTGTTATCAGAGATGTTAGCCCTGGGACGGAGATTTTCTTCAAGATGTTCCTCAAAAACATTTTTTGGAAAAGCAAGGCCTGAACGCTAGAGGCAAGACAACACTCACTGTCTTGGACAGTAAAATGCAGAACTTGGGGATATGTATATAAGATAAGCTCCAGCTTGAAAAAATGCAGAGATACAAATTCTACAGGGAAACCCTGCGGTAATGTCAGTATCCTGAGGAGGAATTCACACTGCACATAAACTGACGTGATGAACAACAACTTCTGTGCATATTTGGAACTAATTTTTATTTTTCTTCTTATTGAAACAAACAAACATCAATCAGCAAATATTCCCAGCTGCATAGATAATGTCTGAATGCAATTTTGATTCAATGGGGACTCTGTATACACAAGCTTTTCAAATCATAAAAATGTAGAGATAGGGACTTGAGTGACTGCCAACCTAGCCTTACTCAACTGTTCCTTGGGAGCAGTTTGCTAGACAAGGAGATCTTTTTTGAAACTGGAATTTAGGACAATAGACCTTACAGAGCGAGGTGTTTAAATTCCTTTTTCCTTGCATCCCAAATATTAATGTATATAACTTACAAGACTGAAAAAAAGTTTTTCCTGTTATTTTTTTAAAATATAGCTTTTGCAGTAGTACCAGGCATGCTGAGCACAACCAGCTCCCTTCCTTCCCCTTCTCCTGTGATTTTCCTTTAGTCTACAGAGAAGACAGAGAGTAATGCTTGGAGGTCTCAGTATGCAATTGCAAAAGGATGAAGACAGAAAGTATGTGATTGCTCCAATATTTAGCTCATTAATCTTAAAAGACTCTGTTTATGCTCTAGCACATTAATCCAGAATAGTTCTAATTGCAAAGCTGAGAAGTAGGCATACTTCCTTTTTAGTTCTTCTCAACACAGTAGCAACTTAATATATTCCAGAAAATTCAATGTTTCTACAAACAGAAACTGTAGAAACTTTCTATATGTAGCAACCAGGCTGTCCTCATCAACTAGGAATTCCATTTATAGAACTGAAATTATCACTATTCTCTAAATGCTTAAGATAACCCGAACAATAAATAGCAGAAATCACTTGAGAGGCTGCACATGGTATAAATACACTGTCATTTGCTGAATAATCAAAGAGAAGCCACTCCACAGAAACTTCCCCAACACTATTGGACTCGTATGTATCACTGACAGAAACATACTGGTCCAAGAACACAGTGCCTGGAGCTGGGCTATGAATGATTGCACTTCACCCAGAGCCAGCCCAGCACAGCACTCCCTCGGGGCTGGCAGCACTACGTGCCCTGGGCAGAGCCCGAGCTGGGCACACGGGCACTGCTCCTCATCAGCATCTCCTCTGCCTCTATCACCAGCACTTCCATGTGCATGTTTCACAACTCAGCATGGAGTGATGCAGGTTAGGAGGGATACCAGGAGGGTACCAAACCCTGGCTCAGGGCAGGGTTAACTTAAAAGTTAGATCATGTTTCTTCAACAAATTGTTTTCTTCGTATTTCAGAGAGGGACTTAGAGCAAAACAAATTATCTCACACTTTTTTAAAAACAGATTGATATTAATTCCAAAGAGCATACAATACTGGTCTCCCAGGTGTAACCAGTGACAAATGATGGATAAAGCTAACACATTGACACTGGATCTAACTTATGCAACTAGGATAAAGAACGGAGTGAGACAGATTTGAGAACCATGCACATATGCCCTTACTAATCCTTCAGATCTTTCCACTATCAACAGACCTGTCCAACTTGCCCACAAAAGAGTCTAATCTACTCCTGCAGTTCAGGCTTTCAACTGCTACCATGAGAGGTGTCCACTGGAGGTGCTACAGACAGCAGAGCTGAGACCTTGCACCCAGCCTTAACCACTGCACTCTGCAGCCTTATGCCTACTGAGGATGTGCTACACAATACTTTTTTTCCACCACAGTTTGCCTTTTTAAGCCTGGGCAATTACAGGGGTGAGAGAGAGCTACACTAAAAGCAGTAATTTTATGGTTATAGCATCAGGGACTCCAGAGTTGAGCAATATCAACTGACACTGTCTGTGTGAGCTTTGCTTGCACCCTTGGTGCTGACGTGTCATGGCTCAGTCCTTTAGCTACATGAACATCTACTCCTTTACACAGGACCTCAGTAGTACCAAGGCCTTTTTGATGATGCTGCCTATTCCAGTCCTACAGTAAAATCTTCAAAAATTTTAAGAAAATTTCAATGACACTCACCAGAGGAACAGACCCAGGGCTATGTTTCGCAATGTAGGCAGCTGGCTAAAGGACAGAAGACCTCATGCAAACAGAAGTGCAACATCCATTCATGTGTTACTACAGACAGGAGAATTCACATGGAGGAGAACCTCAGAAGTACCAGTGGAAAAGCTTCCACCAGACCAAGCAAAGCTTCCCACCAACTACAAGATGCAAATCACAGGAAGCCCCAAGTTCATTTACTTCTAGGGCTACCTTGCTTCCAGAAGACTCCAACCTCCAAGGCAAGCACAGCTCCTGATAAACCACTGAAGATACCTGTTCCTTATATAACTCCTCTTCCATCTGTTACAAAAGCTGAAAACAAGCAGGAAAAAACCCAAGAGACTTCACAAGCAGGCAAGCATGGCAAATGCACCTAGAAGTTGCCTCTGGGAATTAGCAACCTTTCCTGCACCAGACTCAGATTCCCAGCACGATGCTAAGCAACTTGCCTCAAACACAGGGTTTTTCAAAAATTTATTTTACATTTTTTCATTAATCATTTTCTTTTGTTTTACCAGAGTTTGGCTTGATAATTTGGAGTGTAATTTGCAGAAAGGCTGGGCACTCAACAGCTGTAACAGAGGTCAAAACAGCTGGGGTTTGAGCAAGAGCAAGGTTCAACTCCCTTAAAAAAGATCATGAGTCTGATGAATTTCAGTCTTGGAATCCCAAATGAGTCAATAGCTTTTACATTAACTTCTCTAGCCTGTTGCCCCCTGCTTGCTAAGGGGGACTGCTGTACACTTGCACATCACTAAGATGCAGTACAAGCAAACTTACTTGCCTGCCCAGCACCTGTGTACTGTTATGATGAGCTCTCTGAGAAAAAATGGTGAAGACATTGATAATTTTGGATTCAGAGCAGGTTTTGAATAGTAGGCAATAAACAGCTCCAGGCCATGCACAGAACAAAAGGTTAAACTAAATTACTGAATAGCTGCTCATTAGCTCAGCTCTTACTGTTATATGCATTGTGTGAAGACAGCAGAGGGAGAAACAATGCATGTATCTACAGGAACATTTAATTCCTATCATCCTTGGAGGTGAAATCTCTTGGTTGTCCCCACTTATTGTGGTTTTGTTTACACACTGGAGTTTTGAAATGCACAAACTGAATTCATTTCAGATGAAAGTAAACTGGGAGATGTGCTCCAAGACTGCATTTAATGTGCCTCAACCTCTGGCAACTCTAATGAGATTAAGAAAGAATGCAGAAGTGAGACAAATTAGGACACTAACTTCTGGAATACTCTGAGACACGTGCCTTTACAATTTCACTCTTTTTAAACTATTCTTTCTATGTATCATACTTCTGTAAAGCAAATTGCTTCTGAAATCACTGTTCTGAAAAAGAAACAGACGATGGCTCAGCCACTGAAGGAAATTAAAGTGTCAATATTCTGCACATCTGCCTCTGTAGTTTAGTTCTGTGGAAGAGGAAATTTAATGCAGATGGACTTGACACCATTAAGAATATCCCCTAAGTAGAAATGCAACACTCCTCTCTGATACCTTAGATCACAGGCCTGACTTCGTAGGAAAGACAATTAGCACACTGATGTACAAGTGCACTTTTTTGACTGCCTTCAGTGACAAGCATCACTGTCTTAATCAGTGCTCCATGTTCAGTGGTTTCAAAACTGCTGCTTATGCAAGACTGAATAATTCTTCCCCCCCTTTTATTTTAAACAGATTTTGTTTGTGGCAGAAGTTGTGACAACTGCACTGAACTTGGGCTATAATCCCACAGAGAGCGTTTCTTAACTTTCAGAATATATTATTTGCCTTGAAGAAGGAATTCTGTTCTTGCAGTTGTAAGGTAAGGAGATCCATATATATGATTAGAGTTGTTTGTACATTTGGACCATGCACAGAATGTAGTCAGATGAATGCTTCTCTATAATGAAATACAATGTTTTGGAGTATTTTCAAAATTATAACAACTGTTCGGATATAGAACTATAAACAAAATGTATCAGGAAGTCTATTATCTCTCAGAAAGTACCTTCACTCAGAAGTTAATTAGGTTCATATGAGAGTTGAACTGAAAAAAGAAATGCAAATCTCTGAATTACACACAACTACATAGAATGTTTAAGGTTGCTAGCAAGCTGTGCCCTTCCATAAACACAGTTATGTAACCCAGTATTTGGTCAGTGACCCTAAAGTACTCGCTGCCTATCTTGCAGTCAGAAAGACCCCAGGAATCATTAACATGCTGATGACAACTACTAGATGTCCCTTGTGACCCTTTGCCACAAGGCACAATTCAGGCCCCAATTCTGCAGCTGGAGATAAGCACCATTTCCTACAGCTGCTGACTCCTGCTCCAGGAATGCCTCCTGCCACCTGACCAGTCACTTGGCTGGCTTTGATCTTAGGAACTCTGGGAAATGAAGACTAACAAAAATAACAGCAAAATTAACATGGGCTCCATAATACAGAAAATCTCACTAAAACATGATGGTTCTGGATTTTAAATTTAGTGCCTCTAATCCTGCAAGCTTCTCTGCCTCTTCTTTTGGAGACCCAAAATATTACAGGGAGAAGAGACACTTGCAAGCTGAATTCACATCATCGTTTCCTGCTCCCCTCTGTGATAGCACCTGGCTCCTCCAAGAGCAGATCCTAGTGATTTAGTCAAGGTGCTCACAAATTAGGTTTGTTTAGGGAGGCTGCAGCCTCTCCCCCTGAAACGTCTCCCTGTGGACAGCAGTGACAATGCATCAGTCTGCATCAGCCCCCTGAGGGGCTCTGGGGTTTCTCAGCAGCCTGACAAGTATGTGACACTAACCATGCTATGAAGGTCAGCATTTCCATTTCTTCTTTTTTGGAACGCTGGTCTTCCAGGAGATCTTAAAAAGGACCTAAAAAGCAGACTTTTCAGATATTGAAAATTTCTGCAAGTTACAGGACTCTAACTGGATCTGTAATTCAAGAGTTCAGGTTGCACTTCATTGCACTCTGAAGTACAAAAGGAACGAAACCAATGAACCAGTCCACAGAACATTTTTCTATAGATACAAAATTCATGATTACTAGTCTCATGAAGAGTGTAAATGCATTTGCACCATTCTTCCAAACACACAAGACAACAGAAAGAATAGAAAGTTCAGTCCCTTTTTCTGCCAGAGAATAAGAATGATTCATCTGTCTGCGGATCTCAAGCTCCCCAAGCTAGTAAAAGACCCTTGCAACTACTTCTCAGAAATGCTCAACTTAGTATGTCCCTATTTTCTAACACCGTAAATAAAGTGTTCAGCAAACTGAAAAATTCTCCCCACCATCCTGAGCACAACATCATATTAGCTCTCAAATTCTGAAGACAGTCTGCAACTTATTAGCATGAAATACTGCTGAAAATGTTACATGAAATTAAAGGTGACACTGAAATACAATGCAAACTGTGAAGAGGAATAGGGACGAGTCTTCAGGGAAGGAACAGCAGATGATGAAGAATGCATATTGTTATTAAAATAGTAAAATATCTAGTCTCATTTTGCAGGTAAGTGTTAAGTGTTATTTCTCCCTTCCAAGCTGCTCAAGTAAACAGTGCTGCTGCCAGCCTGTGTAACAGGAAAACTGCATCTCTTCCGACTGGCAATCCAGAAAGCACATGCACTCAAGGGCTGACGACTGAAGACTCATACAGCACATCTAAAGGATAAGTGTGCTTTGTGCATTGAGTACATTCTTCTCAAAGATGTTCCATTAGTAATACTGAGAAATGCTCAAGTACCTTCACCAGTGACATACTCAAAATCACAGCAGCAGCTAGCTCTAAAATATTTATTTGCTGGCCAGAAAGCAGAATGGAAGAAAAATAAGGCTTTCATTAAGCCAGACAGTTGTTTCAAATGAAAATGTAGATTTGATAAATCAGTTTGCCTGCAACTTAAAGGCATACACTGAAGTACCCAATAGCCAGAGCTTTTGAAAGCTTTTTAAGGCTAATTATCCTTCCCAAAGATGCATACTCCATCCCCTTTTTCAATGGAAAATTTCTATTGTGCTTACACATAAAATACAGAAAATGCTTAAAACAAACTGAAGCACAACATGTGTTCACTCAAACTCTGACTTCAATTTGGCATAAGCTTCCTGAAAAGATGGCTGTCAGTGTAAAGACACATATGAGTAACAACTGTCACCCTTAGATGAAAGGAATTAAAAAAAAAAAATTAAAGTATCTTATTAATCATGTTAATAATTGTTTCTATCTTTAAAAGTGTATGGAAAATGCTGTGTATCCTACCTCTGTATATTAGCAGCTGCTTAACCATGGAAATTAATTTTATCATTTTGTTCCCTTCCAGCACTTTCTAAAATGCAAACATAATTGACTGGACAGCCTGAATGCTACTACCAAACCTCTCAATTCCTGCTGACAGGCACTGATCTTTTACCTGGCTTGACTGCTTTCATCACTGCCCGCGATGCCTTCAGCACCGCCTCATAGATATCCCTCTGGTCAGCAGTGAACTTTCCATTGGCAGGAAAGGTGCAGGTGATGTCAGAGCTGTAGCAGTAATACTCTCCTCCCATATCAAACAGGCTGAAAAAGAAACACAGGGGAAAGAAATGAAAATTTAGTTCCAAAGAAACAGTAGAACACAGTGGACCTTTCTCTCGCTCTGCACTTAAAATCATCTGCATTTTGGTAGCTTGCCATATAATCACTACTTGAACACTGTTCTAAGTAAAACAGGATGACAGTCCCTTGGAATCTCACAGCAGAAGGGTATCTGCATTCCATATGGCTTAAATGGACACCCTTCTGGGCTGTGCTGGTCCAGGATGAAAATGCTCAGAGAACACAGGAAGGAAGAAAAGATAAAAAGTACATGAAGAATCCACTTCAAGCTCCTCAGTTCCAGTTTCTAGGGCTTCTTCTCAGAAGAAAAAACATGTCCTTTTTTTCTTTCCTTAGAAATGCTAGCACCACATCCAACATCCAACATCCAAAACAGAATCCCACTTAACAAAGAAATGTTAATGGAATAAGGATTATGGAAAGATCCAACCATAAGAAGTGCACACATAGTACAGCTTACTGCATCAGAGGCAGAAGAAAGAAATTACTAAGTGTTTCCTTTCATGGGGACAAAAAACTGGCTTACCCCTTGAGAAGCATATTTATTCTATACATGAATAAATGACTCACCACTGATTGCTCAGCTGCCAGTAATCAATCTACAGGAATAGCAAGTGGGACTCTACACCCTTTTGAGGACCATGTTAGACATTTGCAGTACTATGCTTCTCAAGCCTGCTTGATAAGGCATTGCACAGCTTTTGGCAGGCTCAGAAATCAGTAAATAACCAAATAACCATTTGGACCAGACAACACTTGAGCAAATAACCCTCTTGGTTCATCATATATTGATTACAAGAAGGCACATTTTACATACAAGACTTTGATCTTGACACAGTATTTGTGTGACCTGATATCTATTGTAATGAGTCAGAGTTGAAATCTGTGGATTTAAGTCTTCTTCCAACCACTCCAAACAACTATATGAGAGGCTAATCACTGTAAGAAATATGATTTTCCTCCACTGTGTTTGAAAACCTTGGAGTTTTCCTCCTCTTGCTGCTTTTTCGCAGCAGGGTCACTCAGAGAGCACAAGCAGAAGGCAGGGCACTCCACAGGAGCACCCTCTCTGCCACTGAGTCCTAATTACAGCAGTAATTAAGAAAACTGTGCAGTGTAGCTCTGTCCCCAAACAGCTTATGTGACTAGGTAAGGATAAATATAAGCTACCACAAAAAGTGCTATCACACTCAGCTGCAGCTGATCACTATTTCCAACATAACTGCTACTGAAAGCAATAGACAGTGAGTAAACAAAGGCAATCATGATAAAACTAAAGAATATTTCAGCAGGGCTAGGACTCTTCTTGCTGCATTGCACACACAGACACATACTCATGAAGACTTGCTCCAAGAACTTTTAAAATCCACTACAATTTCCTCCATGAAGAAATCTCTGCACTGAGAGCAAGCCCTGCCTGAAGTCTTTGCCAGCCTCCCCAAACTGGGCAAGGTTCAGCTGCAGAGAGACTTGCAGGACCGGAACATCAGGAACAACCCCAGTGGCTGCAGCTGCAGGAGGCTTAAAGCTACAGGAGCAGACTCCTTAGGAGAGTGCTACAGAGAGAACTGCAAAGTTACCTGGCTACACACCGAGCTAATACAAACACTACATACGTTCACTTAAATATGAAATACGGAATGTTGATCCACTAAGTTGCTAGTTGAAAAAAGATACAAAACAGGCAGCAAAGGTCAGATCCACAGAGTGAAAAAACCATGACTGGACACCAACACAGAAACTGTAAACCAGCCTGGCCAAACCTCAAAATCAGAAACCCCATTAACACTGCCTAAATTCTGATTTTATTGTTAGACTTGCTTCTAAAAATAACTAAAGATACACATAAAAAAAATCTACAGATACAGAAAAGTTGTTGCAGCAACTGAGAATCATGGAAAAAGCTGCTACATGCAGTAATGTACCAAGAAGAAACAGATCAGTTCTAAATCTGTCAACCCATCCCAGACTGACCCTCTCAAATCACAAATCAAGTTTCAAGATGCTTTGTGGGATCTGCAGCAGTTCTGTGGCCTAACTCTGTTGCATTTACAAGTGCAAACGCCCATTGGGCATGGTGACAGTAAAGCTGTGACCAACGACTTGTTAACTCCCTGTACATGTCTACTGCAAGCTGCTATGCTTTGTATGTTTTATAGTATTTTTTACCTGAAAAGCTGGTTTTCTGAACTTACCAGAGGCAGAATTTTAGCTGTGTCTTTAACCTTACAATTATCAGCATTTTCCCAAACCCATTCATCACTCAGTGGCTGTTAAATAGTTTTTGAGTTACTGGAGAACTAAGCAATGGAAAAAAAACATCACAAAGCTGATGGTACACCAAAACAAGGCTCACAAGCTAGGAAGCAGCATTTGTTCAGGTCTCTTGGCTTCCAGACAAGAGGAGACATGAGGGAAGATGATCTTTCAAATTCCACCACAGATCACAACACACCATCCAGCCTGTATGCTTCAGTGAGAAAGCATCCGAACCAAATGGGACATCTGGGAGATGTTTTGGCTCTTATTGGGAATTCTCTTCCATTTAACTTCAGTTGGGAACATATCCATTAGCTAAAATGTTGCCCAAGACATGGAAACAGCCCAAATATTGTAGTTATACTGAGAAAATAATGGGAGCCTGAGAGGATCCCAGTTTCATGTATTTGCTTGCCAGGCAAAATAAGTGGTGAAGCACATTTATATCAAATAAAATATATGACAGCTACTATCTTCTCCTGTTGACTAACCAGAAAAAAATTCTAAAAGAAGATTCCTTAGAAAAAATACATTTATTTTACTCTGAAATTACATGGTAAATTGCTAGTGAAAAAGATAGTATTAGTGCATTCTAGTTTGTTCTCAACTGCATGTACAAAATTACCTGTCTCAGAGTATAGTTTTAAAAGGGTCACATACAGAAACAACTACGTAATGTTATTTGGACTGTTATCAAATGTAGCAGCAATATAAACAAATTAAATGCATAAATGAAAATAGGCCTTATAGGCATCTTAATCTATGGCTTACCTCTTAAGAGCTGTTTAAAACAGATCAACACATGCACTAATATCATAAACATTCTCCAAACTCTATTATATTTCCCTCTTAGATAAATGAAGTGCTACACATCTAACAGACTGCCACCATTACATATACATTGCATATACATTACATTTTGCATAACAAAACTTAACTGTGAATTCAGTTTTCTGCTGAATGATGAAAAACTTCATTCTAAAAAAACCCTTTCACCACTCCTTTTTCAGCAGGAACACAGTTGTGAATTGCTGATTTCAATGAGATTATGTGTCTGAGGCTGTCAGGTTTCCACGGCATTTGAAATGGGTGGTGAACAGAGAAGGAGTGTTGCTGACCAAAGGGAGACATTCAGTTTTATGTCAAACTTTTCAGTGATTTAGCTTGAAGCTGAGGAGGTCGGCTCAATCTCTTTCAAAACCTTCTGAGAGAGAAGCTAATCTTGCTTTGCATCATTTTGTTGAGAGCAAGAGCATCAAACACCTTCATTTCGGGGTGAAAAGTGTATGATGCATAAAGCAGATTTAAAAGTCAGAAGACCTGAGCATCCCCTAAAAATTCCGTGCTACTGTTTCAATTTATTTTCTAGAACGACTAGGAAGCTACATCATAAAAAAAGATGCATAGCAAAAATGGTCCAAACATCTTGGAAGTATGGGCATAGCTCTCCCAATGGAGGCTTCAGTTCTGTGTGTATACATAATCTTTCCTACAAAACATATTGCAAAATACTGCAAACATTACTAATTAAAACTGAACAATGCAAAGTATAAGAAAAATCAGATAACCCATCAGTTGCTCTACCGACAGAATGCCTTGTTTGTGTACCCGTAATCCAACATTAGCCAACAGGGTCAGAAAACAAGGTGCCTTCTGCCTGCTTTGGAAGTCACCTTCAAAAATAACTAAGAGCATTTAATTCCTTTCACAGGAAAAAGCTAAACCCACAGGTTTAAATCATTTTGCACATAAACCAGTAACATAGTCAAAAAGAAGGAGAAACATGTGTGACATGCCACAGCCTTGCAGAAAGGCTTGGCTGGACATGCTCCTCCTCACAGCAGCTCCTCAGCCCTTCCCAGCAGGTCCCTGTAGCAGTTCTTCCATGTATGACCCCAACTGGGGCTCTGCTCCCCATGCAGGAACCCAGGAGGGAAGTTTGGAGGAAATATTTCAAGTCCTGTCATTTTTAAAGTGAATACAGGCTTGTAAGTCAATACTGGAACTGAAACACAACATGATGCAAAAAAGCTCCTTTCCCCTCCTGTCCCTCTGAAACAAAACAGATGAGTAAGACATGGCTGTGTTACTTTCACAGAATATTGGCACCACAAAATGCAGATTTATAGTTACATTTTTTGCTTTCAAGCCAAGAAAAATAATATGCATTTTGATATTGATTTTAGCTTTCTTAACCTTTGACTGTGAAGCATCAAGAAACACTTTGCATAACACTTTAAATTTGAACACTGTGGGCTATAAAGAGTCACAGCTCTTTTCTTCATAAAGTCACTGTATACCATTTTTTAAAAATAAAGCATCATCTTCCTTTAAGCATGTGTTTTACTTTTATAGGCTTGCTGACACTTTTATTGTCAAATAATTTGAAACTGCCAGGCAATGAAGCAAATTATAGCCAATATCACAATGGGAAGCAGTACTTTATTTGGGATATCTGAGCCATGGTGTATGAATTGCTATGATCCAACCACCAACCCAACCCAAAGACAAGCTCTCGCAGGCATTTTTCGGGAAGCCTACAGCTACTCCCATGAGCTAACACATAAAGCTGTCACCTTCCTGCTCTCCAGATCTGCTTGATCTGTACACTCAGAACTGGATCTCCTCACAATAGTTATAAAAGAATTACTCTTCTGCAGTTTTTAATGTGGCAGAGCGATGATGGGGTGAAACCCAGGTGGACGTCCTTGTGCAATGCACCCCGACATGGTGTTGGACTGAGCATCACCCGCCTGCCACCCACGTCCTCCTCAGAGTCTGCTCTCAGGACAGAATCTTCCCTTTCCCTGGGTGGGTCTGCAAGACTAGTCATTAGAAAACTGATACTGCCCTGTCTTACTGTGCCCTCCTCACACCTCAGGTTAAACAGGTGAATACTGAAGCACTTTACTCAGCAACGTTTACTGAGGTTTTAGGGGTTTGAGCCATTATTAACCAACACACCTATGAGCAGCCACACAGATGAGCTGGTGCCAGCCAGTCTTAGGACAGCAGGAATAAAGGTACATACAGCCTTCTCCTCCTCTTATTGCAATAAAAGTAAGTCATCCCCAGCTGGAGATTTATGCTGTGTGATCTCAGCATACTCTGCTCTGAGTTCACAGGCACTCTGTGCTTTACACTTCAGGCAGCAATTAAATCCTTAAGTATTCACACACTAACAAAATCCAACCATTTGTTTGGTTAAACACTTCTAAGGCAATTTCAAGCTTAAGGGAACTAGGTATCAGCATTTCTATGAGATAGGTTTTGGAAATAGGCCAAGTGATTTGGAAATAGGGTGGTTAAATAGCAGACCACAAGAACGAATTATTGTAAAAGATACCACAAGGAAGAAAATGGAGAGTTAAGTGACACATACTTTTTCATACACTTGCATCTTGACTAGCCAAGAGTTATCAATTAAAAAAGCAACACCGGGTAAGATAATATCACAAACCCCAAGAGAGGACTGGGACAGTATAGTGCATAGTCCTACCATGCTCTGGAAGAGGTTTTTTAAGTGAAGCCTTGCTGTGACCAGCTTCCATCTGACATGGCACACAAGGAGCTTGTACTGGCTCTGTCTTGAAGCCAGGCCTGGCTCACTGGTTTAAAGCCAGCTTTTTGACATCGATGGAGTCAAGAATAACCTTAAAAAGGTGTTGGAGAATACCTTTTGTGTAGGAAATTTGATTCTGGGTATTCACAAGAAATCAAGTTTTTGTTTAAGCCTCCTGTTCAAAAGAAGAGGCTGTAGCCACACAGGTAAATGCAGGTACAGAGACACCAAACAGCTACATGACCACTCTCCATCTAGCTGCAAGTTAGGTAACCACGTGGTCCCACGTTTGTTGTTCCTGCTCAACTGTGTCTTTTCATCTCGTCTACCTTCTCCACGGCTTTTTTATCATCGCTCCTCTTGTACCACTGTCTCACTTCAGGCTTTCCCAAACTATCTCAAAGGTACTGGGAGATTTGTCTCAAACTTTTCTCACTGAAGATGACAAGATCTGTCACTAACTAAGCTTTGCTCAGATAGAAAGAGGGTAATAAAAATAAGTATCTCTGTCTACAGTGAATTTTGAAGGAAAGAGGATTGCTTGTCTGTATCTCTACAATTCCAACTATAGAGACTTCAGTGCCTGCATCAAGAATACACAAAAGTTTGAGCTGGCTGGATTAAAAAATAAAAAAGAAAAGAAAGCAACCAAACACAAAAGCTTCACTAGGTGTTGGTGCCTGTACTGCTCAGGGTTTCCCCTCACTGTCACACAGAACACTGGCTCACAGAATCAGAGCAGCAGTGTGGTGGTGGGTGCTGTACCCCTGGCAGAGAGCTGTGCCTCTGCCCTGCTGCTGAGAGAAAACCAACAACAGTGTGTGGGAGTGTCCTCTCTTACAATGATTTGTGCCAAGCAGACCTTCAGATCCATTCCTCCCACAGGATATGAAATATAAATCTCACTGAATCCACCAAATGAGCTGCACTTAAGAGCTGATTCAGTAAACACCCACATTTCACTAGTAAGATTGCTATTTTCATACACAGGTTAAGGAGTCCCTTGCTTATAGCATTTATCTTGTGAAGAAATCTGTGACAAGATCCTTAAGCTTCTGCGCTAAATAAATCAATTTCCATGATCAAATATAAGCCCTCTTCCACTCCCATGCAGTTTGCATTATTGCCTTCTTAAAAATGTTAAGTTTGCCCAGAGCAAAGAGCCAAAAAATCTTCTGACTGGCTTGTTCACAGATAAATTTGCCCCCAAGTGCCATTCTCAGTGTTTCAGCTAAAGCAAAGGGATGTTTCTGATACAGAGGTGCTGCACACAAATAACAAGTACTGGGAACACCGTGCCAGTACTGCTGGGTTGGGGGAAGGAAGTGGCAGCAATGAGGGTTACACAAATGCAGAAGGCAGCTGAATGCCTCAGCCAGGTCCATGCTGACAGTGTGCCAGAAACCAGGAGCAGGTTCAGGGGAAGCTCTGACAAAAGGGTTACCTATCTGACTTGTCTTTTTGCTGATTTCTTTTTTCTGTCTTTACTACCCTATCCATTATCCATTTTTAACAGACATATTTAGTAAGTCTCTCAACTTACTTTCTTTAGCAGTACTCTCTTTAGCAGAGTACTCTCTCTAGCAGAGACAGTTTGCTGAAAAGTCAGCAGAGAGGGCAGCAAACCCTGAGTTTTGGCTAGTTTCCATCCCTTAGGAGCCTCCCCATTGGAAAGGCAGTATCTGGGGCATTCATGGCTGCAGCTGACTTGCTCAAACAAGGAGCAAGGAAGTCAGAGCTGCAGGGAAGAGAGGAGTGCATGCAGGGAGAAACCTGTACTGGCAGCTGAGTGCTTCCCAATCAACACAACAACAGCAAACCTCACTGGCTCCTCACCAGAATGTGTCTTACCAGCACAGGGTAAGAACAAAACAGCTACATTTGCAAGTTACTAAACTTTTGCAGTTGACTAAACCAGTCCCTTTCTAGATGTCTACTGAGGAAAGGAAGGTACTGAAAGTGAACTGTAAAAGTTTGATACTTCCAATACATGCCATGATTCTTGGGTGCTGACATTCAGAACTACAAGCCTTAGCTTTCAGCAGCTGTTTCTGGACACTCTGACCTGTGTTGCTCAGCCTTGACAAACAACCATCAGAGATCACCTGAACAGGTGAAGGGTCAGACCTTACTTAATGATTTTACTGTAAATATTGTCAAGTTTTCTTACGTGTGTATGTGCATGCTCACACACACGTGTTCGTGAAAGTAAAAGGCTAATACTTCCAATGTCTTTCCATGATGAAAACTGGGCCAGTGTCCAGTGGCACAGGTTCACTTAGATTTTTAGACAGCCTATGGTTTTTTTGGTGATTGTTCAAGCAACTTCCAAATTACCAGTTCGCAAATGGAACACAACAAACAGGAGTTTTAGAATACTCTACAGAAGCTGACAACTGAATGAAAATCCCCTGAAAAGACAGTTGCTATCATTTCCATGGACATGTCCAAATGTTCAAGCCAAGTGCACAGTTGTGAAGGTAACAAACAGTATTTCCAAAAAGGAGGCTGCCAATTCTCCAGCTGAGCATGTTATTTTGCCTGTAAGAACATTTCTTTCCTATTTGAAAGAAACACCCACTCTTCATGGCAGCACCTAAAGTGGAAGTACAGCACAGCATTGTGCAACTGCAATTAGAAATAGTCCTGCCCTGAACGCCTCAACGGGCTCAGCCCAGGTGTGGAGCAGCAGCACACCAGCAGGACTCCTCCTGAAGCTCTGCCAGACTGTGCCTCCACTGTGAGATTCTCTGGACACACACAAGAGAAGACCTAACACTGACCTGAACACAAGGACTGGAATTACATCTGGTTCAGGGAGAACACAGAGAAGTTGTGTTGGGGACTAACTGTACCTTCCCTCTAAGCCACACACAGTGGTTTAAAAGCCAGGCAGACTCCCACTAAAATTGTATTTTGACCTACACAATTGAGTTACCCACACCAATGAGAAAGACTTTGCTACTGAATTCTATTCAACACAAGCAACATCCATCAAGAGTACTTCTGTCATACTTCCTGTGTATCTGTATTAAAGACCACCATAAAAAGCAGATTACAAATCAAACAGCAGCCAGTTTTTTTCAGAATATGCTGGGCATGCTAAGCTAAAACTATGACAGATGAAACTCACAGCTGACAATTAAAAAGACATTTCACATACATTATAGACAGCAAAAATTACAAGGCAGATCATAATACAGCACTTAAAGGAAAGCTAAAATTTGTTACAGCAAACATGCTACTAATACTTAGTGATCTGGACTTTGGGTAAAAGGCTTATACATTTCTGACAGTAAGCAACCTCATAGCCTGAATTAACCAGTACTAATAGAACACATTCAATTACAGTAAAATTATTGTTAATTCTAGCAAATAAAATTCTCTATTTTTAATCAAATTCAATTTTTATGAATTAGCATAAAATTAATATAGTCCATAAGTACAACCAGATGAAAAATACCTACACTTGATGAGAACAGTAAATATTAATCAAACCACAGGAATCAAGCCAAAGGAATTATTTCAGAAATGGATAGCCAGTTAATTTTGCAATCAACCAGTAAGTAGTAGCAATGTACTTTGTATTATTATTAGAAACAAAACCATTACTACCAACAAGCTGTTTCAAAATTGCAGACTGAAAAGTTAAAGCTAACCCTAACTTTTGCATATTATTACAGCACCGAACTTCAAAATGCATAGAAGTGCACGAGGCCAAATGAAAATACGAGTCTCACCCACATAAAATAGTTGAGCATTTACATCTGACACATTAACATCCTGAGATCTTAAAAGCAGTGCTTTCAAGAAGTAATAAATACAGTATGTTGTACCGTAGGATAGATGGTTTTAATAGCAGACACTGAAGGACTTGGGTTGGAAGAAGAAGGACTTCTATTATCTGATGGCAAAAGAGGGTCAGTTCCTACTTTTTAAATGCAACATTGCCCCCACCTGGACAAATGAATTTTGGTTCTAGGTTGATATTAGTATTGTAGAACTCGATAAAATACCGGAAATTAAAAAAAAAAAAGAGTTTGGAAAACAGACACAGCAAACTTTAATCATCTTTTCTTGTATACGTTTTTCAAGCTCATCTAAATCTTTTGTTGACTTATTGAAAATCTTCCAATATTTTCCTGAAATAAATGACAGCCACTCAGTACTCACAGAAAGTCCTTTTATATTATACACCTACTCATTCCTGCAAAAAAGTTAATATTGCATTTCCTACAGATAAAACTGCATAATATTACGAAAAATATGCGGATATAGTTTCAATGCAATATGTATACTGCACTTGCATAGTGTCTGCATGTATAAAAGATAGATACACATGGGTTATACATTAATTGACAAATACTTTGATTATAGAGCACTGTATATTATACTTTGGGGTCAAAGAATTAAAATTAGCTAAGTAACTTTTATTTTAGCTAATGGAAGGCTTAGCCATGAACAACCGAGTCTGGCCAGTTCCTGCAAGAAGCAACTTTCTTTTGTGATACTCTTCACAGAATCACAGAATGCGCTGATTTGGAAGGAACCCGAAAGGATCACTGAGTCCAACCCCTGGCCCTGCCCAGACCCCCCAACAGCCCCACCCTGGACATCCCTGGCAGCGCTGTCCAAACGCTCCTGGAGCTCTGGCAGCCTCAGGCCGTGCCCATTCCCTGGGGAGCCTGGGCAGTGCCCAGCAGCCTCTGGGGGAAGAACCTTTCCCTGATACCTGGCCTACACCTCCCCTTCTTCACACACCTTGGAGTGACCAGCCACTCCAGGGAGGCCGAAAACCGTCCTTTGTCTCCTCTCAGTCATTAAAAATAAAAACCCCCAAACACTCAGCATCTTCCCTCTCTGCTTATCCAGAACAACCTTTCCCAACTACCCGTACTTGCAGTCAGGAAAAACTCCCTGTGATGAACAAAGCTTCTGAAATGACACTAGAAGAGGTGTCAGAAGGATCTTTTGAGAGCACCACAGGTAATAATAAAAAGAAAACAATAAAAGCTACATACAAGTGCCAAATGGAAGGAAGCAAACCCAGGTTTGACAACTTGAGCAGAACACACACGTGTTCCCAGAAGGCTGCTGTGTGTTTGCACTGGCAAGTACAGGATGTTACCAGCATGAAAACTTGGGCAAAGCTCACCTCTTTCCACAGTGCTTATTTTAGTGCCCCCTGCTGTCAGTATTATTCTGATGACTTAAGAGTTGCACTGGGATATTAGGGAAAGAAATAGAAACAAAAATATGCCTCAGAGTTAAACTATTCAGATAAAGGCTTTTTGCAATACTAGACAGTTTTCCATATCCCCAGCTCTATCATTTGACTAAGCAAGTAACAGTGCTTGTTGATATGGCCAAGAGACACATAAATTATCTAACATTATGCTAAGATTGTACTTTTATGACAGATGTGTTTGGTTTTGTGACACTAACAAAGCTTTCTGGTACCTGAATGCAGTAAGACTATTTCCAGGTAAACCTTTTTTTTACGGTCATCCATAGCAGTGATGGCATGCCATGGAAACAGCAGTGAGCTTTTTTAATGGGGGACATTCTGTTTCACTGAGGATACTGTGCTCTGCCCAATGCTGTCACTGAAATCAATAAATTATTTGCTTTCAATAAGCAAATAATGTTAAGAGAAACAGTCAAATAAACTGAAAGACAACATCTGATGATCTAACCTGCTTCTATTTACGCTTCTAAAGCTAGTTTTATTTTATAAATAATAGATAGTCCTGCTGTAAATACAAGGTTAATGGATTCTCTCTTAGGTCTGCTGTACTTCCCAAGCAGTTGATGCTGGTTGCACTCCCCTTATTTATGCTTTCACCCAAGCTCTCTTAATAAATTACACTCTGGCCCTGGTCCCAGCGAGGACCAGTGTCCCCCTTCCAGCTGCCAGTGCTGCACCAGGCCCTGCTGAAGGCACCAGAGTGCCTGTGTCCCTCAGGGGTGTGGAGCAGACCCTGTGAGCCTCGGGGTCTGCTGTTCATTAACATTGTAACTTAGGCAGATATTTCAAAATGCTAAAAATGCTGGTTTTGCAGCAGAATAGACTATTATTTTCATTGTTTTGCAAAGCCAAAATGGATCTACTAACCCCAAAAATGTCATTAAGTGCTTGAAGGTCAGTGAATGTGCCAATGAGAGCTGCTTATGAAGTGCTGAATTTTCACTGAGGTACATTTGCCAGATGCCATAAAAATACCAAGACCTGCAACTCATGACACCTGAAGAGAAGCACCCCAGGTAATAGCTGTATCTATTTCAGTTACTTCTGGGGTCAGGCTGATTTTCTTGCATTTCTATTATTTAAGCATAAGCCTCATCATCAAGAACCAGTCTTTATTTGAAGATCACAGAAGCATTTTCTATTTGCCAAACATTGCAGGAGCCCTGCTGATCAACTGCAACAGAACAATCAACTCCTGCCATGAGTTTGGCACACAGCAGTGCCAGGAACACACCAAGGCAGGCTGCAGGAGCCACCAGGCTGCAAATCAAATGCAATAAACTATGATTTTACTCAGTAACTTCTCAAATCAAAACACAAAATATACACTTTAGGTTCACACCTCTGATGGTTTCTAGAACAAACCAGCAGACCACAAAGGTGAGCAGAGACATTTGCCTTGTCCCAGGCTTCCTCTGCTGCGCGTGGCTTTGACGTTCAGCGTCCTCCCTTCCCCTCTCTCCCCAGCCACAGTGTGACTCCACACTGCAGCACTGGCAGGGCAGGGGCAGCAGACAGAAGGGAGGACCCAAGGCAATTTGCTTCCACTATTTTTAAGGAAGCTTTCATTTTCCAGATGGCAGATGCTGGTTAGTTGAGACAACACTTTCCATAGAAGCATGCTGGCTCTGACTGAACTTGTTCTGGATGCTGTTTCCCAGGGTCAAGTCATAACTTCCAGCCAAAATCAGAGATCAGTTTAGGAAAGCTGAAACCAGAGTTTTCACCTCCCATAAAGGCCCTCTAACCGTTGAACCAGTATCTTTCTGCACTGTGAACAAAAGCAAAACTGCTCATGAGACACTTGCTCAGAAGAATGAGCCATGTGGGGGCTGCCATTCGATGAGAAGGAGTCCCAGGTGCACATCTGCTCTTGATTTCTACATAAAGGAGTCAGATCTCTACTCCTTTAATTTATTTGGGTTACTGTCTTCTTGAGTAGCAGCTTTTAATTTCATACTACTCCTCACCAAACTTTGAAAGACCTTTGATTTTCCAAAATGTTGGAAGCCTCTTGTGTGCAAGGCAAGACATTGCAAACTACAACAAGTACTTTTGCTTATGAGTCCACTTTCCCTACTACCAAATGCAGTTACAGCCTCAGTACAGAAACAGAAGGGGTCTTGGCATCCAGTTAGAAATGGAATACCTGGAGAGGATGCAGTGAACCTCAGTCCAGGGCTCAGTTCCAATCCAAGCTGTCAGAGCTTCAAGATGACACAAGAAAATCAGTATTTGTGAACAGCCTGACAGTGTATCATCACTGCAACCTGTGGTTTGCAACATTCCAAGTAGAAGATTTTATTTGAAGTTAATACTGAGTGAAAGGGCCAAGTGCCTACAATGGTGACTCAGCCTACCTGGTTATCTGGGTGACTGCTCTGACCACAGAGACAACAGACACCTGCTTAGGAAAATGTTTGTTTTAGAGCACATTGATCATTTAAATGCTCACCACGGAATGCTATAGGTACATGAATCATTTATACAAAACACTGACTTGCTGCTATTGCAATATTTACTTTTAATATCCATACCAGTTAAATGCCTGTATCTACTGAACACCTCAGCTTCCCTAAAAATACTGATTTCTTTCTCTGTCAATCCTGGTGCTTTGCGTTAGATAGCTATTTCAATATTTAACAGATTGAAAAGGATCGCCCTGCTTAGCAAGACAGTGTGTATTAACAAGAAGTGTCAGAAATTCCCTTGACAGTCCTTTGTTTTGCACTGGCATCTTTTAGTGCATAAGCTGTACCTATAAAAAGCGTGGATTATGATGCAGAAATGCAATTCCATACCAGTTTCTTACAGAAGCAATAAACCCACTTGATATAGGTTAATTTTAAAAAGTGAACATCATAAAGCCAGGCTCTTCTAAACCTGCCATGGCTTTCGAAGACAGAGTAACAGCCTTAAGATATAAAAATGCAACAGCACAAGTATTTTGGCCTGTGATCTTCTTTTGATACAATTAAATCCCTGTTACTTATATTTTTAAAAGAGCAAACAATGCATGCATTCAAGCATTTCACAGAAGCAAAGCCTTACTCTTCCAAATGTTTTTTTTCTAATATTCAGGTGCTTAGTTGACTTATTTATGATACTTACTGCACTGCACTGCTTTGTACATAAAAAACCTGAGCAGTACATTTCTGCAAAACCCATAAATGTTATTCACATCCACTAAGTAATGTTAAGAAAAAGACATGAAATTCTACTGAATGATTTATTAAAAATCATACCAAATACCCAATCTCCCAATTCTATTACATACAACTCTATGAATGGTTAAACTAGTGTTATGCCAAAACACTAGCAAAACCAGAAATAACCCTTAAAATACTCTTATCTCTTTTTCAACTAAAGTCTATTTTTTTCCCTATGTCCAGGGCCTCCTAAGACTATCCAACAGAGGGCTCCCCATACCTGTTAAAAAGCTTAATTGAAAGCCAATATATGAATGCTAATATACACACACAAATCAGCACACTGTCATTTTAATGCCCTCCTCTGTATGCACACACACACCCATCTACACCCAAATCAGACATTTCTAAAGTCACACACCAGTCAGGTAGTCCCTTGGCAGAATTTGTATGCTGCTCATGTATGCTACTGCAAGATTTTTTCTGAAATACTATTTTTAACTATTATTTAACTAAAATTAGGGTGTTTTAAAATTGTCTTTCCAGATACATAATTACTTTTTCTTACCATTTTTTTATTTTCCCTTGAGAAGAATACTAAGAAAATGGTGTGGAGCAGAGTGTGCTCTGTGAGCATCAGCCAGAGGGAAAGGCAGGGAGCCCGGCGGGTGCTCACGCACGTGGGGCACCGCTTTGCTGCCACCCACCTGCACCTGAAAAACTTCTCACCAAGACCAAGGTGCAACCGGACTGTTTCAGCAAAAGGTTATTCCAGACTCTGTTAAACCAGGTTCTCTTTGCTGAGGCAGGGTTGCTGCTCAGCAGTTTTGAAATGCTGAAGTGATCGATGTATTCGGTAGGTTATGGTTTCCTGACGTTGAGATCTCTGAGGCTGATAAAACCCAAACATATTTTAAAGACTTTTCCAGTACAGCAGAAAATAAGGGTTTGCAAAGAGTCTTGTATGAGCTCTTGTGGTTTAAGAAGGACTACAGCCATCCACTAAACTGTCCTTGGAGACTGTAAGTGAAAGATTCCCACACTTACCCTTCACCCTGAGGTCTCCCTCAACATTTAAAGACCTTCATTTTAAACACGGGATATCATAATGCACTGTGGCATATCTTTTCTCAGTAACATGCTGAGATTTCCTCTATGCTATGCACCTTTTCTTTTAAATTTAATTGAATGACACAGCTGATACATTTTTATGTTGGTGTGTCCTTCCTGATCAAAAAGCACTCATAGCACATTATCTACTCAAACACAACATAATCATAAATCAAAGCTATTGCCCTGCAATAAATTAACGTTAGTATTTGATGGGTTTAGTAAGCTATTAACCAGAGATGAAGATAATACATAAACTATTGTACAAGAAGCTTTTAAAAAAGTTTTTACAGTATTATAAAGAAATTATCTATCTGTAATTCCGTAAGTTCACTGTGCAGCACCTGCAGATGTGCCTGGAACATTAGCCAACAGGGCATATTTTTTAACTTCTGAGATTCAATTTGTTTTCCATAATAGGTTTTGAGCTTATCGATGATAATACTAATTTGCTTTCCTTCATACATTTACATTCCACTACAAAAATACATACCTACACTCTTTCTGCACAGGCTACAAAGGTAATCCAATACAATTCCTCCACTGAATGTCAGTGATTAACTTCTCCAGAACTAGTTTTGCATTTTTATAAACAAAGACTTTTTGAGCCACGTCTTTGGAGGTGAAGTACAAAATTTATGATCTCATATATTACACATCAGACAAACAGGTCTGTCTTTCAATTTATGGGAATGTATTCGGTGCTTCCATTCGCTCTGCTTTTACCTGCAGTGATACTGCAAAGCATGTGGACATGTAGTACATGTAGAGAAAACTTGGCAGTATTTGCAACTCTATTACACATCACTAAACTCTAAGTAAATCTTTATAGAAAGGTTTTGGCACAACACAGAACTAAAAGCGCCCTTCCCTGACCTGAACTGAGTTTCATTTCTTCACACATTTTACTGTCTCCTTTTTTGTCGGGGTGTCTGTGTGCACATAGGCATTTGTAAGACCCAATCCATTCTGCAATTTGATGCAATTCTCTAAAAGTAGCCAACACTCTCGTGATCCTCTAGCCCACCACCAGAGCTGAGGTTTGGATCTGAGGTTCAAGAGCAAACTTAGATGACAAATTTTGCAACTGCCCTTGTACTTAGAATACAGCCATTTCTTAAACTAAATTCTAAGTGCCTCTGGTCCAGAAGTGTTTGAAACAGTATCTCCTTCTCCCTTACAACTGGAGATGCGGGTGTACAGGATCTTTGGAAGAAATCAGAAGAGTTTGGCATGCAAAGCTACCTTCTATTTTAAAGATATAGACTTTTTATCGTTATGCAGCCATCCTTTTTCTAACAGTACATACAATTCCTATATGGAAACAGCAGTAGTGAAACAGAAGTATCAAACAAACTCTAACCCTTTACTTACCATAAGTCTCCATCTTCAATAGTCTTATCGTTCGGGGCTCCAGCATGGCCGTAATGCAAAACAGATGAGTTCTCCCCACTGATGGGCAAAAAGAAAATCAGCACAATTAGTGGAAGAAGAAACATTAACACACACATTCATACGACACGAGAAGGAACGCTGTAAACATCAGTGTATTCACATAAAAAGCAGCCTGTGAGAGCTGTCAGAATCCCTGCCCCGGTGTGGGCTGCTGTAGCCACCCCAACCACTTGTGCAGCAGAGGTGTGGGTGGCACAGGAACTCTGCTACTCTGGCTGTAAGACAGGATCTTGTTGCAGAAGGAACGTGGCACAGTGCTTATGAATATTTCCTATGTCCGTGACAGTGTAAAGGAAAGAACATGCACAAGTAATTTTTCAATTTACACCCATTTATTATTTCCTGGGGGTTTTTTTGTTGTTGTTGATGTTTTTGGGGTTTTTTGTTGTTTTTTTGGGGGGGTTTTTGTTGGGGTTTTTTTTGTGTTCTGTTTTGGGGTTTTTTGTTTGGTTTTGTTTGGTTTTATTTTGTTTTTACTTAGTGATACTTTTCCTTATTTGAGGTTAAGTAGTCTGAGGCATAAACCAAACTAACTTCCACTGGAATAAAATCTGACATTTTAAACACTCCAGGAATCACTGGGACTGGAGAAATTGAGCTGTCTGAGGGAACAGCTCCAGTTCCCCTCTGGCATGGCTACAGGTGGTCTCTGCTGGAGGGGATGCACTGCTTGGGGAACATTCACAGCTTACAATGTCAGAGGCTGGAGCAGGTATGAAAACCGTCACTCTTTTCTTACCTGTTGTTGAAAAATCACATTACAAAGAAAAGATTTTTATTCCTGGAAACCTTTCAGAGTAAGCTGCTGATGCACAAGAATAAAACAGCTCCAGAGGAGGCTGGACCCCTGTTCTGTTGTTCTGAAGCTCCATGATCCACTAGGTGACTTACATTTGGCCTTGGCATCCTCTCTTGCCTACTGATATTCCTCCGGGTCTATAAAATGTCAGTTAAAAGGCTGATAAAGATCTCAAGCTCTACCTATTTTTCTTTTACTGTTCTCTTCAGATAGATGCGCTCGTTTTTTCTCTTCAAAAAGCTGGAAGAACTTTATCACATCCAAAAATACACCTATGGGGACAAGGTTACTGCAGCTTCTCTCTGACCCCTCCAGCTCACTTGCCAGTCTGTACCTCAGCTTTCATCAAAACCTTTCATTGGTCACCCTGCTCAAATTTGATTCTTTCAAGTTGTGATGCTGGAACAGCTTCATATCTTAGATGACAGGAATCTGAGGCTCAATTTCAATCAATCTTTTGTTGTATCTGGAATAAATGTGACATCTGACATACTTCTCATATTAAGACTTCTGATGTGTGCAACTACAAAAACAGCAAGCATGCACTGTATCCAAAAAGAGATTACCTTCAAGATACATTAAGTACTTGTGATATTAAATATTTAACAGATCATCAGTCATTCAGGTCTTTTCATAAACAATGATTATGGAGCAGAAAGTAAGTTTCTGCAGGTTTCAATCTAAATGGCTGGATTGTGTCCCTGGAAGTATTTAAAAAGACATGTAGATGTGGCACTTGGGGACACAGTTTAGCAGTGAACTTGGCAGTGCTGGGTTTATGGATGGACTTGATGATCTCAGAGGGCTTTTACAACCTGAATAGTTCTACATTTGTATTTTGAAAACGGTAAGTATTTATTGTTAAGTATTTTTTAGCATATAAGAATCACTATGTAATAAGACAGTGAAAGGTAATATTTCAGAATCATGGGCATGATTTTCTGATACAAAGTGTACTTCATAAAATTACACACTCCAAACAGAAAAATTAGAGAAGTTAGAAGTTGTTAAACCAAGAATTGAAAAGCCCCACAGAACTAAGGCTGCAACACATTCATTTTGTGATGCTGGTCCAATGGCTTAAGCACAGTTTCACAGCTGGCTGGATGCTTTTTCCTTCCTGGGTGCTGGACTTGAGAACCTTTGCTGCTGTGCAGATAGCTAAAAATGGACCCAGAAAGGCTGCATACAAGATGAAGACAGACATCAGCTTCTTTCTGAGATGTTCCGTCTCCTGGGCACTGATGGAATATTTTCCACACCAGGACACTTTCAAAATTAGTTTGCTCTATCTGAAGAAAAAATCTATAATAGGGCAATGGAGTGCAATCAAAAGAAAAGGTCTTCTGTGCCAGTCAACGTGGCCAGTGGGAACTGTGCAGGGGACAGGGGTGCAGGCTGCTCCCACCCCTGCGCTGGGCTATCAGCATGGGGAGGGGAGGCAGCATCATTTCCTGCCTCAAGAACTGTTTCCCAGGTGGAGGGCTAAGATCTTGGGAGGGTGGCATGTGGAAGCAACTGGAATGACCTTGCATGACATTGTTTGGTGTTTAAGGAAAAACACAAGAAATAATAAAAAACCACCAACAGCTGCCGTGCACCCATACTCCACAGCAGTTTGTGAGGATTTTAGCTGCAGATACTATTCCTTATCTCCCTCCAAAACTGGGGATGAAGTAGGAGAAGCAAACAGCACATGCATATATTTATGATCAACTTTTAAAACATGATCATGAGCCTTAAGGGCATGACTCCATGCTTATGTATTTGCAGACAGCTTGTTTACTTTTCAAGATATGATGGCACTTTCAGTGTCATATACCATACCAGTGCATAAATGAGCCATATACTCAAATTTGACAACTGCACAAATGTTTTCAACAAAACACATTGCAAATACAAAGATGAGGGACTTCTTTTGCATTTTAATGTAAAGGTTTTAGTGTACAAAATACTTCTGTTAGGCTCAGCACCAACTGTGATGGGAGCTGCATGAAAGATCTGTTTTTCAGCATCACTAGTGAAGCGTTAAGCAGGCACAATCTTTCTTGGCATTGGAGGCTCCTGATCTGTCACACACATCTTGGCTCTGTGACACACACGGGATCACAGCACAGAGAGCACAGTTGGTGCTGAAGACCAGATCCACACACCATATGCATTTAAGGGGTTTTGGCTGTTGGGATTTATTGGCATGAGAGGGTCTGCTCCCTTGGGACTGGCTCTGGGCAGATCCCCTGGGCTCAACACCCATCAGCAATCATGGCAGAGCAGACCTGCTCCTAAAAGCTCTCCCAACTGCTTTTCACCCAAAACAAATCCAGCAGGTGCACTGCAGGACTGGTCCCTGGCTCTGAGCAGGCCCTGCAGCTGAGGATAAGTGGGAGAGCTTGACTCAGAAATGCACTACTGACCCAAATTAAAACAGCAATACGGAAACCTCTAGCAGGTTCCTGCTAAGAGGTGCATGTCCAATCTCCCCTGCGGGGTGCATCTTTACCCCTGTCCGGAGATGAAGGCAGGACGATGCTTCAAGAGCAATGCTACAGAAATGATGTGTACCCACAATGTAAATGGTACAGTTAGCCAGAAATTGTTCACACTGATTCAGTAAGACTTTCAAGGTGGCTTTAAAACAGTTTAACCAAAACGTCAGCCACTGGCAAAGCGAATAGGCCTTCATGTAGAAGCTATTTCTTTCTTTTCCAAGAGGCAACAGTTGCCAGGTCTGGCATTAGAGCGCCAAGTCGGGGTTTAAGATAAAGTGCTGTGGGGAGGTGAGGATCACTGGCAGCTCTGCTGCCTTCTTTTTGGTCAGCACCTCTGAAAATCACAGCACACGAGGATGCCAATGCTCATCTTCAGGCAGCCAACCTGAAAAATCCTCCAAGAGGTTTCTGTGTACAGATTTTTATTCCTTTAATAACTTGCCTCTAACTGGTGTCAAAGACATGTTTGTTACAGAAAGAATTGCACAAAGCAGCAGAAGAGCTGCAAATTAACACCACCGAGAATGCAAACTTTGGTAAGAGATTCTGATTACTAGCAAAGGAAAACAATCCCCCAAGATGCATTTTAGAAACAAATTATTAGAAGAAAGAGGAGAAATGTCAGCAATATTTTAAGAATAGGACTATGCTGAGCATCAAGCACTACAAAAAGTGTAGCTGTTAGCTCTATATTGAGAACATCTAAAGAAAAGCCAAAAGACCATTAACTAAAACCAGAACCAGTATTTCCATCACAATTTAAATCATCACAGAATCAATCCAGAAGAAAGCATTAACCCCTCTTGCCACTTTTTTATCTAAGGCATGAAATCTTAAAAAGTTGTACTGAGGTGAAAGAAGGAAAAGCAGATTCAATAATTACCCTCATCTTATTCAAAACACTTCACTTACGGCGGCCCTCCGATAGAGGAAGACATTTCACTGCACAATGTTATTATTCTTAATAACAGGTAGTTATTCTTAATAATCAGGCAGTACCTGATGAGAGCTGTCATCCACCTAGAGACATCAGTCAAGAAGATCTGAACCTGAGTCTAAGATGAGAGAGTAACAAGCAGCAGCTGACAGTGGCTTCTGTGGTGGTACCAGAGATACTGATGCCTCCACCACCAAACTCCAGCTGGAAGCCCTGCACCTGCTTCCCAGTGGATGCCATCCACCCTAGTGTCACCAGGACACTGGGAATGGATTACCTTTGTCTTCCCGTTTGTAAAAATGGTTCCTTGGTGCCCTAAGACACTGCAGTGAATAATTCATTAGCATTTGGACACAACTTGGAAGTAGTGCTTTGTAGATGAGTGCCAAATATATCTGAGTATGCTTATCAAATGCTCCCATTCTCCTTTCATGGCTCTTAGTGATGTCTGCACTTCAAACCACTCCCAAGCTGACGGTGTTTGAAAGTATCCTTAACTACAGGACTAATCTTGAAAGGTAACACCCTGTCACACTCATCAGTGTGTGTTACTATTCTCATAATACAGTGAATACATTAAGCATTTTTGGTCACACCGAATATTCATTTAGCATCTCCTCAAGAATATAACACTGGACAGGGACAGTAACAAATAAATGCACCCATCACATGACAAGTGATTTATTTCTGTACCGAAATATCACAATGATTACTCCTGATTTCCAGCTTAGTCAGCATCTTTTAAAAAAAATTTTATTAACACACTTGTCTTTTATTTAAAAGGATTATTCTCCTCTATGGGAACTATTATCAGGCCTGTCATCTAAAAAGGAAAGATCTTGTCAAAATATGCCCATTTTAAGTGTTCAGGAAAATAAAAAAATTCAGCATGAATAGAATAAAACATTCAAAAATCCTAACTGCAAAAGCTATTTTTAGTTTTAAATGTAATTAAGTGAAATATTTACAATGCATGACAATTTCACAGTAATAAAAATTGTCTATTATTTTTGCCATTATTATGTTAATTGAATTCATTCATTTATTAGGAGCCAGCTTAAAACTGTTAATATTATTCATTCTTACTTCATCACTTATAGTCAGAACATAAAATACAAAGCCCTTTGTCCGTACATTGCTATCTCATATAATTATTGTTTTTTTTAAATCAAGTTTGTCTGCACTTTTAATTCTAGTGGTAGGATACAATGCCAGCTCCTAATGACAACAGTGAGTCACAGTGTTGTTTGGATGTTGCATTCCAAGGACAGCCCTTCTCTACGTTTTAAATCCTCCAATAGTTCAGAGACAGTGCTAATACCACTCCAGTGTCCTGCAAAGCTGGACAGGACACCCAGGGAGCTCCTGTCAGCACCCACTTCTGAGCTACTGGTGGAGCTTTCCTCCTCCTGGGATCCTCAAGTCATGTAATGCAGGTCCTGGATTTTTCAGTCCTGTGGAGAGTTTGGCCTGTTCCCACAGGTCTCAAGGACCAACTATACAAACATAAAGTAGACATTTCTATAGGTTTAGCAAAGTGATTTGACCACCAGCAGCCAAACCAGATCCTGCAGCACAGGTTCTGATCCACTGTAAGTGAATGTGAAGTCTGCATGGCTGTGAAAAATCAAACCATCACCATCTGTGACAAAAGCTTAGAGATGGAGTCTCATTTCACTGGGATGTTAATTCTCAAGTTATACGACAGTGCTTAAACCAGGAAACTTTTCAGACAATTTAGATACACAATTTGCCATAAAACTGCTCCTGCTGCAATTTTGCATATAAATGGGAAAATTGCATTTACAAATAGGCAGTTGAGTAAACCGCAGAAAGAAGTGAAGGTGCTAATTGTTCTTATTACCTTCAAAGCAATATAGCATTATTGTCATTAACACAAAAACTATCTTCTGTAAGTGTATGTGACTTCAGTGTAGGGCAAATGTTTCTGAGTAGCAGCAGAACAAGTGAACATATATACCAACATATGCCTCATGGAACTGTCATATATCTCTGATTAGATTAATTCCACTAAGTAAGATTAATCTCAGCACAAAGCACACAGCTGTTCTTCAGCATGCATCCCACACTGTTCTCTTGTGCATTTCTACAACTGCAGGGAGAACTTTTATAACTACTTTCCCAAATACAATAACCTTCAACACTAGCTATTCAGCAAGAAGCAGAGAGAGCAAAAAATTCCAAATTCCCAAGAGATTAGTTTAATTGCATCCTAATCTTTGAGACAAAGAATTCTGAGGATGACATGAAATACTTAAGGTGCATTTCAAAGAAAGTATTTTTGAGCAACAGAGAATAGCTCTAAAGCCCTTCTCCATGATGCTATTTAATAAAAAAAGCCAACTGCAGCACAGGGGTGAGCACAAACATGATCATGGCAGCAGCAGCAGTCATTAGAGAACCTCTGGAGTGCAGAAGAATCTATTACCAAGTTGTTTCTTTAGGAGACAGAGGTAGCCACCTACCTCTCTTTGTCTTTTTCAGTGAAAACAGGTCAGAACTCACTCTGGTGGCATTTGCAAACACATGACATGCCTAAAAGGACCAATTTTACAAATATCCAGTGGCAAACTGACCATAAAGCTTACACAGTTCAGTGTAAATCATCCTCTTACCTGCCACAGATGCAAGTGTAGGAGGTGTGGCGCATGCCACCTCGAGTGTAGCAGTAGTGCTGGAACAGGCTGCAAAGGAACAAAGGTTGGAATTAATGATTTATGCAAAATCACCCCAAGATAGGGAGAAAAACAAGTCCTGCTTGAGTACAGCTGTGTTGGTGTAAATCCCCAGCTGCCCAACAAGGCTCTCTGCCCATTTCTGCTCAGCTGAACACTCCAATTGCCCCACATCCACAGCTCAGCAGCCCTGCAGAGCCGCACGCGATTTCCACAAAGCCATGAAGCAATTCTGCAGCAGAGAAGAGGGGCTCAAGTGCAGCTCAGTGACCTCAAACAGCAACTGCTTTCCTTACAGCTCAACACCGAAAGGGAAATTACTGTGGGCAAAAGAGAGTTCATCTGACCATAGAACAAACAGGATGGTAACAGCTAAAATGCTGAAGCTGGTGAAGCTGGCCAAACTCTCCAAGTGGAATTGAGAAAACCACTGCATTGCTGCATTTAAGCTACACAATCATATCCATGATCCTTCTTTTCAATCCTGCTGCCTTCAATTTATGCCATGTAGATTCAGGAAAAGTGATGTCCAACTAGCCCTTCATGGAGGAAGGTCACAGCTCTTCAAAATAATTTCAGCAGAAGCCCTCTCATTTTCACCACCTCACAGATAGCTTCTGCTGGAAGCTGAACTAAATATCCCCAAAGCCTGATTTGCATCTGACTATGCTGTTCACCCTCCTCTCCACACAGGCCAGTAGAGCTCTCCCTTCCCATAAAACCAGGTACTTTCTGCATCACAGTCCAGGCTGGAATCGACAGCCTCATGTTTTCTTGTCTGTAGCACAACAGACACAGAAAACACAAGACTTACTCAATTTCAGATTGTGGTACCTAAATACCACTATGATCTTCCCCTGTCCAAACACGGGGAAAAAAATTAACAGACTCAATCCCGAGAGCAAGAAGGTAACGTGGTAACATGAGGCCGAGTCTCCTGCAGCCTCTAAAGCACAGTACAATGCAGCATTGTTTGCTTTTGTGTGTGCCTGGGACAGGGAAGGGAAGGGAGAGCAGCCCGTGCTCTCCTACAGAACTCCTCTTTCACTGCCATCCTGCTGGAGGAGCTGTTTGGCCTTAAAAAGCATTACAGTATTTTCATCTTCACTGTCAAAGTCCCCTTCACATGAGGGCAGATGTGCCCAAAGCACAATTAATATAGGATTAGGTGCTTTACGAGCTAAGCACATATCATGGATCCTTTTATTCTTTTTGAAATATGCTCTAGTTACAATCCAATTCCCTGTAATACTGAATGAATTCCAAAACCTCATTTCTTGTAACACTGAAATCATTTCATTAACACAGGGTGATAATGGTGCTATTCAAAGAATAGAGATGTTGTGATTTTGTCCTTCTTCAGCAGCAAGCCACAGAACACAATTCAAATTCAAAGGATATTAAAGACATTACATGACTGTAAACTAGATTTTTAAATTACGCAAAATGACAGTATTTAAAGAGAAACAAAAGAAAACATACAAAATAATCACACATGAAAAAAGAAAAGCCTTCATTTAGAGACTCAGTAGAGGGACACACTGTTTACAAGATCTGTTTTCTGCTCAAAATACTGAGGTGGTTTACACAGCAGAAAACACGAAGTTTGTTTTGGCCTGTAAATGAATAATGGCAATGAGTAGGTCAAATGCCAGAGAAGCTAAGGAGAAACTCTGACATGGTGAGAACACAGCAGAGATATCACTAAATTGACCTAATAAAATTTATCACCTAAACTGTCATTTGCTCTGACATAGACGTTTCTTCACTGAAATGGACACTTCATATGGAAACATTTGTTTACAGCAAGGTTTACTCTGTAAGACATGACACTATACACAAACATTTTGCACAATAATTATACTGTTATATATGTATAGCTGCATTTTAGGAAGCAGCTTTTAGTGTATTTTATGGACCCTTCACCTTAAATGATTGAATAAACTATGTCCTCTAGACAGCAACTTTCAGTAACCTCATAAAGAGCTTAAAAATGAAATGTAAAAATAAAATGTAAAAATGAAATAATGAAGGCTGTAAACATCTTCCCATCAGCAGTGACGCAGGATAGCAAGGTTTATATTTTTCCATATGACAACTGATCACATATTCATAGTTGCAATTAATATGAAATTATGCAGCCAGTAATAGTAGTCACCTCTTGCAGTACTCCCCAATTAGCAGTAAAAAGCAATAAATAAATTAGGACATGCTTTGTGTAACCCAGCTGTTGCCTGAGCTTTGTTTCTGTTTTCATCAAACATCATGGACTTCCTTTTAATACCAAGAAAGAAGTGGCTGTTTATGTGATTGAGCTGCTCATGGTACAACTTTGCCAGGTGATGGGTTTCCTGCTAGTAAAACTACTCACATCACTTTTTTGAATTTACTTTTTTGGGGTATGACTTCATGCAATTGGAAAAAAAATCCAACACTTCCATCAGAGACAGCCAACATCCTTGTGTAATATGGCACAGGTAAGTGAAGGACTGGATATCCCTCTGGTGACAAAGGCTGGCTTTTCAAAGCTGCAAAGTGTGTACGTAGCATTAGAGAAGGTGCCAGGACTTTGCAGGTAAAGTCCCAGCTCCACTGAAGTTAATGCAGATTCTGCCACTGGACTTCATCACACCAAGATTTCACTGTATACACTCTGTAAGAATCTTTATCCATAAGAGAAACATGAAAGTAAAAAGTCTGAAATAGTTGGATGGAATATAATTTAATCTGGCACTCTGCATACATTGCAAATATTGCATCCTGAACTTTGACTGGTCTTTTTGATTGGAGCTTATGTGAGTTCAGTCAGTTTTATGTTGGTGCTGGATGCTTTGCCCTGAGCTTTTAATGCAACCAACACAGGTACAGAAATGAAGCAGCTCTTCTCCTTCTTGCATGGGGTTTCAAAGCTTCCTGTCACATTTTGGGCAGCATTTCTCGAGAGGGCAGGTGTGTTACTGACCATGCAAGAGTGGCCTCAGTGGCGTACACCGACCACCCACTGGTGTATGGGCTTGTCACAGGGCACCCGTTCCATGAGACAACCTTGCTAGAGCCAGCATGGGCTGTGCATTGCTTTGGACACAATTTGTTTGTTGCTGTTGCTATGCACAGGAACATCCTGGCTTTGGTGCTCTTTTTTTTTGCCAAAACCATCACTTTCTTCGACTGATAATATGCGGTAAGGTAGTTTTAAAAAAACTCACTGTTTTTTCCATCAATTAAAAAAAATACAAGTATTAGCCACCATCAACTCAAGTAAATCTGACATGAGTGCACTTCCCCTCCTTGCAAATTTGCTGAGGCACAAGATAATGTTATCCCCACTGCTCTGCTGAGTCTCAACTGCCTCACTGGCTCTGCTGACTTGAGAGAAGAAAACTCCCCTTTCAGAGATAATGGGTTATTCACCAGTAGAAATAACAAACAAATATATACTTGCTATGTTTCAGATCCTATGGAGTAGGGCATACATCTAAACAAATCTCCAGAATGCTTCAAGAGCCTTAACTTCAAAACAGCCTAAAAAACCATTAAAGTAAAACCTTCTACAAACAGTCTTTCTGACAAATTATCAAAATCACTCTGACAATGATGTTTGTGTTTTATGGTGATCTTTGTTCCAGTTTCTACTGCTATCTAATGTACATTTACAATCATGTGTGTGCTGTGAATGGAAATTGCATCAAATAAGGTAGTTTAATGTCAAGTGTTCCTAATTTAAGTGAATTTACAGAATAAAGACACATAAAGCAGGAGGAATATCTGTATTGATTGCTCTCACATGTTTTGCTTTATTTCAGGTCTTCCTCGTCCCTAGAATATAATGTATCCATACACACTCAGCAGTGTCAGTTTTATTTCCCAAAAGTACACAAATAATCTCTAATTTTAATTCTTATCATCAGCTCTTCTTGAGTTATAAGAAATATTTATAAGAAAGCAACATTTTCATTTCTCAGCTATTCACTCCTGAAACCAAGACACTTCTAGATCAAAAGAATCCAAATTTTCAATAGAAATTCAATTGAGCATTTTGACCTGTATCTTACAAAACCGGTAAGAAATGCAATTACAAAAAGAGTAATAAACATGGAGAAAAGAGAGATACAGAAGGAACTACAAGCAACAAGAATATCTGAGCAATGTCTGACCAAAATAAACTTTAAAACCTCGCCAAGTTTCTATAACACTGCCCACTACATTCCTCAGTGGCATCTTCTGATGGTCCCACACCCTCAGTAACTGCAGTGAAGTGCTGCAGAAGGAGACATGCACACCACTTCAGGCTGGAGGAACAATTCCTCATCCCAAGGTTTCTGACGAGAGAGAGAGAGAAAACCACTGAATAATCCTGTTCATTATTCCCAGATACTGCATCAAGAACACCAGTGGATACTGGTAGTTGAAGAACCAGATTTTTAGGTTGTGTATCAGAGAGATCTGCTGGCAATTTGCCCTGTGAAGCATACAAGTACAGAAGAGTCAAGGACACTTGTAGGTCCATATCTCATTATGGTGTTTATATTGAAAACATATATTTGACAAAGTTGCCTCCTAATAAAAAGAAACCTTTATATACTTCAAAATTTGAACACAGACCTTGAGAATTGCCTTGAAATGCAAGCAGGTGGATGAACTATAAACCAGAAACCACGGTAACTTAACAGAGTCTTGGATGGAACTTGGACGATTTTCTGCAGTTCCTTCTTTTTTTTTTTTATGGCCACAATTGGAAGATGTAGGTGAATATCTATCAGTCATCAGTGCACCAAATTAATTTTGAATTACAACTAGAATGTGCCCTTATGCTTTTGTATGGTGTAAATATGAAGCACAGCCACGAGACAGGCTAAAATCCAAAGCCTTTCTAAAGGATTCACAGAAGGGTAAATATTCTAAAGTTGATCCCTCTGTTTATACCAGGACTGAAAGCCATTGTTTTGATCATTTAGACACATAATCTGCACATAAGAAAGCTGTAAAGCCCAAAACCTGCAAAATTGTTGAGCCACAGTAAATATAATTTGTCCATGATGCCTAAAGCATTTATACTTAACATCAAACTAGGCTGAAAGAAACATGCTCAGAGGGAAGAAGACAAGGTGTAACATCCCTTCAGTGAACACAGGAGCAAGGTGAGCAGTGCTTCCTTTAATCCCACACTAGACATAGTGAGGTTCTTGCAAACAGAGCATTTTTCTTTCATTTTTAACCTACTTACTCTGCTAATGTAATTTATTTTCCATGGGCAACTAGATGCTTAAAGGCTTAGCCTATCTAATCCTATTTAGTTCACAACAGCACACTGAAGTATTGCAAAACATCTCTAAGGTTGTTTTAATACAAAACCAAAAAAAAAAGTCAGTACTTGATTGCAAAAGGGTAAAATAGAGTGGAGAAGTGTAGGAGGAATAATCCAACTTACTACCAATGAACAAATGATGGATTACGAATTTGCAGCCAAACAAGAAAAACAGCACAATGAGCAGATGAGCACAATTATTCTACACCTTGGAGACAATATCCTTAATGATTTATGCCTGGAAATTGTTTAGAACTTGCAGATCCATGAACAACAGGAAACAAAACCACTTCTACGCATTGACTTCTTAAACTAACTGGTTACATTACTTCTAAAGAAAATTTTAGATTGAAACCCCTGGGTGGGTTATTTTGCATGCTCACAGAGTAGAGCTGCTGAAGCTTACTATCAGCCAGAGACACTGAAAGGAGCTATACTTTGAAGCATCTCTATTTACAATTGTCCTAATTTGTATCATGCACAAGCAGAAATAATGTGTGATTTTTTTTTTTTAAGTGTTGATCCTTCTGAATTTTAACATCTAGATTCTGTTCTCATTTTTGCTGTGCTTTCTTTAAGTAAGTTATATGTGCAGCAAACTCTATGTAATAATGGAACCTTAGAAGACACAGGAAACTGGCAGCATATTAATGGAAATACACTAAGAACATTTATGAAATAAGGAAGAGCTATGTAGAAGCAGCACAGAAGTGGGCTCACCTCTGTAATAAATAATTCATATTGAGATTTCTAAGTGTGTTACTTCTCTGTACTAAAATGGATCTCAAGCCAGAGCTCAGGGCAGGAACAGAGGGTAAGATTACCCTAAAATGCAGATCTATTTTAAGATACAAACCAACACAGATCAGAAGGAATACCATTCCTTCAGGAAGCAAAGTCTATCAAGGTAAAGCCATTCATACTACCTGGAAACCAGAGACACACGAAACAGAAAGTCCATAAATAATACAAAACTCAACACTGTCACATATGTCATATATGATTTGCAATGATTGAAGGTAATTGATAATATCAGTTCAAGAACAGAGAGTTTAGGTGAGGGGTAATTAGCATTTTAAATGCATAATTGGGAATTATAAATTACCTGTCTTATGTAAAGAATAACTGAAGAGCTTATATGACATGAGCTGATAATTCATCTTTTTGTCTAAGCTACACAGGTTGGTAAATTTAGAGAATCGGGCATTGCATTTTCCTCACACACACAGACATTCTGGTTTGGTTTTTTTTTTTTTAAATTTCATAGCTCTTCCTTTTATCTATTCCACATGAAGAAAATTTCCCCCCCTCAATTTGCAAATCTAGAAATTTTGAATGATTTTTGAGTCAGAGAACATGACTCTGATATTGCAGTAGTTTAAGATTTCCTGTGGAATGATCTCCTCTTCTCCCTTCCAGACAGATTTAGTTATGTTTTTTCTAACAAGACTGTTGGAGTTTAAATCCAATTTTTTTCCCCATTAGGAGGAAAGGGCAAGAGCTTTCAAAGATGTGATTTTAAAGAAGTGCATATGGCCACTCTTACTTGATTTGTCTTTCATCTGATTCTACACTGGTGCCACATCTTTTTGACTCTGAAAATTCATCAAGTTATGCTTTTTCACAGAAGTTCAGCTAAGCCATTTCATTACCAATGTTCAAATGCAAGCAATGATTATGTAAGCCTATAACCTCCTACTCAGCTGCTGCTTTTCCAGAAGACTGGCAAGACAACGAAATGGGTACCCTAGAGATAGGACAGTTACCAAGAATGCTCTGTAAATACCACTTTTCAGTAAATCAATCCTTAAATTAGCACTTAAGAAGCCTTTAAAATCTCCAGGTACGGTTGTCAAATTACTTTTTTCCTGAAACTCCTTCAACTCTACTCAGAAAATTCACCTATCATTTGACAGAATTGTTTGATTCACCTGCATAAAACCCAGTTGATTGTAGATTCAAATATTATGACTATTAAGCTACTGAAATCTTTAACTATCAATCCTGTTGAAATGCAGTTGGTGTTTCACAGTAATTGAGCTGATTAAGCTATTCATAATACAAAGGTTTAATATCATCTCTGACAGACTTGCAAGTCAATGTCTACCTTCTGGTTTTTGGTTAGCAGAAGCTCAGAGGCAGGAGGTGTGTGCTCTGTCGGTGCAGGATGTGCCTCTTGCAGAGCTGCCAGCTCTGTCCAGGGGCTGTTACAGAGAACACAAGCAAGGATCACCCACAGGACTGCAGCAGGGCTCCAGCCAGCCCAAGGACCCCATTAGGTAATGGACAGAAAAAGCCTGCCTGGTGTAAGAGATGGCCATCATCAGCTGGGATTCCAGCTATGATTAGACCAGCACAGGTAATGAAACCAAGCTGGTTTGAATGACCATCCTGCTGCCCACAGAGTCACAGCCCCTGAGTGCCACAGCAGGGAAAAGGGTCACTTCACCGCTCTGCAGCTGGGAGGTTCAGCACTGGCACCAGCAGCACGCAGTCTGAAGGTGGGAACTCCCCCTTCTGTGCTGTGCTAAGCCCACACTCCATGGGCTCCTTCCTGCTCCTGCCTCTGCCAGGCTGGCTGTACTAACGCAGGGGCTCCTCCTGCTCTGCTACTCTACAGTGAGGAGGAGCTACAAACCCTTGGACAGGATTTGTTTTCATCCATTTTCTAGAGCAGAAGGATTTTCAAATAGTTTTCAATCTTTACTAAAGACATAAATGGAAAATGGATCCCAGTGCCACACTACAAAGCAGTGATCATTAAAAAGAGTCTCTGTTTTAACTCTTCACCAATTTCAAAGACCACTTGGAATCACATCCATTACTAATAAGGCAGAACAAAGTTCTGCACTGGCCTACATTTCATATTTAATTTAATATTATGGAAAGAGATGGCACAAAATTTTTTTAGACTCATTGCTCCATTTCCAGCTCTAATAATTCTAGATCACAACTGGCATATTTTAAATTAAATTTTTTGTAGTTTAAACCTATTTATCAACAGCTAATTAACGAGGTCTAAATCCTTTGATGACAGAATGATTAAACTGCATTTTAGCTAATCCATCTTTAATTAAAATGCTGCCAGCAAACCATTTCTGGATGTGTAAAAAGGACACATTTATAGATGCTCACTCTTTAACTATGCATTATGTAAAGCCAATAATTAGAAGAACTCATTATTTCAATTATATTTTAATTACTGTTACATATAAAACATGCTTTAATAGATGTAATGCAATACATTTCCTTTCTTTACAACCCACTAATCATTCCTATTGGGGTGACAACCAAATAAAAGGAAGTTTAATACATGCAATAGTACAGGAATCTTTTTCTAGCTTAGAGCCAATTCTCTCTCCATTTCTTCTTCGCAGCAGAAAGGTACTTAATTATCTCCAAATCTAAACCACAAATGAATCCCTATAAATCCCTGTTAAAACTCTAAAAGAAGATTAGTAGTAACTGACCATAATAAAGAGAAATGCTTTATCCTTATTATTGCACCAGCATGTCCTCAAGTTTCTTCAACTCAAAGCACAAGGCTACTAAAAGCCTACTCATTAAAAAGTAGAAGGTGACAACTAACCAATTCTCCTATTTAATTCCTTTCTAATTTTAGGAAACAACAAGAGCCAAGAGAGGCTTTAGTTACTGGAGAAGCCATCAATTTTCATTTCTTTAGGGTGTCCCCTTGCCTCCATCTGGGAGGGGAGGGTGGTAGGTGAGCATAATGTGACGGCTGCAGCCAGCTCCCCATCACCTGCATTAATGGGAGGCTGAGACTTAAAAATGTGACAATGATATAAGTTTAACTGTTCTTTACTATGGCTAAGTCAGTTTTCAGTGTGAATCTCTTTCTAAAGCTGGTCAGGAACACTTAACATCCCACAGCAATTCAACCTTCAAAACTGCATGTTATTGCAATAGATTTTGTTTTGCTAAGACGAACTAAAATGTGATAAATTACAGTTTTTAAACGTCTCTAAACTCTTCATGTTCCAAGTAGTTGTACATCACTGTAAACTGTTTTACAGCTTCACTGCTTGCAGTGATCTGAATGTGACATGAGGAAACCAGTAAGTCTATAGGAGAATCCTGTTTACCCATTATATTGTACTTTACAAATATTTAAAAAGGTATATTATGTTATTTCTTCTGACTCAGACATGTTAAAATTGAATTTTCATGTTGATTTCTACTGTTTGGATATATTAATGAAATTGCTGATATTTCAGTTTATTTCAAGTTTTTTCTAAAAACATTTAACATTTAAAACACTGTGTTAGTTAAGATGTTTTCACCACAGGCACCTATCATGAAGTGACTGAACATACAAAGACTGAGATAACCACAAATCGAGACTTGAGCTGCTGCCTAGTTGGATTTACATAAATCCTATCCTTTCATTTCCATTTCTGTCTATTTCTGCTTATATGCAAGCTCTTGGGGGCAGGGAATATATTTTACTACCTTACAAAGTGCACTGTCCATTTATATTCTGATGAAATTAAAAGAACAACAGCTTATTATGAAGAGTATATGAGCTGTTTCTCCTCAGAAGAACATCTGGAAAGGTCATTTGGAATATCTAAGTACTCATATCTAACAAGAACAAATGCCGATGTAGCACCAAGCTTTATCAAGGTTTATCGAGAACACTCATCACTTTTTAAAAGATTGCAGTAAATCTACCTGAACAGAAAACACACCTCAGAACTTATTATGAATGGTACCTGATTGCTGTGCCCCCAGGAGCCCTGCAGTGCCAACAGAAGTGACAAGCAGACAACTAAGACTGTATCACCTCATACCGCCTGCTCCCCCAACCACATTACTGGTCTTTCCTTTCATGATGCCTTGGCAGTATGAGACCAAAGACAAATATGTTTAAGGACTGCACACACAGTAATATTAAACAAGAAGAAATATTCAAGAAGAAATATTTTAGCTGTTGGAAGCACTGGGGAAGGACAGTAATAAGGCCAATACCAGAAACAGCATTATGATAGAAGCTAATCAGATATATATTGACAGATCGTCTTACTTTCAATTTAAGGCACTGCTTCATTTAAACGCTAACTGCAGTAACTGCTTTTGTTTGAAGATGGCACTTTGGCCAGTAAGTGTTCTGATTTCCTTCTCAGTCTACAGAGACTGCCAGAGCAAGGACACAGCATGTAAACAGCAGCTGTCACCTGAGAGGTGACTAACATCTTCTTGGGAGGATGCTTTCTTCGAGGAAGCTCATGCCAGACAATGTTACTTGCCAGCATTCAGAACCCTGCAGCCCTGCCTGGATCTCCCACATGCTTTCTGGAGTAACACAGTGCATTGCTGCTTCCCCAGTAGAGAACACACAACTAAGTATAGAAAAGCTGGTTAAGTACTTCAGAATCTTCTCGCAAACTCCACAACACTATCCAAACTTTTTTAAAAATTGCATTTACCCTGTTCCCAGAAGCCTTGAGTAAGATGGTGTGTTTGGCTGGGTTTGCTTCCAGATACTGTATCATCAAAAAGAAAGTTTTTTTGGCTTGATAAATAACAGATCAGAGATGTCCTTCTCTAATCTTTCTGACAATGTTTCAAGGGTCCTGGTCACATAAAATGAGTGAATGGCTGCCCAGAGGACTACAACATTTACCACTAATTACTTCTTTATGGAAGAATCAATTTTATAGTCTCCTGAATTTCAAACACTTGCCTCTTCAATCCAGTGGAATTACTCTTTTGAGAGCCAAGCCTGAGATAGATGACTCCAAGGATCTACTCTTGGGGCTATGAAATATCTGTTGTAAAAATCTAGAGGGGACTTATAAGTCTTTGCAAAAGACTCTGAGTAAAGAAAACATGTATCAAGATTATATGGCAAAACGTGTCCAGACTAATCTGTTGAGTCTCCAACAATCTTCTGTCCCGACACACCAGGAAGCTAAATTCAAGTCAATCCAATCCAACAGATCCAGAATGTGTTATTAAGAGACACCTCCCTCCATGCTGTCCTGGAAACTCCCACATGCATGGTTTTCTGATCATGCAGGGAGATTTTTGGAAAGCTGAACTCATGAGAATAAAGCTTTAAAGATACATTAACTAATTTCAAATCCTAAGGAGACAATACACAACTTGGAAAACAAATACCGCTGCAAGACCTGGGGAACAGAATGAAATGCATCCAGGAGAGATGATTCCAACAGCTCTTAAGCTCTTGCAGTCTCAAGAAGAAATCCATAATACTGATTGTGATTCCCTTAGTCCATGTTGCAGAGTACAAATCATCATCTGGGTGAAAGTGAAGGGAAAGCACACCCTCAACAGAACTTTCAACAATTCAAGCTGTCATGCAAGGCTTGACAAATCCACTTGCCTGCTTTTAAGCAGCACACAGAAAATTGCCTGACTCGGTGCTCATCAGTTTCTGCAGATCTACTGATCTTATTAGAAAGAATTAAAGCTGTAAGGATTGGAAAGATAGTATTAACCAACTATAAACGAGCCTAACATTTCACTGCATGCCTCAAACACTGAGGGCGTTTCAGTTACTCCACTCATGGCAGAGCCTCCACTAGCAGCAAATAAAAACAAGAATTCCAGTCCTTACCTAACGGCACAACACCTACAACTGTTAAAAGAATGAAAGAACTTGTGTACTGATGCCGCATGTCTACTTAAAGATTGGAACTGTTTATGTCAAGATGTGAAACTGCATAGCAGAGCCCTCTCTGTGGGGAGGCACAGTCAAGCTCTTGCACCAAAATGACATAATCTGTTCTCTCTATACAGAAAATTTGTTACCCACCAACCCCGCTTCCTTCTCCCTACAGGAAGATGAAGGCACACGGAAAAACAGGGCAACGCGCAGAGGCAGCACTTGCAGGACCACGTCTCCCAGGCTTAACCCCACAAAGTCATCTGTGCTTCCTGCTGATGTTGCTGGACAAGAAATCACATCCCCAAAGATGGTTGAAAAACACCTACACAGTCACTCTGCCTTAAAGCACGTCCCAGAGTCTAATGCCACATCCAAGCAGCAGTGGACTATCTACAGAAATTCTCGACATTTACCTGCTGCCATGTAAATCTCTGCAACAAGAATGTGAGTGGCTCCAACAGGTCATCCAGGATGCCTACAAGCCACTAATTCTGCCAGGAATATAAAGTCTAGAATACCTCTTGATTCAGCTGGCACTTATCTTTTCACTAGTACACTCTACCTTTCACCACCTCTGGAAGTGCCTGTGTGCAGAAGAGGTAAACATCTTTCGCTGTATTCAGTAAACTTAGCAGACAGAAACAGAAATATGGGCATTATTTGCCATTCCTCACAAAGTCAGAACAGAGGAGATCAGTGCTGAAATCACTAACAGGCTATGGACACAGTCACTCTTACCATCAGATTTGACAGGTCTCCACAAACACAAGGCAAAAAGATCTGCCTCATGCCCTGAGCACCAAGAGGACCAAGAGCAGGAGGGATGGTAGAAGACCAGGATTGCTGAAGACCATGGAACATTAGGGAGCAGTGAGGGCTACTGATTTCTCTGAATTCAGGGTGGTTAGGAACTGCCCATTGGTTTGCTCAGACACATACATTTTTCTCTTAACTTCCTAAGTCCTTCCTTAAAAAGTCTTTGCCAAAAAAAGCTGGTTCTCCATTTTAACAGTGCTGATACTGTAAAGAGGTAGAATTCACCATTTCCCTTGTTTATCATTTTTATCTTATCTGTGCCCTTCAGTTTCTATTCAATTTCATCTGGCTTCCCTATACAGTTACTAAACATGTGGGGCCTGTTGTTTAAGCACCCAAGTAGCCCCCAACAGAACCTGAATGCTCCTAAAAGAATTGTTTGTATTTACCAAAATGGCTATTCTTGGATAATGCTGTAGGCCCTCATATTTCTCAAGAAACAAGTGTTCCTTCCCATCACTTTCAAAATGGAGCTGACATTAGAAGACATTAGCTGTGACTTTCCACACAGACATCAGGCACAGAAGTAATACAGTCTAAAAAACATCACCTTGGACTAGAGTCATTCCCCGAGGTAATTAAGCCTTTGTTCTGGTGTATATACAAACATCTTATTAGCTGTTTCTGAGAGCTTAATACACAGAGGACATGTTCAGTTGTTTGCAAATTCTCACATCTGAATTATTTCCAGATCACAAATGCAGTATTCTCGAGCTTTCATCTAAATTCTTCCTTCTTAAACCCATGACCTCTTTCTTGTTTATGTTAAAAAAAATGTTATATTAATAGGCTCGACTGATCAAATGATCCAGATCTTACTGCTCCATTCCCATCACTTTGATAACCTACTAAGTTTCAAAGGTCTGCACCTACATGATTTATGGAGATCTAGAAATTTCTTCTGAGATGTCAATACCACCAGATTTAATATCATCTCCTTTGCAACCCCACATGTGAAAAAAGAACAAGTGTTAGAAGATGACTCATTCCTGACAACCACTTCTGTCAGTTAGCCAGGCTTAAATCCAGTGAATGTGTACCTTATTAATATGGTTATACAGCTAACCCCCATGTTGTGTGACAATAAGTCAAATGCACTGCTGAAGGCTAAATATATTACAGCCATGGAATTAACTTTATCAACTAAATGTAAACTAAATAAAAAATTAAATCCTGGTTTCTTTAATAAGATGTCCTTCATAACACCACACTAATTCAAATTAATTAAATACTTGTCCTCCACTACTGGAACTTCATATCAGCACTGCCGTAGTTGCCAAATAAGCTTTTCTCATCATAAATTCAACCTGATATCACCCATAACCCCAGTCTGCACCTACTGGTTGCTCCCTCTCCTCCTGACCCAGTGTAAATCAGAACCAGATGATCTGCTAAGATTTAAACAATGTTTTAGGTTTTATTGAATACACATATGGATTGTAAAATATTTAGGACACCAAAACAGCCAACAACGGTCATTCATTTCCTCATGAAACAAATGTGCAGAGTTGTTCACTTTTAATACTCACTGAAGAAGAAATGGAACTGCTAAATGAGATCTGTCTGCATCATGGCTTCATTTAATAAAGTTAATAATGAAATTATGTTTATATATATATACTTATATACGTACCTGCATATATATATATATATATATATATATATGTATCTATGTATAAAACCTGCATTTTTAAAAGGACTATTTATTTAACCATAGATGTCAGATGACTGGTAATTCCACCAAACAAATTCCTTTTTCCTTCATTTTTGAGTTCAGTTACTTTTATTTGTCCTCAAGTATTCAGCAGAAACCAGTAACATCAATAAAAAAATGTCAATTTTGATCTGCCTCATAAGATGCAAGAGCTCTAGATAGATTTTCAGTCAGCAGACAGGGTGACTAGAACAGCTATTATTAACAGCTGTTAGACAGAGTGGCAGGACCAGAAGACAGCTCCCTAGATTTAGGCCGGATTAAGTGGATACTGTACTCAGACAGACCTTCAAGCACTGTAAATAACTTCAAAACTCTACATTGTGGCTGTACTCTCTCTGCTGTCAGAATTGGTTAGGTCACATCATATGATGGTTTACAGCAAAGTGACAAGGACTTTGCTGAATTGCAAACTGTATATGGCTTATCATAATAAATTAAAATTACTTAATACAGGTACTGGAGCAAAGGTCTACAAGAATGAGTGAGGCAAAGAAGACTGGCACAGAACTAATCAGAAAATGTCTGTAGGAGGGGAGAAGATACAGCAGCTTTGCTAGAAAGTTCGCTAGCTTTTAAATAGCATTTTCTGCTTCTCCCCATGCTATCAAGTCATTCTTTGGTTTTATGTCTTCTGTATTTAAAATAGACTAGTCAAATAGAAATAACTTTTAATTGGGCAGATACCCAAGTTCCATTATATGTAAATCGCTGCGGGTAAATACCTAGTTTTCATGAGCCAAAGACAGGACATCAGTATTATTCATATTAAGAAAGGAATCAAAGCAAGATGTTCCACAGCAGTTCCTGATTCTTTTTAACAAAAGCACAGGGATCATGCTAGCATTTAACTTTCTTTTTCCTTTCATTTCTAACATGCTTGCCAATATCCATCTCAAAAATTAAACCAAAACCCCATAAAATATAGAACAGAAAAGGACACCAAACCCAAATAACCCAAAATAGCTATTGGTGAAGGGGTCAAATGATCACAAAAATGCTGTCATTTCTTCTTTATCATTAATATGTTCAGGTCCCCCTTACTGCTCTCTGGAACTCCAGGTTTGTATTCCATAGCACTGCAGCTTTGGAATAGAACAAACAACGAGAAAATTACTTTTACCTCAAGTATTTTTTATTCTTATACTAACTACCTCCATGAACTTCAAGAGAGACCACTTTATGCAGCATTCTCCTAGTGCCACAACCCTGTTCAGGACCAGTTCTTTCGGAGGTTCTTCCTGCCTTTGCCTCTGAGCCACCCCACACTCACTGCCCCAGACTGGTGCCCTGCGTGCCAAACCAACAGTGCTGCTCACCCGTTTCTTTACTGGGGTTCTAGGGAGGAAGATGGCACACACATTGCACAAACTTCCGCTGCTCCTTTTCAACAGGAGCATCTCTTCATGCCCATCTTGCATTAGTAGAAAGGCTTTTAAATTAAGAATAGCCAAGAAGATAAGAGGGTCCTTTCAGAAACCACTTAGGTATCTTGGAAATTTAAGCCCATATCCCCAAAAAATTACAGACTGATTCCTACGCTATCCAAAAAGATCCAGCTGGCCTTAAATTAGCCTTTAAAACTTTAAATTCTACTGAAAGGTGATATGGAAGAGGAACTAGAGCACTTTTCAAAATCGAAACCAAAGTCGTTCCTTACATTAACAGCAGCTCCTTTGATAATCTAAGTTGAAAGGAATCCAATATATTTTTCGCTCTCTAGTCTTACTTTTAATACCCTGTTAGCTTGGATAACGAAAATAGATGAATCCATTTCACTTCCAGCTTCTTGTGCATCAGGTGAGCTCGCCAGCTCCCAACACAGCCCAAGCCTGCCTTTGGGAAAACACGGCTGCTCCAGGCTTCTCCAGGTAAGTGAATGGACTTACTTCTACTGCTCTTCATTAGGAAAAATGGGAGAGGAGTGGCTTAGAGATAACATTTAACAATTGTGGTTGCTCCTTGGGAAGAACGCAGATTTTTAACTTATCTTTTTGAATTTCTAGTAATTGCAAGTGGAAAGGGATGCCATTATAATAATGCACACAATAAGGAAATAAACTGCAGGTCTCCAAAGTATTTTGTTTACTTTCCCACCAAAAAAATCAGTGCAATAAAAGCTCTTCAAACTGCTATAAGTCACCTTTACCAAGTTAAGATAAGCATCTTTTTGATCACAGCTAGCCAAAACAAGACCATGATGTACAAAGCCCACCCACAAGAAAAAAACATTTTCTTTGTGCTACTAATTTTATAATACATTTTATCATGTTTCTCTTGAGTGAGTTTTCTACAGAATCTTGCAAAACTCATTTACAAATACTCCTAGCTTTTGGGAGATAATAAAAAAGTTTCACCTATTTACTCCAGCTGGTTCCAGTATCTGCAGCAATTACCACACTGGGGTGAACTGCAGTTTAGAGATTACCCAGACTCATGGTCCTACTCCCATCACCTACCAGCAGTTTAATTTTGTTCTTCTTATATTCACTAACCTGTGTAAAAAATCTTTAAAAGCAAGTCTGCTGCTGCTTTAATCAGTAATTGCCTGAGTTGTATTCTGCTTTTATTTCACCTCTTAATGATTAACAATAACTAAACCCTACCTCATAACAAAAGCAATCTGAATACTCAACAGAGAACTGGAATTTGACTCTGATACTCCAAAGGAGCACAGCTGTGGAAGCAGCTGAGTGGGAAGGAGGCCCGGGGTGGCTTTGGGGGCACACTTGAACGTTGCACAGAGGAACAGGAGATCCAGCTGAGGATGGTCATCTGCTGTTACAGGTACTGTAGGGAGAACTGGAGCTTCTCTGTCTCCACAGAGACAAGAAATAATGAAAGGAAAAACTTCAGGTGGTCAAACAGACTTGTTAGGCATCTCCTGGCAGAACTCAGCATGGAAACACATTTTTAAGTTCTGGTCCAAGCCTTAGCCCCTGGATCTGCTGATCCTTGTCCCAGCTGGCTGAGTTGGCAGTGTCTCAGCTGGCAGCTTTCTTGACTTCAGCTATTAATGAGTGTTTATTATAATTCTAGTTTTCTGTTCTGTTCTCCTTATGAGAACTTCTGTGCAAGGCAAATTCATCCAGCCCCATTAATGAATTACCTGTATTAACAGGATTAAAAACCCAAGTATTTTTCATACCTCAGGATGTATAGGCTATCCATTGTCACACTGGCACTTAGTGATACTTTTTTTACAATTCATAGCATCACTAAGATTGGAAAAGCCCTCCAAGACCTCCGAGTCCAAGCTGTGCCCCATCCCCACCTTGTCCCCAGCCCAGAGCTCTGAGTGCCATGTCCAGGCCTTTCTTGGACACCTCCAGGGATGGCCACTCCAAACCTCCCTGGGCAGCCTCTGCCAATGTCTGACCACTCTTTCCATGGAGAAATTCCTCCTGATGTCCAACCTGAGCCTCCCCATGCACAGCTTAAGGCCGTTCCCTCTTACCCTGTCTACCCCATGATTTGATGCCCCCACACCCACACAACAGCAGTCTTTAACCTTGGACAAAATTGTACATTCAGGCCAATTCATAATTAATTTACTAAGGACTCTCATATGCAACAAATCCTTAAATAGGGAATACCACTGGACTTCACAGAAACTTAATCTGATATAGTCTCCTAGCTGAAAAAAGATAAAGTATACAATATTCTAAGAACTATCTAGTTTTATTCAAAATTAGGATAATTGTATAACCCTTTTATGGCTTCTGAGTTTGCTATCTACAACTCTCTAACTATCACCTCACTATGAATCTTCTTTGAATAAAAAGGAGGAATAAACCAACGAAAAAGCCAACAAATAACAAGTTACCAACCTGATGAAATCCTAGTGGCTTCTCAAACTCTCATAACTAAAATGCTATCCTTTTGCTTCCTATTTCCCACTCTTCTTTCCTAAAAACCCTGATAACATGAGGAATCTGTTTTCATTTTTACAAGTTTTTGATTTACTCTATTTTGGATTTTTGCAGTAACAGTGAGGTCATGGAAAATTTTTTGTTAAGTTTTTGTCGGGTAAAGATCATATCTATATTTACTTCTACTTGCTTTTATGTTTAGCATGAGCATTCATCTTCCCTAATCCTTTTGGACTCCTGCACCTTTCAACCAAGTCTCCTCACAATCCTGCACTCGGACTCAGAGCAGCACTTAATTTCTCTAATCACTCCGAAAATCAAGACCTTTGAATGCAGTCGTAAATACTGACTTTGATATTGCCTAGACTCCTGTGACAAAAGAGCAGAACTACACACCAAATACACACTAAATCTCTGTGTGCTGCTGAGGCAAACAAACACCCTGCAATATGTGATGCCCACCTGTATTTCCTGATACTGAAATCTGGGATGTGCTGCTTGGTATTTCTCATTTCAGTGGTCCTCACCACTGTGCTGAGGGAACAACCTGGTGCTCCCAGACTGTACATGGCACACAGACATCTTCTGCTGTGGAATGCAGACATGTGAGACAAACCCTGGGCTCAGAGTGAAGTATTGAGGACTGGTGTTCTCCTCACCTCTGCAGGTATGGATGCTTAAGAGTTTAACAGTCCTCTGCCAACTCTGCATGTAGATCAAACAAAAGGGGAATAATGGGTCTTGTCAAGAAAAATTTGGACAAGTTCATGAGTCTTCTCTTCCCAAACTGTGACTATAGGATGAAGAATGCAAGAATCTTCAGAGGCTGCTAACAACCCCACAGGGCACTGCTACTCAGTCTTTTGAGAGAGATGTGTTTTAAAGCTGTAACAACTCCTGAAGCTGCTAAAGTATAAATGACGTTGTGTTTCATCAGGGCTTACTTAAAACAATTTTAAATATTGTACAGAGAGATATGTGTGCATACTTACATCCTCTAAAATCTGAGAGACATACAAATAATATTTTAAACATACATAGTATCTGACTAGAGTACTGAATTTCATTCTTTCACCATGCAGCTGGTTTTGTTGTATCACACCTTTCAGACCTTCCATAATCTAGTAACTTTGCCAACGAAGAAAATGTGTTTTGGAGGCTAACTAGTGCTATTTTTAAAATAACAGTATTCCTTTTGGTATCTTTCCACCTAATTGGTATAAATTCTCATTAACAAAGGCTTTGACAAGCTCCTGTATCTGCAGATAGCCCTCCTGAATCTCTCAGCACACCACAATATTGAACAGAGCTCTGTGCCAAGTACACAGATCTTGAAAACACTTCAGACAACTTCATTTCTTTCAGAATTTAACCATTTGAAAGCCACACGTTTTCAGCTCTTAAGAGGCTTTAAGTTCTCCCTGCAATAAGACACTGTCATTCCTTGATGGTTTTAGAAAGACAAAATATTCTATGGGAACAAGCAAAAGATCAGGCTGATAACAAGCAAAATTCTGATCTCTGGTATTTTTAATTTCTACCCTAATCTCAATTTTTAAAAGATTCTCTACTTTGTAAGTAATATTTTTACCATGCTCCTTCCACCACTATTTTCTGAACTATCCTCTCCCAGGTTCATTACTGCCTGTTATAATCTGTCCACGACATTTTTATGAAACATATATCCCATATATCTCAAATAGTGGGACAGATACTGTAAGACACCTTTCCTTGGTTTACTATATTGAATGTGGCTGAAGAGAGACTAAAAAAGATTTAAGAGATACAAGTGAGGAGGGAGGGAGGCAGGCAGGCAGGCAGGAAGGAAGGAAGGAAGGAAAGAAAGAAAGAAGGAAGGAAGGAAAGAAAGAAGCTTGCTGACTTGCTCTCTGGTGTAACTTAAACAGCAAAAATGCCAGTCAAGTATTTTCAAGCAATTTCAAAGAAACAAGATATGAAAACAGATATGCTAAAAATGAAGTTGGACGTTTAAATTGTTGACTAGTCCCACTGTAAGTCTGGAAAGTAGAGAAGCTGTATTTTCAGCCATGATTCTTCAGTGCTACCTGTGTATGGCAGCCTCATCAGAGCTCTGCTCTCTGCTGCGCACTCCCTTTATCTGCTGAAAACACAATCACAGCTGGCACAGAATTTCCACATCACCTTTTCTATATATCCCATTCAGAAAAAAACCAGCATGCAGAATGCATGTAGAAAAAGCCATACTTTGAATTTTGACCAATGTACATTCAGTCCAGTGTGCAGTATGATTTCACATGTATTTATAGAAGAATATCTTGCAAGACAACAGTTTCAAGTATTTATTCCATGAAATGTCATTCCTATCTACTGCACATTCTTCCAACAGCCACATCAGACCATTTTTCACAGCAAACGGTAGCACGAAAGTCTCAAGGCCAATGTGTTTTCCTGGGTCTTTTGTGTAAGATCAAGCTTGTATCAGAAAATAGTAATACAGCTTCCCCCAATTCTTAACAGGTTTCTTTTTTCTTATTATTCCTTAAAGATGTTCCTCAGCACAAACTGAAAGCTTATGTTGTTCACACTCAGACCAGTATTACCATGCAGGGTTTGTAAGTATATCTCAAACAGGCACACTTCCAGGGAGTTTAACAGATACTTTGTTCTTACAATACAAATCAGCAAGACTAGTGGCTTTTAAAAAGTATTCTTGTTAGCAAAAAGCTCTGTGAACATTACTTTTATCAAAACCATGTGCCAACTCACCACACAAATAAATTGCAACCTCATAAAATTGTCAAAATTGTATCCCTTAGGAGCAACAAAAGTACTTTCTGCACTGTAAAATATTTCATATTTTGTTTCTACTACGTAAAGCATAATAGGCTACATGATTTGATTTATATTTTGGGGATCCAGTACATCTATTAGCTATGTAAAACACAGCACACCAAATATTTCACAGTGTACATTCCGAGTTTCAATTATTCCTGACACTGAAATTGGTGCAGGCAAGAAAGTACTGGGGGTGGACAAAAACCAAAACCGGAACAGAATCACCCAACTAACAACACTACCCAGAGGGTGCTGGGCACTGCCCAGGCTCCCCAGGGAATGGGCACGGCCCGAGGCTGCCAGAGCTCCAGGAGCGTTTGGGCAGCGCTGCCAGGGATGCCCAGGCTGGGATTTTGGGGGGTCTGTGCAGGGACAGGGGCTGGGCTGGATGACCCTTGTGGGTCCCTTCCAACTCAGCCTATTCTGTGATTCTATGAATAAAAGAGAATTGTCTGCTGACTATTGCCAGCCTAAATCATTCCAAAGTAAATCAGGAGCCAGACTGGGGAAACATTAAGAACTAAGAGACCAAAAAAAAATTTAGCTACATAGAGAAATAGTAGCTTTCTAAAACTGGGGTGGGGAAACATTTTAATTCATGCCTATACCATCATTAACATTGAAATAAATACTCCTATGTGAACTAAGAAAGACTATTTTATTATGCATAAAATATAATCAATTAGTTTGAAATATGAGGAAATACAGCTAGATAGATTGCTGCTATGAATGAAAACCTTACCTCAGTTCACCAGTTTTGGAAACGAAGATCATATATGCACATTAGTAGCCATTTTTTTTTTAAATTGCACACAAATCCTTGCTTAAAGTCCCTTTGAAGTCTGTCATGTGCAGTAAAATCCCCTGACATTATCTGCATGTCAACATAGGAACACTGACAGCAATCTGTGCACAACAAGAGTCATGCCTGTACATTTGAACAATTCTTTCAATTTTTCAGATGATGAAAACACAAGTTTTCTTGTGTTTCTTTTTAAACTGTAAATAAATTGTTCTGAGTAGTGAAAACAATTGCTCCAATACACATATTAAAACTTTAAGATCAGCTTTGTTATATATGTTGAAGTTTTACAAATGTACCAAAAAACCCCCTCCTGTGCATGCAAACAGCGAAGCCCCAGGTCCCCAAACAACAGCACTGCCCACCCCACCATAAAAATGACAAACTACCTCCCCAGCTGCAGTACACCCAAACTCTGTAGCAGATTAGATTTAAAATTGAGCAATGCACCAAGGCAGCTATTAGCCTTTCAACTCAAGTGTCAACTTCAAACAAATTAATGGCCGAGCAGTCTCAGCCAAATAGTGTCTTGACAATTACAAACAGCAATTTAAAATCTAAATTCCAGCGCAATATTACTGAATAAGTTTTCTTAACTGTAGTTATTTGCTTGAGTAAAAAAATACTGCCAAATGTGGTTCTGCAAGTTATCAGATCCACTTCACCATCAAATTCTGTAAAGAAAGACACATACTGGAGATGAAAGAAGAAGAGATCAGAGCAGGAATTTGATATACAAGAGCTGGAAGTTACAACACACATGCAACTCTTGTCAGATTCCTCCAACTTCACCCATCTACACATAATCTACAGATAAGATGAAACTGAATATTCTCCACGAACCAGCATGACGTGAACTGTATCTCAGCTTGAAACTACAGAGGAATTGGCCAGTAGTTGAGATTTTTGCACACTATCATCCATTTTCAGCACACTTTTGGAATTAGGGAAGACAAGTAAGCAGACAGTAGCAACTAATTGTATGGCACTTTCCTTTTCCTTAGAGATTTATTTTTTCTCTTCAAAGCTTTATAGATTGACTGCAAAGCTATGCTGTAAATCAAAAGGAAGCCACTACTCATTAGCCAGTTAGAATTTTCTGGGCTCTTTACTCTGAAGCTATTTCTCTGCTGTTTGCTCCAAAGGCCATTGGCAATGTCTACGAGTGCACTACTGCCATGGCAGCTGAGACACATTTTTTCCCAGATCCATTTTCAACAGTTTTATGAATTTTCACCTGCTTCCAGTTCTAAAGAGAACCACCAAGGCATATGACTCATGGATTCAAAATACTTGTTCAGACTGCACAAAGAAGAAAAAAAAAATGTAGCCTAAGAGTGACTCAGAGTAAAAGAAAGCGCATGGCCTACCAGTGTAGATCAACATGCCCAGCTGTGATTACCTACACTTCACTTGAAAAATAAGGGAAATAATGCCTTTTTCTTCTTCAAGAAAATTTAAAAGTACTGTTGACACTGTAAAAGTTATCCCTCAGCAAGAAAGACTACATTAAAGGACACAAGCATCCTGCTCATCCCTATCAGCTTCTAATGGTCTTCCTGATGTATGAAAGATGGCAGAGAAAGTTTTATTTTCTGGGGGTATTTTATCTCTGAAATAGACCAAGCCTCTTCTTTCTACTACTGCTGGAGGACACTGCTCAAACAATACACTTCCATTTTCCAGTCCTTCAACAAGCAATAGTGCACTCAGTCCTTCACTCATGTTCTTTCTAGATAAAAGCGAATACTTTAAGCCATGTTTTCATCACTGCCAGCTTTGCCCCATGCCTCTTGTTTTAGTACAGTGAACACAGCTCCAAATGGCAGGTCTCTGGCAGCAACCCAGCCTTGACTGCCCAAGCCCTAGCAACCTGAAGGAGTATGGGTGTATCTTGGGGTCTGGAGGCCTGTGCTGAGAGCCACGCTGGATGCCAGCAGAGGGCTAGTGAGCCCGGGTGGAAGCAGTGCAGGAAGATGAATGGCACCTGGTAACGATCTGGCATTTGTCTGCAGGGACAATGGTGACATCTGTGATGTGCCATGATTTGTAGCTGGACGTCAGGAGCCCTACACCCCATTCAGGTGTTGAGGATTAAGACAAAGCCACCAGCAGACAGTCAAGATGAACGTGGTGCAAAGTGCTGGCTCACAGGGGGAACCCCGTGCTTGAGCTGGTTCCACTGGCACCCCACACTCCCCACCCAGCCCCTCTGACCACAGACAAATGACCTGGCCAGCACAAACCTGTAACATGCAGCCTTTGTCTCATGCAGTCTCAAGTGAAATCCTTGACCAGTCTTTTCCTACACATGCTTGATTTTTCTAAGCTGTCTTCAGAGCATCAAAGCAGTGGCAAAGGGCATAACCCTGTCCCTCCTCTGGCACTGAGAAGGAGGGGAAAGTGGAACAACATTAAATGTATAGACTGAACCCTGAAGGAATGGATGCACGTGCCAAACAACAAAGTAATTTGGCTAAAAATAACCCCCACAGATGCAGGTACAGACAGGGGGCCTATAGAGCAGCAGTACATTCTATGTAGATCAAGTAGGGTAACATGCAGGAGGTCACAGAGCTCCACCTGAGATCTGGCCATGTCACCTGGGCTACAGAATAGAGTTCATTACAGGAGAGCAGTGCATTTCCCCATATTTCGGAAAAAATTTTTCAATGCTTGTCACAATTATCTGAAATAACATTCTGAACTGCTGAAAGGCCTCACAAAAACTTTTAAAATTACTTATGCATGCTAAGCAAAACTGAACCAAAACCTAACATAACTTCTAGGAAAAAAACCCAACTTACTAAATGTCACTGGAAGTTTTACATAGTAACTACAAGAAATCACTTGTGTCTACCCACACAAATGAATCTGCAGCCTTTAGAAAGTAAAAAACTTACTGATTTTTACTTGCAATGTCCTCTCTTCATGTCTCAAAACCAGAAGTTCTTCACTTAATGTTGCCTGAGACTACTGAGTATCATTAATACTCCGTATTTGGAAACATACCAAACAATGTGATAAATACAAATCACTGAGAAAAAGAAAGTAAATGTGACTCAGCCTGTCCCAGGGTTGGTGTATTTGGGACCCATTTGTCTTTATGTCTCACTGTAGTATTATGGTGAGTGAATGGTGCTCCTGACTCAAACTTCAGCCACAAGGCTGCACAACACTCCTCTCAGCATCTCACAACTCGTGTCACTTTGCAAGTCTTTGAACATATGATGCAAGTTCTATCCATCTTATCAAAGTTTATCAGTCACAGTTAATGACCTGACTGTATCCAGCACCAACAAACATACATGAGAAAATAGGGAAGGGGCAGGAAATCTGCTGGGTTTAGATCTGTTACTTAGGTAATAGAAAAATACTGTTTTAATTTCTGCTAGGAATAAAGCACATGCTTTGATTTGATAAGTCTTAAACAAACACCAAAATGAAAGCAGCAGAAATGCACACCCACGTTGCACCTCCTCCAAAGGATGTGGGTTTCCCCGAAGGCAAGATCAGCTTCCACTCCCCACCTGCTCCACAGAGCCACGGCTGAGGATGAACACGCTGCTCCTGTTCCCCAAACGTGTCCCTGGGCTGCAGCTGAGAATCAGACCAGCCGTGGTCCTAAGCAACCCCACACCCCCTCCCCACTCTCCCCCTGCAGCCACTGCTAGACAAGAGGTTTTAATCATCAATTCACTCTGCATCCTGTGTGCACGAACCCCATCCGGAGAGGTTTGGGCACAGTACTGCATTAAGCAGCACCAGGCAGCTTCAGCCCCGATTTTGTCTTCAGCAGAGCATGCAGACTGCAACTAAAACACAGCACTTTTACCTTTCAGTTGTTTATAAAGAAAACCTTTTTAAAAAATCCTGGCTCAAACATAAAATAATGCAAATACAAGCTAAAAATTTTAATTCTTGCCAGCAGGTATGAAAACATTCTGTTAGAGGTACAGAGGGTTAAACTTTTTTTTGACATTTATAATATTCAGTGCTGGAAAAAAAAATCTCAGCAAAGAATAATTGCTCCCACAGGGACCAATCCATGGGTCACAGTTTTTTGCGCTTGATGGCAACAGAGCCTTGAATGAGATTTTCTATAAAACCCAGATTTAAGCTTGCAGCATAATCACGTTTGCCCTAGCTTTAGAAGCTGAGCTAAAGCACCACTTCTACAGTGTAATTATTCTACATATGTTCCAAAAACCCATGGGGAAATTTTATTATTCAGAAGAATAAATAGGGTAAAAATAAATGGTTTTTAATTTTAGCCAATTTTTAAACTCCTTATGAATTTTCATTTTTCTTATGCAAGTTTAAGTCCATGGGAGAAAGGATTTGCCTTGAAGAAATAATTAAACTTTCATCTTCAGTTACACTTCTTAGCAAATATACAGCCACCCACATAGCACAGAACGCTAAGTGCTGTTCAGTGACAGAGTGCCAACATAATCACTAATGCCTCATAATCTTCCTTTCAGTTTCAAATTGAATATTTGAAGTTTGAACTTGTGTTCAACAACCCAGAGCAAGCAGAAATGCAGTAAGGGCTTAGGTTAAAAGGGCATTGGTGTCCCAGCATAGAACTTAATTTGCCCTCAACAGATTTTTGAATACTTGAACTATTCTGAGAGGAAAAGGCAGTAATTTGTCATTTGGGATATGCAAACCTACTACCTTAAGGATAATAAAAGATTTTAACACTCACTTTATGATGACAATGTCTGGACCAAGTTTAGTCAGGTGCAGAAGTCAGAATTGTTAAGGGAAGGGAAGCTGAGGAAGCAGGTTCAGGAAGATCCAGACACACTTTGCAACTAAGTCTACCATGACACCTTCTCCGATTCCTGGGAACATATTAACATTCCTTTCTTTATGCAGGGACCAAACAAATGACCACACAGGTGCTCTGTAGGCAGGTCAAAAAATCTGCACATCCCCTCACTGGTAAACACCCTGCACCCTGCTCACAGGGTCCCCCTGATCCATTCACTGGCCTCCAGGCACACCCCTCTGGACAAATGCTGCTCCTTTTGCCTGCAGCTCAGGCTGCTTTCCAGCACCTGAGCTGGCTGAAGGAAGGGCAGAAAGACCAATCACCAACAGTGGAAATCAGAGGTTAATGCAGACTGAGGGACTGAAATAGGATTAATTTTTAGTTGTTATTCTAAGCTGCACAAGGGACCCAAATCAAGCTCCAAGGGCCTATCACAGGTGATAAAATCACTACATTGATCCCAAGTATTAGAGCCAGTATGAACATGAAGCACAAAGTAAAACAGAAAACTATCAGAAAGAAGTTACACCATCTACCCAAGAACCCCTTCAGGTAACGAAGGCCTCCTTGCCCCACCAGCCCCAAATAACAAAGCTCACCTGATCCAAGAAATTTCTAGACCCCCTCAGAGGTCTTACACACCCAAGTCTCTGATCTGCAGCAGAAACAGCACTGGCATATGATACAGCATCTTGTCATATGATACCACTTCCTTCTCACAAAGACAGAATTCTTGATGAAAAGCAGATGACTCCTCCCTCAACATAAACATCTCAGAAATCTCTCCAAATCTTGCAGGATTGGGAAGCCAATTCCTGAATGCTGTTACGATTTCCAACCCAAACCATGTATTAGTAACAGACATGTTGTTCTTCTTCTCTTCCTCCAAATACACAGTAAAGAAAAGAACCCAAAAACTGGAGAATTGACCCAATGTAACGTATTACATCCAGCATCAAACCTTCCACTATAGAGCAAATCTAGAGGTTACATGGGCAAAAGGCTATTAATAAATCACATGTAACATCCTAAACTTCACACAGTCCTAACAGTTAAACTTACAGTTACGCTGTGCATCCAACAACTCCACAAAATTTTTGCAAATTATCTGCTAACCAGAGACAGAAGAATGCTCACCCATCTCTGCCACTCAGTACTGACCAAGAAGACACAGCAAGCTCATTCTGAAATATGAAAGAGCAGAAATCCAGTCCAACACTCCTGAAGGATATGGCACTTTACAAGAGGTTTGTACCAAGGGAGAAGAGATAGCAACTGTACCTTACACTAATGGATTAATTTGTGGACCCTTCACATATCTCATTAGTTCTTTTAAATATACAGGTGTCAATAGATGAATTGGGAGACCCAGAGTCAGTTGTCAGCAAAGCTCTTTGTGGCTCTACTTGCCAAGACTGCCTGAAGGTTCGATTTGATTAGAGCAGCACCTCTGCTGTCTAATGTCACTCAGATTCCCCTCTAGTCCTAGCATTTTCCATGCCTTCTGCCTGCCTACCAGAGAAGGTGTCTTGCCAGACCTGTTATTTGTGAACAAAGGACGAGTGGTGGGTGAGTGGTAGTCAGTGACCATCTGGGGCAGAGCGACCATGAAATGTTAGCATTTTCTATACTGGGTGAAGTAAGGAAGGACACCAGCAGAATTTCCACCTTGGACTTACAGCAGGCAGACTTTGGCCTGTTAAGAACATTGACTGACAGAGTCCTTTGGGAGTCAGTCCTGAAGGACAAAGGAGTCCAGAAGGCTGGATATGCTTTAAAAAGAACTGTTAAATACTCAGGAGTAGGCTCTCTCCATGTGTAGGAACACAAGTCGCTTGGGAGAAAGCCAGCCTAGTTAAACAGAGAACTTAGGCTGGAGATTAGGGAAAAAAAGAGCATCTATCATTTCTGGAAGAGGTGTCAGGTAACTTGGGAGGACTACAAGGATGACACAAAGCCATGTATGGGAAGATCAGATGAGTCAATGCCCAACTAGAACTGCTACAGTTAAAGACAACAAAAAAGTTTCTATAAAAACCTCGGCAGCCAAAGGAAAGTCAAGAGTGTCTCCACTGTTGAGTGCAAGAGGGTAGTTCAGTGACAGGGGATGAGGAAAAGGCAGTGGTACTTAATGCCTTCTTTGCCTCAGTCTTCAGTATCAGGACAAGCTGTCCTCAGTATAGCCTGCTCCTAGAGCTGGAAGTTGGTGATGGGGAGATGAGTGAAGCCCCCATAATCCAGAAGGAGGTGATTAGTGACCTGCCCTGCCAATGAGACACTCACAAGTCTATGGGCCCTGATGGGATCCACTCCAGACTGGCAGAAGAACTGGGCAAACCACTCTCCATCCTCTACCAGCTGTCCTGGTTAACTGGAGAAGTTCCAGCTGACTAGAAATTAGCAAATGTAACACCCACCTACAAGAAGGGTGGGAAGGGTGATGTGGGGAACTCCAGGCCTGTCAGCCTGACCTCAGTTCTGGGCAAAGTTATGGAGCATATCATCCTGAGTGCCATCACATGGCCTGTGCAGGACAACCAGGGGATCAAACCCAGCCAACACGAATTTATAAAACGCAGATCCTGCTGGATCAATGTGATCATCTTCTATGACAAAGTGACCACTTAGCAGAGGAGGGGAAGGCTGTGGATGTGTCTATCTAGACCTCAGTAAAGCATTTGACACTATCTCCCACAGAATTCTCCTGGAGAAACTGGCTGCTTGTGGCTTAGATGGGTGGACTCTGATAGGTAAAAAAGTGGCTGACAGCCAGGCCCAGAGAGTTGTGGTGAATGAAGCTAAATCCAGCTGGGGCCAGTTGCTAGTGGTGCTCCTCAGGGCTCTGATCTGGGGCTGGTCCTGGTTATCACCTTTATTGATGATTTGTGTGTGGGGATTGAGAGCACCCTCAGTAAATTTGCAGCCAGCCAGTTGGGTGGGAGTGGGGATCTGCTGGAGGACAGGAAGGCTCCGCTGCCAGACTGGGACAGACTCGATCAATGGGCCAAGGACAACGGTGCGAGGTTCCACAAGGCCAAGTGCCACATCCTGCAGATCACCAGCTGCCTCGGTATGAGCCAATGTGTGCCCAAGTGGGCAACAGGACAGCGGCACCTGGCCAGTGTCAGCACTAGTGTGGGCAGCAGGACCAGGGCAGTGCCTGTCCCTCTGTGCTGGGCACATCTTGAGTGCTGCGTCCAGCTCTAGGCCCCTCGTGAAAAAGGACATTGAGGGGCTGGAGCGTGTCCAGAGAAGGGCAACAAGGCTTATGAAGGCTTGGGAAAGCGTCCCATGAGGAGTAGCTGAGCAAGCTGGGTTTGTTCCATCTGGAGAAGAGGAGGCTCAGACCACACTCTCTCCAACTCCCTGACAGGAGGGTGCAGTGAGCTGAGGCTGATCTCTTCTGCCGTGCTTACAGTGAGAGGACAAGAGGAAATGTCCTCAAGCTGAGACAGGAGAGACTCAGATTAGGTATCAGAAAAAAATTTTTCACTGTTACAATAGACATTAGAAATGCTGCTTAATAAGCTGTAAGGTGTCACTTGTTCACTATGATGATGAGGATGCTCTAAGAGCAAATTTGGAGAAGAATTTATGCAGTGGGCATGCCAGCAGCAAGGAACAAAATCTGCTCTTTTTCTTTTCATGTGTGTAAAATAGGTTTAATCTTCAGGTCCGTGTGTGATATCATGACATTAATGGACAGTCTTGGTATTCTACCCACTTCCTTGAAGTTGAGCTTCTGGTCTCTGATCATGATTATGAACAATTCTGTTTATCAAAAGATGGCCAATGAACACAAAGTTCTCAGATCTCTGCTTTATCAGTAATTAGCAAAAATTATTGAGGTAAAGCTTACAATGCAGATAAAGCCTCACATATGGTAGAATCTTTACTTTTGACTTGCCTGAACAAGCTTGAACAAAATCCACATCAAATAATAATTTCAGCCTGCTGCCTTTACAATGAGTTTCATTTCACATATCTCCAATCTTAGCTTGTCATTAGCAATGTTAATTAGTTCACTATCTCAATGCCACACTAGAGTCAGTAAAAACTGAGATCATTGCCGATTTGAGAAGAAAGCTTGTTCTTCCTTTAATATAGTAATAGTTGCTGCGGTGACTAATAGTAAGTCACCGTAGAAAACATCCATAGAAATTAATAATGCTTCCAATTATCAATCAGTTACAAAATTAAAATAAAAATTGCTCCTACTTTTTCGTTTCCAAAAAGATAACCAAAGTATAATTATGAATTATCACATTTACTGTATTACTAACCCTGTGAGGACATACAGTGACACAGCATTCCAAGCTGGGTTATCCCTTGCTATGCCATGAGCCAAGTTCTGTATGCACACATGTGGTTTACATCCTGCCACAGCTCTCTTTCTGAAGGGAATCATTTTCCAATATGAGCATGGTAATTGTTCTTTGGTATCTCTGGGATGACGCTTATTTTAAAACTCTCACATGGTCCAATTTCACAGGTCTTTTGTAGAAGGTAAAACCCAATTATGTGGAATTTCAATCACAAGTCACAAGAGTGGCCTGTGCAGTTAAACAGTACTCTTGCACCAGGAGATGACTGAAAGACAGGACATCTGAGCTTCCCCCAGGACCACCTGCAAAGGGAAAATGCTGAGAGGTTACTGGGGATATACTAAAACTGCTCTGCTCTCTCCCAGCAGCTAATGGAGTCCATCACCAACCACCATGAACATACTGACCAGCAGTTCAGGTAAAATGGGTCTCCAAGGTTGCAGTGCCCCAAGAAGTTTCTAATTTCCACATTTCTCCTCCCAGCTGTGCAGAAGAGGGAGAGCAGGCCAACTGGAAGTGAGTATATGTTTGCCAGGGCTGGGGCAGCTGAAACCTCTCCAGCGGATTTACATCTCCTAGAGCAGGTGAGACAGGAATCTTCCTGCTCACAGGTAATCCTCTCCCCCATTTCTGCTGAGTCATGTGTGCACATATTTGCAATTGTGCCTCTGTATGGCACAGAAGAGAAACAATGCTCAGGGGTTTTCTAAAGCAATTTTAAAATGTAGATTTATTTAAAGACTACAACCTTACTTCAGCTGGATTAGGAAACGAGTGGTGACAGCTTAATTTAAAACATCAAAGGACCAGCTGTACATACGGAAGGTAGGCAGGAGGGGAAGGCTGCAGGAAGTGTCTCTCTGAATCCAGTTGCTCTTCCAGGCAAACACATAATATCTGACTTCCCTCTGGGCACTGAACACATGAGATTCAGCAGCTCACTCAAATGAAGCAATTAGCAGGTACCCAGCATTTGCTGTCAGAGCTGTCAGCACGAAGCTGCCTACCTGGCCCTGGACACTGTAGGTCATTCGGTATCACCATTTTTAGGAAGTCCTGGATCACCCCTGCTGCCCCTAACACGGGCACAGGTACAAAACCACTGGCTCAGCTACTCCTTCCCTGCCAGCTCCAGTGTATCCATGCTGAACAGAAGCTCCCAGGCTGCTGTGTAGTGAGGATTTCTTGCTAAAAACAGAGATTGTGGCTGATCCACTTCTTCCTTCAACCCTTGTGCTAGAACTAGATACACAGACAATAATATCAGGTACAGGATCATCTTACACCAAACCACCATCCAGACAGCAGGCAGACTCCTGTCCTACCACACAGGCCTGCAGAAACAAAGGAAAAATTAGTGGATTGTGTTGGGGTTTCTAAAATGCAGGAAAAGGTCACCTTCTGCCTCTCTCTGTTTTTCATGTATTTTAAAGTTTTAAAACTAACCTTTTGAGAGCAGCACCCTACATTTAAAAACACATCACCTCTAATTGCAAGGCAGTTTGGGAAATAAGGCAGCCAAGCCATTCCTGGCTACACAACACTAACTGTTAAAAAAAATAAAAAGAAGGAATAGAAAAAGACATAAAATATGTACCAGTAACTGAGCAGACTGACATGCTGCTTGAGACTAACAGAGTCCTGGTCTTTTGCTTAATAAAAATACACAAATACCAGTGAGGGTCATGACACAATTCAACGCTATTCTCATGCCAAAAAGCAACTGTGGAATATTCACCTGTGTATTTTTGTCAGCTGCAGTGGGTATTTCTTATTTACTATCTATGCACACTTAGGTGAAGGACTTACTAAGGTTATAATTAAGCTGAAATTCTATCCAACCTCAAGAAAAAACCCAAATATTTTTGAGGATCATTTGCTGCAGAAGTCAGCAACTTTTTCAAAAACATTCAAAGAGCAAAATCATCAGGAAATGGTAAGTGGCAAATACTGATTAGCTAAAATAATCAGCATTTCACTAAAAGGAAATACTCAAAGGAAAACAAAATTATTCTGGCTATTTTCTCATTTTTAGTGAAATAACATGTATGTTTTATTTTCAGTTTGTTCCACTGGAGCAGATGAGAGAGAGAAAAATGAAAGATGAGAACCATAATCTGTGAGAGTGCTCTCAGAGTTCCACAGATAGTGAAATTTAACACTGACAGATACAACAGCAACTCATCTCAGAGCCCAAGCTCTTCTCTGGAATCAGGGACAGCACTGAAAAGAACAGGGATAAAGAACTTTTATCAGCCTCAGCTGGTAAGAGGCAAGGTATAAAAACAGTCTGTAAGCATTGTAAACCAACAAGAAAAAACCTCTGTAACTGCTTTCTTGCCATTTTATTCTTCAAATTATTGCTGTTATAGCAGAGTGGAGTTTAAGTTTAGTATTAACTGCTACAAGATCTCTACAATTATTTCCCCTCACAACAAAGAATTTTTTCCTAATATTCCATCTAGCCCTGGCCTCTGTCAGTTTGAAGCCATTCCCCCTTGTCCTGTCACTCCAAGTCTTTGTACGTAGTCTCTCTCCATCTTTCTGGTAGCTCACTTGACGTACTGAAGGCCACAGTGATGTCACCCCGAAGCTTCTCTGCAGGCTGAACAATGGCAGCTCTGGCAGCCTTTCCTCCCAGCAGAGCTGCTCCATCCCTCTGCTCATGCTGCTGCCTCCTCTGGGCTCTGTGCAGCAGCTCCAGGTCCTTCCTGTGCTGGCCCCAGGGCTGGGGCAGCTCTGCAGGTGGGGTCTCAGCTGAGGGGCAGAGGGGCAGAATCCCCCCTCCCCTGCTGCCCACATTGTCTGCCCCCTGTACACTGGCCAATGTCCCCTGTACACTAGCCAACACCCCCTGTATACTAGCCAACACCCCCTGTACACTAAGCACTGCTCCTTTGTTTTAACAGACTCCACTTTACAGTTTCAGGACCCAAGTTTTGGACACTGGAATCACAGTTACTTGCGTGGTAACCCCAAGGTGCTCCTGTGCTGAGCAGCAGCAGAAGTTTCAGAGACACTCACATAATCCAGGGAGGTGTCGGACAAGGGAACGGGTGTTTAGGCCTGGTTTAGTGCTGCCTGGTGTCATCGAGGCAGTGATAAATACATCATAATTTAATGAACTCAGGACTGTGCACACACTCCTACTGATACCATGATGATTTTTGCCTTTTCTTTTATACCCCTTTTAGATACCTTTTTACAGCTTTTGTATTTAGTGTTTTTTAGCCTACATTCTTAGACTTATTTGTCAAGCTAGGAGACTGAACATCTTAGAAGCCTCATAGTTAGGGATCAGAAGGCCTCAGACCCCAAGGTCCTCTCCAGAACACATTCTGTAAACTAAGATAGAACCATCCAGGGGAAGGTTCCTCGGGGAGGGGGGCTCACTTGAGCCTCTCACTGGGGAATCTTTGATAGATCTGCTAATTAGTAAAATCTATAATGTGATACCAGATCTATCAGGGATGTGCATTGCAGGGTGCGTTTTGGCCCATCCCACCTGAGCGTGGTGCATCTAAGGATCCTTAAAATAAATACAGAGGTAAAATCCCTTTTTCCCTTCTAACTGTGTTTGATTCTTGATTTTAAGACTAGGAAAAGGCATCACTATCACAGTGACACCAAAAGGGTTAATTCAATTTTTACTGTGCCTGAGAAGCTTTTAGCAAAGAAACAAGGCGTGCAAAAGCTGCTTTCAGCAAGGACAGTTGGAAGATAAGAAGGTATCTGACTCAAGAATGCCATGACAGACAAAACAGGACTGAATCTATGGGAACATGGGGTAGGATTTATGGTAATGGAAAAATTTTAATATGCATCTAGCAACTGTATATAAGTAACACTCTTACAGAACCATGTGTCCAGGTTAGGTTAGGATCTCCTGCATGAACCTCAGGCCTGAATAAATGATGCCCTCTCTAACACAACATTAGTGCTGGAGAGTCTTATTCTGATATTTCAGGCATTTGGTAACAACAGCACCTTCAGTGCTATTAAGAGGATAAACCCCCACAAAAATGGGCGATGCATACAACAGCTGTGTGTCCAGAACTCATGATGCAGGAAGTCACTTGCCTGTTGCTACAGCATACACTTTCTCATCATTCCCCAATCAAACTGACAATTCCAAGCAGCCACCCCAATCTTAAACATGTTCTTTCTAATAAAAAGGGAACAAATAAGGAAATGCACAGAGGATTCCACACTTCATTTGGTAAACGGTACACAGATGAAATCTAGAAATTGATAAACACTGATCTAGAGAAGTTATCTCCAGGCCTTTAGAGCACGCTGAAACAGATGACTGTAGGTGCTAATTAGTACTTTCGGTGTGCTTATATATACACACAAAACATTTTTGTCTATATATGCACACTTAAACAACTTTGCTGAAATCACAGATTTTATTCACATACTTCTCAAGCTGAAGGGATTTCTTGTACCATTTTGCTATATTTTTAACAATATACTCACTACAGAGCAGTTTCATAATTAAAAGCCTTTAATTAAAGAAGATTAATTAAACATGAGATAAGCACAAACACTAAACAAACTGCTTCAGAGAAAACTCAGAATCTGACCTACCAAAATGACTTTATATGCAATTACACATGCTGTGAATTACTGTTTGTAGATAATTGCCCTGGCTGTCTCCTTAAAGTCAACCGACCACACATTAAAGTTAAATAATATCAAACCAAAAAAGAAGTCGGGGCTGATTGGAGTTGCAGTTAAATGCATTTATTTTTTATATATCTCAGTATTAACACAGTACTGGTTCAAAATCATTTACCAGGGTTTATCCAAATGGACAAAGAAAAGGCAACACTTAGGTACTACATCCAGTAACAGAAAAATTTAATTGCTTTTGGGATCTCTGCCATTATTCTTCCTAGCAGACAGAAGAATAGCAGACAGGATTTACATTTGTAGGGCCCTTTTTCCCTAAAGGAATGGGTGCAGGGATGAATTCCAACAGTAAAAGAAACTGAAGTTCTAATTATAGTCTCCAAGACAGACACAGTAGAGCAGTCTGCCAAGACCTCTTTCATTAGCTAAATAACTTCAAACTCTTTCAAGATGTGTACTCTATCAAGAGGTATGGAATAGAAGGCAATTTTAAATAGGTGTAATAGCAGCCTAATTTATTTTTTTTTCAATTGATAGAGAGAAATAATCTTTTCAAAAGGTTGATGTGTATGGAAGGAGCTAGCCAGGGAAGAATGAAAGTCCTGGAGAAAAAAGGTAATACACTGTGTAGACTTAGAGAAGACTGTTTATATACATATTTGTTGTATGATGTTTAAATCAAACTGCCAGGATCATGACATTTAAAAGCACCTGGGAACAAATTCTGCTCTATGGAAATTTTGATTGCTAATGACTTCCAGAGGCAAAATTTCACTATCAGCATGTATAGCATGGCCAGTGAGTAAAAGGAACACAAACACAAAGTTCATAAATAAAGTTAAAGACAGAATGTAAACAATATATTATTTTTCTATTACCTGGTGGTATATGTAAATGCAATTTGAAGCACTGACAAATTACAGGCATGAGCCTATAGTATCTGCAGAAATTTAAACTGCTTAAATGTAACATTAGCTTCTTCATATTGCATATGTTCTACAGGTTTTATTTGTCTTTTGAACTACCTTGAAATCCTGATGACAAATATTGTGGTCTCTTTATATTCCCTTCCCTGGGTGGTGCTCTAGCCTGCTTACAAGCCTTTGAAAAATTACTGCCAAGAAACAACAGTAACTGACATATGACTGGTATTTTCTATTTCTTCATTATGCAAATACTTTGAAAATTGAAAATACCGTGTATGAACTAAAAATAAATGGACTTGATGATCAAAACCATGCTTTATAAGATAAATGCTGATGATCTAATGTAAATATTGATTCCAGAGAGGAGGCAATGTTTCCCTTAGATCTAGACTCATCATTACTGTATCAGCTAGGACCAGCCAAACCCCTCATGGATGCCTGTACAGCTCGTTCTCGTCAACGTAAGAGAGATCTGCTGCTTTCTCATTGACTTCTCAGCAGCTATAGAGCACCCATTACATGTGTGAGCTGAGCTCCTTGAACAGGCTAAGTACAGGTACTGCTGGCTTGTAATTGCAGACAAAATGTAATTGAACACAGCCTTTCATAAGACTCTTAAACACCCACACATGCAGTCTTCTAAGCATAACCAGACTAAATGTTTAACCATAAACACCGTTTTACTGGATGGCTTCAAACAATGAAAACAGCTATTTCATACAGCTTCTGTAAATTACTGTGACTCCAGGAAGAGAGATATGCTACACTTAACCAAAAAATAATCACCCCCATCAAATGCACATTTGAAACAGATGAAGTACCACCTCAAAATAACAAAATAATGCTTACAGTGGCCTCAAACAGCAATGAGCTCTCAGTCCAGCTGAATCCATGATACTGGATTGTCTCAGCTATTGCTTTTCCCCCTACTACAGAGATATTCTCCTTTTTATTATAATTACTGTAAGAACTCTTACCTCTCCATCTCGTATTCTTTCATTCCTACTTTTACGGCCTTCATTACCTGGAAGATACATATTAGCATGGGACCATCATAGCAGAAGGGAATCTCATATTTATAAATTTATGCTTTATGACTATCTCCAGAGAAACCTATATTACAAAAATATCTTCTGTACTTCATTTAAATTTACATCAATAGATGTATTTTAAAACTACACTGTTTAATCTTTAAGAATGCCTGCAGTCTCCAACAATAAAGCAAGTTTAATTGCCAAACTACTATATCCTAATGAAGCGCAGCTCACCAAAATACCAATGTTTAATTGTGAAAGCTCTGTGAACATGGCAGCAAATCCTTTTGTTCTACTTTGGCAAAACAAAGCTATGAAGTGGATTATCCTACAATGGGAGAGTCTCTTTCATACTTTGCAATCCGAATCAACAGAAAACTACTGGAGTTAACACCGGTTTATAAGTCATAAATCTGATCCTTGTTCTCAGATTTGCTAAGAAAATTTTGTCTATTTCTGTATTATAGAAGTTCTAGGCAGCTGCTCTACAAAAAAAAATTACTTTCAGGTATGATAAGATTATTCAAGGATGATGAAAAAGTAAGGAGTGTGAATGCAAAATGCCTATCCCTTGAGTTTTCAATTTTACAATATTAATTTTAAAACATTCCTTCACGTCATAGTTCAGATATCTGAGGAGCAGGAGCCAAGACAACAGCTGGGTAAGTAACCTCATCAGTTACTTTTACCTAAGCTCCCTCTGGTCATCACCACTCTCAGAACTCACAGCACATCTGCATCTCTATATGGAGTGCAGGACTGATACCCAAGTTAACTTCATCATCACCACCAGGAGATCAGTACAGCTCCCCTGGTACAGTGCCAGGTCCAACCTGAGCAGCCTTGCTGAGAGCCTGGACTTGTTTTGCCACACTGGTATGGCAACAGAATAGCAGGGTTCAGCACTGCCCCAGGGACATACCCCACTCTGAGGAATCCTTTCCCTGTCCTACACTGTGCATGGAAAGACTTCCCCAGTCCATTGGGATCTGTAGACAGTTACCTGCTGGGTAAACTTTTCAGAGCTGCACACGGGCCTGAAAAACCTTGGTCTTTTCTTTCTCCATCATTATACACGTATTTGTGCACACAGAATAGATAGACTGCAAGCAGGCCTCCTTCTGCTGAGGCTCCAGCTCTTCCCCAAACGCACACTTCACTTCTCACGTATCACAAAAGCACCAGTGAGTTCAAGGACAATACAAGGTATATTACAGGGCTGCAATAGGAGGATATTATCCTCTTATTTCTATCCAGCCTTTCCATTATTTTATTACTAAGCAATTCTGGGTTGCTGGGGACATTTTCTGAGTACCACTGGTACACTAAGAGCAAAAATTATTAACAGTAAAGGATCCATTACCTCTTTATGAGCTTCACTGGAGATTTTATTGGTGTAGCGCAGAACTTCCAACTCCATGTCTGTCTTAATGACACGACTTTAAGAGAAGAAGAACAGATAGCATGTTAGGCTGCAACTTCACAGCTTAAGAATACAAAATGAAAAAACCCTGAAAATAATATGTATCACCTATAATAAGATTAGATCAAGTACACCTCAAGAGCAAACAGCTATTACAGTATTCATGACAGCAAAGTATTGTTGGCATTGATTCAGCATTAGCAAAACAATCTTACAAAGGGAAGTCACAAGAATTTCAAACATCAGCCTGTCCTATTTAATACCTATGAACAAGTGGTTCAACCAATATTTTTTCAACTCATTCTACAATACATTAGGAACAAAACCAAGGCAATTCTGCATTTGTGATGACTCTAACACTACTTCAAATGGAACATTTCTACAAGCATGCTTGATTTCCTTTTAAACACAGTTCGAAACTATTTTACATAATTAAATTCCCAGAGCTCCAAAATTTCTGTTCAGCACAGTTGCAACTCCCTCCTATTTGCAATACCTCAAAAGGTGGGCAGCGGTGGTGTGAAAAAATGCTATTTTTGTTTGGTATTAAAAACCCAAACCACGAAATTCAGAAACCAAAGCAGCAGTAATTACAGCCATGATGTCCATTCTTTCACATGCCTCTGAAGGAAAATAAAAAACAAAAAAACCCTAAGCAAACCAATGCCCTAAAAACCCTATCCTACTCTTTGTGCCTTATGAGATACTGAATTTGTGTATGTTTATGTGACTTGATACTCTCTTGTGAACTCATCTCAAAAATGCACCGTTTAACGCTTCTCTACTACATGTATTTCTATCATGTATTTCAAATAAAAGCAGCTATTTAGTGTGACATGAACAGTAAAGCAGACACAGTTCCATAACCTCTATTAAACACCACATACCCCTTCCACTGTTACACAAACTGAATTCCTAGTATTTTTCATGCCCATCTCAAAGGCAGCTGTGAAGTACATACTTACTGTTTACAAAGTACAGAACAACACCTATTGAATTGCATGGAAATATTTCAATCATATTTTCAAGCTGCACTCCAGAGTTTGCAGCAGTTACAAAGAACCATAACTGTTATACTTTGAAACTGCCACCAAGACCCCTCTTCTTATTGTAACACGCTCATCCTCACACTGCTGTAGAAAACTATTTAGGGTATTTCTGCTCTGTAGTTTGTTTTAATGAGTCCAGAAACAGGTTTCTCAGCCATGGGTGCCTCTGATGTGAGATTACAGCATTTCCCACAGACAGTGTGTTACTACAGCACAGCCACTCCCCTTCAAACACAACTCTTCTGGTAAGAGTAAAGGTACCTTTGTAAAATCCTGATATTGATCAAAATGCTTTTACAAACAGGAACACTGCAGAGGGGAATTTTTCTCAGTTAATTGGAATATGACACAAAATAATCACTATGCAATTGAGAATGAGAAGTACAAGGTTTTAAAATGCACACCCAGGTGAAAAAAATATACTGGGATGATAAAACCTGCTGACAATGAGTGAGGAAACAAATTTCTGCTCCTGTCTTTCAGCCAAGACATAAAAAAGAGTGGCTCAAATATATTCCAGTTAGAATGAGGTAGCAAAGGCTTACAGATTTTTAAATTTTTTCTTTTAAATCCTGTTCCTTGGAAGCCTGCATGTGCTAGCAGTGTAATTTAATACTTGTTTGATGTGCCTCCATATTACTTTCAATATACAGTACATATCCATGCTCTGCAATTGCCTGAAAAATAGGTTGCTTCATAATTCAGCTATCTAATCTTTTTGTTGGACTCTGCTAGTAATACAAGCTAGTAACTGCTGCACAGCAAGTGCAAACAGTCTTAGAAACCATTTCCCTTGACGTAGGCATAAGGCTTCAGGATCAAATTTGTATTAGATCGCAACTTCTCAGGTATCTGAATACAGAAATTCATGCTCAGCCTCAGACTGACTATTTATGCAATGCAATCCCTTCATTTACACAAGGTCAGGCACTGAAATATTTTACAGAAAATATTTAGTCATTCTGAGACCAACAAAAACCACTGCCAAACCACCAGAAGGGAGGAGAGGGAAGAGGTACAAATGTGCAGGTAACATGATCAACTTCACCAGATACCAAAATAGTTCCTGGGCTCCTATGTTACAGTGGTACTGCTGATGGAGTCCCCACAGCATATCTGGGTAGTAGAAAAGCATGTATTTCACCACCTTCTCACTGTTTTGACAGTGCAAAAAGCAACACCCTCCCAAGCCAGCTCTACAGCAGTGGTTGGCACTTCAGGGCAATCTTGCATGTGATGAGTGTCCACAGTTCCCATGATGTTTTCCCCCACTTCCAAAATAAGGATAGGAAGAAAATCCCACCTTTATTCATGAATGTGAACTTCAACATTCTATTAAAAACACTTCTTGGACCAGTTACAGCCTATGCATCAATGCATTAATGTTTTAATGGGAACAAATAATTTCCAGGCTCCAGCTAATGCAATTGCCAAAACGTACAGATTCCACATGTAAGGCATTCCTCAGATTAGCAGTGGGGGCACTCAGTGTAATCTAGGTGAAAGAGAAGCACAAGTCTCTGACTGTCAGGACTGACCTAAAACTTTCACCTTTTTTTCTTTTTCCTCATTTTACCAGTGTAAAACCATTTCTTCTTCCTCATTCTCCTTTTACACACATTTTCTGCTTTTATTTCCACGTGGCCATATGAGCAGCTAGTCCTTTCACACGTCCGTCACCCAACAGGAGAGAGAAACTTTAATATAAACAAGTATCATTTCAATCCTGAAATTGCATTTGGGCATTTTAAATTTCTGGATACCAAATTACATGCATGACCTAATCAAGCGGTCAAGAGCATATAGAATTTGAGGCAATTATGAGGCTGAAACTCACATAACTCAACTGTATTTTTCTAAACCAGTGCTCTCCTCAAAGATACACAAATTGGTTCTCTATGTGCATTCTGCAGCACTGATAACGCTGCCAGAAGTATTTGTTTCCAGTTACCAGATCAGTGTTTTATCAGCTGGCTTGTTTTGCTGTTTTTTAGTACATGTGTGCAACCTTAATGTCTCCTTTCTCTGACATATACGGAAAACTCCTGGGAACGCCCACTCCTCCTTTCCCTTCTGGAAATACTAGATTTACAGACCACCTAATAAGTAAGGATGATGCCCATGTAGACAGACTTCACAGTCTTGCCTTATCTTTACCCTTTCTCACCTCTGCTGTTACCTTTCCACATTTTATTTATAGAAATTTCTCTACCACAGTTTATAAATTTATGCTCTTCTGCAGTGCATAAAAACTTGCTAACTGAATTAGCATCAAAGCCAGCAAACATAGCAAACATATGCAAAGGAGAGGCATCACAGTACAATTCTGAAAGACAGGTGCATGAACACCAAAGACAGGAGTTCAAAAAAATGTTAAGAGGTTTACAACATAGATAGAAAAACCTCTGAAAACACAAAAAGCAAATGCACAGCTTTAAGACACTAACATGCAGATCACTTTTCACAAAGAAATAATTATAGCTTTCCATCAAAATAATGCAAAATACAGAACATAGGAAATCTTCCACATAAAACTATCAAATCCCATTTTCATTGAGATTACAGGAAAATACAATATATACAGGCACAAAGAGAGCTGCACATTACTAAATGTTGACTTCTAGCACCACCACGATTATGACAGACAGACACTGGCAAAATACAGGAACCAAAGGTCATTTGGCTAAGTGTTGGTGTCAGACCTTCTGATTACTAAGGAGATCATTTGGACAAGTTCAAATTTTTTCTTCTGTTATACGACATTTTCTTTTCAAAACTCTGACATCAATACTCAGCATAGCCATTCACTATGAAACTTGCAGTGGAAGCCTTTAAATTTAAAGTTTTAAAATTTGTTTGGAAATACACACACTCCATAAAATGAAAAAAAAAAATTAAAACACCATCTGAAAACTGCTGAAATCCAGTGTAAGGTTGAATTCTTCTCTGTTTTATCCTTAAGTTCCATACCAAGTCAGAAAATGCTGAGATCTTGGGAAAGGTAAGCAAGAGAGGCAACAGATCCTTAACCACAAACACTTTACTCCTTGTCAGTACTGAACCATTTTTTCAGCACTTTATTAGAAGACTGTATAATACTAGAGTTGCCTTTTGTAGCTCCCAGTTCTCCCTGGCTGGTTCAGAAAGCTCAGCCATTTCACCTCCAGCTGGCAGTTTGACAGCATGGCATAGAGCAAAGTTTTTCTGACAAGTATCATGTAAAACACAGTAGTTCAGAGCTTGCCAAATCTGAAATTAAATGCATCCCTGAAAGGAGATGATTCAAAGGATGCAATTTCCTACCCCGGGATATAACCCAAAAGAATTCATCTTCCTAAATGAAAAATTTTCTTAATTCTAAAAATATTGCTTTCCAAAGAAACTTTCTTGGCCAGTAACTTGACATTCCAAGAAGATTTCTACTTCAGTAAGCTTTAATAGACATAACCTATCATTCACGTGTTAATTTCACCAGACACTTAAATCCCAACAACCTTCTTTAACTTACTTCTGACTTAAAATGAAAGCCACCAAACTCAGTAAAACCTTTTAAAATATTTCTGAATGCAAATCTGAACTTTTTCTTCACTGAGAATTCCTTTTCCTTGAAAGCCAGCTGTAGGGAAGGTGCATACCAAGGATCCCTCTTCCATGAGGCTGCAGGAAGAACTAAATCAGAATTCCAGGCTGTCACTCACAATTCACTGAAGAGACGATTCTTTCTACCGCAGCTCCAAGTGCTGCCTTTCTACTGCCTCAACGCTTCACCTCTCTCAGTACAACCTCCATGGCACCGACCTTATGTTTGTCCATACCTGAGCTTCCTAAAGAAGATTTAATCACCCTTTAATTGAAACCACAGAGGAGAAAAACTTATCAAGTGATACCTTGGTAAGGTGGATGGAAACAACCTGAAAGCTACCTTGGGAAAAAGTCTGTAGCCCTACTCCAAAGCCTTCTGCAGCTAAAATTGCCATCTCTGTCCCTGTTGTCCTGCAGTGTCTACAGAGCAAAGCTTGGAAGTCAGGGCCATCTCCAGGTCCTCTTCCTCACCCCTTTTAAATTCAGAAATCAAGCCTATAACATAACTTCTCTGTTTAGGAAAAGGAAGGGCACAAATTCTAGAAGGACAGAATAGGCAAGATCTAAACATTAGTCCCCCTTACACTCATCAGCAGTAGCAAGGAGTCCACTACCACACAGCTCCAGGCCCATGCATGACTCAGGGGTGGAACAATGTCTATACAAAGCTTCCCCGCTTCCCACTTCCCTTTTACAGCTTTATGTCACACCAAGCAATGAAAAACATCTGCAACAACAGATATGTGACCTTTTAATAATTCTACATGTTCTGAAATCACTCTGACGGTCAAAAAACATATCCACAGTTTTGAAGCTGGCAATTAGCTGTAGATGAAGACAGAAGATGGTTCTCAGCATACGTGCAGAAAACAAACATTAAAAAACATTATATGTAGCAGCATGTAATACAATACGCTACAACAGTGGTAGTCAGAAGGTACACCTGTGTTCTGAATTTTAAGATTTTAAGCTTATCTGTCTTAGCTAAGGATTTGCTTCCTCATTTCTATATTAACACACAAAAAAAAGCTTAGATAGAAACCTAATTCATTAACAAAAATCCACTATGTTCATTCTTCAGTAATTTCCTAAATGGAAAACTAGATAGCCTTAGTTATGGAGCAATCAGCAATCAGAAAGTCAGTGATGTTGACCACAGGAAGAAAACTAGTAAAATGGAGTAGCTTTGCACTTAGTCACACATCTAGTTTGTCTGCTTCCCATAGGCTACTGCAGAATTCCCCAAGAATTACAAAGTACAGTTATATGAATAATAATTCAACAAAATTAAGGCTGTTAAAATAAATCCTGGAGAAGAAACAACACCTAATTAAATACTACCTGTTTAGACAGAGTTTTGATCTACATTTGATTTCTGTTGCTAGAATATAAATTATCCTCAGTTTTTTTCCCATTCATACAAATTCATATTTACACGAATGTGACTGAAACCCTAACACATCCTACAGAATGTGTATCCAGGTACAATGCTTAAGAAATGTTAAAAAAATTATTTAGTTTTCAATGCTGTTACCCAGCCCTATTATTACATTTGTATAATATTTCCAGTCCATAACATGAAATCAACTTAAAATTAAAACTCCTGTGGTAAAGTAGGTGGCTTCTGCTGAGGGAATCTCTCTGAAGCAATGGTACAGTATAAGCATGTTCAACACTACTCAAAGATTTTATGTTACTCACCATTCTGCAATTTCAGGATGAAGGATTTTGTTGTTCACATTAAATCTAAAAAAACCCAAAGACATTAATATTAAAAAGCAGCCAGACACAACAGCAGAGACTACATATTTACTCTTTCTTTTTTTTTAACCGTGTCTTCTCTGAGGAAGTAAAGTGAAAACAAGTATTGTATGGGAATTCAACAGAGAACCCAGTGAGAAGAATGCATCTAATTTTGAAATATGAGACTAAACCAGATACATCATTTTAAGACTGTCCAGAACCCAGTGTAACAGTATGCTTGAGACATTCCACTTCTTTTGACAAAGGTAAAATGTTAGGTAATCAGTTCATTGCTGTGAGTGTGGGGTGGACCAGACTGACCTCCAGACATTCCTTCCAAATTATTGTGATTTTTACGTTGTTCCTCAAACACTCTTCAATGAAATTAAACACAGTGAATTGCAGATTTCATCCTTTGTTTCATGCCTTCCTACTTTTGCATGCACAGAAGGTGGCCATGTGATAAACAAGCTTGCTTAGATAGTGAAAAGGAAAATGACCCCTCCGTGTCTTTTCCAATCTACAGAAGAGGCAAAGCAGAAGATTCCAACTCGCCTTGGCCTCTGACACTTCACTATTTTTCTGTTTATTTTCTACATGAGTAATTCATGTATTCTTGGAATGATTTTGAGGCTCTCTAAACAGTAACACTACAGTGGCAAATAGAGTCAGAAGCTGAGTAATTAGGTGGAACACAAATGGATTTTCAAGCATTGTTAAAGGGGGTTTTTTGCTTACAGTTTAAAGGCCTAAGGAGTGTTCTGCATCAAAGATATTTTTGTCTGCTCAGGACTGTTGGCTCTCCTGTTAGGGTATTTAAGAGAATTAAAATGCTAGAAGGCTCCCAACAGTTCTTCAAAAGAATGTTGTGAGGCAACAGTTCATTTTCCCACATTTTTAAAGGAAAAAATTAAATCCATTCCAGGTTATTAACCATTCTTTATACCTCAGAAGGGACCAATGAAAGCACAAATCCAATTTAAAAAAAATTACTTAGAAGTCACTTTTAATTGTATAAGGGTTTTCCTGTGTCCTGAGAAAGCAGAAAAAAACCCTATGTTTTTCTTTTTCAGAAACAGATGCTCATAAACTTATAAAACCCTAATATGGAAAAGGGTAATAGCTCTGTATTGCTACTCCAAGATACAAAACAAAAACTTATTACAACATTCAACAAGGACAAGCTGTATGGTATTCAATATTATGGGTATTAACGAGAAATCACTGGAAAAACAACTCAAGACAAAAAGCCACCCACCAGCCACAGAACAATGCATCATTGTAGAGTAAAATTTGTCACTTGGAAACAAGAAAGTACCAAAAGGGCATATTTTCAATTTAATCATCACCATCTCAAAAATTATCACTTATGTACACCAATGCAGAAATAATTCTAGAATGGAAGAGACAGTACAAATTTTTACAGAAGAAAATATATGAATGACATCGCAAAATCAACCAATGAATATTCTAACAAGGCAAAATCCTGAGCTCCCTGTGTGGCTGGAGAACACACCAACTGACACCACCACAGAAAACCAAGACACAGAATTATGCTGCAGCTGTAACAACAGACACAAAACCTTTCAATAATGTCATCAGTATGTCAGACAGAAAACAGATCAATGAAGGCAAATGTAAGGAGACAGTGCAGCACTGGAGTGTCCAACACCAGCTCTATGCAAATAAGAGTAAACTATGGTTATTGTGAAGTAACAAAAGAAAACAAAGCACAGGGAAGGCCAGTTACAGAAGGAGCTGACTTTGACTCTGAAAATCCACATCTCAAAAAACTGACAAGATCACTTTAACCACAAGCACAAATGGATGAAATCAAAAGCAAATCAAATGAGCCAAACATGAACCTCATAAAAGACAACTGTCTCACCTGAGCATTCAGAAAAGGGGGGAAATTGTACACTGATGTAGGCTTACAGCAGCTCACTCTTTTAGAAAAGCCATTTCAGCCAAAATCCCCAGATTTTATCGTTCCTGGCTATAAAGGCTCTTCTTGAACTGTCTTTGTGCTGCCAGTAATCCAAGTCTTACTGGCTGGGGCCACCTATTATGTGGCAGTTCTTTAAAATTCTGGTTTGCTGTCAATTGGGGAAGCTCATTAAACACACAGAGAGGCAGCAGGATTTAATCAGGAGGGTGCTGGTGGGTGGAGAAGAGCCAGGAGGTCATCAGCTGAACAGAAGTTCTCCCTCTCACCTGACAGACAGACCTTCTGATGTAATGCCAACTAGAAAAGATGTTAGACCTCTGAGACACAGCATCAATGCATATGTGCAGGAGAATATACTGTAGGTCACTTTCCCAAGGAACTCAAAGATTAAGGACAGAACTGTCTCAGCTCCGCTCATCCTGTGGAAGCTGTGGGTCCTGTGTGAGTGGCCAGAAGGCCACCTATTTATAACTGTGAGACTTCTAAGGCTGATGACTTAAATTACGCTTCATTTTGGTTACTGTTGTCGTTTAGGAACAGTATTCTCCAATTTAGTGCTCTCACTAAAACCACGCCATCGCTGCCACTCACTTTCCCTCTTCCCCTCCAACTGGAAGCACAAAATGCAAAGATCACAGGTTGAGGTAAGACCAATTTACTGGAAACAGCAATGAGATAAGAAAACATACAGTAACAGCAAAGATATTAATAAGAAAAGGTGTAAGACAAACAACTTACATGGGAAAAAACCCAACAATAAACAAAACACGAGACTGTTCTGCCAAAATGTTTCTCCACAGGAAAGAACACCCTTCTCTTCCAAAGCAAGAGAGTCCCTTCCTCCCAGCCCCAGCAATGACATGAAGTGGTGTAAACATCATCTGGGTCCACGGCTGTGAGTTCTTTGTATCCTAGATGTCATCCAGGTCGGGAGAGCTGGTGTGCTGTCTGCTGGTTCCTGCACCAGAAGCTCACGACTGCTATCTGAGCAATCCATACTCACTGTCCATGGTAGTAATGGCACACAGTGACGGTGTCATTCAGCAACCAGTATTATACAATTCAACATTACAAACTGTTCTCACCCCAAAATCAAATCCCCTTGAGGTGCACATCATATTTCCCCATCCCTCTGCATCACCCACCAAGAGCGCCCAGGTCCTTGAGCAAAAGCAATCCCACACATGGGTTTGCCTTTGCCTGAGGCAGGATAAATCCACACTGCCTTCCCTAACACATTTCTCATATGCACCACAGGGACTTTATCCCCTGCTACGGTGCGTGGAGCTTTTGGCTGACCAGAGCCAGCTCCATTGGCAGAGCCTCTAGTGAAAACTAACCAGGTGGCCTTCAGTAAATGTAGATCCTGATGTCTAAAGGTCCCACCACCTCTTGCTTTCAGTGTGGTTTTTAACAGTCCATTGCACCGTTCAACTTTCCCAGAGCTTGGTCCGTGACAGGGAATATGAAACACCCCCTCAGTCCCGTGCTCTGTGGCCAAGGTGTCCATGAGTCTATTTCAGAAGTGAGTCCTACTGTCTGACTCAATTCTTCCTGGGGTGCCATGTCACTGCAGGACTTGTTTTTCAAGGCCCAGGATTGTGCCGCAAGCAGCAGCATGAGGCAAAGGATTAATCTCCAGCCATCCCGTGGTTGTTTCCACCACTGTCAGCACACAGCGCTTGCCTTGGCAGGCTTGGTAGGAGCATGGTGTCATTGATTTGCCAGGCCTCCCCTTATTTATATTTCCACCATTGTCCCCCACACCACAGAGGCTTTACCCCTTTGGCCCTGCTTGATGGCAGTGCACGTTTCACAGTCATGGATAACCTGGGAGATGGTGTCCATGGTTAAGTCCAGCCCTCAATCACAAACCCATCTGGAGGTTGCATCTCTTCCCTGACAACCCGAGGTGTCATGGGCTCATCAAGCCAGAAATAACTCAGCCTTGTGTTACCAGTCCAGATCCACCTGAAACACTTTAATCTGGGCAGCCCAATCCACCTGTCTGTTGCTGATGTCCTTTGGCAGCCCTCCATGAAGGACTTTGACAGCCACGTTCTCTACCCAGGCAGTGATGTCTTGGCACAATTCAGCAGCCCTGATGGGTTTCCCTCTGTGCTGCCAATTGATCTTTTCCCATCAGTCCAGCCACCCCCACAGGGCATTTGCCACCACCCACGAGTCAGTGTAGAGGTAGTATTGGCAATTTCTGTGTTTCAGTGGTATCCAGGCCATCTGGAGGCTTTCAGCTCTGCAACCGGACTTGATCCACCTTGTCCCTCAAGAGCTTTTGCGACTCATCACGTAGGACTCCATACAGCAGCTTTCCATTTTCAGTGTATCTCTATGATACAGCAGTGAAGAGAGGGCATCGCTTTTCCTTTTCTGGTAGCTGATTATGTGGTGGGCCTCCTCAGCACATCCCCTCTCCTCCTCTTATGATGATAATCTGAAATTTTCAGCTTCAGGCCAGTTCGTGGTAACTTTCAAGATCCCTGGGCAATTGGGGTTTCCTATTCAAGCTCGCTGTGTGAGATTACTCCACATGGCATCAGGGCCAGGATGTGTGGAAGGGACTTCTCTGAACATCCAGCCCAGCACTGGCAGTTGGGGTGCCAGAAGGAGCTGTGCTTCAGTGCCAATTAATCAGAAGTAACATCAGCCCTTCTGTCTGAGGACTTGCCCTTTTATCCTTGAAGAATTTCCTGTGGTGGTTGTTCCTCCTCTCCACTCACCTGTGCTCCCAGGGCAGAGGCAGGGTTTCCATCCCACTTCCCCACATCCTCTCTGTGATCATGCAGGTAAAACCACAGGTAACATCATGGTGTGTCCCCTCTCTCTGGCACAGGGGAGCACTTACCAGGGACTGGTCTGTACTGGCAGGGCATGGGACACTTCTTTAAATTTCTTCAAATTGTTGGACATCCTTGCATAGTCTTTCCACAGATGTGATGCAGAACCATGGCAGGTAAGAGGTACTTTTTTCATATAGCTTGCATTTGATAACCAAGTTATCCACTGATTGTTCGTATTTCATGACCTCACTGCCAGTGAGCTGGCACACAGCAATGGCATGCTCTATGGCAACTTCTGCCACATGGCCGTGTACACTGGATGTCATCTGGACTTACAGGGGACTGCTCATTATTTATACAGAGTACCTCCAGCACAGCTAATTCTCTCAGGTGCACCTTGCTCCATGGTGTTCTGCTTGTCTCTCTGCACTATTAGACCATCCTTGAGAGAATACCTTTCCCTCATGCTTGACAGGAGTTGACTCCAGAGGCTGAGTTTCTGTTCTTTTTCTAATCCCCTGGTGAATCCCACATCCTGGGACAGGGATCTCAGCTATTTGGCTTCACTCCTTGATTCCATATCATGAGCCACGATATCCCAGCATTGGAACTGCTGGGTCACCAGGGGCTCTCCCAACTGCAGCTGAAATCTTTCTGCACACCTCCCAGCTCACCTGCGGATAGGGATTGGGTGATTATCTCTGGCCCTGCCTCTTCCTCCTGTTCTGAGAGCCCTGCTTCCTCTTCATCCCTCACTAAGCAAATGGATTGTCTTGGATTTCTTTTTCTGTACAGGTGCAACTGCTCCTGGCACGGGTTGTTCCTCCAGCTCAGCTGCAGTTGCCTGTTGCTCTGCTTTCCTCCTCCTCCCCCTGAGGGTGCTGTCTAGTGATCTGTCTAGTGACCAGCAGGGTCTGATAAATCATAGCCAGAGCCCATCATGTTGCATAACTTTGTGTCTCTCTGGAACGGCCACAGCATTTTTTCCATCACAGATTTTATCACTTTAACAGGGTCCTGTAGCTGTTCAGTGGTGAACTTTCAAGTCTTTGGAGCAGAATAGTCCTTCAAAAGTAGTCCTGTTTTCTTTCTTTAGTGTTCCCACTAGAACCACAGCGCCACTTTCTTCCTCTCCCCCTCCAAGTGGAAGTACAAAAGGCAAAGATCATGGGTTGAGACAAGAATAATTTTCTGGAAACAGCAATGAGATAAGAAAATGAATAGAAACAGCAACAAAATAAGGTATACAAAAGGTATAAGTCAAAGTAGCAAAGAAAAGATTTACATGGACAAGCCCTTGACAATAAACAAAATACCGAATGGGACCATTCTGCCCACCACATTTCTCTGCAGGAAGGAACGCCCTTCTCCAAAGCAAGAGGGAGTTTTCTCCCAGCACTGACATGAGCTGGTACAGAACAACGTCTGGGTCCTGGCCATGCCCCCTCCCAGCCACTGCAAAAAATTAACCCTGTCCTGGCCAGAACCAGGACATTTACCAACAATGCAGCTGAACAAACCAACCACATCCTAAAAGTTACTGGTTAACCTCAACAGTAAGAGCTTTTCACCATCAACAGTATGAGTATACAAATGGTGTTTAATTCTTGTAATTTGTGCACAAACCCCTACAAAAAATTCCCCAACTGTGGCCTCCCAGCAAAGTTTTGATCTCACTAGACAGCAAACAACAAAACAAGTACTACCCTAATGTTAAGAGGATTAGGCAGCACAATCTAATTCTACATTTTACTGCAATTTGGAAACTGACAATACTTAGATGACAAGATATGTGGTCTTGAGGAAGAAAACAAATTGGCATTTGCTACAGTTGCAATCTGTACATATTAATGCTTCCATTTAATCAATGCAGAACTAAGAAATACTACACTTTAAGGCATGTCCAAATTGATTTCATACTCCATTGTCCTTTCACATGCAAGACAAATTCATTAGTTAAAAAAAACCTAGAAATCTAAACCTCCCATATAAAAGCACTGTATAATGAGACCTCTTTTTGTCAGTTTAATGAATACACTGTGTGTCTACAGCAATAAAAATCTAAAACATATCCATACACAATGTTAGAATTTTCTCCTCTTCTTCAACATGGAGAGTCTTTGTCCTAATGAACTGATTTGGCTATGCAATATGAAAAAAGGAATTCACTACCAAACTTTAAACATTAGGTGCATTGCTTAAACTGTCCATCATTTACTTCAATTGACTCTGAGGATGAAAAAAACCCTGCCAATACAGTGAGCAAAGATTTATTCAAGTGTTTTAAAGTATATGGCACATTACTGTTCAACCCTACAGGTTCAAAATCCATTTTCTATATGGTGAGTCATACCCTCTCAAAGCATTTTTACAAGGGCTACATAACTGACATAAATAGATTTTTTAAAATCCTGCACATTTTCCAGCCTGAAAGATGGATCCATGAATTATGAAAAAGACCTGCAAACACAGAACCGGCCTCTATTAGTAAATAGAAATATGTATTTCCAGAAAAGAAAGCACTAGAACTACTTTAGAAATCTGCCTTCTACACTTAAGCCTTCTGGGGCAAGTGAGAAATCCACTTCTGCAGGATTCTGAAGAGCTGCAAACAGAACTGACCTGAGGAGAGTCACCAGGAGCAGCATCAGGAAACAGTCCAGGTCTCCTGTCTCAAGCCCCTGTCCCAGGGCTGATCCCCCACTGACCCCCAGTACCACCCTCTGCTGAGCAGGGCAGCTTTCTGTGTACCCCTGGCCTCCGTTCCCACAGCCTGCAGCAACAGACCAGCTTTTCTTAAGGACAACATCCTTTGCTGTATGAGAGAGCTATCCGTAAACTAATAGAAACCATTAAATAATTCACCAGTATAGGCTCTATACTACCAGGATAGAATCAAGCTTGGCTATTGCTAGCATGACAAAAATAACTTCAGGGTGATCTTCTGGGCACAGAAATAACCCACGACCACAGTAGTCATTTTGTCTCAAATGACTATTTATGACAGTAGAAAAATTAGCCAAATAACTTAGATAATAATGTTCCACAAGAAGTTCAGAAGGTTCAAAAAATAAGGCAGCGAAGCAACATCACTAGGGCAAGAAAAATACAGCTTCTGATAGAAGCAGATGAACAGCCTGCAAAGAGAGTGAGATTCACCTTTTCAGGAAATTAGACATTATTTTCATTATTATCCATCATGAAACACCTCCCACGGCCCCCACCCCCCACTGGGCCAGGTCCACATAGGAGAAAAAAGACATATGGGAGTAGGAGAAACACAAAAGGGTCCTAGCAAGAAAATAGATCTTGGCCAGGTAGCCAGAAAACAAAACAAACAGGAGATCAGGCATAAAATAGAGCATCATGGCCAGGGTAGAGCCCAGCTGAGCCAAGAACTGAGAGAGCCAGCAAGGCACAGTCACAGGCAGGCAGGAGGGAGCACAGTTTGAAGGAACACATTGTTGGGTATAAACTCTGTGAGTGTAATCCTCTGGGAAACAATCAATACATCTGAAATACATCTTTCTATAAAGGAAACATTTGCTACAGGAGAGGTAGACAAGCAGGAAAGCAGGAATGTTGAAATTGGTTTGGGTCTGTAATGATAACAAACATAAAATGGACCGGCTTACACAGAGTGTTACAAAATTCTGAGCAGAGCTTAAAAGGAAGCTCGCCCCGTCCTCCAGACCACCAACTACCCCTGGCACATGGACCAAGCACGAGCTCACCAGAGCCACCACAGCCCGGGAGAAGACACAAACAGAATCAGGGAGATCAAAGGAAGGCACAGTATCTCTCAGAAGAGGGGAGTTGATCCAAAACCAAAACCAATGCATGCTCTTCCATACTGTGAGCTTGAGAGGGGAAGGCACCAACCAGACCCATCAAAGGCAGCAAAATGAATGACCTAGTGCTTAGGGGTGGAGAGGGATGAGCATGTGCCAAGTCTCAAAAGAGAAATATCTCCTAACAGCTGGAAATCCCTGCTAGGAATGGAGAAGCACTCCCTCTGGAGCACGTGGACAACATATTTACCACTGAGAAGCCAATGCTTCAATATCATTAAGTGTTGTAGGAAATGCTCTATTAAAATCTCAAACGAAGTGCTAAATGGAGTGGCTTCCTAGCTTAATGTTGACTAGTGAGCGGGCTACTAATTGAACTCTTTAAACAGAGTTTAGTGAAATTCAGGGTAAAAAAGGGGGTTTTGGTAGTTCAAACTGACTTTTGTACATCATTCCAATACAGAACTGCTGATGAAGTTAATACCTGTTTATATTTCATGTGGAGGTATATCGGATAAAACAGGAGATATTGCTCCACACAGGCAGTGGGGAGTCCACTTGAATGCAGAGAGCATAAGATGACTAACTACTTGGACAAAGCAACAGAACTCACACTGGTTGTAACAGCAGAAAGGACACCAAACACTCATTAAAAGTGACTTGCATGTATTATAGAATACTTCATACTTAAGTCAGTGGGCAGCAAAAGCTGTCTAAATGCCTGGCACCTTGTTCCCAACATCCCCGACAGAATCATTAAGTTCCCATTTAGGATACAGAGGGGAAAACGAAGTAATTATGAAATCAGATTCCAGATCACTTGACACAAAATGTCAAGATCCCAGCAGAAAGCATGCTCAGACTATACAAACGAGCACCCAGACTTGCAGCAAATTCTGTGCATTACCATCTTCACTGTAGAATGAACATGCTGTTGACAGAGGACAATGGAGAAAAATATAGTGGGGTGACTGGAGTCAACGATCATAAAAAAAGGCCTCAACATCTCAGCACAACTGCTTATTTTAACACACTTTTTAATAAGGGGGGTATATTTCTTTTTCGCCATACACTTGAGCTAAAACAGAAAATTATCTCCTTTTAAAGATATCATACAGAACAGATAGTTGTATTTCATTAAAAATTGAGGCCACCATCCTCACATCCCAGAGCAAGCTGTGATGTATTTCTAATTACTGCACTTTCAAAATCTGCACACAGGAAGACATTTTCACCCCACTAGTAGCCAAACTTCATAAAAAGACAGCATTAAGGGACACTAAAAGATCACATCTAGACAGAGGAATGATTATTCCTTTTTTTGTGATTTGTGATTTTATTTTACACCTGTAATGTAACATTTTTTCAGAAGACTGTGCATACCAGAGTCCCTAATATCTAGATTAATAATGTGCAGGGAAATCAGTAAGAGAAAGAGGCTACTCTTAAAGATTAATTTTTCTGCAATCTGAAAATCAAATATTCCAATCCCCAAAGTGGAAATGGATGTATGAGGACGGGTCTATTTGGTTTTAAATAGCTACAGTAAACACAGACCAAGAGATAATTTGGATTAATTTAGATGCAAAAGAGATTTCAGAAAAAAAAAAAACCAACTGTATTTCAAGTCATTAGAAACATGTATCAAAATTTCTATGGAAATAAAATGTTTGGCATCTGATCTGCCATTCAACATTCTGCCACTAAGAAAAAAAGATAATTTAAAATATAAAATGAATTCAACATAACTGTGTAACAATTAATGTACAAAAAAGCCGTGTCACTTACTGGCTGATCCCCTCAAATGAAGCTTCTTTGGAGACATTTCCACTATCAGTATTAACACCACGCTGGGAGGAAAAAGATTAAAAATACTATGACTCTGAGCCAAACACGGGTATTTAAAATTTAAATCATGGGGAGAACTTGATTGCAGTAAGTATTTGGGAAAACTTACACATAAGTTTACCTGAATCACTATAAATAAAAAACCCCCAACTGTTTGTTCAAACACAGTCCAGTATAAGAAATAATCAGTTCCATAGGAGACCAGCACAGAACTCAGGTCAGGATGTGCTGCTTAAGAAAAAGACAAACTTCCATTTCTAATGCCCTTATGTCTTGAGAGGGAGATATGAGACCTATAAAATAACTATACAGGGCAAGAGAATGAAAAATAGGCAAGTTTTCTTCTAAAGTAATTTAGTATTAAAATAAATTATTGTGCCCTGCCCGGCAATGTTACTATTTAAATTTGCTTGCAGCTCCCCTACAGCTTTCCATTCAAGCAAGGAGCATAAGCAAGAGTATTTTGGCTGCCACACAGCAGATGAACACTTCTGACATGAGTCTGGGGAACCCTGCAGAGCAGCATTACAGTTCTGTATCTGGAACGAGACCAGAGGAGGAGAGGACCAGGTTTCCATTCAGCAGCAGACAGAGAAGTGCTCTTCCCTTCTCTGAACACTTCTTCATGGCAGTGGGAGGAATGTGAAAGCACCACAGCACCCTCCTCTCAGCCAAAAATTATGTGAAAATTCCTGATTACAACAGGATACTCCTAGAGTGATAACTACCCAACAACTCCATGTGAAGAAATGCACAGTAAGAAGCACAAGATGGTCAAACATTCCATTTCCCTCATTTCTCTTAAAGAACATGAAGTTAAGCCATAGGGGCATCTTTTAAGTGTATATGTGTGTATACAAATATAAACGAAAGAAAGACTGAAAACTCTTTAGGGCCTCTGTTCTTAGTGGATAAAGAATTCAGATCTGAGGCCATGTAACTTCCTGAAGAGGGACCTTTTTTTGTTAAGATTTCTGCCTGGTCTCTATCATGGGAAAACAAGAAATCCAGGACCTGCCACTGCATTTGCTGTAAGGGAAATCTCAGAGTCAGCAAAGAATTTCTATACAGATTGGAGACAATAAAACAGCTAGTGAGAGTTTACAGAACACCTGTAAAGCAGGGGAGCAGCTGGGAGAGAGGTGATGGGGAAGGAGAAACTCGCAGTCTTCACCTCCATTCGTTCATCCTTCTTCCAAAGAAATAAGCAAGCACCATTCAAAATATTTAGCAGGCATTTGATACTGCCTCGCTCCTCCCACAAGCTGTTCTTACTAAACCACTCTGTGCAGAAAAAATATTCCCTGAATCCTTGTGGGATTCCCACAGAAAAGCCCAAACATGCTCATGACATGACCAGAATAGCATAAAAGGAAAAAGGAGTTTGAAGTCAGGGTAGATAGGGTGGAGGCCATCATAGTCAATGGGCTTGTCATGTTTTACCAGAAAACCAGTACAGCTTTTGGCAGACAGAATGCAGACTGGATGAGGCCAGAGGCTACAAATCTTAAAATCTAGAAGACTAGATTTTTATACATGGGTGACTTCAAATTTGGTGTAATATGGGGAGGAAAAAACAGAGAATGACAGTGCAAAGAAATGCTGCATAAACTGGTATCCTTATTGAAGGAATTTCAGAATATGACTTACCAAAGTGAGAAGTACAGCAGGCTTCTTCAAAGCCAAGACACTGGATATCTAAAAAGAGGTGTTAGATTACTGTTATTTGTCTTTTTTTTCTTCCTCATAACCACATTGATATCAATTTCATCAATATTCACTGTATATAAAGTAAATGAGCTGCAAAGACAAAAATGTTCCTCTGATACCTTTCAGATATTGTAGTATTACTTGAAACATACAACAAGAGACAGTAGAATACAAAATATTGACAGAAATGCAGTGATCAAGTTGATGGTGTCCTTTAAAGACATAAATACCAACCATAACTCATGTCTACTGTCATCATTAGGAAGACACAACATAGGAGCCAAAAAATTGTAATGTCACACAGAAATAAGGAACACCAGGGTACTCTATCCTGCACATATAAAATTTACACTAGTATTGTAACATTACAATGTGTTAAATGCTTAGCAAAGAGTATTTACTGTTACTGTCACTGGGTCACTTCGACTGACTAATCCTTTTATTAGGCTCCTTCAGCCTCCTTCAAACATTCACAAACTAAGAACAAGATCACTGGGCTTGTAGAGTGCTGGGCTTTCAGAGCAGCTGCAGAAGGGTGAGTGCTGAATTACACATATCTTGAGGCAATGAATACATGACGCAGCTTCATGGAGCACAATTCTATCAACTTTAAACCACCTTAATAGCTACTGCTAATATTAACAAAAGAAAGTATATGGCAGTGAAGTTCAAAAATACCAATTCCACCCTTTTTTTCATATCTTAATCTCATGAAGTATCAGGATTACACACACATGTTGGTCATTCATTGACATAAAGCTGTTCTATAAAAAAGGCCCTGGATGTCCTGATGGTGGAAAACCAACTCCTTGGCAAACAAGGCAAAAGTTATAGAAGAGAGCTGAACAGTTACGTTGCAAGCTTCAACAGCTTCTCACTTCAATACATGCAGTCCAGGTCAAAAGCAGCCTTCATTTTTTAATTTATTTACTGGTCCACATAAAGAGCTCTTTTTCTCATCAATGAAGTTTTTAAGCAGTAAAGAAGAAGAGAATAGAACTGCAATAAAGATAACTGTTGCAGAAAGTGACCCAAAACTACTAAAGGTGAATGTGATTTTTAAAGTGTGATTTTTAAAAATAAAACATGTATTTCCACTTGCAATTTTCACCATCTGACAGATGAGCACTGGAGCACCTGAACACTACATGACTCCAACTCACACATGGCAAAAGTCAACCCCTCCACAGCTCCCTCCAGTCCCAGCTTCTGACATACAGATCAAACTTCATTCTGTAGCTGGACTCATTATGAAAATTAAATGAAACCTCCTCACAGCTGATGAGAGCAAAACTTTTGGTCTAGAGAGTCAGTGTTCTACAGGAGCAGAAGAATCAGAGGAGTCTTCTTCAAGCTGCTCTCCATGAAAGTCACACACAGAGCTTGGCAGGAATACTGTCCTCACCTGCTGAGCCTTCCTACCAAAGAAACAATCGCTGGCCAGGTGCACAAGTGTACAAACATCTGCTCCGAAATTAAATCAGAAACCTAACTAAGCAAGGCACACTAGCATCTAGAAATGTGAGTTTCTTATTGCTTATTCAAGTAATAAGATGATTCTACAGAAAACAAGAGTGAGGCAGGCAGCCTTTCCCAACAGCTTTTTGGAGGCATAAAATGAACGAAGGCTCCCAAGACAGAGCTAAGACATGCAACCGCCTTGACAGCAATCTCCTCAAATCTCCAAGGCATGGCAAAAAATTTATTTAGTGATATGTTTCATTTGGATAAAGCCACAAACTAACAGGTCTCATCATGCACAGAACATGTTTATGAGACTGCCTTTGGATTAAGAACTGTGTTCAGATCAAAAGAGAAGCCTTTAAAAAAACTTAAAAGTGCTTTGTAAGATAAAAGGACATTTTCCAGTAACAGGGAAGGAAGAGAAGATCCCAAGTCAGGAGACATCCAGTAAGAAGAGGACTAAAATTATGCAAAGTCATTGCCACTCACTGATTTTGTATTCACAGAAAAAGGTAATCAGAAGCACAGACAACTCACCTCGGTCACATAGTGGACTTCATCCACAGCATATTTGTTCTTGAAGAATTCAGGGGGATGAATCCTTTGGAAAACAACAAAAAGAAACATTTGCGTTTAGCTTTGCTGTTATATTTAATAAGGTCACAGACAAAGAAATAATACTCTTTACTATCACAACAATAGAATCAGATATGAGGAATGTTTTAATAATCTTATCTTTGACTCTATTTCTCAAAATAGGAGATTACACAGAAAGTTGCCACGACTACAAAAATCAGTGTGTTTTAATCCAGTCCATGCTTAGACTGCACGGTCTCCTCTGAACGAAAGTGGTTTTTTCCCATTCTATGCAAGACAGTTTTGTTAAGGACTTTTGCCATGTCATTTATACACAACTTTTCAATTCAACAAACTTTGGAAGTATGTGGAAATAACAAAAGACCAGTCTGCCCTATGTTACATTCAAAGAATGAATAAAACATTCATTTTTTACCCTGGGAACTGCTCTAGCAGACTGAGAGCTATTAAGACACAAGCTCTGCTGCCTCTATTCCTCAGGACACCAGAGATCCACTCCTCTAACCCAACAGAGTGAGCAACTGTAGATACAAAAATGCTGTTAGCGAGGATTTTCTTGCTATTTTCTAAGTCCTTGAGAGACTTTTCTCTCTCACAGAAGAGGTAGCAGGGAATGTAAACAACCAAGCCACCTGCAACCTTGAAAAATCTCGTTTAGGGTATAGTAGAAAAATATTTTGACAATGGATGTTTTAGGATTTTAGCCAATCACCCCCAAGGGGTGGCTGGTCCTTTGTCCAATTAGACTATGAAGAAAAAAGTCTATAAAAGAGTTTGTAAAATAATTAAATAAATCAATCTTGCTGCACAATTCCTGCCTGCTGGATCTTCTCTCCTCCTCCTCCCTATGGCTGCGGGACACGGTGATATACCCTAGGGCCCAGGCCTGCGGTAATAGGCAACTTTACATGTTCATGTCCAAAACTAAATCTCTTCTACTCTTTTCTCCTGATATCCAGCCAGACATTTTTCTAAAGGCAAGAAGAACGTGAAGGATCTGCATGCAGTCTGTCCCTCCAGGGCTCTCCCGCTGGCTTCTGTACCAGTGCCTGTACTGTTGCTCATTCCTTGACCATATGGTAGCAGCCAGTTATTCAGAAGACTTCAGTCTCTGTTTATAATCTCCATCTTCCCAAAACTGAAATAAACACAACCTCTGTAATCCTGAAAATGTTATCTCAAAATAATAATAATTGAAAAAAAAATTTTAGAAAAGAAAAAAAAAAAGGAAAAAAAAAATCACGCAGTTTACATCATTCCACAGAGTGAAGAAAACAGGAGGAAAAAAAACATGGCTGGAAAGTGCTCGAGTCTGGGGGATCCCAGGTATTTTGCTTCCTGAGCAACAGCAGGAGAGCAGGAGGTGCATGCAGGATCAAAGCTCCAACTATGTAAACATTACACAACAAGAGCACAAGACCATCAGGGGAAAGAATAAATGAGGCTGGAGGCCAAAGAGCATTTCTAAGCTTGCAGTGAGGATCAGCAGAAGTGGTGGGACAAACAGCTCAGCACCTTGAGGAGCTGCTCCACACCAAAGGCACGTGCCAGAGCTGCTGGCAGTACCAAGAGGCTGGAGCACTGCCTTATGCCAATTTTTTCAATCTTGTGTGCTCCTTTACCATTTACATTTCTTCATGCTCCAAACAGTACTGGGCTGTGACATGAACCACAACATGAAACTGTTTATGGTGTTCTCAAGTAGTAAATCACAGATTTTAAAAAATTTATTATCTGTGAAAATACTACTCAAAAGTAACACAAAACTATCTCATTACGTGTTCCCTTTTGCAATACTCCTTCTGTAGACTGTTCCTATCAGTGACGGAGATTTCAAAGCAATTATCATTTATCTTTTTTCCCTGGCTTATTTCGCACACAATTTAAAAAACTCCACTATATCCTCTTATCTTTATATACCCTCTATATTACAGTTCCCTCACCTCCAACTTTTGGGTACTCTGTTTCTCCTACAGGTATCTCTTTATTCTTCCTTCATTCCTCACACACTGAAGTATTTTTATAATCCAGAAACATGATGAACAGATTTAGCACCTTCCAGTTCTGTTCTCTTTCACAGTTTTAACCAATTCATCTGGTATCAGAAGAATCCCAACTGTAAAACCAGCTAATGTATGGCCAATGGTAATTTATGGTAACATATGCTCTTTAGAGCAATACATCCAAAGCACCTTTTTATAATTAGCTGCAATGTTTAAATCAAATAACTGTTTAAGGTAAATATTTCATAAAAGTATACCCACAAGTGTGCTGGATTTTATTGACTTCATTTAATGCAATTAAAGTAAGAATAGGTCTCATTTTCCACCACTCCAATAAGAAAACTTCGTTCTTTTCACAAGTTCTTTCTCAACTCCTTTTTTGTTCTTGTTGTTGCTAGTTGCCTCCTACAATTGTGTAGCCTACAGCACACTGCTGCGAATTTAATTCTTGGGTTATGGTTAATATTAATCCGTTCCAGCTTTAATCCCTCCAACATCTCTTTCTATGTACACTATGACTCTTTTGAGGAACAAAAGTAGCTCATCATTCTTTCAAGGCTGAGGAATTTTTCTCTAAGAGAAAGAGAACAGCAGTTTCTCACAATCCTCCATCCTCTCCCTCAGCTGTTAAAATAGGTCATCTTTGAGATATTTTTGACTCCATCACACCTAATGACAAGCTGCCAGGATTCCCAGATGTGTACCTCCCTGCTCATCTTCTCGCTATCTCACTCAAAAGTCGGCAAGACTTTTAGCATGAAGTTGAGAGCCAGACTTCTCAGCTCCTCTCTGAAGCACTCACAGCTCTGCCTCACTTTTTTTATACAGTCATTTAGCACCTCTGACTAGATGGAAAAATAAATTCATATACACTTCCCACAAACTACCATCCCACGAGAGCCATGATGCTCCAGAGATGAAGCTGCCTCTCCCACTGGGAAGATTTCTGCTAAGACCAACTGTGTTGCAGAAGCACAGAGGTGCAAGGAAAAAGTGTACATGAAGTCTATATTAGAGCCAAAAAATTCTATGCTGTCAGATATAGAAAAGCAGTATAGAAAGCAATCAAAGGTCAGGGAGAAAGAGAATCAAAACAAGAAAAGCACGCCAAGGGAGGGAATTCTGCCCCTCTGCCCCACCCAGGTGAGACCCCACCTGCAGAGCTGCCCCAGCCCTGGGGCCAGCACAGGAAGGACCTGGAGCTGCTGCACAGAGCCCAGAGGAGGCAGCAGCATGAGCAGAGGGATGGAGCAGCTCTGCTGGGAGGAAAGGCTGTGAGAGCTGGCATTGCTCGGCCTGCAGAGAAGCTTCGGGGTGACTTAACTGCAGCCTTCCAGTGCCTGAAGGATCAACAAGAAAGATGGAGAAAGTCTATTTACAAGAGCCTGGAGTGACAGGACAAGGGGGAATGGCTTCCAACTGACAGAGGGCAGGGCTAGATGGGATACTGGGAAGAAATTCCTCCCTGTGCGGGTGCTGAGTTCCTGGCACAGGCTGCCCAGAGCAGCTGTGGCTGCCCCATCCCTGGAAGTGTCCAAGGTCAGGCTGGATGGGGCTGTGAGCAACCTGGGACACTGGAAGGTGTCCCTGCCCATGGTGGGGGCTTGGAACTTAATGATCTTGAAGGTCCCTTCCAACCCAGGCCATTCTATCATTCGGTGATCCTCAATGGAACCTCTTCATAGTCTCTCTACTCTCTTCCATTTTTTTCCCCAGTTTAGTGGAGCTCAATGAAAGATAATTATGCACAACATGGTAGTTACTCTAAAAAGTACCAGTGCAGAGTTCCTGAGCAGATACAGGGCTCAGTACCTACTTTTATCCAATTTGAATGCAAAAGATGCGAAAATCTAGCACTGATCACCATTGTCACAGGGTATCTTCCATGAAATGCTCTCTGGCATAATCTAAATCAGAAGTTACATTCAGTTATCATAATTTCAAGTACATCTGACGCTTCCCAGGGATGAGGAGTGCTTCTCTCTACAAATGACTCTCAAGAAGCTAGAGTAACTTAACTGGTTACAACTTTCAGGTTTGGCTTTGTCATTTGTAACAGTGCTATGGGCTGCCAGTTTCAGAATTCTGATTAATCACTGCAGAGACTACATGCAAAAAAAAAACCCACAGCAAGCCATAAATTAATCAGAAGGATAACCCAAGTGGAAGATATGATCCCAGATATTATTGAATCATGTCTCTTTACCTATACAAAAATAAACCCCAACCCTTTTGTGAACAGAAGCAATGACCTAATTTTTACAGGCTTCAGGCAGAGGCTTGGGGTGTGCAAAATTGTTTAGATTCCCTGACAACACAACTTGGAAAAACCCACAGAGAATAATGCACATCAGCCCTAAAAAGGCTCAATATCCTTTCCTTGTTGTTTTATAACTCCAGCCAAGCAAATACCAGTGTTAATTAGAATTGTCAATAGTTAACTTCCAGAATAACAGGAGTCATCATTTTACTTTAAAATGGAAATAAACAACTCCAAACTCCTGGAACATGCCCATGTACGCATGGCCAAGCATCTAGGCAAAAATCTGGCATCTCAGAGTACATGGCCATCAGAAAGAAAATGTAAGAGTCCTGCACTGATGTTAATTTACATGAATATGGTCCTCATTTTTCTGATTTTCAGCCACAAAGGACCCCTTAAACAAGAGACTGTCTGTAGTTCACCACTTACAATTCATCCCAATTTCCGGTGAAAAAGCTTGAGTTATTTTGAGTTAAACATTAAAGCTGTTTACTTTCTGCTGATGTTTCCCATGAAACTCATCTCTCTTCCATGTTTTTCTACCCCATCTAGATCACCTACTTGGTTTCTTACTCTCAGGATTTTCACAGTGACTGGGAAATGCTGAAGATGGCCTAAAGATGTGAAGCTATGTTTTAAGAAGATCTGAATTCTGATAAACTGCCTTATTTTAACAGCTATGGTTTTAATTAGGCACCAAATATTGAAGATTCTCCTTCAATGATAACAAGTGACAGCTTTATTTTAAACAAAATTCTACTGAGGTAGCAATGGGAAAAAATAGGTGGGGGAGCAGCAGCAAAACCTTCACTGTAAAAATACAGTGTGAAACATTAAGTCAAAGAGTAAATTAATACCTTACGATAACACATTTATCAAACACAAAAACCACCAGTAAAAGTGTAAGGGAGCATAGTATTAAAAGCTAGTAATCATAGATCCTAGTCTGTTATTCATCTTAGTGAAAAAATCCAAGTTTAGAATAAACTTTTCCATTTGGTTTAACTAAATTCACAGTGGCACACGATGGCATGTTTAAAAACCACCACGCTTCACCAAATCACACCACCTCAGATTTTCCCAGACTATAGTACTAGGACTGCCTCCACTTAGATGTGATCCTCAAATAGGAATATAACACTGACTCCTCTGTTTATCCATCAGTAAGATGAACAGCTATGACAGCTCTGTGTATCTATAAATACACAAAAAATTTATTTTAAAGCTTTTACATATTTGGACAAAATTCAAATCACAATTTCTTTGCAGTAGTTTATCAACCATGTTATATTTCCACTTTAAACCCAATGAAAACTCAGTCTCATTGTCTAAAAACATTTTAAACCTGTTGTTCATTATATTGCACAAGAATTCATAACATCTCTCAGGATTCAAATCTTAAGAGAGCTGTACAAATGTGACATTACTGTAAGAATTCTATTAAGCAACATTTCTTTGTATGCTAAAGGACTCTGGAGCAATAGCCTTGTAATACCAACATGATAAAAAGTGTTCTAGTTTTCAGAACTGTATTCAGAAGAGAGGTAAAATGAGATGGATCTACATCACAAATGCCAAAGAAAAACTGTGAACAGAATTTATAGCAGCTGATAGCTATTCCTGAAAGAAATGCATCTAAGCCAACTGCTAATATATTTGCAGCCTAATTGCTGATATACATATATATGCTTTCATTTGCATCTAAACATTTGTCCAAACTTCAATATATTTAACAGTTATTCCTAAAGGTTGCTTTGTATTTTCATGTTTCAATGCTTCTAGGACAGATTTTCAGTTTTTAGTTTTTACAGTGCATCAGCTCTAAAATGAAATTCAGCTTTTCCTGAAGTAGTCTGATTTAGCTTTTCTTCAGCATTTCAGTTGGAGTTCCTAGTTCAAGATTACTTATCTTACTGCATAGCCTCGAATGTAAAATACTCATGTGGGGAAAAAAATATTCCAAATGGTATGTTCACTATGAATATTAAACAAATTATACACCCTTATTGTAACGATTTGAATGGTTTCAGAGAATTCTTTAAGTCCTCACATCTGGCCTTGTCTGTGTTTTGCAGCTATTATGGAAGCAGGGTGTCTTACTCCACTGTTACGTATAAAAGAAAGCAATAGGTGTAGCCTACAATAAGCACCAATGTGATGAAACTGCTCTTCTGCAAAATGAAATATTAATTTAATATCAAGTGGCACAGACAACAAAGCAGTATTCCAGATGGCTGACCACACATGCTATCACTGAACGTATTTTAGGGCAAACAATGAGAATTACCTACAATTTCTAATACCTGTATCTGGCTTTAGGAAAAAAAAAAAAAGGCCAAAAAGGCCAAAAAACAAACAAATAAACAAACAAAAACCCCACCAAAAAACTCCCAACCAACCAACAAAAACCAACAGTATTAACTTAATGTGTTTTTTTAAAAGGAGCAGTAGGAAGCTCAAAATAACCAGTCAACAACCATTTTGAGGAACTCCTAGTATGTCAGGGAAGAAGACAGCAAGTACTGACACAAAGCAACATTCCATGCTAAAGACTCTCTCCTACAATTAAAATACAGATCCACAAGTCTTATTGTCTTTCGGATCCACAGCTCCTGGTAAATACCAGAAAGTGATATTCTCACCAGCAGTAATTAAAAGTTAGAATTAACACGGTTGGAACAGTAACAGAATAGACCATTAACAAAGACTTCTACACAATAATGTTCAGGGTACAGTACTCTCTTAATAGGTTCTACAAGTTTTATTGCCTAAAATACATGAAAAATATACCAAGCTTGTATCACAAAATAAGGAGAGGATGATTCTTGATGCACTGAGACAGAAAGGCTAAAACTAGTGAACTTCACAGTAAATCTTTCTGCTTCTTCCATTCAACCCTGACTTTCACATTCAGAGTAACAGATATAAAACACCACTTTATGGCAAAATCACTTTGTCTTGAGCAAATTAAATGCCTACATTATCCTGCAGGTAGTGCCTGTACGTGGCACTGCAGCATGCACACACTTACTGCCAGCAAGTCATGGCATGAGTTACATCACATTTTTCCTCACTTAAATAAGGGAAAGCACATGCACAAGGAGAAAATTGGACAAGCATAATCTTCAGCAACTGAAGTTCTACACAGTCAACAACTCATTTCTCAGTCCTTGCTAGAATGAGCTTAAAGCAGAGTACAAGTTTCAGAGAGACTGCAGACACAGAATAACAACCCTGGCAAAATTTAAAGCAGAAGAATAGAAATACATTAGAAAATGTTAAGGCGAAAAGGGATGCAAAAGCAATGTTTTAATGCTGTCAGAGATTCACCAATAAACTCCCTTCTCATTACAATATCATCAAGTTAACAGATGGCAAAGCATTAACCAAACAAGAGAGTGTCAAGGACTGCGAGGAAGAACAACACAGCACACTTTACAAGACACCAGCAGATGTTCCTGATTTTGTCCAAAAAAATGCCATCACCTTTATATTCCAAAGGAATTTCACTATCTCAAACAAGAAGATTAAAAGGCATCAAGCTAGATTTAAAACAAAACAGTACTAACGGGCTTGCTGGTATCACAGACAGCCTCCAGCAATGTTTTGACTACCTTAATGGTACTCCCTTTCCACAATTCTCTAGATTGCTGCTACGTTCTTTGAAAGCCAAAACTACCTGTACACATGGAAAATCAGACTCCTTGCTCCTTTTGATACAGTCGACAATAAGATGGATTCTGAGAAAATAATTGACTTCAAAAGAAATCAAGCTGAAGATGACAACTGAACCTGATCTGACTGGAAAACAAGTAAGAGAAGCCCCACCTGTCTGAGGGGCAGAACAGTAGAGTCCACAAGCATGAAGCTGGACACAAGGTGCTGGGTATGTGATACTGGACTTCCCACTGCTACACACAGATCATGCAGAATCCAAATAACTAGGAGCAAGAATACAGGCCATTGGACTTAGGATATCTGAAATAAAGTATCGAGGAGAATGTCACAATTAGTGCTAGTAAAAGCCAAACACTGACCTACCGATTTCATCTGCTTCAAGTATACAGTCTCATTGCTCCTGCTCAGTTATTCCCACTACAGGTATTCCCAAAAGATGAACAGTTCTTTAGACTTTCTATAAATTCTACCTCAAGCAGCAGTATCTCAATTAGACATTTAAGAGATACTATCAAGAGCTACCCGACAAAAACACAGAAAACTTGCATTTGGTAACCTTTGCTTTATTTCTCTCTGCAAATAAAATTCTTCCTTGGAGTCAAGGGCTCTATACAGAGAGAAATGTGACTAAGGAAATGTTTACCCACTGAAATCCCCAAAAGATAGTCTTGTAGCATTAAACTGATGACAAATACTCATTAGAAAGCTCTCTTCTCAAATAAAAAGAGCACAAGAATTATAGTGGTTAAGATATTAAGTGTAATTTCTAGGTCACTATATAGAAAGTGTTCCACTCGAACACTGGTCTCAATTCAAGCTTCTTAACAAAGAAAGTTACACACCGAATATGTCAATAGCAGATGTTCTGCTTGTACTTTGGAAAAACACCAATATTAGAGGGGAAACAAGTAATACCTAGTATCCCACAAGAAAGTACTATAGCAAGCTCTGGAATGTGAGTAGCATGTCTCACAGCTCCCATATTAATCAGTAAGAGAATGAGACGAAGCAGCACTGATTTTTACAGCAGCACTGGATGACTTGAACAGCTTTAAGAAGGAAGGGGATGGTAACATTCCCATTTTACAACTTGTAAGGAAAGCTAAACCACAAAGAAATTAAATGAACTTGACACAACTCAATGGGCACAAAGAAAAGACAAAATCTACCCTTGTACACAGTGCCCTATCCACTGCATCACGTTGCCCCTGCCAGACAAAGAAGTATCTGGTGTCCCCCAGGACTGGGGTTGTGGCTACCTGCTCTGACTGCCAGACCTCCAGCAAGGGGTACACAGCAGTAAAACACAGTCTGCCTGCTTTACACTCACATTTAGCTTTTAAGAAGCACTAATACTAATGATACATTTCTCTAACATCTTTTAACAGAACAGTTGGGTTTGTTTTTTCTTTTCTGTTTATCAACAGAGACCACACTCTTTCAGGGAGTCCTTCCTGAGCATAGAGGTCACAGGGAATAAAAAACATAAGGAAAACAGTTAACATCAAGAGCTAAGAACGTGGAATTTTATAAGTGCAAGAATAGAGGAACCACTGTAGGTATTTCACTTGAGATTTTTTTCACTGAAGCACCTTCCCAAATGCAGGGCAACAAGGAGAGCTCTGCCCTCAGGCCAGGCAGTGGCACAGCAGAAGGCAGTGTGGAGGTGCAGAGCCTTGTTGGAGCACTGCTGGCAAACCCCCACGGACATTTCTTTTGCTGCAGCTCACCTTCCTACCAGCAGCAGGTTTTTTGAAGAAAAACACAGGGCATGCCTGATAAAAAAAACCCCTTAGATTCTCTGATACTTCAAAATGTTATCAGGAGTTTATATCACCGAACTCGGTACTCCTGGTAGCACATTACATAAAGTATAAAATAAGAAATGCCTGGTGGGAGTTATCAACATTCCCTGTCACACCACAGGAATGAGACGTGCTATCTCATTCTGTGGTTTGAAGCCACATCCGGATATTAAAAAACTCGGGTAGAGCATCGTCAAACAGATTTGCTTAGTGCTGGTTCTTTTCTCAATATGCCTGAATCAAAAAGAGGAGAGGAAAAAGAAGCACTTTTAACACTCGAGCATTCACTTATAGGTGTATGCTGGTAGAGACGGCCAATCAATGGACTGATACAAATTGCTATTATGGTTTCAAGCCTTCTCAACAAGAAACTTAAGGTGTTGAAGAAAGCAGTAAGAAAGCAAAGATTTATAAAAATAATTACTGAAGTAAAAGTCATAAAAACAACGCACATTCCTCCCAGAGCAAGCAAGGCTTGTGGACAGTGAGAATACTGGGACAATGACTAAACTGAGCATTTGAGAAGTCTAAGCATTTGATCAGTGCTTTTAGAGCAAACAATTGTCAGTAAAGCAGCAAGAGCAAGCCAGACATTAATTATACTGAAAATGTAATTTTTATCCACAGAGAAATTGGGCAGCAGGCCCATGGGATTCTCATGAGGTTTAACAAGACCAAGTGCTGGAGCTACATCTGTGTTGGGGCAATCCTCGGGACCAATTCAGGCTGGGAATGAACAGGTCAAGAACAGCCCTGGGAGAAGGACTTGGGGATACTGGTGGGTGAGGGCTGGCCCTACCCCAGCTGTGTGTGCTGGGACCCAGAAACCCCTGTGCCCCGGGCTGACTGCCCAGTGTGGGCAGCAGAGGATGGCGGAATTCTTCCCCTCTGCCCCACTCAGGTGAGACCCCACCTGCAGAGCTGCTGGAGAGAGTCCAGAGGAGGCAGCAGCATGATCAGAGGGCTGGGACAACTGGGATTGTTCAGCCTGCAGGGGAGAGGCTTCAGGGTGACTTAACTGCAGCCTTCCAGTGCCCGAAGGATCAACAAGAAAGATGGAGAAAGTCTATTTACAAGAGTGTTGGGGTTTCAGTTTAGTCTTAGTTTTTTTTTTGTTAAAGGAATTTTCTCCCATATGCATGTTGCTAGGGGACAAATAGCTGTACTTAAGAAAGACAAAAGGGGAGTGGGGCGGACCTGGCTACTCCTTTGTCTACACCTGGGTGTGGGGTCAGTTCGCTCTGAGCGTCCGGAGAGAGAAGCTGCAGAGAAAGGAGCTGCTGCTTCTTTCTTTTTGGCCGTTCTTTCTTCCTGCTGGAAACAACGCCGGGACCCCAAAAGCCGCTTTCCCTGCCCTGCTGGAGACCGGGCTGTGGCTGCCCTGCCCCGCTGCTGCTTCGAGCTTTCGCTACGCTGTAGCCCTGCTCGCCCTGCCTGCCTGGGCCTCCGTGGGGTTCTCCCATCTGGATACATCTCGCCTGCCACCCGGGATTTGCGTTCGTCCCTGCCGCTCCAGTCTGCCATTCCAGCCTGCTGTTCCCGAGGGTCCGGCCGGACACCGGGATCGGCTGCCCAGGGGTTTGTGAAGCCTTTGTCCCATCCCTTCCCGGGATCCCAGGGCACCAGAGCCGCGTGCTCCCCGAGCTCGCTCCGGAGCGCCCCCTGCAGCCGCGGGGGAACCATCGCACCTGCCCTGCTCACCGGGAGCCGCCAGCGCCCCTGCCGGCTGCGAGCGGAACTGCACCCGAGGGGAAAGGGCCTGACAGCCGAGAAGGCTGGGGCTGGACTGGGTTTGTGATTGTTTGCTGTTACTGCCAGAGTTATTGCTGTTTGTTTGACTGGTTATACACATATAGATATATAACAGTAAAGAACTGTTATTCCTATTTCCCACATCTTTGCCTAAAGGCCCTTGATTTCAAAATATAATAACTTAGAGGGAAAAGGGGTTATATCTGCCACTTCAAGGGGGGGCTTCTGCCTTCCTTAGCAGACACCTGTCTTTCAAAACCGAGACAAAGAGCCTGGAGTGACAGGACAAGGGGGAATGGCTTCCAACTGACAGAGGGCAGGGCTAGATGGGATACTGGGAAGAAATTCCTCCCTGTGCGGGTGCTGAGTTCCTGGCACAGGCTGCCCAGAGCAGCTGTGGCTGCCCCATCCCTGGAAGTGTCCAAGGTCAGGCTGGATGGGGCTGTGAGCAACCTGGGACACTGGAAGGTGTCCCTGCCCATGGTGGGGGCTTGGAACTTAATGATCTTGAAGGTCCCTTCCAACCCAGGCCATTCTGTGATTTTATAACATACAATAATAAATGAATGCGAGACAAGAAATGGAAATCACTGTACCAGGGAGAGAACTGGAATCATGAAAAATAAGCAGCCTGGAGAATTACACAAGTAAGTCTCGTCAATCAAAGGCCCAGCTTTATTGTGCAGTTTTGAAAGGATCAGATGAGGGGTAAAGCAACAGATGTACTATCTGAATAATAGTAAAATATTTGACAAAAATCTCTCTCAAGACTGTTTACTCTCCAAAATCAACTCAAATTGGCTTGGACAGAAACACTACAATGTAACCTGAAACCAAATGACTAGTCATAATAAAAAATGGAAAAGCCTAAAGCAGAAAATAAAAATAAATAAATAAAAAGATGAGCATTCCCCAGGGTGGGAAACCCTCCAACTGCCACACTGAAAAGTGCTGTGTCAATTTACGCTGATGTTCCCAGAAGTTAAAGCAATAAACAGAAATGGACTGCAAGTCTTGATTAGTGGGATAGTGCAAAGATTGAAATTAGTTCTGACACTACTCAGAAACAGAAGCAGAACTGAGTATGTTTGAGATCCACAGAGGACATTTCCAGATGGTAACAAACCTTTCAGATAAACTGCAATGCCAGTTGGTACTGAACAGTAATAAGACAACCTAAAGTGATTAAAACCTGGGGTTTTTTTTAAAAAGCAAAATAAAGATTCAGTGGGTACTGGGAAGGGAAAAATTACAGTAAAAGACCAAACTGAGAGACACAGAAAAAGAAAAGCGTATTTCATTTTAGAGAAAAAATTACAATAAAAAAAAGCAGGAGATGGCGAATCAGTTTGGAAGGTAAAACCAAAGAACACATAGCTCTGGAGCAGGCTGTGGAGAAGAGGACCTGTATGCTCCACATTAATAAAACTCCTGTAGAAGACGTCCTTCATTCCTGCAAAATGTACATCAAGAAGAGCAATTAAGGAAATCTGGAGTTCATTCCCTATAACCCCCCCACACACTGCACTATCTTTCCAAAGAGCTGTCTCCACTGTCAGCTTCCCTTCCACACACCTTGCTGTCTCATCGTCAGACCAAGGGTAATTAGTGCACCAGTCTCTGTCACCATGATACAGTCAGATAAACATACCATGCTGTGCACGATTTAATACTCACAGTTATTCAAAATACAAATGCCACAAAATCTCACCAATCTCCATTAAGAAGAAGAGATCAAGAAATCAATTTCTTAGCTTCTAGTTTTCACAGTCACAAAAAGTCTATAAGCAAAGAAAGGTAAAAGCCCCCACAGACTGAGAGGCTACTTTCTTTTACAAAAGTGCTAAGGGGAAAAAAGCGAACAAACAAAAAACCCCAACCATACACTTCTGTACTTTTTTCAAAAGGCAGTAAAACTACTCAGCTTTGCTGATGTCAGTCAAGTGTAATCACCAAAACCAAAGGTTGATTTCAGTTGCAACCTACTTAAAATTTATGACAGTGTTTTAAAGAGCTACCTCATTAGGTCACTGAGAAATAAATTTGCAGCTCCAAGTGCTACTCCAAGGTTCAACTTTGAACACAGAGACAACTTTCAATCAAATTAATGGAAAAACATTACTTATAGTGGGTGCAATGCTGGATTAAAGTTGCAATACTTACCAGTCATCCAGCAGAGCTTCAGAGAAAACCCAGGAAACCGCACAGGAAATTAGGCACCACAGTACTATTTTACTGTTCGGGCCAATAATACATTTAATATGCATTTCTAATGTTAGAGCACGAAACGCTTAAATATTTTTTGTCTTCCATTAAAAACACTCTATGTGCAAAGGCTATTAAGTTATTTTGGCATGCTCTCCACATAAAGCAGCTGCTGTACAGCATGTTTTACTTTATAAAATACCTTTAATCAGCACACTGACTAGTACTGTCATTTATAATTAAGGAGGTAAATAGCAGGTGCAGCATTAATTAGCAAAACTGAAGTCTTTGTGAAGACATGCAGTCATACCAACTCAATGCTTTCTAGGAACAGAAATGATTGCTAACAGCTTTCTTGCACCACAAACTTGACTAGGTAAGACTGAACCAAGAAAGAGGGGCATTTACAAAACAGTTACACTTCTGAAGCCTTCATCACAATCCTGTATTACTGGACTCATTTCTTAAACTCTTCCTTCTAAAGTTAAAAATAGAAAAATATTCTGGAGCAGAAAAGCCACCCACTAAGCTCAGAGTCATTCTCAGAGTCTGTGTGTCTGCCTTACAAATGATGGAGGGACAGGGGCAGAGGTACAAGTCAAGAGGCAGGCAAAGTGGTTCCCCTACTTGAAAAGGTTTTTCCAGCCAACAAGTAAGAAATTGGCTGGCCCAGCATCTGGAGAAATGCCCACACCCATAATTTAAAAACAGAGCAACGTTGTTGCGATCCCTTCCATGAACGCAGGACCACCAGTCCTACAACTACTCTCATAACAATTCTGCAACTGCCACCTTAAAAGGCTGGGGATTTTTTGGAGAAGGTCCATAGTCTGCGAGTTAAATTAAATCTCTCCTTCCTTTTAAAACTGCAGAGGTTATTTTAGCTTGAAGGACTTCTGAAAGGTAACCTTACAACTATTTACAAATCTTCAGAGCATACACATTCAGCATGAAGCCCTACCAGCTCGGTAACACTTCCAAAGTGGTAGTCACCCTCAACACCAGTACTGCTTAGTGCTGGGCTGTGAGCTCACCCCAGCCCAGAGTGGTGCATCCACCATCTCCATGTCCACCTGTTCTGCAGAGTTCCCAGGCACCACCTCAGCATGCAGCACCACTCATAAAAACAAGTGCAGTGGTGAGGCTGGAAAAATTGCAGTGTTCATGGTCTCATTTGTAAACTTATGGTCTGCTGATCTCCAAGCTAAACACTCTCAGACACTGCACTGGCTTTGGCCAAACTAAGACTGCAATCTGAATGGAGTCAAAAAGACCCATTTTTGTATTACTTCAAGGTAAAAAGATTAACCCCTCTGAAAGACACGTTATCCATGCTATGCTTCAAAGGCAACTCAAATATGTGTTCTTCAGAAGTGAAGGCATAACAGTAAAGAGCCTTTTGCATTAATTTTTAGAGAATGTGTTTCTGCCTAAATTCACAAATTCCCACGTCTGTCTTAAATAGAAAGCAGTATAAACACCGGGCAAAGCAACTCCACCCTGTGCTATGAACTTAGCAGACCAGCTGCAGATCTCTGTAAGACACCAACCTCACAAATACCACACAACACATTACACTGATTTCTGCTTCACTGATAGTAAATGACTGTTTCTCCAGTGGGTAGATAGCACCTTCCACAGGCACAGTAAGCACTTCCAAGGCAAACTGCAGCAGATAAACTGCAGTGGATGGAAGGCATACTTACTTGTGTTTCTTTCAGTGCTAATTTTGACTTAAAATTGAATCTTCTGGGAAGGAACACAATCCCTAGCTGTGTGCAGTACCCACTGCCAACCAACTTACGAAGCAGAACCGCTACTGACTCACAAATGAGTTATTCATCCATCCTCCTTCTGACAAGCAGAAAAAGTACATGACCACAGCTGACAGAAGAGAAAACAAGATTAAAACAGAGGGATTCAGGAAGGGTAAGGAGAAGAATTTAGAAAACAACAAAGACTATTTGTTATACTCTGCAAGAGGACACAATGACAATAAACCACTTTTAACTAGACGTGTAATTCTGCAAATGGACAGATAACAAGCGCTGCACTGTTGTGGTATCCTGCAGTGGTAGGGAGGAGAAGAGAGATCCAGCAGGCAGGAATTGTGCAGCAAGACTCCTTTATTTAATTATTTTACAAGTCTTTTATGGACTTTTTTCTTCATAGTCTAACTGGTCAAAGGATCAGCCACCCCTTGGGGTGATTGGCTAAAATCCTAAAACATCCATTGTCAAAATATTTTTCTACTGTACTATAAACAAAGGTTTTGCAAGGTCACAGGTGTTCATAGCTTATAGAACTCTACTAATGTCTTCCGTGAGAGAGAAAAATATCTCACGGGACTGGAAAGAAGCAAGAAAAATTCTTGCTAGCAGCATATTTATATCCACACTGCACAAACAAATCAAAAAGGCCACTAATTATAAACACCATAGTATTTTGTTTGAGATTGCAAAATGAGATGCTGAAATTTCAGTAATATTTTTAAGCTTTTTTAGATTAGGCACAATCAGTGCGAGTATGAAATAGCTGTTTTGAACTAGCAAAAGAGAACTCAAGGATAGGAAAAAACTTTGTCTGTAAGTGGGAACAAGCACCAAGTGGGAACAGACTTGAGAGTACACATGGGGGTTACGGAACCTGCCATCCCAGACAGGTGTGGCTTGCAGCTAAAATATTTCAGACAGCAGTATGCAGATTTTTATGCCATCACAATTTCAGTCCCCAGACAGGTCTGAGACAGTGATATTCATGTAAGTTCTCTGAGAAGACAGCAGCCATGCCCTACCATATGGTCTGGCACAGTTCAGCACATGGGATCAGTTACAACTGTTTTCCTTTTCCCAAAATTAGCATTAAAATATAAGTGATAGCTTCAATTAGAAGTGAAGCATCTTGTCAAAAGTTTAAATTAGAAGCAATCCAGTGCTCTAAGACAATGTAAATGATACAAAAATTTACAGTTTGGTAGAGGGTATAAATACAATTAAGACTGAGAAAATAAATGAATGCATAAATAAATCAATTCCTCCACTACTGTGGCACTGTGCAGTATTTACTACCCAGGTGGATGGAGAGATGCTTATGGCATACTCATAGAATAGCGTTAAAATCACATTTCCCAGTCTGTGAGTTCATTTAAAAAAAAAACTATCAGAGAGGCTAAACTACCTTATGCCATTCAAAAAGCTTCATTAGCTAAGGCTGCTGCAAACTGGCAAAGCAGCTTGAAAAAGCCTGCTTTATTATTTAACTTCCTTGGGCTTAACACAAGATACTGACTTTTCTTTATGGTTCACCTTCCTCTCAGAGATACCATGAGATTCATGGGTTCCAATTCTAAGGGTACTGTTTTCCAAACGGTGGCAGATCATTCCATATCAGATGATCACTATCAACTGATCATGTTTTGTATCTCTGTATGTATCACTCTATGTACATATCATTCACACTGCATTATTTGGTAGAACCTGATTAAATGACATAGCGCTGGAACTCTACAGACAGTTACGTCATATGAAGTACTCAGATACACTGGAATGTAGTTAAAAGATAGGTCTTACTTTCCCATCCAAACAGCATAGCTTTCAGGGAGTTGTGGAACAAAAAGCATACTTCTTCCAGTATCAACATCTACTGCTCCAAAGCAGCCTGCTTCAGTTACTCCAAAAGTCCAGTGAAAGTAAGATTCCTAGGTTAAAACAAAATATATTCTTAGGAGAAAGACCTCACCTCTACCAGCTCTAAAAATGCACTACAGTACATATTAATTTCTATTTCCACATATCTGGAAGAGATCTCTCTTGCTTTTGGAGGGGAAGAAGTGGTTTAGGTCTAAACCTTTTCAGACTGGTTAGTTTTAGTTTAGAATAATACAAATCTCTTTGTTGGCAACTGGAAAGGATCAGAGATTAATAAGCTACCGTAAGCAGGTTAACTCAGCACAATAAACACACACTACACATTAAAATACATTCTTCCAATCTAGAATTAGGGAATGTATTATCAGGGAGAAACAATCACATCACAACAGACAAGGCAAAAGCAGAGTGCAGCTTCATTGGGTTGCAAAAGCAGAGTGCTGAAGTGAAAACCCAGCCTTCCCTAGAGAAAAGGAAGCTGCACTAGGAACAGCCCTTAGCCAAGAGTTATTTTAAGAACAAGCAAGCAAACAACAAAACACCTAACAACACAGGATTTAAGTCTGGTAAGGACAGACGTATGCTCTAGTGCCCTGAAAGGTGCATCTCCTCTAAAACCAGACTAATAACTACATTAAGATATGTGCTATCTAAAGTAGAATTTACTGAGTTTGTTCCTTCATAACATACAACAGCTCAATTAAATTCACAAAACAAAGTGCTGCAGAAACCATGCAGGATATGGGATATGCATCATTTGAGTTCTTTTACACCAACATCCCCAGAACTTGTTAAGTTCTATTTGTGACAGAAGAACACACGGGCACATAAGAGTCTAATTTAAGAAGACACATTGTAAATTCCAAGAGATAGGCTGCTGTTTTATAAAACCATAAGTATACTTTTCTATTAATTAATTCAGTTTAGGCTGTTGTTTGAGTCACAGACAAGACTGAAAGAATGAAGAAATATTCCACTGCTGTCTTCAAGGTTAGATTCAAACACTCATGAGCAGTTAAGGCCTTAAACAGGTTTAGGCCCTTTAAACCAGATAATGAGCCTGCACTAAAGCACTGAAAGTGAGAGCAACTCAAAGCTGAAGAAGCAATGTTATAAAGAAGCCAAATTATTTAAGTGAAGCAAGACAATGCACATCTGAGAGATAAAGGGAAAAGAATTTTAAATAATTTAAAAATTCACGCAGTTGAAGAGAGTTTCTCAATTTGAAGTTTTGATTCAGCTCTTACCTGGCGAAACACAATACCAGTATCAGTACAGTATCTCTGGGTTTCTTCTCCACCCTGCAGCAGAACAATTGAATTCTTCTGGACATCCTTATTCTGTCTCAGGCGTTCACACAGTCGTCTTCTGTTCAAGGCAAAGAGCGCTACAGGCACTTTCAAAGTCTCATTCCCCAGCCAAAAGGAGGGTCTAGAAGAGATTTTTTTTAATTGACAATTAATGGCAAAGACAGTGGTTAGCACAATTTAGATGCACAGTGTTCATTACTTTAGTTTAGTTCAACACTACTAACAAGAGGCTCATCACTTACGGAGAAGAGAGGTCGTACACACGCATCGCTCGCAAGCAACCATCAAGCACTGCTCACACAAGTACCAAAGGAAAAAGATGGCAACAGCAGACAAGGCTGGCTGCAGCTACAACCCACGGCACGTGACTCACTACATCCCTACAGGCAACACAACACAAAGTGACTACAGCCTGTGTCAGCTGAGGAGAGGCAAAGCAGGAGGGAAGAAAATTAGTTCTGAGTTGCTGAAAACAGAAGTGGAAGTTTACATTAAGTCTAGCAAACTACAGCAAGTCCTTCTGGAAAACTTTCAGTAGCTGAAACAGGGAGTGGAGAGAAAAGATCATGGATAGCAGACACAGGACAACAGCATTTCCCATACTCACACAGGACCTGCCAATCTCTTTTCTATGTATGTATGTTTATTCTTGCATGCACATAAGCAGCTTCAGCAGGTGACTGAACACAAACACGTGGCCACAGGAGCATGTACTGGGTACCACCACTTGTCCCTAAGGCGGCTCAAATGTGCTGAGACAGCCCAGAAAGTTTCTGAAAGATTGTACTCAACGGAGCTGCAACTGTGAGAATACAGTTTAAAAGCAGAGAGCTTGCTGTTATTAAGTAATTTCAGATGTTGAAAGTACTTCAACAATATGTGGCTGATTCATTCACATTGTTTCAGATCCATAAGTGCACTTTTTGGAGCTTTACCAGTAGAAACACCATAGCTTTTGTACAATATGAAGCAAAGGGAGGAGTTTAACCAGATGATACGAGAAGAATCTAAAAGCAGTTTGTTTTGGGGGTGGGTTTTTATGCTTAATATAGCAAAGCTGTGCTTTGGAGCTTCAGTATTAGAGATGATCAATAAAATTTATCCATAAAATCCTGTGATTTAAGTCCAATTTGTCCCTCAACCTCAGCTTCTCCAAGACTGACTGGATGGTCACTTTCTATCAGCTATGCTTTACAGGAGATGCCAGAAGGGTGCAGTTAACTTGGTACTATGTTAAGATGACAAGAAATGAACCAACCACCAAAGGACTTAACCTCAGAGGAGCAAAGCTCCACATCTTAATTATTATATAGCTTTCATAGGCAATCTGAAAGGTAACCTTTGATTTATAGCTGCATAACCTCCTAAAAGACTTTATCAACTTCAGAAATGTAAACGCTATAATTTCTTACTGCAGACACAGCATAAAAGAGCTGATAAAATATTTTATTTTATTTGCTTATAACTACTTGATATAACAGTGTAAGTAATTTTAGAAGAGAAAAGACTGCTCTTGCTAATCCAATTTTCAAATTATCTGCTTAGAAGTTCAGCTGATGGTGCACAAAACCCAAATGTGTTTATTTTTATTCCTCCCCACACACACACCTGACAACCCAGCACCAAGGCAGGTGATCATCAGAAGGGCTGCAGTCTACCTACTGCAGCACATCTGCACAGCCCAGAAGAACAGCACAAGCTTTTGTTTTGGGGTACCCATGCCCGTAGGAAGAAGGAAGCAAGTTCATAAAATCCTAGCAAAAGCTACCAGAAGTTTTGAGCCAGATAGTGAACCTTAAACTAAAAACAGGCAAGGCTTTCCAGGTACAAAGCTGTGGCTCAGTAATTCAGCAATGCACAAGAGGCTGAAAACGCTGTTCTCCAAGCATGATAATCTCTTGAAGTACATGCAAGGGCCTGGAAATCATATGCTCACCTTAAGGGACATTTATAAAAGGGAGGAGAGAACATCATCAGATACCCTTATACCATATGTTGCTCTTAGATTTTTGTATCTGCTGATTAAAAAAAAAAAACAAACAGGCAGAGGTTGTAGCACAGCCTGTCTCATGTTTTGCTTCAAAGGAAGGAAAAAAGTCACCTTCATTGCAAGTTTACTTGCTTCACAAGTTTGGGGATCTTCTGTGATTTAAAAAAAAAAGAAAAGAAGAGAGAACTCTGACCTCTCTCCTCCAGGCCTATTCCTACCCTCTGGAGCTCATAGGAAGCAGCTACAAGGGCACATTTTTATCTCCCTTAAGTCTACTATTAATGCTTTTATTACACTTAAAACCTTTGACAATCCACATGAGAATCAAGGAGAAATAATTATGTCAGGCAGCAATTCCTACCAGTAGTTTTACTAAGCCACTTTAAGTGTGCTTTTTACTGGGATCTTAATGCTAAAGCTAAAGTGCATTCTAGTGCAAAATGAAAGTTCTTCTGCACGTTTTCTCTAAGTGAAAGCATATTCTTCCTTGGACGTAACAGATCCCACCTTCCTTGTCTGAATATGATGCCACAGTATTAATCCACAGCAGAACATGGCCTCTGCAGTTGTTTTAGCCTGGCACAGTTTCTTCAGGGGCATGGCCTTGGTCCCTGTTTTAAGGCTGCTGCAGAAATCACAACAACAGAGCATGCTGGACCCTGCAGAAAGGGCTGCAGGGCCCGAGGGCTGGGCTGAGTGTTGCTGCAACTCCTGCTCTTTTCTCAGGTTCTCTGCTGAGCGCCCATGTTAACTCATACCTCAGACAGCAGGAGCTTGCCAGGCAATACACCTACCTCCCCAACTAGAATTCTGCAGAGAAAACCAGCTAAGTTTTAGAGAGAATATTCAACTTAGAGGAGCTTGCTTCCTCCACAGCTCTTGTTCTCTTTTTTCCTCCTGCAACCACCCAGATGGCACCTCCATGGATGGACTGACAACATGGCAGAACACCCACAGATGCTGCTTTGCCTGCAGAGGTCCGGTCACTTGGCACACATGAACCATGCATGAGCTTTCCACAGCTAACACAGAGAGCTCTTTTCAGAGGCAATACTGAATTTAAGCCTTACAAAAAGGCGTATGGCTGTACACCTGGCTTTCCATGGCAAATAAAAATTGGGAAAGAGAACTCTCTTAATACTCAAGATCACAAGAAAAAAATGTCACACACAGGACTGGCTGTTCAACAACTTGTCATAAATTGAATGGGTGCACGTATGTAACTGCCTCACAAATGTATAAACCCTACAAATACACATGCAATTACAGTGTAAGCAGTGTAAAACTATGTTATTTGCCTTGGAACAAAACTGCCACAAAATTCTCTCTAGAGAAGAAACTACAAGCTTTTCATTTTGGTCCATGATCTCTAATCACTCAGTTTTATCCCACAAGACACACAAATCACAGAATCATAGAATGGGTTGGAACAGACCTTAAAGATCATCTCATCCCAAGCCCCTGTCATGGGCAAGGACACCTCCCACTAGACCAGGCTGCCCAAGGCCTTGCACAGCCTGGCTTTGAACACTGCCAGAGCTGGGGCATCCACAGCCTCCCTGGGCAACCTGTTTCAGTATCTTACCACTCTTACAGTTAAAAATATCTTCCTAATATCTGGCCTAAATTTCCCCTCTTTCAGTTTCTACCCATTACTCCTTGCCCTATCACTGCAGTTCCTGATGAACAGTCCCTCTCCAGCTTCCCTGCAGTCCCTTCAGATACTGAAAGGTGCTTTGAGTATACACACAACCTTCCCTTCTCCAGGCTAAACAGCCCAAATTTTCTCAGCTTGTCTTCTCAGGAGAGGCACTTCAGTCCTCTGATCAACTTTGTGGCCTCCTCTTGACTTGCTTCAGCAGAATTATCAGGATTGAATTAATACAACACATTGGCCAGTCTTTTAAGGTTGGTTTCTTCTGTTAGCACAAGAACTCTCCATCTCCAGCCACAAACTCAACCCAAAACTTTCATGTAAAGTTACACACTTGATAAAGAAGTGTATTTGGTACAAGCATTGCTTTGTAGTGCATGCCTCTTTGAAGTTATGCAAGCTTCTGCAAATAAACCTTAGCCAGTGTCAAAGTGGATACTTGCAAGAACAAAACAGGACAAGAGAAGCTCAGCTTCATTTTTTTCTCCAGTCTGGTACCAGCATTCAACCACTGCTCAGTCTGGTAAAGGCCTCCCACAGTAGCTGATAGTTTCCTGCTGGCTGTCACATACAATTTTTATGATCACTTAGGCCCAAGCTCACAGACGAGCTCTTTTATTTTATTATACTGCAAGTGAAATATAGCTAGGAACATTAAACTACATCTGTTTGTTTAAAGGATATTTTTCTTTTGCCTGGAGCTGCTGATTTTCAATATTTATTTCAGAAGTTTTGTATTTTCAGAGAGCTTACATTTTGGCGCCATATGATCCATCTAACATTTTGGATGTGTTGTAAAGCAACCACCAGAACACACTGGTAATCAAAAATCCTATTTTATTTCTGGTTTTCCTACCATTTTTCAGTTAACCTTTTGTACTTCTGGATTTTTTGAGCAGAAAATTCATGGGTCTGCCATTTCTGTTCTACTGAGATCCCACAGAGAGGATCCAGATTTCAATGAACATGAGAAACCACTGAAACTACGTTTCAGTAAATTATCACTTGTTTACTGAGTGGGCCTTATTTATTTGTTTGTTTTGAGCAACACATTCATCAACATCAGCGTGAAGCCTAAACAATTTCCAATGCTGTTTCCACATCCCATATGTGAAGCGCAAGAGGCCCATGCTGTAACAGCAGCACAAGGAAATAGGCGATACAACCAAACAGTAAAAGCAACTACGGCTGTTCAAGATATAAAGCGGGTATTTTCTTCACGGCCAGCTCAGTGCCCCTTGTAAAGTTGACAGCTTGAAGTCCCGGCGCCGCTCCGTGTCCCTCCTACCTCGCCGGCCCAGGGGCCCCGGGCAGGTGCTGCCGGGGCAGGGAGCGCCCGCACAGCGCTGCGGACACCAGGCCCGGACGGGACCCGCAGAGACCCGGGTCACAGCCCAGCCCCAGCCTGACCCGTGCTTGGTAACTGTGGAAACTGCCCCCTTCGTTTTGATACACTTGTAATGGCACCTTCTTACAGCACGGGAAGAAATGGCTGACTTTTGCTATAAAATGTGGGAGAACCCTTGTGCTATGTAATCCAAGCTACCTTTAAGCATCACTTCCAAACCTAAGACAACTTAAAGGATAACCCACGGCTGGGGACGAGGCACTGCGAGCCGACCCGCCCGTGGCACCCCTCACAGCTCTCTCACCGCCCCGCGCAAAACCCGAAATCTTTTCGGGGAACCCCGGCGCCAGCCTTATGCCCTGCCTGCCCGACCCCCGGCCCAGCGGGTCCCCCGCGAGTCCCCGCCGGCCGCGCCGTGCCCCTCGCAGGGAGCGGGGTGCCGGAGGTGCCGGGTCCGGCGCGCACTCACCCCGCCGCCGCAGCCATGTTCCCCCGCCGGCCCTGCGCGGTCACGTGGCGGCGGCGCCTCGGCGCGGGGCGGGAGCGGCCCCGCCGCGCTGCCCTCACGGCCGCCCCGCCGCGCCCCGCGCTGCCCTCACGGCCGCCCCGCCCCGCCCCGCGCTGCCCTCACGGCCGCCCCGCCCCGCCCCGCGCTGCCCTCACGGCCGCCCCGCCCCGCCCCGCCCCGCCGCGCCCCGCGCTGCCCTCACGGCCGCCCCGCCCCGCCCCGCCCCGCCCCGCGCTGCCCTCACGGCCGCCCCGCCGCGCCCCGCCCCGCGCTGCCCTCACGGCCGCCCCGCCGCGCCCCGCCCCGCCCCGCCGCACGCAGAGTTACCGCCGGGACAGCCTGACCTCTGGGGTGCGGGCCTGTGGGACCCTCTGTGGCTGCCTCGGCCTCTCCGTGTGTGCTGGCTTCTACGAAACAACTCCAGCCCTCGAAGCCAATATAACATAATGTAAATACAACCTTTCACAGCGATTGGTGCCCTACCACTGACCTCTCCTAAATAAACGGTTGCTCAAAAATCCCCTTAATGTGCAGTTCTGCTGTAATCCCTGGAAGAGATGTTTACAACCTGCATTTTGGAGTGGAGAAGGTGTTTTAAGAGTAGCCTTGGGGCATGGTGTGCTGGAGCCATCGCCAGCCCTTGGGCTCGCCCCACTCTGCTGGCTTTTTCCTATTCACATGGATTTCATCAGAACTCGAAATTACTTGTTCTTGCCTCAAAATTACTTGTTCTTGCTTCAAAATTACAAGATACCTGAAGAAACTATCATAGTCCAGGGTTCACATGTCAAGTAACTGAATGCAGTTGCAAAAGCAAATAACCAGGAGCATGAAACACCAGGTAAGGAATGAGAGATTGGAGCTCTGCTCGGTGACGTGAGTACAGGGTCCGCTGCTGTGTGCAGCAATAAAACAGCTATAAGTGCAGCTCTCTTAGGTAACCTCCAGCAGGTAACCCTCCCTCCCTGGAAAGGAAGTGTGAGTCCTTGCTCTGGGGCTGCTCAGTAATGCCACTGCTCTGTTGGTCTGGCACTGATCTCAAAATAAAGTACTGTGATATCTGAAATATTTGGCTATTGCACATGGAGGGTCTGTTTCCACCACAAACGCTCGGGAAAGAGAGGAATGCAGGGCAGTGAGAAGGCAGAGTATGATCATAAAATACATGGATCTTAAAGTTCATGTGGTGTGTTATGGAAAATCAGTGCACTTTTACTAAGACACATGCACAATTATACCCCTTTTTCTGATTTGGTCATATTGTCCTCTAGAAGTTGTGAGCAAACTGCAGCTACTCGTGCACAGCTGGCTCTGGAGTGGTGTGTGAGAGCTGCAGGGCAGTCACAGGCAAAGATTGATTTCAGGAAGTCTGAATAAGAGCATGTAAATTGATAAAACTAGAAAAGCAGTCATTCTCTAGCTCTTTATGTTTTTAGGCCCTAGAGTCAGAGACCTTTAGTACAAAATACATAATGAAAAGTTTCTTTCATGAACTGCACATTTGACAAGTAACAATCTTGGGGTCCAGATTGATGGATAAAGCTCCATTTTAGAAATAATTGGTAAGTTGTTGAATTTCAAGAAACTTCCTTCAGTTTTTTGCAGACTGAAAAAAAATATTACTATGAACTGTAGTGAAATACTTTACTGCTTTCAGTCCCCTAGAGAGGCTCCCTTCTGCTTAGGCTCCAGCAGAACCACTGGGAGGAGGCAGGAAAGCTCACTTTGCTTTTCCTTCTCCTCTCAGGACTAGATAGAAAAGACTAAAGCCTTCAAGGCACTCATCTAAATACTGTCATTAGTGGCTTTGGGCATTCATCCTTTCCTGCTCCCCTTTGCCTACCCCTGCATTTGCCCTCTGTAGAGGTCTCCTGCATTGAAGTAGCAGCTCTCTAAAATGAGTTTTCTGGGTCTCTATCCTGTTTAATTTCCTTGTTGGTCATTTTACCTGCCTTCCAAAAACAATCACCACATTTAGAAGTTACCTGCAGTGTATTAAATCTCAGCAGGAAATAAGACTACATTCATTAAGGGGGAAAAAAAATGTTATTACCTGAAATATCCTGTTCTTCTGTCTCAGGATTTGAAAGAATGAAACTCCTACACTGTGCACAACTTAAACTCATTTGCAAGGTGGCTATACTTGAAATGCCAGCCACAGGAATGACACTGGCTGCCAGACTGGGAGCAAGCCCAGCTTTATTGCACACACAGTCAATTCTGATTCTCTCCATGCTGCAATGGACTCTGCAACGGAGAGGGATAAACCTTAATATCTGAGAGGCTTCATTTAGAACATTTCCCTCTACACCAAGGTTTGACTGACCATTACTGTCACTGATCTCCCAGCAGGACTCTCTCCATGATCAAGAACATCCTCTCTCCTGCTGAAGACCTCATTTTGCAATTCAGGCAGCTTCAAAATTCCCACTGTAGCAGTTTGGATGTACAAAAGATGCAAGACTGCAACATGTGATGGGATTCTGCACTAGCCCTCTGTATTTTAACTCTTCATACTGCTGTCCAGGATCTTAGAGTTCAGCATCATCAGTGCTGATTGCTTCTATTATCTCAGCTGAAAAGAAATAATGTTAGGTTAATAAACTTCCTTTTATTACATGAAAATTACACAACTGTTGTGAATACAGGTCAAGGCATTTGCTCCTGGTTTTAGAGTACAATAGATAAAATCCAAAGTTAGCAAGGGCAGATACAGCCCAAATATGAACTAGGGGAAAAGGAAGGATGCTGCAGCTGTAGTCACAGCAATTGCTTGGGGAGCATCACCTCTCTTTCTGCCCTCTAGCCTAGAGTGATGTGAAATAGTGGAGCTAAATACTCTCTGACTGCTGCAGTGTCTGAACTTCTCTCCTGCTTTGGAAAAACACAGTTGTTGAGAGACCAAATCATCCGGGACTGCCAGGAAGGACCACAGAGCTGCGCTGAGAACATGGCACCACAGTAAGAAGTCTTGAGCTGCCAATACCATGACATGAAGTGGGGAACCGGGTCTAATGCTCAGTGACAAAGGTCACTGTCCCTAGTAAATCCGTACCTGACATATGTTTTCAATACAAGTTTCAACAGATTTTCTAAATATCTAGAAAGTTTCTGTATCATGCGTGCAACCACAAAAAGAGAAATAATGGGAAATGCTGGTTTATCAAAACAAAAATTTTTATAAGTTCGGCTTGATTTGGTTTTCTGCTGATTATTCCTCCAAAATTTTAGACGATAGAACATTGCTGGGTGAGGTACTCTGTAACCTTCTTCACTTGAATGGGGGAGTACTGGCTAGTGTGGTAGTGCAAGTGGCTACAGCCACTCTGACCCCAGAGGAAAATTCCAGACTGCATGCTTTGGTGGTCAGGTACCAATGTTTGAAGCCTGTCTCCGTGGTTAGGGTGAGATCCCATCACCGCTTGGTGCAGTTATTTACATGTTCTATGTTGATTGGTTCTTGTTTTCCCCTCCCTGTTTTATGTATGAAGTTGTAAATATTCATTTCCCTTAGTTAAATATATATTTTGTTTGTACTAGTTTGAAAACAAACCAGTGGAAGGCACCAAGTCAGAATAACAATTTAATGGGGAAATTAAAGAAAAGGAAAAAACTAAAAGAAAACACTGGTTCAAACTGACAGAGTCAAGATACAACCTGAGTCCCTGTTAGGCAGGGTGGTGGTTGCAGTCTGGTAGAATGGTGGCTGCAGTCCTCTGAAGCGGTGATCCTGTAGTAAAGGGGCTGCTCTTCCTCAGAAAGTCCAGTGGTGGCTGTGTAGCTCCTGTCCTCTGGAAATCCAGTGGAAAGGGTTCTTTCTGGTGTTCAGAGTCCCAGATTATATCCACGATGGGATGCTTGGTTCCTCCCTCTGGGTGGAGCATCTCACAATGGGGTGATGAGTCATGAGGCCAAGTGTTGATTAGGTTCATTAACAGAAGATAGTCCGGAGGGAGTTATCTCTGAGTCATGCGGCAGGACAATGATGGGCCATTAACAGAAAGATAGTCTGGGGGGAGGAGGCAAGGAAACACTGCCCCACCTGGTTTCAACAGCTCATGGGGATGGTAATGGAATACACTGCAACCCAGGACATAGTTCTAGAAAGTTCTGTACGTGTCAACATCCCATTGGTTACTTCCTCTAATCCCTCCTATGTGTTATCCCCATTGGCTCCCTCACTGTCAACCCCGCCTCTTTTGCCCCATCCCATTGGCTGTGACCATTATCACCGCCTTTCTATCCCTCAGTATAAAATCCCTGGACCCTCTATCATTTGTGGCTCTTCGTCCCTAGTCCTTTCACAGGAATAGGCCTTCACATGGAATCTGTATGATGAGTCCCCTCTCTCCTTCTTTGCCTCTGCCCGCACCCCTGACAACTAGCCCAGGAGTAGCTCCCTCGGGTGCGGAGCTCACTCTCTACCCTTTTGTGTGTGGAGCCACCTGAATCAGAGGATGCAGCCAGACCTCCGGGCTTCTTTTGTTTTCCTGGCTAGCATGCCCTTGGGCTAGGCAAAGAAAAACAGATAGATTTTGTACATATTTGAGTCAAAGTCTTTCATACGTTGTAGGATCAGCTGTAAGTCCAAAGTAATTATACAGACTGCTATGTTAAAACGTGTTAATACTGTGGGGTTTTTTAATAGAATCATTCTACAGGGACCCCCACTGCCTTTGTTTGACATAATGGCCATAAGTCTTTAATGTGGAATTAAGATTACAAGGTCCCTTCAAAGTGACAGATTGAACAAAAGCATCTGCCTTTGGCATTTTCATCATGAAATGATTTTGAGTAAATTTTCCCTCAAGCACTAACTGTACACTGCTGTATTGATCTTTTGGATCTTGAAATAAAACTGTGATTTTCCCAAAGCCTGCTTGAACTAAATTATTATAAAAGACAAGAAAGGTAAAGCATTACCTTGCCTCATTACTCTCACCATTGACTTTCAGTTAAGAGTAAGAAAATCTAGTATATTCAAAATGTGCTCATCAAGGATCACATAGTCTAAGGTAGCTTCTCCAGCTATTGTTTGATCTTCACAAAAATGTATAATTTTTGAGGTTGTTTCTTTTTTTTAGGTTCATTAGTATAGACTGTAATTGTTTCATTTAAACCAATCTGCCCACCAGTATTTTTAAGTTGCTGCCACAGAAACTACTATCTCATCAAAACGTATTAAAACAGTGCTATCAAAAGTGTTTCAAAGGCTTCCTTTTATAGAGGTTTGGGTTGTCACTTTTTTTAAGAATTAGTGGCTGTCATGGGTTAGCAAGCATAGTCCCGGAAGTGATGTTCTTGCTAAGGGGTGCTGACAGCTTCCTCTGTGACCTGACCTGACAGAACCTATCAGATGGCCAGGTTGAATATGGACAATTTTTTAAGCCACTTAAAGTTGTGACCGCCTCTGTGATCCACACTTAAGAATAGACAAACCCTGGGGGCAGAGGCCGGTCTCGTTTCCGGTGCTGGGACGCTTTGGGCCCCGTGTGGGGGCTGGCGGGCCCAGCCCAGGCCCTGCTCGGGCCAGGCCGGGCCAGGCCACGGCCACCCTGGAGCTGATGGGCCCCGTTCCACCTGCGGAACCCCCCCCTTCCCCCCCATCCCTGCTGTGGGCAGCCGGAGCGGCCCGGCTCCCCCTCTCCAGTGCGGCCAAGATTCAGCTGAAGCTGCCCTGCTGTCTGGCAAAAGAACGTGTGACCAACAGCGATAATTGACATTCCAGCTGCAAGGCCTGGGTGAGAGTAACCCTTTTAGTGCTGTGAAGAGCTGAAAACCTGAGGAAAGAGAAAGAGGAGATGCTTAAAGCTGAAATTCTGTTGTAAAGCTATGATGCATCAGAGTACCCGTTGTAATTTCATGAAGGCATGGGGGGTGGAGCATTCAACTTGTACTTGTGAGCAAAAGCACCTGTGCTGGGATAGGCAGATGCTGAAGCTGCTGTAATTTAATGAGAAGTTTGAACGGGAGAGATGGAAGCGATGAGGACTTTTGCTCCAAATGAAAAAGGAGAAAACCTCAGTTCCTAGAGATGCTCCCAGAGATAGTCCTAGAGATGAAGATGAGGAGGACCCTTTGCTCCCAGGGAAGGAGAAGGGCCTCTGTTCTTAAAGATGAAATGCTCCCAGAGATGGGTGAAGAGAACTTTTGTTTCTGAACAGCTCAATCTTAAATTTATACCCCAGTAATTCAAGAGTGGACCTTCGAAAGCAGTTGTGGGAAAAGTTGCAAGTTGTGGGAAGGGACTCACATGCGAGCAGAGAACCAACCCAGGCGGCTGTCTCGTTGTGATGATGTTTTCATAGCATGGACAAGAGAGACTCCTCTTCCTAAATGGACTGAACAAGGTTATTATGGAAGTGGTAACAGACTGAACATCTTAAGGCTTGTCTTTTTACATTGTCAGTGGGAGAAGGGAGGAAGGAGGGGGGAGGAAAAGTGTTCTGAAGGTGTGGTATGATTTTTTTTTTTCTTCTTTTAGGTCTGTTATTAAACTTCTTTATATTCTTTCAAGTTTGGTGCCTGCTTTGTGTTTCTCCTAATTCTTATCTCACAGAAGGTAAACAGTAATGAGTATTTTGGACCAAACCACTACACTAAATTGGTGTTTCTGCCCGGTTACAAACCAAACCCGCTACAGTGGCTAATGTGATTTCTCTGTAATGCTTCTCTAATATCTCTGGCAGCTTGAAAGAATCAGTTTTTGTATATTGCAGCATATTGGTTTGCTTCAGTACAAGTAAACTTCTCAATGATTTTTCAGTCTGTTTCCTCATATTATTATGTTTTTTGCTAACCCACAGGCCAGGAAGGCACAGTTCATGTCTGTCTATGTGTCCTTTGCCTAGTGTCCAGCACCATGGCTCCTTTTTGGTTTTCTAAGAGTCGGGTGTACTTGTACTGCATTAAAAATGTGACATGAGTGGAGTTCAGTCATGGCTAATTGCCAGGTATAAGAGATAAGCCACTATCCTGTATGTCCTCTTTTATAACTGATACTAGTTAGTATGATAGATGAACATTTTTGTTTATTCTAAGTAAGTTTTAATGAGCATACTGTAGTGAAATTTTGCAACAGTGGATTTAGGACATGAATGTAGTCAGTATCACTGAAACTATTTCCCCGACAGCATCACCAAAGTTACAGCAGACACCACATCTGGGAACAAAATTCCTTCACATTCCTCGTGATCTATTTCTTCAGCATTTCTCACTTTCAAAAGCACAGCCTGTTTTTACAACAAGGAGTGGCTCCCTCGTAGTATTTTGAAGGGCACAACCAAAGGTGCTTTGCACCACCTTCTACGGTAGAAGCGTGGGAAGAGGCTGCTGAAGCTTCTGGACTGTGTTACAGAAAATTTGTCTGGCCTGCACATACGAACATACACCATTTGTAAAATGGGAAAGCACCACTTCTCTTGCAAGTTCCTGTGGATATAAATATGCTGCTAGCAAGAATTTTTCTTGCTTCTTTCCAATCCCATGAGATATTTTTCTCTCTCACAGAAGATATTAGTAGAGTTCTATAAGCTATGAACACCTGTGACCTTGCAAAGATTTGTTTATAGTACAGTAGAAAAATATTTTGACAATGGATGTTTTAGGATTTTAGCCAGTCACCCCAAGGGGTGGCTGATCCTTTGACCAATTAGACTATGAAGAAAAAAGTCTATAAAAGACTTGTAAAATAATTAAATAAAGGAGTCCTGCTGCACAATTCCTGCCTGCTGGATCTCTCTTCTCCTCCCTACCACTGCAGGAAACTGCAACAAGTTCCCTGTGGTACCATGAACTTACCTGAACCCTTGCAATACACTGTACAGTTTTAATACAGAACATGTTTACAAAGCTCATTTTTTCTTTCATTAGTGTCTGCATACTATACTCTCTACTCAGTGCATAACAAATCCCCTAACAAGCTTATAATATGCATATGTAAGTATTTTCTCAAAAGATTAATACCTTCAGGTTTTTGCAGATTATGATCCATATCTTCACACCGATTTAAAGTCAGATTTCCCACATTTTTGGTAAGAAAATCCTCTTTAATTATTGTTTATCTGGAATGTATTTTCCACTCTGAAATCTTATAATAAAATTGTAAGCCACTGGTTTATCAAGATCTGTATGTTGTTGATGATGAAGAAATTTCTTTCTCTTACACAGACATTTTAGAATTGTCTGAAATGAGTTCTTTCAGGCTTTTCATGGGCAGCATTTCTTTTTCTGCTTGAAAGTCCTACCCTCCTTGCTAGGAAAGAAAGGCATGCTTCTGATGCTGCCCTCTAATGCTAGGAACCACTGCTCCTGCAGCTTTTCCTTTCTTGTGCTGCTCTGCAGAGTGGCAACAGTCAGTCTAGGAATGACAGCACAGTTGCCATGTCTGCCACTGAATGAACTTGGCCCTTCCTAGCCAAAAGTCATCAGTGCTTCTGCCCCAAAGTACTTCCCAGCGCTGGCCCTCAGTGCCAACTGCAGATGATGAGATAAATTACTTCCTTTTCCTGCAAACCACTCGTCTAATCTCCTCTGCATCTGACTGGAAATCTAACCCAGCTGGCTCTTGCCTTCAATTTAAACCTAAAAAACCCCAATTTATAAGTAACTGGCCATCAGATTATCTAATCACAGTCTATGTCCTGGGACTGCAGCACTTTTTCAGTTTGGTCAGACCACTTAACACTACCCAGTGTCCAGAGCCCCCCCTCATGAGCCAGCTTTAACCTGGGAGCTTAGGAAGGACCAGGGGGACTGTGCAATAACATACTAGAGGACAGAGAAGATAAAAAAACTAGTGCTTGTGAATTCATTATCTTTTGAACTGTAAAAAATGGCTGTTTTACACAACCACTCTCTCCCCTAAAGATGCTACACAGCCTCTCTCCAGGCTGTGGAAACTGTGCCAAAAGCACAAAGTTCACTAAGGATGTTATCCTCCTCTTTGTGTTTTAATGAATCAACTGTCTAACATTTATTTTAAAAACTGATCATATTTACAGGCATTTTTCAAAGACTACCAGTTTGATGAAAGTGTGACTCAGTTTATTGCAGAGACAGCCCTTGTTTGCAGAGTGTTTAGGGGCACAGGCTGGCAGCCTCCCTGTACAAGTCACACTGGGCACAGTATCTACAAAGTGACTTGGATGCGTGCATGAAAATTAGGCTCAATGGGAGTCAACTTGGGCAACAAAAATAGTATCTACAGTCACTATCTTCTGCTGCCTAACCTCTAAATTCAAATCTCATTGTCTGTTTTTAATTTTGCACTCATGCATATAGAGGTGATTTCTAAGAAATTATTACTTGGCATCTCAAAAACTTTTTTGCTAAACTACCCTTTGGTTCTGTACAAGTTTAAGCTATTGTGAGGACAGCTTCTCTTGGTTCCCATCAGCACTGGCAGTGTTAATGCCACTTGTGCAAAGGAGATTCAGAAGAGAAGCTCAAAGAATGTATGTGGTTTAACTGTGTGTGTGTGTGTGTGTGGCATTTCCAAGCATCCTGTGTTTCAGGTGGCATCTGTCTGCATCCTTGAAAATAAAAAGGCTCATACAGTTTCACTAATGTGGTGGTACAGCTGTGCCATTTTTTCTGCCTCAAGCTTTGACAGGCATCTTTGTATTCAGGGGCCCTGTTTGAACTGTTGCCTGGTGTCCTTGCTTTGTAGGATGGTAGGAGAGGTTTTTGGGTTTTTTGGCTTTGTTTTGTTTTCATTTTCAGAAAAAGTGGTAACTTTTTTTGCGTCTCTTACTGTTGACAGTAACTTCTCTAGTCCAGGCTCATGTCAGATGATGGCCAGAGACAAAGGATTCCACTTCAGAAAGTTGTGTGGGTTCTCACTGAGTCCCAGAGCTGGGGAGATGCCAAGCAGCAATAAAGTGCAGGCTTCACCCTGGGATGCTGTTGTGGCAGGCAGCCTGCTCCCCTCCAGCCCCAGCTTCTTCTCAGTGCTAACTGTTAGGGGTTTATGCTGAATATCAGGAGATCTAAAGCAGGTACAAACCAGAACAGTTCCAATATTAAAAGTGACCCAGCAGTGCTCGTTTAGGACATGGCCTTGTGCGTTTACTTCCTGCTGAATGCATGTTTTAACTGTGCAGCACCCCTTTGGTGATACCACTCTTACTCTTGTATGAGAAAGGGCAGAAAAGGAATAATGCTGCTTTCCCAAGACCATAAAGAGATAATTTTCACTTGTTTCCAAAGATACAAAAAACAGAGAAGGAAAAACCTCTTCAGGCCCAGGCTTCTTTTTGAAAGGGCATTTTTCTTGGGGCATTTGGGTACTGTCCACCAGCTCATCACGAGCTGCGGGCTGCGCCCATCTCCCTCGCTGTGTGAAGTTTTACCAGTTTCACTTTTCTGCAGTAAGAATGGGAAAACAAATCACTGAGACACACAGCAAAGTAGGCCCAGTGACATGCTGACTAATGGTGCTTTGACATCATCCAATAGATTTTATAGAGATTAAGGTCCCATCAGAAATTTGTCAGCAGTAGTTTAGAAAATACTTGCTGAAGATTTGCAGTTAACAGCTTTGTGGGTGTTTGCTGTTTGGCTATCTACCTAAACAAACAGCTGGTGCAGCTGGAATCAAGTCAGGAAAGTTGTTACTAATTTAGATTCTTCGGGCATGTCTCTGCTCCAGGCACAGAAATTACTCTGCTGGAGCATACTGGTACCCCAGCTATTTTTAAACCACCTAGCTTGGTACTGGAGGAAGTAAGTTACAGTAGCACAGAGCTCATCATGGATTCATTTACCCAGTTTTTTGGCTCAAATATTAGTGCCAGCAAGATTAACTAAACCCTTTTAAAATTAGAAAAAGGAGATAAAAGGACTTGATTCAGTAACAGTCTTATCCAGAGAGAAAACTCACAGGTGCTTGCACTAGAAGCTATGACAGGCTACATTGATGAAGACAAGAAGACAAGAAGCTTAAATTTGCTGTAGTGGACAACGAGGTGAGGGATGGGGGGCAGGGAGCCAGTAAATACTGTGCCTGCTGTGGAGAAGGGTCTGGCCTTCACTGCAAATCCTCTATGTCACTGCAAATGGAAAATGTCACATGGGAAAAAAGGAGACTCCTATTAATAAAGAGTCATTGGGGTAATGTACACTAGAAGAGGAGGAGGGATTGTGTCTGGACTTATCTGCAAGGAGCTGTAAGTGCTGCAAGAGCTCTGACTTCCTGCTTCTGGAAGACTTTTCTAACTCCAGTGTTAAAGTTCAGGGACCTTTCCCACATTCCCAGTGCTAGCTGGCAGAACCACCCCTTTGTAATGATTTCTTTTTAACAGTGACTTGTTTAATGCATGTGACTCTTGCCTATTAGGAGCTGGTCAAACAGGCAGGAAATAAGCCAAAGCAGTCAAATGCTCACTGTGTGGTAACTTTGAAACATAGATTTAGAAGAAACATTAAGATTTTAGTTATAGGCTAGCTGTGTTGAAATTAGAGTAGGAAGGAATTTGGGCCCAGCTACAGTTAATTAAAATAGTTAGAAGAGCTGGACCTGAAATGGGTTTTAAGATGTTAGTAACTGATTACCAAATAACTGATGATCTGTCATTTGCATGTTTGCTTAGCTGTGCTTAGAACGAGGAATAGAAACTTCGATAAGTTGGTGTAGGGAACAAGGACAATTACCAATTTCCTCCCTTGGTGGGAACCCATTCAAAAGTTACGCAAGAGGAAACTTAGAGGTCACTAAAGTAATTAGGATTGTTCAAGTTCAGAAAGGCAAAAAGGCCAAAATGAGGAAGATGAGTTACTTCATCTTTTTTAGGACCACTGACCCAATTCAAGACCACCGACTCAATTCAGAACACACACTATGCATGCTTAATGACATTTAAGCTCATTTCCATATGAAGCGGAGAATGGGAGGTGTTAATGTTATGAATATGCATTTGTATTTTGGATATTCATAATATGTGGAAATAAAAAGTGTCGTGTTTGCTTGGATCGGGGCCCTGCGTCTTAGGGAGCTATCCCACGCAGTGCCTGGTGCCAAATAAAACATACACTTTCTAACTCTAAACTGTTAGAGAGTTTTTGTCCGTCTCAGTTGGATGTCAATATTAGATCGATATTTGTATTTTGGCAAATCAACTTCTGACCAAGAGGAAGGACATAGCCCCACTCACCCGATAACCTGTTGACCTACCCCTAATCTGAGATTTATGCCCCTTGCTAGCTTGAGAGGCAGTGAAAATAAAAAGTGCAATAAGCAAAAATGTAAAATATAAAATGGAAATATCCAGTAAACTTCGGACCTCAAGCAGGAGCCACACTACTTGCTGGGATTGCAATCTGTCAGAACAGGACTTGCTGGAAAAGCAGTGTCTTGTAAAAAACTGCCTTCTTGTTCAGAACATTTAGGGCCCTGGCTAAGGCACAGACTGGGGCTAGGTCCTCACAAAAGTAAAAGTGAAGACTAAGGGGCTGTACATTAAGAAGCCTCCCAAAGCTATGCCAGCCAAGTCCAAAGGGGACGACAGTAGAAAATGTATCCAGCTATTAAACGGAGAGAAGCACAGGCCCTACAGCACACCACAGCAAGAATGAGCAGCGTCATTGCTGCAGCACAGCAGGAGCCTTGCAGGCTCTAATGAGACAGGCTGACTAACAGGGAACGGATATGGGAGACGGTCAGCAGGAGCAGGCCTCAGCCTTGGAACCGAGCCCAAATTCTGTAGCAGAGAGTAATAATGAGAAAGGCAAGATCAAAGGAGACAGCTCTAACAAAGAGGTGAAAGAGATGAGTAAAGACATGCGAGCACTTACCAAGCACTCGGCTCCTCAGTCCTTGCTTCCCGCTTGACCTCATGTTCTCCTGACTCTCTCCCATCATCTTTGTACAGCTGAGCCTGGTGAGCAGGGCCAGCCTGTAGCTGAGCTAGTGTGGGTATGTACAGCACGCCTGCTTGATACATCCATAGCCATTATGCATGGGTAATTTTTATTACCCAGGGGCATTTCTCTTTTACATATCCCTAGCTCAAATTTTACTGAAATCATTTTCTTTTTTATTGGCCTCTTACATTGTTAGAGTGCCCATGATTTCCCCAAGGTTAGATGATGAATGACAACACATCATACAAAGACAAAATACAGGCATTTGCCAACTATAAAACGGATTTTTTTTATTTGATATGTTTCCTTTTCTTGTGCAACAATGATAAGCAACCTTGATGGGATGAACAGTACAAATAGAAGTTTAACAAGCTCTCTTCTGAATCCAGGATCACACAAAATACAGATTTAGTAAAGATACTAGATTTCTACTAACATGATGGAGCTTCAGAACATGGAGTAACTATTATAAAGACAATTTCAAATATAATCAGCTGGGTTCAATTCTGCAATTAGTTGTGCCTGGGCAGCCAGCTGAGTCCCTGAGAGGTTCCAGTGACCTTAGTAAAATCAGTGGGAATCTAGAGACATAACCTTTAATCTCTACACTATCAAATGCAGGCTCCACTCCTCATCAGTTTAAGGATCTCCTTTTCCCATGGCCTCTCCCTTAGGCCAGCAGCACAAACACCAAACAGGCAGTACTGCCCCTTTCCCTCCCACCCTCCCATCTCCTTGTGAGCACTTGATAGCAGCAATAGCTCCCAGCCAACCCAGTGCTGGAGGCAGCTTTTGTACAGACAGTATTTTCTGTTCAAACAGGCATTCCCAGCTGCTCCTGGGGAACAGAACATGAATATCACCGCTTTTCTGGCTGAAGCCGTGTGATCTAAGCCAAGCTTCAATCTGACCAATAGGTCTTTCCTTAAAAAGCCAGGCAAGAAGCAGCAAGCAATGTGTGGGTGCCCACAGGCAGGTACCTGGGGTGACAGTGCTGCTGCACGTGCAGGTGGAAGAGGTTCAAGGACATTATTAATCCAAACATAAGAACAGATGTTTCCTCTCAAACATAATGCAGTTTACATGGGCAGCAGCGATTTGGCCTAAAAAAAAAAAAACCAAAAAGACAAATTTATATTCAGATTAGAAAAATAAAGTAAAAGAGAGATGATTTGAACTATTATGTCAAATACTTCCAGAAAATCCAATTATCAAAATGTCCAAGTGAACACTGCTATACTCACTGGTCTGAAGGTGAATATTTTGGGGGTAGAATGGTAGGATATGCAAATACCAAGTGCTCCACACACTCCAGAAGTACTTCTAATCAAATACTATTCACCCACTTATCCATACCTGTCCATACCCATCCTTACCTATCCACACCACACTGAAGGGAGAGCAGGTAGCCAATTTTACCTCACCACCTTCAGTCCTGGCTGCTGAGGGTAATGAGCTGCCATCTCAATTTTATCCCCCTTTTTGAAGAACAGATCCCAGTGAAGTTCACTGAAAGACTTCAGCTGACCCAGGGCTTTGGTTGATCCTTCTACCCTAATATCTTCTATTACTAGGATGGGTAAAAAAGAGATTCTTTTGTTAAAAAAAATACCAGAAGAACAAAAAAATCCAGCAGAATAGAATTCTGAAGTATCAAACATAAGTAACAGGGCTCTAAGGAGAAGGATGAAGGAGAAAGCATAAATAAGATGTAACCCAGAAGGACCTTTGAAACAAGTTACATGCCTGAACTTTTGAACTCAATCTTCCCACTGTACTACCATGTATAAAAATGGTATGATTGATGGGCCTGAAATTCACATTTCAAATTTTGCAGGTGAGATTAAATTAGAGAAAATATCCAAACCATTTCCAATACCAGAGAGGTGTTAGATTGATTATACTCTTGGATTAATAAATGGTAATTGTAGATGCACAAAGACTTTTAGGTCTTCAAGCAAAGGACTTGCAGAAGAAATAACTATTATTTGGAAAGGCACTGGAGCAATCTACCTAATAAAAGAGATAAAGCTTACAGTGCAATATTGTTAAGGTTTTCAGCCAATGTACATATGAAATGAAAAAATAGAGAATCAGATTGCAAAAGGAAGAATGGAGAGATAAAAGGAGCCACAGTTTTATTTTGTGAGGCACTGGTTAGATGTCAATCACTTCAATGTCAATCACTTCAATCACTGAAATGAAAATATATTTTCACTATACCAGTAGCAAGCAGAGAACGAGTAATATAATTAAGGGTGTGCTCAAATGCACAGTGTAAAACCTCTGCTATCACTTGGAAGAGTCAGCAGTAGAAAAGGCTATTCCACACAGGGAGTCAAGGCTCAGCTACACAACACTCCAGGTAGTGCCAGTTCAACGTAACCAAGCCAGCACAACACACCAGCTGAGGAGGGGTAACTCAGGTGTTTGCCCTGTCTTGAAAATATTCATGGACTGATTCATTCAAGGATTCAGGTAGACATCGAGCTCCTCACAATGACTGTGTGTACCAGGTTAGCACAAAAAGTACAGGAGATGATACAAATCTGTGTAAGTCTTCAGCTATGTTTTTTAGACAAGCTGAAAATGGGAATCTCCAGCGTTTCAGGATTAGGTAGCAAGTGAAAAGGATACAAATGGAGTAGCTATAAAATCTCATGATGGAGCTAATGTTTCTGTGCTTAAAGTAGGCTTTTATATCCAAAGTTCTGCCAATCATATAGAAATTGATGACAAAACAATGATAGTCAAAACTAAGGGTTTAGAAATGCAGTTTTTCTTGAGTGATCATAATATTGATAAACAGACAGGCTGAGTGCTACGAATGCACAAGCCTGCCCATACCAGGTGCAAGATTTCTGCTCCTGCCTACACATACATAACCATGGTTGACTCTCACCTGTGTTCCTTTGGTTAGAACTATTTATTTGGGATTTTTTAAAGTCTTCATAAAAGTAGCATATGTTCTATGGAGAAGTGAAATTATCAAAGTATTTGCAACACCTACTACCTTTTGTAGTCCTGGAGCAATCAATATTAGTCGTAGTATTATCCAGCATTACTGTGACAGAGCTGTGCTGCAAAAGCTTAAGGAAAAGGAGTGTTGGATCAGCTGTGAGGGCCAATGAGAAACAGATGCCACTCACCAGAATTTGTTTAATCTACAAAATAAAGTCCTTTTGTTCACGTGCAGCAATGGTTAAGAAGTATTACATCTTGATCTATTTGTCACAAAAACGCTGTGTGATTTCCAAACCTCCCTCTACCCTTGGCATTTGCAAAAAAGGAAAGCTTCCTGCTATTCATACCATATACATAATTATATATCCTGACAAACTTGTGGCACAGCAGTGCAGTAGTCAAGGGCTTGTGTAGCAGTAAGAGCAGCTTCTGTCACACATGCAATCTTTGGGAATTTGAATTGAAGCACAGCATTTATTTGTTCACCTTCGGACAAACATGGAACCTACTGAGAGAAAGCTAACTGGAGAATAGCAGCTTAAAATATGATCCTGATCTTATAGGCCTCAGGTGAACCTCTTGAATGTGGGAAATGTGAGTTCAAACCCTTTTTGCCTTCTAACCAACACCAGTTCATAAAAAGGAAATTTGAATGGATCTATTGGGGGACAACTCATGGCAGCAGAGGAGACCTGCACAAACCTGGCCTCCTGCTCTCTGCCTTGCCTATCTCTGTAGTAAGAAACCAGGGCCCATGTTGAGACAATCTGCCTGAAAATCCTGCCTAAATGCCCATCTCTCCTGAAATCATTCCATTCTGCTAAAAATATTTTAGCAGCATCTCAGTTGGACGTGAATTCTTGTGTAGTTTTCTAAGCACCAAGACACAGCTGTGCTAGGACTCCAGCCGTAGATGTTCATCAGGAAAACCTCTCTCCAATGTCAGTGTGTTGAGACTGCCAGATCACACCCTGACACCATGGAGTTCTTCCCACCCGCCTAAGGGGGGTGGCACAAGTGTGTGCACGGCATTGCTTTGGCTGTTTCCAAGGCGCAGTGGCTGAGGCTGTGTGGGGCCCTTGCCAGAAGGGAGCTCCAGATCATCCCTGCGAGGGACAGGGAGCTGTCAGCCACCCGTGGCCAGCACGGCAGCAGCCTCCTGGGAAACCCCTGACCTGCCCAGTGCCAAGCACCCTTGTGATGATTCCCACGGCAGACTGCTCAGAACTATGTAAAGAGCAATCAAAAGACCTCCTGCTTCAAATGAACTATCTTAAATTACTCCAGGACCTGAAACCACTTTTGAGATAGAGTTCTAAGAAATAGAGCTTGTTTTTACAAAACCTGCTAATTTTTAGTCCTAGCAGATTTGCCACCAAGTCTCATAATAAAAAACAAACCCAAAAAAAAACCCCAAGCAAGCTAAAATCTTAGATGATTGAAACTCGTACTTGTTTTCCTGATGAGTTTCTGTTTAAATTCAGACAATACAATTTACTCCCATAAAACAAACTTAGTTTGGAAAACAGGGAGCCTCCTCATCCTGCTTTATTGTTTAAACTAGACCTTCTGGAGACAGTTCTTACTTTGCAAGAAAAACCTTGTTAAAGGTGACAAATAAGACTGAGATCAATGTTTTATTAAGGACAGACTCTTGCTACAACCTACACAGATTATTTTAAATCATGTCATTGGGTCTAAATTACAATTTTCATTTGAATAGCATTTTTGGATAGAGAAAGGATTTATTCTCAAAGTCTGGAATTCCTATTGGAGTACCAAAAATACAGCAGGTGCTATTGAAAAAGTATGAATTCTTATATTGAAGCTATTATCCTGACCAGAGCTCACATGTGCAGCACAGTACGTATACTTGTAGCTATCTTTATTTCCATTTAGATATGTTCTGTAGCAAAAGCAGATTTGTCATTCTAGCCATTGCAGTAGCATTGAAGAACTTTTAAAACAGGAGCAGATAGAAAGGATTTAATTACTCTTATCTTGGCACATTTGCACATTTCTCTCTTGAGAAAACCAAACTTCTGAACATACAGTTGTTTGCAAGCAATGCTTTAGATACATTTCTGAGTAGAAGTTAAATTGCTTGCACATTTACAGTAAATTTACAGCTAAACCTAAGTTGGGGTGTCTCTGAACAAAGCAGCCTCTTTGGGAAATGATAGCAGGTATTAGGTTCTGTGCACTTAATGCCCTATCAGAGGGCAAGTGGCTGTGGGCGTCTGCTCTGAAAGAAGCCACTTCAGGCAACACTGTACTGAAAAGGTGCATAGATTTCAGAGTGCAAAACCAGTAGATATTTACACTTTTACTTAATTATAAAATGCATCCAGATCACATGCAAAATACTGAGCGTAGCTCACTGCTCGTACCATTGCCAATATCCAGCCTCTGCTCCGACCTGCCCCACTGGGACAGCTGAAGGAGATCTGCACGCTGAGCAGTTCACCCTTGAGTTTGGGAGATGGACAGAAAACTGGGCTCTGCAAAAAGCTCATCCTCCTTGGGAACAGAACACTTCATGCTGTGTTGTGCTGCTGCACAGGCATCAAAACAATGGGAAAGGCACAGATAAGGGAGACACGAGGACCTGTAGGGTTTGGGGGTGACTGCTTTGAAGTGAAACAGGGGTGGTTGCATAGGGGTGTGTAGGGCCATGTATCCGTCCTTGGCTGCAGAAGGACAGTGATGGGGCTGATGACCAACATGGAGCACCTCCTGGGCTGAACTCCTCCTTCCACCAGTTACACAAGAAGACTTCTGTTGGCAACAGACACAAAATGGTGGGGGGCCAGCTGTAGGAAGCTGTTTATTCTGTGTGTGGATGATAGAGCCACACTATCCTCCTAAACAGCCCAGTGCATGCACGTGACTTGACTTGAACCTGGAAGAGACTAAACATCACTGCAAATTTTAGGACTATAATTTTAAAAGCCTGGTTGAGAATTCAATCAGAATATGAAAATTACATGCAGAAACTTAGTTTCTCTGCAAATGTGACACATACTCCAAACCCCTCCTATTGACAAGTCTTCCGTCTCTTGAACTTAAAAAAATCAGAGCTCCCAACTGCAAGTTTCTGACTTCATTCTGCTCTGTGTGCTAGATTTGTTAAAATTATCATAAAAGAAAATTGACATTTTCATAAACTAGAAGGATTGTATTAAGGTCATGCAATGGGTATTTATAGTCTTGTTACTCTTTAGTCCCTGGTAGCAACTACCAAAAATAATCATGTAATGTGATATTATCACACTCCTACTAGTTACAGTGTAAAAGTGAATTAAAACATGGTTAAAATTTTCTCCATGCAATCTCTGAAGAGAGGCCAGAAGAAGGACAAAGGAGGACACTGAAACACAGTTCTGAAGGCACAGCACATCCCGCTGTCGCTTGGTGTGAAGATTAGTGGCCCACCATGCCCCAGTGGAATTGCTTCACTATTTTCTGCTGCACCAGCAGGAAGAGAGTAAAGAAAATTAGCAAAGAAAGTGTCATTTGGATTTGTATAGTAACAAGTAATATGACTCCAAAAGTTCATCAGTTCAGGCTAGAATTCTGCCTTGGATTATGATCATGTGAATAAACAGTTCCTTCTGGTTTCATGGATTTAAGACACCTCCAGCTATACTCTCAGAGGAATGAGATGCTCACTGTGGGCAGTGAGGGGGTGTTTCCAGATCTGCTAGTTATATTCTTCATGAGCTGCTTCTCCTTCCTTCCACAGCACACCCCCCCCCCCCCCCATTCATTCCCTTTGCACATACAAGAGCAGATATTCTTCCTCTTCCCTCCCCAATACTGCATCATTTTGGTCTTATGTGGAAAGATGGAGCTAAGAGGCCAAAAGTTTAGCTTCATTCCACAGCGCAGAAGAAAATGATAAATTTATGGCAAAACCACAAAGTGTTATCCTGCAAACTGAAGAAGGTGCAAAGCAGAGCCATCTGGCAGTCTCTCCTCCCTCCCTCTGAATCGCTGTCACATTTCAAAATCAGCCTGTGTTTTCCATCAAAATTGGGAACCCATGGGCCACAGGCTGGGAAATATCTCTAGAGTAGGTGGAATAGGGGGCAGAAAGCTTGAATCCTTACTTGATACTGCATTTTGTGGTGATTTACTTCCAATCTGCTGCTTCCCCTGCTCCTAGGAGAGGGAGAGGAGATGGCAGCTGGTGGTAGGCCCTCAGTCAGTCCTTTGGCTATAACCATAAATGCTGGAGTAATTGAGAGGCAGGACCAAACCCCAAAGTTTTTTCAGGGTCCTTCATTTCTCCAAGGTCATGAGACCAAAACAGTCATTCTACCCCTCCTCTGGGTAAAAAAACATCCTTTCCCGCAGCTCCACTCCAAAGCTGCAGCTATGCAGATGTTTTTGTAAACATTTTGTATTTTGCTGCATTTGAGTAAACAAGCATCTGTTGAGATGGAGAGCAGTGTGAGCCCAAATTCAGCCCTTTTGATGACAAGAGAATTTTTCTCTCTGTAGGTATGTGATTGTTTAGGCTCCATCTGAACAGAGTTCATAGATACACACGGGTACCCATGACAACGCAGCACACAGAGGCCTGGATATTCTGCATGGGGATGGATGGGTTAGAACATCCACAATGACGAGGATCTTCCAAATGAGGCATGACAGCAAATCACTTCCACTTCTGATATAAAAGAAAACCTTGGCATTTCATTCTACATACTTGATCTCTTCTAAGTACCTTCCCATTTGTTCTATAAATAAATAATAGTTTTACTTTGAGTGTGCTGTTCTCCCAGGTAAGTGAAAAAGACTTGTTCCCTTATCGAGCACAGAAAATGTGCTATTGGCTATAGGAGTGTCAACAAGGCAACATTTGTACAGCCCAGCAAACCCCAGGAAAGAAAAGAAAACAGTAAAATTATACATAGAGTGGCTCCAAGTGTACTTTGTTTGCTGTTCTTGTTCTGTCTGTTCATTTCTGTTACCAATCCAAAATTCTTAAATCTTTTGGGGTAAAATACTAGCTTAACTAGCAAAACAAAACTACCTGTAATCACAGTTCTGACCCAATTATTTCACTCTTCTTGGCGATCATTCCCTTCCATGGCAGAGAACTGCAATGTAGAGCCATCGTCTGGAGTGAAAAAACTGCCCAAGAACAGGATTATGCCACTTTTTTATTCCCTATACTGTTGTGAGGCATCCTTTGAACAGTTCCTTGTGAGGATACAGTACACTGCAGCATGTACTTCCATGCATTTGCTTATGAGTCATGGAGAGCTCAATGTACATCTTAGTTCCATATCTCTTCCACAGAAGGATGACTTTTTAAAATTTTTTTGAACACAAGCCATAAATTCTTGATCCAAGTACTGTGCTTAATCAGGACTTGCTCTCATGTCAGACTGCATCACTGCATAAAAAGACAGAATGTGTCCTTTAAATACTATGGAAATATTACCTCTTACAAAGATGCACAAAATGCCACAGAATGCAGAGTGCACTTAAATTTTTTTTTATTTATGCTGAGATATGCAAACAGTTCTACTATTACCATTTATTTGATTGGGGCAGTTTTTACATATTCATGCTAATTCTCATGCAAGTGCCTCAGTCCGATTTATTATGTAAGTTCTTTCTATTTTTTAAGCCATTCATGCAGGCTTTTCATTAAAGTAGAAGAGAATCTATAATGGATTCAATATGTAATACAAAGATCAGCTTTGAAAATAGACCCATTTCTGCCTAAGTCATCAAATATTGCATGTACATGAGTCTAAGTTCTGAGAAAGCCAACTGAAATGAGAAGCTGCCTCTGAAGATGATACTGTGGGTGCTGGGAATTAGAGAGATGTTCCATTTTTTCAAAGTCTCCTTTCTACTTCTGTACTCAGATCTTCCTTCCCGAGTTTGTATATCCTCCCTTCCCGTATCCTGCAGCCTCTTTGCCACCTCTGTTCATGAAACTTCCTGGTATCTTGTCCTTTTGGCAGTCTTTTGACCCCATCATGCTTGTCTAAGGCATGAGACATACAGTATGAGGCCTTCCAGTATTTCTGTAGCACTGAAACTGGTAACTGGCCCAAGCCTTTCATCTTTGTTTGGCAAAGCTTCTACTGAAGGCATTGGTCAAACAGTCAATGAGTGCTTTTGCCTGATTTGGCCTTAAATGCAGTGTATATTAAAATGGGAAGAAAAGCAAAGAGATGCTGTCAGTTAGCATCCCAGTATTGAGTACAAAATTAAGAATCAAAGTCTTTTCTCAAATTAGAGCAGACATGAACTCTTAAGAATAGGGCAGAACCTACCAGCAAAACATACAAATGAGTTCTCAAAAGCTATTTCTATTAATAATGAGCCACCAGTCCATCTAGACACGATTTTTAAGTTCCCAGGGACATTTACAGGCTAATAAGTGAATCAAATAGGGTAACACAAAGGAGACAAAGGAACAGAAATCTTCAAGGCATCAGCTACAGTAAATGGAAGCAAATGAGAAGATACTCACAGCAGTTTGCTGTGAAGGATCTGCCAAGGGCAGAAGGTAAAATCAAACTCCTCAGGAGCAAACCCAGCTATGACATACATCTATTTGGACATCTAGCAATGCACAGCCAAACCAAACAAACAAATTCATGAAGAATCTGAACAGCTTAATAACTTGACCTACAGAACCTCAAGGCCAAGTCAACATCACTGGTGAGCCAAGCTAATGTTAATTACGCAGTTCTCTGACATACTACTAGAGGAGACCAAAAATCGCTCGATTCATATTTGACAAATAATTGATCTGACAACTTATTTGATTTATTTGGAACAAGGTATATAATGACTGACCTTCCTCCTTCCCATATTTATTTTCAGCTCACGGAGCTGCATAGATTACTTGTGAATATATTCATTGAACATTTTATTGGATCAATTTTTCAAAGATGCTTATAGACAGCTGTGGATACAAAAATGCTGCTAGCAAGAATTTTTCTTGCTATTTTCTAAGTCAGTGAGAGACTTTTCTCTCTCACAGAAGATAGTAGCAGAATTTATAAACCATGAACATCTGCGACCTTGCAAAAGCTATGTTTATGGTACAGTAAAAAAATATTTTGACAATGGATGTTTTAGGATTTTAGCCAATCACCCCAAGGGGTGGCTGATCCTTTGTCCAATTAGACTATGAAGAAAAAAGTCTATAAAAGAGTTTGTAAAATAATTAAATAAATCAATCTTGCTGCACAATTCCTGCCTGCTGGATTTCTCTCCTCCTCCCTACAGCTGTGGGATACGGTGATATTAATGGCGCGTTAATTGGTGACCCCGACGTGATCTGCACTCTCTGACGTGTCCTGCTGCTGCGAGCCAAGCCGTCCTCTAGAGGTACGCTGTTCCCTTCCCCCCCGGGACTGGGAGGTCTGACGGGACTGAGAAAATGGTGAAGAGCAGCTCACAAACCGACGCTGTGGTAACGGCCTGGAAAGGTGTTTTCAGTATAATGCACACCTCCATTCCTGAAAACTCACTTATTAGACTGGGCTGCCCTGCATGGCATCTCCATGGACAGAGACACTGCCCTGGATTTTGGGATATGGCAGGAGATGGGCTGTGCTGTCTGGCGTGAGCTTCCATTTGGGGATCCGGCAGTGTTGGAATTATTCCGCGCTTGGCTATTTTTATTTAACCTGCTGATAGACTTTGACTGTGGCACAGAGCTGGCTCGCCTGTCTCGGTGGCGAGTGAAGGAGAGATACCCGAAGTGGACCCCACTGACCGGGCTCCAGGGGCGCGTGGTGGTGGATCTGAAAAAACCCCTCCGGGTCCACGGGCGGAGCCTGCCCCAGAGCCTGCACCGGGTCACCCTGTGCAGTCACAGGGCTCCGCGCCCCCCAAGGACCCCGCACCGACAGATGAACTGGTGGGAGTGTCGGAGCAGTGGGAGGGCATGCAGCCCGCCTTGCCATTTGGCTCAGCGGCGGCCACGGCTTATCCGGGGCTGCGGGTCAGCGGTCTAGCCCCTTGGACCCCCATGGCGGCTTCCAGCCCATCCGCACATGCGTTGGCTGTGCCGAAACTGCCCAGATGCACCTTCTGGGCCGGTGTAGCCCTGGGCGTGGCTGCACCGAGAATGCCCGGGTGCGGCCCATCGCCCTCCATGGCGCCGGACTGTTCTGCGCAGTCACAGACCCGAGCAGTCGACCTTCTAATATGTCATCTGCCTTTGTTGCCGGAACTGCTGAATATCTCACGACGGCTGTCGGAACTGCTGCAGACAGCCAAATTTTTTCCTTTTCATTTTCTTGCTCATGTCATGCCGCTACACCAAGAGTTATGGATGGCCAGGAGCACAAGAATCAGAGCCTCGGGGAGCCCTCATCCTTCTTGGTTACAAACAAGAACAGCAAGCACCTCTTCATTAGCAGCTATGAGAGGACTTACAACACACCAGTGGCAACCCTGCCTCCATCCATCAGGACCATTCCCTTTTTACCCTAGGAACACCCAAACCACTGCAAGAGTCTTGCAAAGAAGAGAAAGTGTATATTCTTGCCTATTGCCAGAGCCTGAAGTAGTCCAGTGACAGAGATTTTAGAATGCTTAAATTTTTGCATTCCTTTTAATGTCACTCTGTGTAAAATGAGAGCCATTCAAATTCTTTCTCTAAAGATATTTCAGTAAAAAATCTGCTGGTAAGATTAGAAGATGCCTATTGTTTAATCCCCCACATCTTTGCTATATTTCTCCTGCTGGTCTTGTTGTGCTTAGTTCCTTTGCTACTGGCTCAGTAAAAAAGCAGAGCATAGTGCTACAACTTGTTTAAATACATTTTGGGGGGGAAAAGGCAAGCCCTGTACAAAACTCTGTCAGCGATTGAATCACGGACCCAGACTGGCAGGGAATCGGAATCGTTTATTCAAGGAAATAAGCTGGTTTTACACACTTTTCTAAGGCACAGTATTTCCTTCTGTGCTAATCCTCACTACCCCGTGACCTATCCCGTGTTGCCCCATCAGCAGCACACTTCCTTCCATGGGATGATCACTCACTGTTCACCCGTCCATCAGCTCCGAGCAGGCTCCTCTCCATAGGGCTCTGCTGTGTAACACCTCCTCCCCCCAGGGCCTGGTGGAGACAAGCTTCTCTGTGCCACCATGCGCTCCTTTGTGCTGCCATGTGCCTCTGCAGGCAGGTTTCACAGCTCACAACCCAGTTCTCTCTTATAATTCCCCATACCTCATGAACAAGATTGCTGTAAACCCTGAGGAGCTGCAGCATTGCCTCTGTGTGTAGGTGGCCTGAGCAAATGGCAGACACAGCAAAGCACCAGGAATCTAAATTCTACTGCAGAGTTGGGGATTGAGCTCAGTTCAAGTGTAAACAAGTGTAGCTCCATCCAAATCAGTAGCTGAGCCTGCTTTTCCCAGCAGGGTTTTCTGCCAAATGTGAATTCCAGTGGCACGTCCCTGCAGCCAAGGCTGGCAAACCTTCCAGAAGATACTGTTGCCAACAAGGAGGGACAGCACTGGGAAGCTTGGTTAGCCAAAACCCACCATTTTACAAACATTATTGTTTAGCACTGCTGTTATTGTTTCTCCTCATTGTAGGCTAGGAAGTCTGTACTGCATAGGAAAGGCCCAAAATGATGAATTCCTATGCAAGTGACATGTTTATATGGCATGCTTGCATGTCATCTTTGCTTTGCTGGGAGCAAGGCAAAGACCAGATCAGAAGATGGAGTTTCAGTAGTCAGTGAGGTCCCCTGAGACTCCCCTCTGAAGCCCTAACATAGCAGGTAGTAGGTACAGGTCATGTGGAAACTTGCAGGATGTGGAAAATCAAACAGCAGTACAAACCCAGCTCAAAATTGGTGAAGACTGTGCCACAATCTTTTTTAAAGTGTTCTGTTCTGTGTGGTAGAGATTACAGTGACGTTAGGTCAAACCCTGAAGCAGATCAAAGCTCAGAGGGACTGTTCTCACACACAGACCCTACTTCAAATAGAGAAATAAGTGAAGGGGAACAGGTGATAAAATATACTCCAAATGCCAAAATTCATCCCACAGCTACTGCTGAGCCAGATTAACTTGCCGTGGCATGCAGGGAGCAACAGCATCACCAGAACAAGCAATCCAACTTCAATGTCTGATACCACTTAATCATGGTGAAAGATGTTTGGCCTGTCTACCATGTGTACCCCAATCAGAGATTCCTCACACTTTTACAGCAAGCCTACTCATCTTTCTTCCTAAAACAAATAATCTCTCAGGCTCATTGCAAACCACCAGTGACACTTAGTATTCCGATCACTCCATTCGAGTCCACCTGGTATATTGTGTTTTAAATCCAAGCGCTGTTATGGCTACGCATTTTCAGTAGCTCCATGGTAGAACACAATAGCTCTGTTCAGTAAGAAGTAAATCTAAATTCCAATCCTTGACTGATGAGGTTTATAGAACAGTGGTTTTTTACACTTTTATGCATCTTGAAACCACCTCTGTCAAAACATGTTAACTAAACAATAGGATACTTAAACACTCACTGCAATATCAAGAAGCTTTTTCTTCCTCCCATTTCACTGGTTACAAACCTTTTTGATCTTAAATGGTGACAAAGGATCATTGAAAAAGTCCCCACTGTCTGGTAATGTCTGGAAAACACTATTTATCCTAGACAGTTTATCAAAGTGTCATTTAGCTCAAGGAGATTATAAAAAAGGATGAAGCACATCAGCTCCAGAGGGACTTTCAGAAATCTGACAACACCCCCACTTTGCTCATGGCTCACCTGCCCCCGCATTCCTGCAAAAATGATGCTGCTAAGATTTCTACTCTGCTGCCATGTGGATGGAGCTGTGCAGTACATCCTTTGGCTTGGCACTGGATGAAATCCCTGACCCTGTTTCCTGACAGTGTGAGGTGTGATCCCAGACCAAGAGGGACCAAGAAGCACATGGTACTTCAACAGCAAAGGGCTGCTCCCAGGACTACTGGCATCACTTGAAGTTTCTGGGGAGGCCTCAAGTCCTTTGTGAACATTTTTGCTATTCTTTTAGCTAAAGTCATTGATAAAAGCAGGATAGATGTGAGTTCAAGTCTACCTAAGCTGTCAGGTCTAAATAGTGTAATGATAAAAAGATAATAATTTCCTGTAATCCTGTAAACATCTCTCATTTACCAATGTCCAGCTCTCCTGTCTGTAGGTACTGCTCATACTTCCCCATTAGCCTCCCTAGCAAAGATCAAACTTGGATGTCTCATAACTCCCTGATGTGATTTATAAAGCTATCTAACTTGTTTTCTTCCTAGCTTATCTCATGTAACCTATTTGTCTTTTTATTACAGCATCTTATCTGCCCCTTATTTGCAGTAGCTATTTATCAAAGACTTACAGTAATACCTATTCCTCCAGCATTATTGATGTGGATGCCTGCACAGCCAAAACCCAGGCTGGCTGTACTGCTGCAAGGGTGACAAAGCTCAGGCTGTGGAGCAGCAGCACCACTGACCAGCAGTCCTGCAGGATGACTTCATACCCCTCCCACCTCTGCTGTGCTTGTAGGTAACTTCACTGACCTCAGGTGGGACGTCCCCACCTGCTCTGTGCACTCTGAGTGCAGGGGATGCCCCAGTGTGGCTGTGCACCTAGAGTGTGGCAAGGCCACAACTCACATCCACCTCCAGCTGTTTGCAGCAGCTCATGAGAGTGCATTTCAGCTTTTGGGGACTGACTCACACTCTCCACCTTAGCTTGTCTGTGGTGAATGAGTTATACTGGTATTTTGCTGCATGACCAAAAACCTGTAAGTCTTAGGTCATTCAGTGTGTAGAGCCCTCTAGAGATGTGCTTGGTTTTATAACTCAATTGCCAATACCAATACTATTGCTGCCATAGTTGTGGTTATTTTCAATCAAATACCTCAGCCAGTGGCAGCTCTTTGTGGTTGGTTTTGAGTCTAATTTGTTACTTAACATCAGCTTTAAAGAGGTAATGAAAAGCAAAATAATGACAAAAATATTGATCTTTAATATTCAAAAAAGGCAATAGGAAAAATGCTTGTTAGGGTGCATGTATATTTATATACATGTGCACATCTCTGGGGGAGAGAGAGATGTTTTAAGGTGTGTGGTCAGTAAAGATCTGCCAGGTATGAACTCTCCCAAGCAGAAGGGCTCTGTGGCATGCCCTGGGAATGCAAAGCACCGACTCCTTCAGAGCCATATATTTTGTGTTTATATTTGTATTTGAAAGTTGCAGAAAACTAAAGTCCATTTAACTGTGTGTTCTCATGAAGAGATCTCATCAAACTTTTCTGAAACAGAGATGCCACTTTACCCATCCTATAAAAAACCAAATGCGGCCAGACTGTCTAAAATGTCCTGTGCCTTCCCGAGCCAGGAGACTCCGCTGGGTGCCGGGGCAGCTGCAGCGGGCAGGGCCGGGTCCATGGGGCAGGGCCGGGTCCGTGGGGCAGGGCCGGGTCCGTGGGGCAGGGCCGGGTCCTTAGGGCGGGGCCGGGTCCTTGGGGCGGGGCCGGGTCCTTAGGGCGGGGCTGGGTCCTTAGGGCGGGGCCGGGTCCATGGGGCGGGGCCGGGTCCTTAGGGCAGGGCCGGGTCCTTGGGGCAGGGCCGGGTCCTTAGGGCAGGGCCGGGTCCATGGGGCGGGGCCGGGTCCTTAGGGCAGGGCCGGGTCCTTGGGGCGGGGCCGGGTCCATGGGGGGGGGCCGGGTCCATGGGGCGGGGCCGGGTCCTTAGGGCGGGGCCGGGTCCTTGGGGCGGGGCCGGGTCCATGGGGTGGGGCCGGGTCCTTAGGGCAGGGCCGGGTCCATGGGGCGGGGCTGGGTCCTTAGGGCAGGGCCGGGTCCATGGGGCGGGGCCGTGTCCTTGGGGTGGGGCCGGGTCCATGGGGCGGGGCTGGGTCCTTGGGGCGGGGCCGGGTCCATGGGGCGGGGCCGGGTCCATGGGGCGGGGCTGTGTCCTTAGGGCGGGGCCGGGTCCATGGGGCGGGGCCGGGTCCTTGGGGCGGGGCCGGGTCCATGGGGCGGGGCCGGGTCCTTGGGGCGGGGCCGGGTCCATGGGGCGGGGCCGGGTCCTTGGGGCGGGGCCGGGTCCATGGGGCGGGGCCGGGTCCTTGGGGCGGGGCCGGGTCCATGGGGCGGGGCTGTGTCCTTAGGGCAGGGCCGGGTCCTTAGGGCAGGGCCGGGTCCTTGGGGCGGGGCCGGGTCCATGGGGCGGGGCCGGGTCCTTGGGGTGGGGCCGGGTCCATGGGGCGGGGCCGGGTCCTTGGGGTGGGGCCGGGTCCATGGGGCGGGGCCGGGTCCTTGGGGCGGGGCCGGGTCCATGGGGCGGGGCCGGGTCCATGGGGCGGGGCCGGGTCCTTGGGGCGGGGCCGGGTCCATGGGGCGGGGCCGGGTCCATGGGGCGGGGCCGGGTCCTTAGGGCGGGGCAGGGTCCATGGGGCGGGGCCGGGTCCTTGGGGCGGGGCCGGGTCCATGGGGCGGGGCCGGGTCCTTAGGGCGGGGCCGGGTCCTTAGGGCGGGGCTGGGTCCTTGGGGTGGGGCCGGGTCCATGGGGCGGGGCTGGGTCCTTGGGGTGGGGCCGGGTCCATGGGGCGGGGCCGGGTCCTTAGGGTGGGGCCGGGTCCATGGGGCGGGGCCGGGTCCTTGGGGCGGGGCCGGGTCCATGGGGCGGGGCCGGGTCCTTGGGGCGGGGCTGGGTCCTTGGGGTGGGGCCGGGTCCATGGGGCGGGGCCGGGTCCATGGGGCGGGGCCGGGTCCATGGGGCGGGGCCGGGTCCCTTGGAGCGGGGCTGTGTCACATGCTGCCTGCTATGGATTTATAACAAAACTCTCCTATTAGTGGCTTCTTTGTGCTCTGAAGCCAGGTGGGGTTACTTCAATGGACACACACACCTCTAAATATACTTTAAGCATACTTCTTACAAATTTCTTCTATTAATTAAATCTTCTCTAATTTATTAATTCTTATTAGCCAAATAAATAAATAAATGCCTTTTCCCATAAACATTAATATAGGTTGATAGACAAAAATTAGCAAGTTCCAGGCACTCATGACATATGTTAAAAAACTTATTAGTTTTTGAATTGTCTTGTCGACTTAATATTTCCATGTCCTTTTATTTTTTAAAGCAGAAAATAGGAAGAAATTGGACTTGAAATTCTGATTTATATATCAGTTCTGACTAGTTTTCTTCAGAACTAGCTAGTCTTGACTTTCTAACCCTATCTTCACACAAAAATTTATCTAATCATTAACCATCCAATTCTCATTTACCAGATCTACCAGTAGCAGAAAAATCTTGAAATGGGCAAGTGACAAGCATGAGGAATGATGAGAAAGAAAGTGAGGTGTCAGATTTATAAGTAAAGGAAGATACAAAAGAGGTACAGGGAGAAAAGCAGGTGAGAGTAGCAGTGCTTTATTAGTTGTAAAAGTTTTATTGGCTTTTTCCAGCTCAGGCATTGAGTATCAGACAGGAGAGCAAATCAGCTGGCCAGGAAAGCTGGCATTAGTCTTGTACCTTCTGGAAAATGCAAGTTCCCCAACCAGAGGGTTAGGAGCCTTTTGGTGGAAGGAAGAGGAATCAGACTGAACTGGGACACTGGAGGAAGGATCCTGCTGGACTTGGGAGAGGCCAGGGGCTGAAACTAGAAGGGGGATGTCAGGACCTACAAGATGGTCTCCTTTAAATGTTCCACAAAGGCTTCCTCATGCCCTGGTTAAGCCCACAAAAATTGAGACATCAGAGAGATGTGGACAGCAGGGCAAGAGGAGAGGTCAAGCCTGAACAAGGGGAAACAAAAGGCACCATTTTATCTGCAGGAGAAAAGCAGTGGGATGCTTCAGGTACCGAGTGACCTGAATGAAGAATACAATAAGCATTACAAAGTAAGGAAGGAGAATAATTTCTTCTTTTCAAAATCAAATTCAGGTAGAAGCAGCCTTAGCAAAAGCCACTTTATATAAATTAACACGATTCTTTCGTATATCACAATGACTGGCTGGGCCAGAGGACTTTCCTTGTCTGCAGTTGCCTCCCAGCTGTGGTGCTTTGGCTGCACCCCACACGGGTGCGTGCGGCAGAACCGCAGCAGAGCGGCTCAGCATGAGGACAAGGGCTGTCTGTGATATTCACCAGCTGCCTTCTGCCTCCTGAAAGGAAAATGAAGGCCACATCATCTCAGATTGGCTCATTGGTTAGAGTATGGTGCTAACAACACCAAAGCTGCGGGTTTGATTCTCTGAATGGGCCATTCAGAGTTGGACTCCATGATCCCTGTGGGTCTCTTCCAACTCACAATACTCTGTGATTCTGTGATCTAATTAGTTTGCACTAACTCAGTATAGATTGAGAACTAGAGATGGAGGTGACTTAAGACATGCTTATTTCTGTGTGATCACTGAGCAACCCTGGACGAGCAGGAGGGCAGCAAAGGTCTGCCTTTCTGCAGCAGCAAAGCCCTGGTGTGCCCACCCCAGGGTCCACTGCTGCACTCCCAGCTGGTCTGTGTCACCTGGTGTGCCCAGCCCTGCCAGGGCAGGCATCAACACACTGCAAAGTGGACTGAGAGGTCAGTGAAATCACAGAACATGCTACAACTAAGAAATTACCTCAGAACCCAAATAACTGAGGAAACTGGAGGAAAACCAGGAGTGTCATATCTCTGTATGGCAGATGTGAATGCTGATGATTTTGAGGCTTTGTTTTGAACAATAATCTCCATCAACAGGACCACAGTAGACAGGCAACAATTAAGACCTATGATGAAAGTAACTATCACCATCTGCATAAGGGTAAGGAAATACAGAAACTGAGTCTCAAGGGTACTTGAGTAGATCTGGTCTCTGTGATTGCTTCAGCCAATTAGTTCCTGAGGTAAATAGCCTGTAGGTCATTACACAGAACTAGTCAGGGGCATCACTAGGAATTCACCTTGGAGAAGTCATGGAGAGGCACAGAACAATTGAAAAGTGACAGTACCCATGCTGAACACGGGGGAGGATGGCAGAGTGAGGAATGAAAGGGCAGTCGAGAATGCTGAAACAAATAAACAAGTGATTTGTAAGGCCAGAGAGGACATGAAGGAGATGAACAGCACTGCACATGAATCTGTCATGTAAAAATAATGTCAAAACAATATCATTTCATTGTGCAACAAGGTAGCAGACCTTGTGCTGAAGGGAGAAGGGCGAATGTCATACTTAACCTGCTAAGTCTCTGACACTGTTTCTGATATTTTTATATAAGCTATGGATACACAATGTAGATTAAACTTCTGTAGGAGGATGCAAGAAAGACAGGATGACTTAAGCCGGGGAGGAGTTATTGATTGTTTACTGCTCAAAATGGAAGGATGCACAAAACAAAGGTATTCCCTGGGGACTTGTTCTGAGCCAGCTCTGTTCAATGCCGCTGTGACCTGGAAGGTAGGATATAGAGTATTCTCAGTACATTTGCAAATGACCCCCAGCCAGAAGGGACTGCAGATGTGTGGGAGGACAGCATCAGAATTGCAAATGGTCCCAACAAGCTGGGGAACTAGCACAAACAAGAGGGTGCATTTATAAGAACCTGCAAAAATACTCCATTGCAGAAATACAAGCTGAAGGAAAATTGGTTAGTTGGAAGTTCTTTAGAAAAGGATCTAAGAAATACAGTAAATTATACCAAGTGGCAATCAAGAATGCCACAATTTTGAAAGAGACAGGCATGCAGAAATAAAGGGGTAGTCTGCAAGTTGTGCAGTTTGTTGGGGAAGCTTAGCCATGTGGGGCACTGTCCTTCAGGAGGGACCTGGACCACTTGGTAAGGGTCTGGAGGAGAGAAGTGGGAAAGGTCAAAGCCTAGAAAACGGGCCTACGTGGAACTGTGAATGGGTATTTTTATTTAGCCTAATGCTAAATAAAATCTAGGTAGCTAGCTCTGGCGAAAAGACACAAGGAATCATATGCTTTCTTTGTCCACAGCTGACAGAATAGGAAGCAGTGTGGAACCCAACATCCCCAGGCCTGCACAAAAAGAGGCAGCAGAGCCAGTTTGTACAGACACTGCAAATGAGGGGTTTTATTAGAGGAAAAAGAAATTCAAACCCACTGGAATAATCTGAAGCCAGGTTAGCATGGGCTCACACAACTACTTCAATAATCAATCCTATGATGAGAAAGGCATAGTCAAGATCAACATACAATGATCTTAACCACTGAATACTTGAATTCAAGGTTGATTGCCAGTCAGTCAAGGTGAAAAAAAAATAATGTCAAACAAATTCTACTGCAAGGATAAAAAAGCTCCATGATTTGTGTGTTCAGGTGATTGCAATATTATAAGAGAGGTCATCACATTGAATATTCATAGATTGCCTTAGGCAATGCCTTAAACTGATCGGAGAAATCTCTGACTGCCCAGCAATATAATTTTATTTGTTCCTAATTGAAATTTAGGAAAAAACAAGCTTGTGTAATTGTCCTTAAAATGCTCCCCTCCTGGACATTTATCCTGTTCAACCTCACCTCTGACTGCCTAGCTGTGTTTCCTGGGCACTGCTTTTGTCTTAGCTGCACAAAGCCTACTCCAAAACCTCCAGATGGAAGCTCCTTAAAGCACAGGCAGTGGCAAGGAGCCCGTCATCGCCATCCCAAACCCTCCAACTCCTGTAAACATGACTTTAAGAGTCATGACTCTTCAGCTGAAGCACACCAGCACAGCACTGCAGCCACCAGGACCCCCTCTGGATCCAGCAAAGTGGAAGGCTCGTGGCCACAGAAGCCTGCTTGGCTCCAGCACAGGCACCGCCGGTCTGGAGCGGGATATCAAGACACAACCATGACACAATTAATTTCTAGCAACCCACCCCCACTGCCTGGTTCACAACAACCCTGCTTGTCGTGGCTTATAGCCATGATGACAATGTTCATCCTGACAAACTCCCACATCTCATTCTGACAGTATGCACAGCACTGTAAAATTAATGAATTAGCAGGAAGAGAAAACTACTCATTTGGAAGAAGACTTCTGGAGCAATATAAAGCTGCAGGAAACCTGCCTGATTTGTCTTTTGGCAAGTTCTGCTACTAGCTTTAAATTAACACTGCAAGTGTTCTCAACTGATTCTCTACAGGAACTAGTCAAGTGAACCTGAGCACACCTGTAATTGCACATTGAAGTTACAGACCTCAGTTTTCTGTCTTGGAACAAATTAGGTTTATTTTTAGGTTTTTGTCTTCACCTGAATCCAAAGCTACAGCTACAGCTTTGTAATGTTAAACTCACAAAGGTCAAAATCAGAAGAAAATTATTGCAGCAGCTGTTTTGAAGTGAAACATGCATTTTACAGAAATCTGCTAGTAATGTTTTGTTCTGCTTCTCTGTTCTTTCACAATTCTCTGTGCAAAGAGACTCCTTTGACATTGGCATTGTATTCTGCAAGGGCTGGCTAGGAACAACTTCTCCAGCTTACACAAGGTTTTTAAAACTACTTTTTTTTTCATATTATCTTCATCCCTGCCATGTCAACTTAGCAGTGATTGAGAAAGGCTAATTGGGGGTTTTGGCTTTATTTTACATCTTGAGAGTAATAATGTGGATCTATTTGTTTTGTCAGATTAGGGTGGGATAAGAGCTAAGGAAATTTTTACATTATTACAGCTTCTGTATTCAAGTTAATATATGATGAAGAGGAGGAAACTTAAAAATGTGGAAAAATTTTGTGGAAATCTGAGAACTTTCAAAACTATATATAAACTGTATATAAACTTTTAGAACTATATAAGGCATCCCACATGCTTGCTACTGTTGCCAAGAGCAATCTGAAAGTCAAAATCAACAAAAGCTCTCACCCCAAGTTATCCTTGTCTCAGTCACTATCAAAACCTCTAAAGTATGTCAGATCTTACAGGCAGCTCTAATTAAGAGTATTTTGGTGACAGGATTTAATTCCTCCTAATCTTGATAGCATAGTACCTACATTTTCTCTCAGCTTTCCTTTATGTGTCAGACGTTGCATTTTCCCCTACCAGGTTCACGTTCCCCATTCCCAGGCCCTGCTGTCCTTTGTGGTACTTTCAGGAGGCTGAAATTCACCAGAGACACTCAGAGCAGCCTTCAGATGTTTGTACTTCCCCTGAAAGACCTACCCAGTGCTAGAGCAGCAGAAAGGCAGTCCTGTAGATGGTTTCAGCAGTGTCTCCATTAGCAAGTTCAGCTGGAGTGGGATCAGGAGACCAAAGCAGCAAGTGCCAAGACCCTTCACATCTCCAGCATGTGGGGATCATGGGTTTAATTTGGATTAGATTGATCTTGATCTTTCCTCAGTGAATCAAAACTTTCTGAAGAGAAAAATCATTTGGTCCACTCTAAAATAATCTTCTGGTGCAGTTCAGACCCCAGTGTCCTGTTAAACACTAGGCACCATCAGATGGTCAACATCCAATCAAGTCACTGCCCTACCTAAACCATTGTGGCAAAGGCCTACCTTCCTCACTCCTCTGTCTCAAATCATTGGAAAGCTTCTTAAGGTAACTGGGGAGGAATGTTGCAGATGCCTTGAAATCGGGGTATCATGCAAATCTAACAGTCTCAATTATGAAGTGCCTTAATTACGCCCCACTATCTTCATTACATAGTTCTAATTCTCATTTGAAATGCATTCAGTTCCGAGCACAACCATTACATTTGATTACCACAGGATTTTTAGGAAAGGGTAGTAACATTGTTGACTCACAGAAGTCTTCCTGAGCTATTTCAGCCATGCTTGATTAAAGGAGCGGTGCAAATTTCCCTTCTCTGTGCATTACAAACTTCATCTGCTTCCACTTAGTTACAAAGTTGAGATCTAAAAAAAGCAAAATCCCCAAGGCTGACTCAAAGAAACACCCTGACTTATAATGCCAAGACATGAAGAAGTAAATTTCCATAGTGAGCTACCCACCTAGCTGCAGTTATTATGTGTTAAAGCTCCCTGTACACTGTGCAGAAAATTTGCCCCTAAGCATTTTAAAAAAATTTTCCCCCATCTTACAAACTGCCAGAATACTAAAGTGATTTTTAGGAAATTGCTCTCACTGGTAAAAATTCACTATCTGATATCCAAACATAAGCCTGAAACACAGAGGCCAGATCCAGCCCTCTAATTCGGAGTAGGTAGGGATTTTCTGACAAAACATGTTCTGTCAGAAAATGTCAATTAATCAACTTTACCCCATCTATTTCATTAAAATGTTCTCTGAAAAGTGTCTGACTGCCAGCATGGACAGAGCAGGCTCTTTTCCTGCCTAACTCCCAGCAGAAATTGGACCAGAAGATGTGGGGCACCTAGCTGGGACTCTCCTTGCCAGGAGCCCTCCCAGCCTCCCATTTTCCCATGTGTGCTGTTTATGGAATAACCATTTAGTGGCCCCAAGTGCCCACAGGAGCTGCCCAGTGGTTCTGCCACCCTTGGAGGAGCAGCAAACTAGAAGGATGTCTCCTCTCCAGCCCTAATTACAAACCATCAGGATTGGATGCTTAATACTGGTGTCCTGGCACATGGCTCAGTCCTGACGTTCTCAGTTAACCCACTGAAACTACTGTAACTCACTGTGAGCTTTGGCTATGTACAGAGGGGAGCTCTGGCCTATGGCAAGTTATCTAAGGATAGCAAATAGTAGGGATTTGTCATTTCCTCTGCAAGACGTGAGAAAGGCTATCAGCCAATCTGCCCCGCCTCAGCACTATCAACATCCCGCTCCCTTCGCAGACTTTGGCCAATACATCACAGACTGATGCTCCTGGTTGAAATTCATTAGAAGAGATATGTCTGGGTGACTGCTTCTGCAGAAATGAGATTTTCTTCTGGAAACTGTGAGCTGATAAAAATTCCCTTTGTAAATATCATGGTCGCTTGAAATTTTTCCTTCTAATTTTCTTTTATGAATGTGTTGGGGGATTTTTGTGAAGGATGTTCAAGGAACAGACCACAGAACAGGGAGTGGCAGAAATGTGGGGGCTTTTCCTCCTGAAGCAGTCCTCTTTTTATGGAAATGTTGAAAACATTTTAATTTTCTCCAGTTCTGAACTAAAAATATTAATTTTCACATCTTCTAAGGCTTCTACAAGAAATCAAAATTTTTCTTCCAAAAAATAATCATTTTACCAAAGCAGGCCAGTGTTTCCCAAAGGAATGAATAGTAGCCTGTTACTCACAGCTGCACCTTTCAGCCCTGCTCAGCATATTCTGTACATCAAAAAGAGAGAAAGATATGTGTCATACATGAAATCCCTATTTGTGCTTGGTCTTTGCATATTAAGTGCTTTAATTAATTAACTTTTGAGTTAATTATTTTTAAATTGAATGTTACAATTAACCCATCAGCCCAGGTACAAAAATCCAGTTCCATTATCAGTGTTTTCATTTGTTTAAAGTAGTTTATTAATAGAGTTGCACCCTTCCCAGTTAAAATTTTCCCAGTTAAAAATCACAAACTTGCCCCTTTTCAAGCTTCAAACTACTGGTACACCATAAGAGTTACCTTTCCTGTGTTTACTGTATACTTTTACAAGTGTTTTGAGGTGTGTTGGATGTATTTTAATACTTTTTGTAGGTGTTTCACTTGCATTTTGATTCCAAGGCCAAAACCCCACCCAGTCTAATAGCCAGCAGCTATTTTTAGCTACAGAGCCATTACTCTGCAGGCAAGTCCCATGGCAACCTGAATACCTGAATTTTAATGGAGGTATTGTATTCCCTTATCTCGACCAATACCACCCCTCCCTGACAACGATGAGCCATTGGTGGACGGAGATGATCCATCAAAGGGAAAGCACCAATCGCTTTGGACCGAAGGGGCGGGCTGTGGGCGGGCTGTGGGCGGACTGGGGGCAGAGCAAAGACTATAAAAAGGACGAAGCCGAGAGGCGGGGCCTCTTCTCTTTTCCCCTCTTGCTCTCTCCAGACTAGCTGTGGGAGACATCGGTGCTGGGCATTAAAAGCCTGACCCCTTTTAAGGGGCTTTTAGTAATTTTTTTAAGTCAGCCCAGCACTGCAAGTTCTTTTTCTCTACCTGAGGTCTAGTGCTGTCTCAGCCAGAAGATCTCAAATCCCTGCGCTCCTGGGGCATACCATCTACTGAGCCATAGGATCCCAAATTTTTATATTTTTCTGATTTCTGTAATTTTTCAATTTTTCTGTTTTCAATAAATTAATCTTTTTAAGAGTTGTCTCATTTCTCACAATGTGTAAAACTATTGATCACTGCTGCTTAAATGCACTGAAATTCTGAATTTAACAAAAGCACAAGCCCAACACTGGAAATTTCTGTACGTTCCCAAGACAAGCACGTTACGAGCATGGCTAATGGGGAATTGCTCACAGTACCCCAAGTTTAGTTATTTTCCCCAGAAACAAAACCTGCCTTGGTCTGGTTGCAGGTTATAATCAGGGCACCAAACAGGCTGTCAATTAATGTTCAGCTTGGAAGATTTTATTATGTCCATAAAGAAATACACTGTGGCCACTGCACTCACACACTGAATCAAAGGAGAATGATATACACTCAGAGCAAGCCTGAAATAATGCCTTGCTAGTAATCTAGCTACATTATTTTAATTCTCTCTAATTCTCTGTGCTTGTGGAAATCCCACAAGAGAAAATCTAAATAAATTAATCGTAATTATAAATATTGTTTATGTAATTGGTAAATGGTGCAGAGATAAGTGAGCACTGCTTATTCCTACACAAATACCAATTAAATCTGGACACTGCACCAAAGATGTGCCCTATAGTACTCCAAATTGAACAAGATTCAAAGATAAAAGGCTCAGCCCACTACTGTGGTTTGTCTTTCTGTCTTACCAAACCTTCATATCTAAGCATGACCATACACCACAAAGGTCCCAAACTGGAATTATGGATCAGATATTTTTAAGAAAACATAAGAAGCACATTTTTCATATCCCAGGTGCAAAAGGAAAGGGCAAGATAATCCGTCAGCAAACTAACCCCTTATCAGGATCATAGGCAGTCCCATTACTGCTATGACAGCTAGCTCAGCTGCGAGCCAAATGCCTGGAAAAGGCCAGCCAAAAATCCATCAGTAAAACCTCATTTATCACTGCTAAAGGAAAAAACCAGCGCTGCCACACAAAGCTGGCACTGGCAGAGCTGGCCGGCCCCTCTCGGCTGAGGCCAGGCTCCAGAGCAAGGTCTGTGGCACAGGGCAGCCTGCGGGGCTCGGCAGGGAGCTGGAAACAGCCACGCTCCCATTCAAAACAAAACCTATTAAAGCAGAGATAACAGCGCAGGGCACGGTGATTTGCAAAGCTCAGAGGTGAGTGTGTGTCCTGAGTCACTTGGAGCCTCCTCCACTGAGGAGCCACAATGCATTCATTTCAATATTTTACCAAATGAACTTTAGAAGTTCAGAAGATGGATTTTTTAGGTGGAGAAAAGAAGACTACAGACAGGCTTTTGAGCACATCCTAGCTTTTTTTTTTCAACTCTGTATTCCAAGGAAGCCCAGAGCCTGTACCTTTCTCTAAAAACATCTTTTTTAGGCACTCCAGTGCCGGTGGAGGCCCTGGATTGACAGCTCTGGAGATTCATTCTGCTGTTTACCCACTGAACAGGCACAACGCAGGCAGCACAAACTTTGCTCAGCCTGCCCGACCAACGTGCCTTGGGCACCTATTAAAAAATTTACCACCCTCCAAGAGATGGTATGCACTGCAGAGGGAAGCAGGCTGGGTGCCTCAGCTGGCAGCTGCCCCTTGTCCCCCCGGCCCTGGCACTGCTGTCCTCTTCCCTCTGACCAGGCCATTCCAGGGTGTATCCCAGGGCTGAGCAGGACAGAAGAACACAACAGCCATGCAAACTCAGAATTCTTCATTTTCAGCAAGAGCCCACATCTAACCCCTTAAAACTGGTGCCAGGCAATTTGCCTGAGGGATCTCAGACACAGCTGATTCTGAAATGTGCTGCTCCTTATTCCAGCAGCAGCCTGGCAGTCGCTACAGAAGCATGACAGTGATGCAGGAGCCATAGAGCAGGAGATAGAAGTCCGCTGTTTAAATATCTTCTGTACACTGTGTAAGCAGATTCAAGCTCATCTTCCTCAAATTGCTTTACTAACCACATTAACCTCTGGGACTCCCCTTTGTTTCCTGGGGTGAGTGAGTAATAACTCAGGGATACAGCAGTAATGGCAGAGCTCACTTTCCAGTGAGTACTGTACAAGACAACATGGGAAGCTGTGGTTTCCAGAAATGATGTATTATTAGTGCTGCATCTGAAATAACCCAGTAATTGCTTAATGCTTTATATTTACATAGGCTGTACATTATGTTTGCTCTGAGAGAGGGAAGGAAAGCTAAGCAGGAAAGGAGTTTGCAATAAACCTGCAGTAAGCAATAAAGAGATAGAAATGGTAATCTGTCAATAGCATCAGCTCCATGAAGGGCTTGATTTAGAAAAGAGGAGCATCCTCAGCTCCCAACAGATCTAAACCAGCCCAAACTGATGTAGTACTGAGCAGGATTGAGTCCTTCCTGAAGGATGAGCTATTAAATGTAAACATGCATAACATCTTATTTGACAGATCATATTCACTATTAAAAAGGGGAAAGATGATCTTCCAGATAAGGCACTGGTGTGCTGGGACTCTGCAGTGAGCTCCAGCTCTGCCTCAGATTCCTTGCTTCATCCTCAGTGACTTCCTCAACATCCCTGTTCTGCTCATCTCTACCCTCACAGTGGGAATTACTCCTTCTCTCCTTCCCTCCCTGTACTGGGCTTTGCCATCTTTCTGTGAGCATGTACAGTTCCCATGTAAAAGGAGGTCTCCCAGGCCAGCTGTAAACAATGATTTGTAATATTAATTTTTGAGCTATCTTTCTTGCTTGCTTTCTTTCTTTCTCTCTCAATAATTGCTTCCTACAATACCATACATCACAGTAATACTCTGTCAGAGTGGGTTGGATTTACGCAGTGGGAGAAAGGGGCAAGGACCCGTTTTATTTGATTTGTATAGCAAATGTATAAGTCTACAGAGTTCACCATATTCACTAAGAAACTGATCCTAAGGAAGTTTGGCCTCTTCCAAGTTTGCTGGCTGCATTTAAACTTCTGTTGCTGGGAAATGGAGAACAGTCATGCACACCAACTTGTGGGTGCTCATCTGTTTTTGAAAACAAAAACTTCTGCAGATTTTAATAGCAAAACTGCCTGGTCTGAGAAATAAACAGCCAAGCCCTTGTGAGTAAGTAAGCAAGTATGTGCATGTGTGTGTGAAGCATGATTTGAATACAAACTCAAAGGGGCAGTGGGTAACCAAAGTTTGCAATCTACTGGTTTTCCAGGTCTTCAGTCTTCAATTTGTGTTACATTGAACGCAAAATGAAAGAGCTCTTATATGTGTAGGCTGAAGAACCCCTCTGAAATCAGCTGGAATAGAAAACAACCATTAGACCAGGAATTATAAAAGCATGTGTAGTGTAGGAAAACCCTACTGAGTGAGGACTGCCTGAACCGGCAGCTGTGGTGGAGCGTGGGGATGCAGGTGAGACCAGGAGCACTGCCCAGCCTCCCAGCAGCTACATGCTGCTATAAAGTGTATGATACTTCACTGAGAAACTGGCAGATATGAGGGTGTAGGAAAACTGGGAGCTATAAAAACTCTGAGGATATTATACAAGGATTACCATATTATACATATTGCAGTCTACTGTGGGCAAAAAGAAAGAAAAAGAAGAAAGAAAGAAAAAACCCAACCAAAGCTAATTCACTCAATTTACATACAGTTGTGTCCTGCAAGTAAAATACAAGATTCAGCTCTTCCCAGCTTCTTCCTATACCAAAGGAAAGCTCCTTGATTGGCACAGGAGCGAGCAGCAGCCAGAGCAGAAGGAGAAGCCATGATAAAGAGTCAGGGGTAGGAGGGAGCGAAGGGCACGGATCCAAGGTTATAAAACCCAGGCAGGTCTCCCATTAACGTGACAATTGCCTCTCAAGGGTCTGCTGCCTGTACAAACTGCACAGGCCAGTGTGGCAACATCCAAATACACAAGCATGATCAGGGCCCCAGGGCACAGCCAAGCACTGCATCACCTGCTCAGGGTTTATCTCAAGGTACAAACATCCATGCAAAAAGTTATAAAATAAAATAACTTCAGTCCCAGTCTTTGCAGGGAATCTCTCACTGACACGCTCTCCCTGCCTCTCTGCACCCCTCCTCCAGCGAGTGGGCTAGTGGGACTGGGGGCAGCAGTCTCACACTGCCCCACAGCTGCCCAGGCTTCCTGTGGGGACCAGCCACCAATGACACCAGCCTGCCAGGCCCCTGCCAGCCCACGCTTTGTGCACTCAAACAGTCTCTGAGTTGAAATCCAGCACAAGATACGCAGGCCTTTGGTGGAATGACAGAGGAGCCATAGTCCTGACGTCAGACACTGGGGCAGGGGTCGTAGCCTAACTGTGAAGCAGAACACTCCCTTCCCAGCACAACTGCTTCTCTACACCTTTTTGATAATTCACACATATGATGATGTCTACAAAATAGCCAGGGGAGGTGACAGGACCCCCGTCCACGTGATCATGTGAAGGATTTACACAGTGACAGTGGCCTACACCACAAAAGGTAAGAAACCCTGGAGGAGATGCCACCATACCTGGCTACTGAGAGAGCTTTATGAAAACTGTGGGAAGAAAGAACTGATTAGCGGAGAGTGGTAGGAGCAGATGAACTTTTTAAAAAGGAAGATCTCAATTTTATGCCCATGGCACCTCAGTAAAAAGCAGCAGAAGAAATATAGAAAGTATGTGAGACTGATGAGGAATTATTTGAAAATTCATAGAGCAGAACTGGGCATTTAGTTACAATGACTGAACGAGAAATGTGTTACTGCTCCCTCCAAGGAGTTACTGCACAGAGAGAAGCCTCTTCAGCTCCAGTGTGCCTTTGCTGGGGCAGGGATTCCTGCAGGTTTGCAGACAGGAGAAGGAATGTTTCAAGGTGTAGCAGCACCTCAGAGAAGGGTGCCTGCATCTCCCAAGGCAGGAGCTGTGAATGCCATCCAGTGTTCAGGGAATGATAGAGAGATCACACTTGCCTGAACAATTAACCAAGATCAATCTGGGCCCTAATAAAATGTATCCTGTCATGGACTAACCCAACCCACACAGAGCAAAGACCTCACTGACATCAGGGGGAAACAGCAGAGTCCCAGGTGACACTTGGCAGAGACAAATAAAGGAATGTTTGCACAGAACACCCTTTAGGGGGACAGTCAGCGGGAGTCCCAGGTGAGACAGAAATGGCAGTATTGAAAAGCTGCCTTCCCATTGCCTTTGGAGCCTGTCACAAGACTTCCTGGCAGCAGTCTGGCCATGGACAGCACTGCAAAGGCTGAAGAATCTAGCCAGCAATTTTTATTTTTCTGACAAAAACCTCAAGCCCAGCCCACACATGAAAGCTGTGCAACAAGATACTATTACAACAGCTTGGAGGGAAAATCTTCCAGCTGGTCAGTCCAACCATGGAGCTGAGTAGTTTGAGAAGTCTGAATACATTTAATTTGCTATTTTCACCATGGAAATGCTCAACAAAACTGACCTTTACAGTTTCAATAAAACTGGATTTTCCTGTAGGTCCCTTGTCAGCCCCTGCAATAATAAGTGGGAGTGCTAAAGCCTGGAATTATTAAAAACTAAAAAAGAATAAAATGCTGTCCCAGCCCCACTGCTGCTGAGCTGGATCTGACTGCATTCACTCTGCTGGCAGAGCTGTACTGTCCTTCAAACTTTTCAGAAAATACAATTCCATCTGTGATTTTGCTGATGCAAATCTGGAGGATCTGTTAACTTCTTGCTGGGTCCCACTCAGAGCAGGATATGGCCATTGCATCTCTGCTGACATGCTGCAGCTCCTTCCACCTGAGGCAGGCCATTTCTGGGATTCCTGGGTACTGCTGATTATCCTGGTGTTTTATCCTTCCTCATCAAGCTCTTCATTTACCTGTTCCTAAGCAGAGCACTAAGACTCAGTGTTCTGGCACCAAGGAAGGTGCTTCTTTCTTTGCCCTCCAAGATGCTGCTTCCCTCTGGCTGGCCAGGCCAAGGATGGACAAAGGTACAGGTGGGGAAATGGAGCAGGATGGGGGAAATGGAGAGGGGAATGAGCAGACACTCATGCAATTATTTCACACCCCAAAGTTTCTTATGGTTTTACCAAGGAGTTTTGGCATACCTATCCTTCAGACTGTGATCAGTCTCAAGAATAATAGCTATAAAACATGGCTAGAAGAAGACTGATACCTGTTTAGACACATGCATTGTTAAGTATCCATCATTTAGCAGCAGTTGAAGAAAGAAATTATTTCTTCTTTGTGTTTAACTTACTCCAGTGTCTGTGTTCAGAAAGGTATCCTCAAGAGTGATGAAATTCAGGCATTCACATCTCAGTCAATGCTTCTGGGACTAGGTAGTTTTGAAGTATGCAAATCTACATTTCACATGTCAGTTTTAGTAAAATATAGATATGGGTAGACAAAATGTGAAACAGAGCAGCTTTTAATAAACCCCTCAGGTTCCAGCAAACCACATTGTTAACAACAGCTACAACCACCTTCCAGCATGTCCCTGTCCTCCCCCCTCTGCACGCTGTATTAGCTCCAAACGCCCTAATTTCTCTTGAGATTCAAAATGAGCTGTTAACGTGCCAGTTGTTAACACTGTACTCGATTCAGATATTTCACATGTCAGAGAGACAACAACATCTGACTAAAACCAGAGCGACCTCACGCGAGGCTGCGCTCGGGGCGGAGGTGCCGTGCGGCCGCGGGTGGCACAGGGCCGGACACAGCCCTGCCTCCCCATCACCACACACCCGGGCCCGGACACAGCCCTGCCTCCCATCCACCACACACACAGGGCCGGACACAGCCCTGCCTCCCATCCACCACACACACAGGGCCGGACACAGCCCTGCCTCCCCATCACCACACACCCGGGCCCGGACACAGCCCTGCCTCCCATCCACCACACACACAGGGCCGGACACAGCCCTGCCTCCCATCCACCACACACACAGGGCCGGACACAGCCCTGCCTCCCATCTACCACACACACAGGGCCGGACACAGCCCTGCCTCCCATCCACCACACACACAGGGCCGGACACAGCCCTGCCTCCCATCCACCACACACACAGGGCCGGACACAGCCCTGCCTCCCATCCACCACACACACAGGGCCCGGACACAGCCCTGCCTCCCATCCACCACACACACAGGGCCGGACACAGCCCTGCCTCCCATCCACCACACACACAGGGCCGGACACAGCCCTGCCTCCCCATCACCACACACCCGGGGCCGGACACAGCCCTGCCTCCCATCCACCACACACACAGGGCCGGACACAGCCCTGCCTCCCATCCACCACACACACAGGGCCGGACACAGCCCTGCCTCCCATCCACCACACACACAGTGCCGGACACAGCCCTGCCTCCCATCCACCACACACACAGGGCTGGACACAGCCCTGCCTCCCCATCACCACACACCCGGGGCCGGACACAGCCCTGCCTCCCCATCACCACACACCCGGGCCCGGACACAGCCCTGCCTCCCATCCACCACACACACAGGGCCCGGACACAGCCCTGCCTCCCATCCACCACACACACAGGGCCGGACACAGCCCTGCCTCCCATCCACCACACACACAGGGCTCGGACACAGCCCTGCCTCCCATCCACCACACACACAGGGCCGGACACAGCCCTGCCTTCCATCCACCACACACACAGGGCTGGGACACAGCCCTGCCTCCCCATCACCACACACACAGGGCCGGACACAGCCCTGCCTCCCATCACCACACACACAGGGCCGGACACAGCCCTGCCTCCAAATAACCACACACACAGGGCCGGACACAGCCCTGCCTCCCCATCACCACACACACAGGGCCGGACACAGCCCTGCCTCCAAATAACCACACACACAGGGCCGGACACAGCCCTGCCTCCCATCCACCACACACACGGGGCCGGACACAGCCCTGCCTTCCCATCACCACACACACAGGGCCGGACACAGCCCTGCCTCCCCATCACCACACACACAGGGCCGGACACAGCCCTGCCTCCCATCCACCACACACACAGGGCCGGACACAGCCCTGCCTCCCCATCACCACACACACAGGGCCGGACACAGCCCTGCCTCCCCATCACCACACACACAGGGCCGGACACAGCCCTGCCTCCCATCCACCACACACACAGGGCCGGACACAGCCCTGCCTCCCCATCACCACACACACAGGGCTCGGACACAGCCCTGCCTCCAAATAACCACACACACAGGGCCGGACACAGCCCTGCCTCCCATCCACCACACACACAGGGCCGGACACAGCCCTGCCTCCCATCCACCACACACACAGGGCCGGACACAGCCCTGCCTCCCCATAACCACACACACAGGGCTCGGACACAGCCCTGCCTCCCCATCACCACACACACAGGGCCGGACACAGCCCTGCCTCCCATCCACCACACACACAGGGCCGGACACAGCCCTGCCTCCCCATCACCACACACCCGGGCCCGGACACAGCCCTGCCTCCAAATAACCACACACACAGGGCCCGGACACAGCCCTGCCTCCCATCCACCACACACACAGGGCTCGGACACAGCCCTGCCTCCCATCCACCACACACACAGGGCTCAGACACAGCCCTGCCTCCCATCCACCACACACACAGGGCCGGACACAGCCCTGCCTCCCCATCACCACACACCCGGGCCCGGACACAGCCCTGCCTCCAAATAACCACACACACAGGGCCCGGACACAGCCCTGCCTCCCATCCACCACACACACAGGGCCGGACACAGCCCTGCCTCCAAATAACCACACACACAGGGCCGGACACAGCCCTGCCTCCCATCCACCACACAAACAGGGCCGGACACAGCCCTGCCTCCCCATCACCACACACCCGGGGCCGGACACAGCCCTGCCTCCCATCCACCACACACACAGGGCCGGACACAGCCCTGCCTCCCATCCACCACACACACAGGGCCGGACACAGCCCTGCCTCCCCATCACCACACACACAGGGCCGGACACAGCCCTGCCTCCCATCCACCACACACACAGGGCCGGACACAGCCCTGCCTCCCATCCACCACACACACAGGGCCGGACACAGCCCTGCCTCCCCATCACCACACACACAGGGCCGGACACAGCCCTGCCTCCCCATAACCACACACACAGGGCCGGACACAGCCCTGCCTCCCATCCACCACACACACAGGGCTCGGACACAGCCCTGCCTCCCATCCACCACACACACAGGGCCGGACACAGCCCTGCCTCCCATCCACCACACACACAGGGCCGGACACAGCCCTGCCTCCCCATAACCACACACACAGGGCTCGGACACAGCCCTGCCTCCCATCCACCACACACACAGGGCCGGACACAGCCCTGCCTCCCCATCACCACACACACGGGGCCGGACACAGCCCTGCCTTCCCATCACCACACACACAGGGCCGGACACAGCCCTGCCTCCCATCCACCACACACACAGGGCCGGACACAGCCCTGCCTCCCATCCACCACACACACAGGGCCGGACACAGCCCTGCCTCCCATCCACCACACACACAGGGCCGGACACAGCCCTGCCTCCCCATCACCACACACACAGGGCCGGACACAGCCCTGCCTCCCATCCACCACACACACAGGGCCGGACACAGCCCTGCCTCCCATCCACCACACGCACAGGGCCGGACACAGCCCTGCCTCCCCGTAACCACACAAACAGGGCCGGACACAGCCCTGCCTCCCATCCACCACACACACAGGGCCGGACACAGCCCTGCCTCCCATCCACCACACACACAGGGCCGGACACAGCCCTGCCTCCCCATCACCACACACACAGGGCTCGGACACAGCCCTGCCTCCCCATCACCACACACACAGGGCCGGACACAGCCCTGCCTTCCATCCACCACACACACAGGGCTCGGACACAGCCCTGCCTCCCCATAACCACACACACAGGGCCGGACACAGCCCTGCCTCCAAATAACCACACACACAGGGCCGGACACAGCCCTGCCTCCCCATCACCACACACACAGGGCCGGACACAGCCCTGCCTCCAAATAACCACACACACAGGGCCGGACACAGCCCTGCCTCCCATCCACCACACGCACAGGGCCGGACACAGCCCTGCCTCCCATCCACCACACACACAGGGCCGGACACAGCCCTGCCTCCCATCCACCACACACACAGGGCTCGGACACAGCCCTGCCTCCCCATCACCACACACACAGGGCCGGACACAGCCCTGCCTCCCATCCACCACACACACAGGGCCGGACACAGCCCTGCCTCCAAATAACCACACACACAGGGCCGGACACAGCCCTGCCTCCCATCCACCACACACACAGGGCCGGACACAGCCCTGCCTCCCATCCACCACACACACAGGGCCGGACACAGCCCTGCCTCCCCATCACCACACACACAGGGCTCGGACACAGCCCTGCCTCCCCATAACCACACACACAGGGCTCGGACACAGCCCTGCCTTCCATCCACCACACACACAGGGCCGGACACAGCCCTGCCTCCTATCCACCACACACACAGGGCTCGGACACAGCCCTGCCTCCCCATAACCACACACACAGGGCTGGACACAGCCCTGCCTCCCCATGACCACACACCCAGGGCCCCCGAAATCATGTCTGGCTTTGTCATCCTTCCATCGAGCGCTGCCTGGCTATGACTGCAGTGTATTGCAGGGACAAGATCGGCCATTGCCAAGTGGAGGTGATGCCATTTCCATCTGAAGTGTGCTTCCAAGGAGGCTTCCATGCATGCTGCTTGCTTGTCTAAAAGAAAGATGCAAAACTGAACTAAACCCTTTTCCTTGGCAGATTTACAGATCCTTTGCATTTTCAAAATACAAGATCATATAAGTATCTGTGCTCGCATCACTTTCTTTCCTTTGGCTATTATGACGAAGTTTTGGGTCTCTCTGCTCCCACAGTGGAATTAATCTCTGGAGGCCCAGCCTCAGCTGAACCTTATTCAGTATTTGTTGGCTGCTGCAGAAGTGCAGAATGTGCTGCTCAGTAGTGAGTTTGCAGCTTTTGGTGCCTCCCTGCTGTTCCTTGTACAGAGGCATGAAAGGAGAAATACCCACCTTATGCTCCCAGGTACCATGGACCTGATGATGGAGCAGTGCTTTGTCCAGATTCTTCATCTCTTCCCAATAGCTCCTCTTGTGCTGGTGTCCCAGTCCTCTTCTGGTTGGGCATGCCCAGCTCCTGGACAAAACCTGGCTGGAGCAGAGGGCAGGCAGAGCCAAGAGCCCCAATAGCTGCTTGCACATGGGGAACTGCTGAAAGCTCCTGCTCCACCCAAGTTGCCATGAGCTCAGTCTCTGCTTCAACACAATATTTTTTCCTTGACAGCTTGAGAAAAATAACTTCTGTTATTCTGAAGGCTATCAAAAGTAGAAGCCAAGAGAAATAAAATCCCTCTTCCTATTTTATACTGTCATGTAACTTATTGCAGTTACACAGTGCACGTGCTGCACAGCTCCTCGAGCTGCGTGTGAGGTCAGAGCCACTGGGGAAGACACACACCAGATCTGTGGGATGAAATGATCCATGCCCTGGAGAACTTACAGCCCCACAGGGTAATGGCACCCTTGGGGCTACTGGGACACCTTCAGGGAGGTCCAGGTTCATAGAAGTCTGAAGAGTAAATTCAACTTTCAGAAGAGTTAATTCAAAGTTTTAAGTTCACGTGCATTAGCAGCTTTATGTTCCTGCCCAAGAGCCCTGCCTGACAGCTGCATCCGCACTGGAGAGCCAGCCATGCCCTCAGTGGGGAGGCTGTCAGGCTTTGTCAGTACAAGGCAAATTACAGAATTAAGGAATTGCATTATTTATTTCATACGTCCTAAACAAAAATGATGCTCCTGAAAACCCATAATAAAGCTGACTGAAAAACAAAGGAAGTAAAGGGAGCAAGAGAAAAGCTAATCCTGGAGTAAGGATAAGGATGAGCCCATCCACAAGCTCTGAGTTAGAGCATTTTATTTAAGACCGTTCATTTGTTGCTTTTTTCTGTTTACTAGAGCTTTAGACCTTTGATCCTACCACTGCATTTGCCAAAGGCTGTACAGAAGATTGCACCTGACATGTTACCTCTACCAGTGACATTCAGATGACTTTCAGCTGTGTGACCAACACAGCTGCAGAGCAGGATGCTGATGGAAAGTGGATTAGGAGATTGCTCATCCTCTCAGAAAGTCACCTGGGACAGCTGTGTGCTGCTAAGCCCTGCATCAGATGGAGAGAAAAGGGTATTTTGCACAAATCAGGAATTTGGTTTAATTGTCACAGTTCACAGCTTCAGCAGGAACCTAAAGCATGAGGCTGGTGGTTCACACTCCAACAAGAAACATAAGAAAACAACCAAGAGGTTTTTAAAATAGGCATGGCACACCAGGCAAAATCTGTGGCAGAGAGAGGGAAGATCCCAGAGCATTGACATCCCAGCCCTGCACCAGGCTCTGCGCACTCAGGGCTTCGAGCAGCGCTGGCCTCCCTCCCTGGCACGGACACGAGCTCTGTACTCCCTACCAGCCACTGGCTAGTGAGTCAGAGCATATTTTAAGCCAAATGCTCGTGAGATGGGGGTGGAGGGGAGGCAAAACCTCTTTATTCTGCAAAAATTACAGGACTGACATGGTTCTTCGTTTTATCCCTGCTCAGTACACACAGCAGCTTCAGAAATGTTCCTTCACAAACAGGGCCAAATGCAGTGCTGGTGCCACCCACCTGTCCCTGTGGTACACAGAAGTGGACTTGCCCTCTCCTCCTATTACCTTCCCAAGACAAATTCATATGAAACTGGACTCAAAGGAACCATGCAAAATCAAAGACTACCTGAAGGAAATTAAGCAAGCCCCTTTCTGCATGCCATTAAAGCCCAAATTCTAAGGAAATAACCTTGTGTGCTTCAGACAGTTTCACTCTGCTAGTTTTTCAAATGATTTTAAATTACACATGCTCAAATAGAAAAGGATGGCAGTAAAGAGGAAGCTGTAACTAAACATTGCTCCTTAACAGATGAGTTGCCAGCCATACTATACAATGGCTTAGAATATATGCAGATTTTCCTAATACTTCTCCATCACTTTGATTTAAGAAAAAGATGGCTCCTATCTGCAGCCTGTCATGGAGTGCTCTGAACTCTGCTGTGGTCTTCCTTTGGGTTCCCTATTATTTATCTAATTTCCTAAGCACATTTCTTAAGAATTATTCAGGGACATTGCCACGTTTTTATATTTTTACTGAGTTCTCCTCAGTCCCAGTATCCCCACAGGAATTAAAGCAACTGAAAACAGAATCCTAGCCTTTGTTGATCTGTCTTGTTTTCAAGAGATGCAGCTCTTTGTGTGGTCAAAGAAGACAACCCCAGGCACTTGCTCTACACCACAACCCATCCTTCCGTCTCCTCTGTGCAGTCATTAGTTCTGCTCACCCGTTATCTGCTCCCTGGGTAGGTTCCCCACTGCATGGCAGCACGGATGCGAAGAGAGAAAGAGAGGCTTGGTGTGACTGCAAGCACAGACAGGGCAGCCTGGTTCACTGGGCCAAGAGGAGCCCTGGGTGGGGAAGTTCGAGGCCTTGGTAAATCCAATTACAGCCACTGCCAACAGCCACTGGTGCAAAGGCCACCCCAGGGCCCCTCACCGGTGCCACAGCGTGTGGTGTTACTCCCTGCCACCTGTTAGTGTGTCACTGCCTTACCTGTGGGGAGACTCTTCCCAATCCCCGTCCCTACCACTCCAGCAGTGATTCCGTGCCTCAGTGCCAGCTGTCCGGGAGCCTGGGCAGCCCCTGCTTCTGCAGCCTGTGCCTTGAAACAGACATTTCAGAAGTGCCCCAAAATAAACACTAATAGCTGCTGGGTCAAACTATTTGCTGGCTCAGTGGACACATGGGGCTTCCTTCCGCAGCCTTCTCTGCCTCAGTTTGACTCCTTTGTTAACAATGCTGAGGAAAAGATACTTTCTTTTACAAATTGGACTATTATCTCAGATTCACCTTTTCTCTTCCCTTAATGAAATGCAAGTTTCTACAGCATGTCAAATAAATAGCCCTTAAGTACAATACAGTCAAGTTCTTCTAATGTATTTCTTGGAAAACAGGGAGGTCTCATGGTAGGTCCAGCTGTGCATTTGTGTCCCTCACAACCCCCAGCAGGATGATCAGCATCCCTGCACCCTAGTAGAAAGCAGCACCACCTCCCTCTTGTTACCAATGGCATCTACTTTCAAAAGCACTCTCTCTTCTTTCTCCCCAGTTTCCTTTCAGGCTTTTCTTCTCACTCCTGCCACTGCTCAGCCTGTGAGGGAATGCTCTAACATCATGGTTCCCCGAGAGTCTCATTTTTTGAAAGGATGAAATTTCCCAGCATCCTCAAGCCACTTTGCATTTTCCTGTCCTTTTTCTAACATATGCCCTATCCCTCCATTTTTTGTTTACCACTCTTATCCCCTTTACTATTTTTCCCCATTACTTTATTGATCCATTTTTCTTTTTACCCTCTTCCCTTCGACTCTTGGCTTTTCTTTTTCTCCCTGCCCCATTCTAGTGATGCTTTCTGGCTAGGTGTATTACCCACTGTGCTGAGGGCAAGCAGTGCATCTGAATTCAAGCTGCACTGTATAAGAGCAATACTACGTATACTTACAGAAAGCGCAAATCAAACTCTTCGTGTTCTCGTCTCCCTGTGCTCAATTCCCAAAGCCAATGCCTTCCATTATCAAAACAATTTTAAATAAAGCTAAGGGGAGAATTAAATGGAAAATAAATTGGGCATTTAAAGCCTGGTTCGCAGCACTCAGCTGCTCTCACTTCAATAGCTGCACTGCACACCTTCCATCAGGCCCCACGCTGCAGAGCAGGCTCTGTTTGCCAGCGTGTTCCCCACTCTGCCAGAGATGATATGGACACCCTGCATTGCCAGATAAGCAATATATGTCACTCTCCCTTGCCTAAGATTAAAATGAATGCACTAATTTATCTTCTATTAAGGGCTACAGCACAAATCAGAGAGGCAGAGGGAGCACATTCCATGCCTGGCTCTGTGCTCGGAACTGCGCATCACCCCATGGACACGGGGCCTCCCTGCACACACTTGGCCAACACTTTTGTGGTAAACCCTCAGATACTTCTGCATAAAATGGGTGTCAGGAAATAACTACTGCTCTGGGATGACATGATTTTGTACTTTTACACTTACAGCAAGTGAATTCTAACCACATCCTTTTTGGACAGGCCCTCCCCAGCTGGACAGGGGCAGAGCACATCTGGGTGACACATATTCCCTGCATAGCCAATAGAATATCATCTGAGAAATAAAAGTGCTTTAACTGAAAGCAATCAAAAATCAGAGTTATGCCAAGAAATCCTTTTTTTCAGCCCTAAACAAAGTGAAAATAAAAACTGAGAAATCAGTTGTTCAGAGGTCAGAAGAGAACTAGCTAGAAGGAGATAATGCTACATGTTTACACATTCTATGTTTTTTTCTTTCCATTTTAAAGAGAATCATTTCCAAACTGGCTGACACTCATGTGAATTATGAGATCTGGCTTTGGAGGTTGTAGATACCGGCAGAGACTAAACACACATATACTGCACCCGTCCTGCTGACACAGAGCTCTTTCTTGCACTGCTGAAGGGATGCAGAGGAAGTAACAAATGAATGCTCATGTTTAAAGTAAGATTCAGAAAAGGAAAGTCTTCTTGTCATTGAAAAACTACAGAGTATTTACACAGAGGCACATGGATACACGTACACTGTGCACACACTGTGGGGGGAAGGAGGGAGAATGAGACACGGGAAAGCCATAAAGATCCTACTGTTCTCACCAAAACACACCAGTCCTGTTAACAAGAAAACATCCAATCCTTGTATACAAGCAAATTTCCCAAGTTGTGGTCTAATATGTATCTTTTGCTTTTTATTTAGCTGTACTCTTGGACTACTGAGTTACAGACTTAAAATATACAGAATGAATGTAGGGAACTGCAGGGAAAAGAAGAAATAGGTTCCTCCTGAAGACTCAATTGAATTACTCTGAAAAGATTAATTAAAATTGAATTCTCTTTTGACACAAAATCTCCTGTTTGCTAGTTCTTCGTATGTCTGTTACCTAGTTTCCATTAGGAGATATTATACTCTGTAATGAAATAAACTTCAAAGACCCTATGGGATTAAACAAAAAGTTTACTGTATTCTGAGAGCTGCAGGAGCAGCGAAGTTCCAGTGCAAGCTGGCTTGCTTGATGAGAAGATGTTCACACGTCATCACTGAATTCCTGTCAGGGATCTCTATCATTGCATTTTAAGGTACAGAAGGGCAAATAACTGAGTGTAGATTAGAAAACAGCTTGATCTGCAAAGTGACAGCCAAAAGTCAGGTCTTTATTCAATCTCTCCAAAAAACCTAGGGAGAGGGGAGGAGAAGGAGGGGATTTCCTTTGACCCTGGGAACAGCTTTGTAACTAGAATAAGAATTATTAAGAAGGAAAGGCCATTGGCACCTCCAGCATATGGCTGTGGTTTTGCTGTCAGTATTTGGGGAAACCATCCAGGGAATCACCTACATTAGGGATCAGTGTGAGTGAATTAGATACAAGAGTGAGAGCATTTACATTGCAACTGGTGCTTCAGGTCTGGCACGCTCTAAAACACTGCTTTGTGTTTTACCATCTCGCACTCGGAGCCTAACGAGACACTTGACATGCTAAGAAACCACTCCAAATGGACCTGGGGGCAGAGCCTGGCCCTAGATGACATAAGGGAGAATTTCAGTGTAGTGTTGAATTAACAGTAGCACAAAAAGTCACTGACCACTTCAACTGTACAAGGAAAATCAGTTTGAGAGAGACAGAGCAAACATTATTTGTGTCCTTTTTTTCTGCATATTCTCATTTTATGGCACTTGCAAAGATACTATGAAATCCCCAGTGTCATGAGTCTTGGCCCCAGCAGCTGGCACTGATATCAAAAGAATAATATTTGTGTGTTGGCTGTTGGGGGCACTGTAACAGAGCCCACCAAACAGGTACTCACCACATCCCAAATCTGTGCTTCCAGCTACACAGCCAGCAGCTTTGTAATGGAAAGTTAAAATGTAAACACAAGCTGCTATTTTAGTGCAGTCACACAAATGTAGCAGCTTATGTTCTCTTTTCCTTTATTTCCAGAACGGACGGGGTGCCTGAATCAAGCTACAGCTAATCCTTTTTCTTTTTTCTCCTTTTTTCTTCTCCCTGAGTGCCTAGTCAATTAAATCTTGCTTACATAAGGAATTCTTACTTGCCTTATTCCTACAATGACAGTTGACAATGTTCAGACTAAAGGATGCCAAAATCTGTTTTTCCCTAGATAGTAAAAATACAAACAGAAATCAAACCCAAGCAGACTAATAAAGGATTACAAGAGCTGACAATGCTTTGTGAATTTGAAAGGTTACATTGCTTGGTTCAAAATAAACCTGAAATCCTGAGTCTGCCCTGAGATTTTCCCTCCCCTGTTCACAACATTCTTCCCTTTGTCATATGGATAGTTGTTCACAAAGGAGTTCACTGACATCACCTTCTTCATCTAGTCCAGATGGCCCAAAGTGATGAAAATCCAAAGATATTCCAGGAAGTGACCTTGGAGGTGCTTTAGTGATTCAAAATTCAGGGAAGACTGCAAGCCTGACTCTGGAAGCATCACAGCTCTAGCTCTAAGGAACGCCAGTTCACCTAGGCAGCAGCTGCCTTTCAAAGGACAACAGCAGATTCCCCAGTTGACGAGACATCTGCTACAGTTTCTCACAATTCCTGATTTACAAGGAAATAAGAGCTGGTTTGTATCACATATGTCAATAGCTGGGATTTTTCCCTTCTTACCCTTCAGACTGTGTTACCTCTAATGAGACAAGATGACAATGCCTGTTCAGAAGTGAAAATAAGAGGGGAAAATCTACAGGCCAAAGATAGTTTACTTTTTTTTCCTCTGAACTGATCTGTTAGCTTTCCTCTGAGAAGCTGACCAAACTGAAGATTGCAGGTCTAAGTGCTGCTCTCACCCTCTGGGATAGAGATAGAGAGAGAGATAGAGAGAGATAGAGAGAGAGAGAGATAGAGAGAGAGAGAGAGAGATAGAGAGATAGATAGATAAGATATAAAGTACCTCTTCCCAAACCACACTCGGCTTGGCAGAATAAAAATTAAATCAACATGGTTTTGCAACACAAAAGCCACCCTCTCACTTTTGCTGAGGACTATTTGAAATAAAGATGGATCATAGTGTGAGTCATTTATCTCTCCTCTCTGATGCATTCACACACGCCTACCACTGCAGGGGGATTCAGAGAAATGACCTGAATCTCAACCACCTTTGGGTTTGCAAACAAAACCCAGCCAACGAGATCATGCAAAGCCAGGCCTAAACCTATGGCTTCCCCTTTGCCACTGGTTTTGCTCCTCTCAGTATTTCAAACAGCGAAAGTGCAGGAGAAACAAGGAGGGGTACCGTGTAATGAAACCATGTATCACAGAGCAGCTCCAGAGTATGGCATTCCCATTTCACAGGAGGGGTATTCAAGCAAGCAGACTAGGTGAAATCCCAATTTGACCACAATACTTGTACTTATTTTAATTGTTTATTGAAAGCAGCATGACAGATTCAAAACAAAGGGAGAATGAAGAAAAAGAAACATTGGCTTCATTCACAGGCTTAGCTCCCTCTGCATGAACCACACACGAAATCAATTCTTCACATTATATGTTAAAAAAAGGGTTGAACTGTTAATAGTAACATGAGAGGAAAAAGACAGAGGCAGCAAAGAAATAAAGAGATGGCAGGAAGGTTTGGTCAAAGACAGGTTTGTTTTGGCAGCATGGATGCTGCAGAGGTGTGCTCCTGGGATAAAGCAGCAGAAGGTGAGAGATGCTGGAGAGAGAGAAGGTCCATGATAAGGGATCAGGAGCCAGGCCTAACCTGAGGCTGGGAAGAGCCTACTTTGGAGTTATTTTGCTTTAGTTGGTCCTTAGAACAGTGGTTCAGGAGCAGGCTTACATGCCTGCACAGTGCTCCCCCTCTGCTGATTCATACCACCAACTCATGAAACACAAAAAATTGAGAAGAATTAATGCAAGTGTCAGGAGATCTGCCCCTGCTCCCAGCAGCCTAAAAAGGAACTTGTTTTTGCCACCTATGAAAGAGCTGTGACACATTTCTTCAGTGATGGAATGATCCCACTAGGATCACTTTTGCTGGCCAACATCGAGCATATTTTTCTCCAATTCATCTTTCCAGTGTGATTTATTCCACACATCCACTTGGAAAAACATGCTCAGCACCATCACAACAGCTGTACAGCAAAGCCCATCACTATATTGATACATCATGGTTTCATTTCTTGCCCAAACACAGAAAATAAGGAGCTGCATATGAGGTGCACACAAATTCTGTCCCTGAGCTTTACTGTCCCAGGAAATGACAAAGCAAATTCATCCAGGGCAATGAAGCCAATCCTAAAGAGCCCCAAGCCCAATGCCAGCACTGATGGGATTTGAATAGGCCCCATGAAGACCCAAACTTAGAACAGCACATTGTATCACCTGCAACAAATTAGTCCTTAGAGAACAGCATCACCTTCAGGTTTGGTCCTCTGAAGACCCCTCAGCAATTACTCCATCTAAACCACCATTTTTCCAGGATGGACAAAAAACAGGAGCAGTAAAATACTCCAAACCCCTGCACCCTTATACGTTGTTCTGGGGAGTATTTCAACACACATCTTTGTTCTGCAGAAAGAATCCCTTCCAGCACCTACCCAGTGTAAGGAGCACAACAGCTCCAGCTCCCAGTTACTCTAAGGTATTGATGGAGTTTCCAAGGAGTAGCTGTGAGTGCCATTTTTGGATTCTGAGTCTGGTAGGTCTGTCTATTCTCACTTAAGACTAAATCAAATGCTTCTCAGGCTTTCCTTTCTAAACCATATTGTTCCTTCTGGGCCCTTTGGCTATATTTTATGAAATAACTGATGCTCTCTATCTCCAGGGGGCAATTTATTACTGCTTCTACCAAACAATGAACCATATGATCTAATACATCTCTTCCAGTTCTGTTTTGAGGCTTCTATAATTTTTCCAGAGATTTTTATTTTGTTCCCAAAGAATGGTTTGTGTACCCTACAATTTGTCCCACTGATATTTCTTGGTCTGAAGAAGACACTGCCTCTCCATAGAAACCTTGCCAAGTACTACCTATGCAGAAGCACTGCTCCAGGGGCAGAGTGCATGGAATTATTTCATATTTTCTTAATTTTGGTTAGCTCCCAGGAAATTCACTATTATTCCACTTTCTTACATCCCTAGCATTACTCTGTGCTTTCCCCTCTTCCTCGACCCTCGCTGGCACTGTCCCACACCCCAGCCTGCCCAGCTCACCCTGACTGGCTCGTTGTGTGAAAGCAACTTTAAGAAAATGGTCTTTAGAGAAAAGCTCTGTTCCCCCCGTCAGGTCTGGTAACTCTAAAGCAGCATCAGTAACATAATCAGATCCTGAAACTGGCCATAGAAGAAACTTAACTCTACCCCAAGAGTCTACATAGGCAGATGTTTGAACCATGGTTTTACCAAGCACCTTGTGCACACCTATTTCAGCTGGGTGCCAAAATGAGGGGAACTTGCAAATGAGCTTGCTCCCCATGTAGTTTACATATGGGGCTCAATTCCAGGTGCATTAGCATCCTGTTATGAGTTGCATTTTGTGGGGAGGATCCAAAGGGAATGAAGGATTAGAGATCTGGGAGACAATATGGCCCAGATCTGCTTTAGACATACCAGGCTCTTAATTTGCTGCTTTGTTGCACCACACACACACACACACAAATATAGACTTTTTTCCCCATAAACCTCAACTGCCTTTTCTGCTTCTAGAGAAGGGTGATTTTGAAATACCCCTTTCAGAGCTGGGATGGATGTTTCCAGTGTTGGTGTTTATTAAGTTCCTGTGGCAGCTGTTTCCAAGGTTGCTTTGTCATACATTTCTTTGCAAGAGACTAAGAATAGCGTAAGGGCTTTGCAGATAAGGATTTCAATTGCAAACTTTATACTAAAGTGTAATAGGAACATCAGGGAATTAAATAAAATTATATTTTTCCTAGATGTCTGCTTAAAAAGGAAATTCAGGATTTTATAGGTGCCCCAGAGACAAACTATTACATTACATTCCTTGCTGTTCTTATTTGAGTTCTGTCTGTTTGAGCACCTCAAATAGCACAGAATCATTCATAAAGAATGGGCAAGAGAGACTGTGTCCATCAATATTTCAAGCTTGGTTATCAAATCAAGAGAAATTCATGAGTTCTGCTCCAGCTCAACATTTCCAGGTTTGATACTATTGTTTGACAGTTTAGAGGGTTTTCCCTCTGCATTCTCATTGTCATTAATATTTTATATAATGTTCCAGTTGATGCTATGTAATATTTATTAATTTTTTTTTACCTGGCTGTACTAACCAGTTTTTTCTTTTCTCTTTCAGCAAGGAGAAATTCACACTCATTTGCTATTTGTGGGGTGATGACATAGTGTGAAGAAGCAGTAATGATGACTGACTGATAGAAGACACCATATGTTCTCTTCATTTTTCCCTGTGCTATTTTCTGAGAAATGAATAAAGACTCAGTATAACATAAGCTTTCCTATATATAGTATAAAAAAAAAATTGACCTTTTTTCCCCAAATAATTGGCAGGATGGGAGAAATAATCTTTTTTTCCTAAAGCATTCAAACAGTATTGCTATAAATATCAGGCTCCAAATCACCAAGATAAATAATTTCCAGTCTTTCCCACCAGAAACATTTTACACGTATCTAGGCACCAAAAACAATTTTACAATTAATTTCACTCACCCCCAAATGTTCTCCATCTTTCCATAGCAAATATTTTGAAAATATAAGTTGCATTTGCTGATGACTAAGCAAAGGTAAACAATTCCTTCCGGTCTTAAAAGAAACTAGATTCTATATAGGACTCTAAGTGACTGTGTGCAATGCATGATAATCAGAAATCCTGATTATAAGCACAGTACTAGCATCACTACATCACAATACTAGATTATATGCTGGGGTGTTTCTGTGCACCCAGAGTGTCTGAGTCTGTGCAACTAATAAAACAGACTTCCTTTAATAAATATTGCATTTGCTTTAACATGTTTTAAAATCAAAATAATTGGAAATCTCATCTCCTAGAAATAACAGAATACAAATCTTTTATTGTTCTAGCATACGCATTTAACAAATATATTCTTGTCCTACATAAATATTTTCTTTTTTTCTCTGTCCTTTTTGTTCATTCTACCCTCTCGAACCAAGGCTTTGTGATTGTTGCTCTTCCTCCTAACTTTGTAATAGCCACTAACTAGCCCCAGACTACAGCAGAGCCACACACATATCTGCTAATGTTATTAAGCAGTCAGGAGCAGAAACAAAGAAGTAAACAAAAGGGATTCACATTGCCTTCTGTTCCATTGGAGACAGAGAGGGAAAAAAATAAAAATCAATCCTCCAAACACAAAAATAACCCCCAGAAATCGTTGGTTTAAGATACCTTACTTTTCAAATTCACAGGATTTTTTTGTAAGTAATGGAGCCAAAATTGAAGAAAAACATAATTGTGAGTCCTGCAGGCAGCAGGGCAGAGAACTCGCTGTCAGTGGACCTAGTGCCAAGACTCTTTTTTGGGCTTTGTTTTCAAGGTCATCCATTTAAAGCACTTTTCATAACACAACCTGAATAAAGAATAGAGCCTCATTCTGCTCACCCTGCTCACAAAGGCGCCCACCACAGATGTAGCAGGAAAGGTTCCTTCGCCAGGCGAGCAGGAGATGGCCCTTGGAGGACGGGGCTCTCCCCGGTCACCTGCCATAGCAACAGACGTCAAGCAATGTTTTACGTTTATAGTATGCAACTCACTTTCCCCAGTTAGACTTAGTATTTTTGCTGTGACAGCTTATGCACCCTGCACCACAGAAAGCAGGACAGAAGGGGCTCAGGTAAAGCAGTGACTGCAGTTTTCACATGTTATTCTCCCTTTGAACTCCAAGTGGCATCTTCCCCTGGAAAGCAGTCACGTGCACCTTCTTTTCCGACAACAATAGAATTACATAAAGTCTGATCTCAAAACTCTCAATCAAATATTCCGTCCTACCAGCAATAAGCTGGCTTGCTTAAGGACTACAGACTTGGGTCCCTAATCAATACTTTAATAAATAACACCTACTTAGAACAATTGATTGCTAGGGAGCAGACTAAGTATAATGTATTTCTGCTCACCTAGTCACAGGAAAAATGTCATAGTTTATTTATAAGACACACCTGAAATTATTCTGTGGGCTGTAGATAGGATCCATCTTTTGGATGTACACACATTTGCCACTGTACACACATAACGTCTGGTTAAGGTGGGTGGTGAGTACTCAGTGCAGCATGTCTGGCTTTGTTTGTTGGCAAGCCCTGCTCCCGCTGCCTCCGGGCTGCCAAAGCTCTGCTCTGTGCCTCCCTGGCAGCAAAAGAAGCTCCTGGGACCCCCACACTCCCAAGTTGAGGAGTGGGTGCAGAGCACAGCCTATCCCCTTGATGCCAGGCTCTGGGGGCACTATTCAATCTAATTAAACGGCCACTTCATTACACTAGCAATAGCCAGGCATGCCACCGAGGCCATTCTTGGGGATTACAGCCATACCCTGGTTTTGCTTTCATGAGACTCTTTAATTCTGCTGCACAGTTGTGAGGGAAAAGCCTCTCTGTATTTTAGGGTGGGAAATAGCCAGCAGAGAGTGCAAGAGGCCCCTTCTGTGCTGTTACTCCACAGTCCATATCCAGGCTCAAGTCAAGGCACCTTGGTGCCCACCATGCCCTGGCTACAAGTGTGTCTGCTCCAATTTGTTGTTCGAGAACACCATCACTTCAATTCTCTTCCAATTACTTCTGTGTCTGCCCTTGGGGTGTGCGTTCACAACCTTCTTTTGGGAGCAAGTATGGGCCACCGATCTTCCCAGCCAGTCTCAAAATACATATATATTCTACAAATTGCAGCCCGGAGGAGACGCCCGGCAGGATGTTTGTATCCACACGGAGGATATGGAGGAGCCTCCCTTCTCCGTTCCTCCCAGACGACACCCGGCAGCAGGGGCGCACAGGCCTCCCCCGCAACCTGCCCGGGACCTTTCTCGCTCCCCGCAAGGTGCCCCTCGGGGGTGCAATATCCCGCTGGGAGCCGCGCGGGCAGAGGCTCGGGATGCGGGAGCCGGGAGCGCGCAGGGCGGTCACAGGCGCGCTCGGCCCGCAGCGCCCCGCTCCGCGCGGAGCTGCCCTGCAGACCATGCACGATCCGGCGGCCGCGGGGGCGGCGGGGAGCGGCGGGCGCCGCCGGAACGTGTCAAACTTGAGAGGCGAGAGCACCCCTGGAAAGGCGGCGGCCCCGGCCGGCCCCGCCCGCGCCGCGGCGAGGGAAGATGCGCCGGGGGCGCGGCAGGACCGGGAGCGCTCCCCGCCGGAGGCCGCCGCACCTGCTCCCGGAGGTGCGCGCTGGGCGCGGGGCGGCGGCCGCGGCCGCGAGCGGGGCCGGGGCCGGCGGGGCGGGAGGCGGGGAGGGGGGCGGCGGCCTCCCGTCTCCGGGCGGTCTGTCCCGCTTTACTCTCTCCTCCCCGCCGAGGATCGCGGGCGCGGAGCCGCGGCTGCGGCGCGCAAGGCGGCGGCGGGAGCTGCGCGGAGGATGCGCTGAGCGAGCGCGGGAGGCGGCGCGGCCGCGGCGCAGGTCAGTAGCGAGACCCCTTTCCCCGGGCCCGGGACGCGCTTCGCCACCCGGATCTCCGCATCCCCCGGCCGCTCCCCAACTTTTCCCCGCACCACTTCGGGAAAGTGACCAAACTTGCGGCGGGGCCGCGCTGGGGTCCCTTGTCTCGTGTCCCCTCCTCATCCCCGGCGGCGCGACCCCCTCCCTTCAGGGCTTCTCTCCCGGCTCGCGGCGCCGTAATTACCAGTGCCGGTAATTGGGGGTGGAGGGGCAGTGGCTGCGCTCGGGGCCGGGCGGGTGCGGGTCGCCCCGGGGCTGCGGCGAGTCCCCTCCGCCCGAGCCCGCTCCGCTCCCTTCGCAGCCGGGCGGGGCCGGCCCAGCCCCTCCCGGGCACGGGGGGCACCGGCAGCGGGACCCACCTCCAGGGGAGGATGGAGCCGGCGGCTTCGCCGGGCTGAACGCTCGTGGCTACGAGTCAGGCATGGCTTTCTGTAACGAAAACAACGGGATGCAAAGCAAACTAGTTGATAAATGCAGGCATCTCCCTGGACTGGAAACCCAGTTCACCCGGAGTTCAGCCCATGCGAGCAGGAGCGGTGTGAGCGGACACGGAGGCAGTTTTTAATTTCTTGAGTTATCTTTAGAGAACAGGGGGTTTCTTTGGGCGCTGCTCTCCCGCAGGAGTGCTTCTCGGCACGTCCCGATTCCCCTGCCCCTGCTCGGCCACACTGGCAGCTCGGACCTTGCAATGCCCCTTTACACCTCACCCAACCCTCCAGAACGGGTATGTTCAAACCACGGCAAACATACAGCAAAGAATGATTTGTACAGTATGTTAGCCCCAGTGTGCTAGTGATGGGCAACCGGCCAGCACCGTGCTGATGTCTGGGATGCCCGGGTGCTGGCTGTAGAAGTAGCCAGGAATGAATGATGTGATACCTGGTCGTAGCAGTGCTGTTAGTTTTTTTAAGCTTTTTCAGGGGTTAGGAAAACCCCTTATTGTAATTGTATTATAATATTGCTTTCTATCTGTAGCTGACTTGCGTTGCACGTAGATTAACATGTTTAAAAAAACCCAAAGGTGCTTATTTTTAATGTTAGACACCTACCTGAAATTCTTGTATTTTATTGCAACATTTAAAAGTTGCAGCTATTAAGAGAATAGGCTGTATCTGCAGGACCAGGGAGAGAGGGTGAATAGTAAACCTGAACAGTCTCAGAAATGAAAATCGGAAATGCCGCCGCTACATCTGTTTTGTTTATTAATGATGCTCACCATTTGACAAGAAAGCTATCCCCAGTTTATCCTGAGAAGATTTCATTTTGTCAGATCCCTGGTGTCTCATCAATTCCTTTCATGTCCCTGGGATTTTCTCTTTTCCAGGCTCAGGCCACAGCAGCTCTCTGTGTTGGGGATAACTGTTAAGCTGTTCTTTTGAATTCATGAGCTTCCAAATTAAACTTTTGCTGACACCTGCTACCTAGCCTGGTTGAGGATAATGACAGTGTCACCCAGGCTACTGGAGCTCTGCCACCAAACAAAGTAAATCACAAACAAAAACAATTGTAAGGTGCCTGGACTAGGTAACACAATGATTTGGGGGACGTCTGGGAAACTGGCTACTGGAAATCCAATCAAAGTCTGCTTCTAATGGAGCAAACTTTCCAACAGCAATCACAGGCAGGAATTAAATCCATAGAGTAGATGGCAACAGAGATTAATAATCATCATCAATTAGCTGATGGAATCAAACAGAACAAAATGAGGGTAAACAAAAACCTGTCTCCCCCTCCCCCTTGAGTCCAGTCCCACCTTTATTTATCAAGAGTCAAGGATCTCTCCTGAGCACTGGTTTCAAATGCCAAAATTTTAGCAGGTGTCATAACATAAGGTCAAGACTTAATTATTTATATGGAGACATCAATCATCCGGTGGGGATGATTTATTTATAAATCACCAGTGCTGTAAAACAAGACAGTGAATTCTGATTTCCTCCTGCTCCCTCCTGAAGGGACCAGGAAGGTCCACGCTGTGGCCGAATCACCTCAGGAGCCTGTCAAAGGTTTTGCCCAGCCCCACATGGAGGAGGCTTTTCTACATCTTTTAAATCGTGCAACCAAGATGCCACCGGGGAAATCTCATGCATATTTGCTACATCTCAGTAATGAACATTTACTGATTATGGATTATCTGGAGAATTTAGCTTTTTAAACATTATTCAAATTTTTATGTTTATGTAAGCTAATAAGACTGAGGAGATTCAGTAACTACTCTTTGCCTTATGGTATTTGAAAAGTGTGTCCATGGGGCTTAGCTCAGCATCTTCCAGAGTCGTTTTTAAAAGACTAAAATAGAATTTTTCTGCCTGAGAAAAACCACCCTATCTCTACTCTATAATGTTCTTTGCTCACAATTAATGCCAAAAATCAATTTTCTAATATGCTTTTTATGTTTCTGCTGAGCACAAACAGGATGGCACAGTAAAAGCTTTTATTGCCATCTGATTAGACTGCGCTGGGGGTAAGTAAGTGGCTTGGGCGGGTAGGGCTGCGATCTGCTGTGCTGGATGCAGCAAACACAGAGGAGGGCATGGAATGCTGAGCACCAGCCACAATCCTGCCCTCAGGGTCATTCAGAGAAATGTTATCAACTGCGTGGGCAGAAGCAGGATCAGGCCCATTAGGTTTTCTGATAGCTGGACAAAGTAATGAACATGTGCTTGGGATGTTCCTTAATCTCCTCTTCTGGGATTTTGGTAAAGGGTTAATTACAGCCAGGGATTCTCAGAGATTTGCCCATTTATTTATCTGTTAAGAGAAATCATGCTATTGATCTTATTCATGTGACCATTTTTCAGGCAGGGAGGTGATTAATTTTGAGTGAAACTAGTAAAAAAAGAACAGAAGAAGAGAGATGGAAAGGAAAGTTATGGTAAAAATATGAGCTAGGAGGGAAGGTTTCCTTTGCTTTTCTGTTGTTATCTTGTAAAACTGTGTAGCCCAAACCCATCAGCTTTACCATCAAGAAAAGAGGAGCACGAGGAGTATCCAGGGCATCTTGTGATCCTTCTGAACTTCATGGCAGGACTCCATTTTGGCAAGAGCAAGTCATTAAGTTCTCCTGCACATCCGTTATTCTGTTCCCACTGATTTTAAAAGAAGACCATTTATCACTGTATTTCAGTGACAGAAATACTAAAGTAATGTTTCACTGGGTTTATAAGAGGGTATAAAAAAGGATGGATGAGCTGGCAACGTCTTCAAGGAACAATTAAGACATTAAGAGTGCAGGAAAATATTTTTGGGAAATAACTAATCAGCGAGAAAATAGGAATTTAGTTATGAGATGTTCCTCAAACACCCTCTGGATTTTGCTCAGAGCATGTGAAAAAAATGAAAAATTCATAGTACTTCTTGTAGGCAAGACCAGTCATCTGCTTGTGTATTTTTATGGTATACTGGGTATATTTATAGCATTTAGTAATGCTAGCAACATTCAATGTAAAGAGTAACAGATGACTGTATCGTGAAACAAGGCACTGGCAAGGCAGGTGGGAAATGATTTCCAAAATATTGCAGCAACCAGGCTGGGAGAAATCTAGGAAGATGGTAAACATAACAGACCTGGGTAGCTTCAAGCAAAGCCAGGGCTAAAGCCCCAGGCCAAGCCCTGCACACGTGTTCTGTAGAGGAGGAGAGCCAGCACTCGCTGGGTGCGAGCCCCAGCAGAGGTGGCTTCCATGCCCCTCCAGCCTCGGTGCATCCAAGGGCACGGGTGACAATAAAATTGCAGTTGAGTGCAAAGAGAAGAAAGGAGGGGAATGAAATTGTATTGGCTCAGCTGCAAGAAACAAATCACAGATTTCCCTAATCAGACAGATGATGCCTAACTAGGGCACGACATGAACCACAAAGAAAGGTGGCAGATTTCACAAATTAGTCATGGCAAAAATGGTGAATTTCACAGCTTGAAGTGAATTCCTGTTATAGAATGAAACAGCACAAAGTGATTAAGAGCTCTAACTGATAGGAGCAATAAGCATGTGAGACTTAGTCATCACACAGCAGCCGACATTTCTCTCTGGCTTCAGCTGAGCCACAGGAGCAGCCCTTCAGCCTCCAGTTTTTGATGCTGAGTGGGAGCTGGTGGGGACAATCACAAACGAGGTCCCACAGATGTTTCCTGGAGTTTTCTGTTTCTGTGAGGCACAACCATGGCAGTCCAATAGGAGCTGGAGCAGGCACTCTGTAGGGAGATGTTCTTCAGGCACAGGCTCTGCTCCTGGTGCCACCACTGAAACCTGGAGCCATGGCTTCAGCAGTGGAGCACAGGCCATGAGAAGAGTCAAGGGACAGCAGGACCTCATCTTCACAGCATGACCCCACTGCTGAAGAGCAGAGAGGGAAGACAGCTGAGAAAAGTTGGAACAAGGGGGACACTGTTGCAGCACACTCCCTGCCATGCTGGGGACGACCTTCCAGGTCTGGCAGTGCCATTTTTAGAGCCACTAGGTGCTGGCATGTGCCACCTCATAGTAAGCACACCACAGCATTCATCCCTAACAGAAAAAAAAGAACATTAAACAGTCTATTCCCATTTACTATTCTTTCAGGGGATCAAAACCAGTGTCATAAGCCCCTGCCTCAGGTGGTGTTGCATGACTTTTGCTGGTAAAACATTTCAGTAGCTGTGACAGCACACTGTCTGTTAACAGATACTGGAATGTTACCCTACCATTTGTATCGCTGCTTAGATGAAGATAAAAATTCTGGAGAAAAATGTCACCATTATATCTTGATACTTCTTAATACTTTTGTTTCAATGTACACTCTTCTATCATAGCTATTGAAAATCCATAGAGCAAAATGGAAGCAAAGTGAGCTGATACCAGGCAGGACAAGGCCACCCTGGTGAATTCCTCCTCTGGCAGCATAAGCCTCCTTCAAACTCTTCCTGTTGGTGGCAGGCTCGGGCAGTGCCCCGGCAGCCCCGAGCGGAGGCCGTGCAGGGGAGCTTAACAAAGCCCGGCTCTGGCAGGCGGAGCCGCGAACCCGTCGGAGAGCAGAGCCTGGCAGCTTTCCTCTGTTTATTGAGGGTGTTCCAGCACCGTCGGGTCCGCTGAGCGCAGCTGTATTAACATCGTGCAGGGCGAGGGAAGCTGTTGAAGTTGCCAGGGCTGAAGCCATAGAGGAATGTAATGGGGCAGTGCCAGTACCTTCAAATCCCACCTGGAATTCATTAGCCATCCGCTGGAGGTAGTGGAGCACCTGCATCCCAGATTATCAAGCACTCATCCTCTGTGCAGTGTCCAGCTGCACCTTGACTGGGGACTGCACAGCCACAGCTCCACTCCTGACCCGGCACGAGAGGATTTTCAACTGTACCGTGAAGAAAGACCCCAAGAGGAAGTGATCACTCTTGGACGAGGATGCAAATACAAAGTTTGAAAAAATTATCATTTCTAAAGCATTTTGAAAGGAATGCCCTTGGAGTCCTAGTAAGGAACTAGAAAGGACTTTTTAAAAGGCAGTCAGGGGGAGAAACCCTCTTCTCCTAAACTGATTTTGGAACTTGTCAGGTTTTAAGAAATCTTTCAGTAACATTTCGCAAATCAGTGCTAATTTGATGTATTGGAGCTGAGCACTGTGCCAATTCACTGTCAAACCAGTATTAACTAGGCATTTTTGGGGAATGCTTATAGCTCAAGGTCCATTAAATATGCAAACCTGGCAATTATTTCACCACCCTTAAAACACTTAATTTGAAATGTTCATCAGAGCAGCCATAAATGGTCTTTCAGTCTTCAATCAGAATGAAGCCTCCCCCTCTTGAAAGTGCAAGTCAGTGTCCTGGGAGAGAGGGCTGGTGGTTGTGCCTGGGATGAAGACAGGAGGCAGAAGGGGACAGATGCTGCTTGCAATGCTGCCAAGGAGGAGCACAGCCACGTTAAGATCTGCTAGGGCCTGATCTGCCAACCACCATTCATACAGCAACCAACCTTGTGAAAGTCAGGAAATGTTAAGTAAATGGCAGTCCTCGGGAGAGCACTAATTACTCACCTTGGGAAAGGTGGCCGGATCAGTTGCATAACCTTTCTGAGTGCTTTTTGAACTCGAGTGCCTGTGATCTGACATCCCCTTTAAGCTAGGAGCTAAATAAAAGTTGCTTTATTTTTTAACAGTTGCTAATTTAGCCAAAGCTGCAAGAGATCCTGGTCTTTAATTCTGGCTTCCTTTAATGCCTGCACAGAAACAGTTTGGGGGAGGTTGGTTTCTCCTTCTAGTCAGTGTCGTCCTCAAAAACAGACCCGATCCCCTTCTGAGTTGGGGGAATCACAGCAGTAGTTAGCTGGTGACATGTATATTTAGATGGCTGACTTCAGGCACCTACGTTTGAATATGTGATTTAATATACCTTCATTTTTATGTCCTGAAATGGGGATAGTACTTAGCTCAAAGAAGCTCAATTAACTTTTGTGTTGCTTTTAAGTTCTTTAATGAAAGATGTTACATAAATAATTATTTAATATACTTTAACAGGGTTTTTTGCATGAGCTGCTTGATCTGCTTAAAACACATAAATCAGTATGAGTCGAATTAGTAAAATAAGTTCAGAAATCTAAAGAGTGCATCAGAAGTTAGACTAGTGCATAAGAAGGGGTAAAAGCTAAGTTGCTCTTTCATTGGCAAAAAGCAGACAGATCGTTGTTTTGTGAACCTTTAGACTTCTCATTTCTCAGGAATCACAAAATCCATTTGTGAAAAGGTCTAGGAAATAAAGAAAGAAATTGTACAAGGAGCATCCTGGTCAGTAAAGCATGTGAGTCTGCAGGCACATAGACAGGATGATGCCATGAATCTCCCCTTTGTGTTGCAGTTCAGAAGAGGAGTTCTTTTCTTCAGCTGAGCAGATGCCAAAGGCTCAGAGAAGGGCGAGCGGACAGAACGCAGCCCCTTTCTTGTAGCAGAAATGTATTTGCCTGGTTTCTCAAGTAACAGAAGAGAGAATCCTGTCCTAATCTGCAGTGATCAAAACCTCTTCATCTGGGGGTTATCACAGCCCTGGGTGTAAGGCAGAGCATGACCAACTATTATTTCATCTTTCCATCCCCCAGTCCAGAACTTACTCCACCCAACACAGATTTTCACATCCACCAGTTCTAGGGAAAGTTCCTTCCCTGCCATCTCAATGATATTTTACAAATACATACATGCTTTTTTCCAGCTTTCCCCAAAAGTATACTTTATCACACTCACATCCAAAAACTTCCCTCTCCAACTGCAGAAGCTAATTTATTCCTCTTCTGGCTTTTCTTCTCAATGACTATTCAGATCACAGTGTTTCTTCGAATAATACCAAAGCCCTGTGACAATGTTTTAATGAGTCACTTATAACTTACTAGCAAAATAGTTCACATCTGCTTGTTCGTTATGGCTGTATGATCCACCCAAGGAAGCTGCTGTCCGATAAATTACTGAACTGTCTGCCTTCACACAGTGCTCCCCAAAATCTCCAGCATCTCTTCACTGCCTTCCATCACCTTAGTGCCAAGATGAAGGATGGCAGCTGTTTCAGCACTTAATGCCAATATTCCTTTGTAGACTAGGGGGAGGGGATTTCCTTTCAAGATGCCCCTCTTCTCACTGAGACTGGCAGTAATATTATCTCACGTCTTTAAATACCGGTCTTGGAGTTATCAGTGTGATAGCAAGGTGCAGAGGTTTTATGATACAGAAAATTTACATGAACAATTTCTTTCTCTTTTTTTCAGCATTTAAAATCCAAAGTTACTTTTGAATCCTTGAATTAATTAATTATTTCATCCTTTTGTCATAAACACTGCTTTGGAAGAGCACTGCCCATATTGTTTTGTGTATGCCGCCACTTGTGGAGGTCTCGGTGTCTCCCCACAGCATTAGATGTTGTAGGTGCGAGTAACACGTGCGAGTCTATAGCTCATGGAAAGCTCTTCTATTCTGTGCCTTACACAGGAAGGCCACAGCACTGATGGCAGCCTGTACATAGTATCTATAAATAAAATATCTTCACACTTACCTCCACTGTGTTCTTCTAATACATTATTATTAACCTCTGTTGCAGCACTTTTACTTCAAAATACTAGAACCGGCTTGTTACTCCACCTTTAGTTTACACTGGGAGAAACCTCAACTCAGGGTAATGTCAGGAGATTATCTGAGGTCTCTGTTACAGTAGCAGCATGTTGCTAGCACAGAAATTCTTCTGGTTTTCATAAATATTTGAATAGGGCTTTATCATCCTCATCATCATTTTGGGCTGGTTGGAAGAGGATCCCCCCCGTGATTGCAACCCATTTCCGAGTTGTCACGGAAAGTCAGTCGGTGATATTTCAATCAAGTGTTCGTATAACAAATTCCATTCAAATTCTGTTTGAAAGGGAGTTAAGGTTTCCTCCTGCTGCTTAGAGAATGATACGCTAAATGCAGCTTCCCTTGGGCTTGGCTGCAGTCCAGCACTTTACAGTAATTTATAGTTCTCCTTCCCAGTTCTGCTGTGACCTTGGGACTGCACGGTGAAGTTCTCCCAGCTCCGGCACTTTTTGCAAAAGCACCGTCCCGGAGTCCTCGGCCCCTTCCCAGCCAGCACGTGGCAGCAGCAGGGCAGCTCCTGGGAAACCCAGGGCAGTGCTCTGGCACACGGGCAGGTGGGAGCAGCAGCGCAGGGGAGTGCTCATTTTCCCTTTTTTGCTATTAGGAGCAAATCATGGAACATTGTTCTTAAATGACAGAAATTATTAGCTAGCTTCAAAGCATGAAATTCATTCACAGAAGAGGTTTAAATTATATTAGCCAAAGGCATTTTCTGTAGAGACAGCCACAAAACAGCTCTAATTGGAGATCTCCAAACAGCTGTTGTGCCCTATGTATTTATATTGAAAAAATAACTTGGAAGATTATGTTAACATGCAATTAAATTAAAAAAAAAGTTTTAACATTATTAGTGATCTTATTGATAGCATACAGGGGGTGCCTAAGATGCTTTACTGAGAAATGTATGTGTCCATGGCCAGAGGAGCTGACAACCCAGATTGTAACACATGCCACTTTTAATAGAAAAATTGTGTAATTGAGAGAAATTATTGCCCCTTGAAGATTACATTCATTATAGATTGTAACAGAGATATGTCTTCAGAATGACTGCAGTTCCCTTCCAGAAATACCAGTGTTTGAGCTCATGGATGTAGCTGCAATTGTTTTAGCAGAGTTAGTGAAGGAAAGCAATTTAGAGGAAGGTACAGCAGACCTGTGCAGCTCTTTTGTTTCTTTATTCTTTCCAGATTTTCCAAGGACATATCTTCCTGAAAGTACTTGTTTATACTTACCTATCTGGATTCCTTAGGATGGGGAATAATTTTAAAATAAAAAGGGATAACTTTTAAAATAATGATTTTAAATTAAAAAAATATATTTAAATCATGCTTTTAAAAGTATTTTACATTTTTTTATTTCACCAGTAATTGCCATGGATTTTCTGCAAAACAAGTGATATGGATTTAGCTTTGAAACCAAAGAAAAACAACTCTTCATTTTTTCATTTGGTCTTCAAAGTATTGCATCTGACATTTTTAGTGATTGGTGATTTGATAGTGATAGTGATTTGATAGTGATTCATTTACCATAAATGAACCTTCTCTATAACCCAGTTATATCCCAGGTGTATCTCTTTAGAAGTGCTTCTTCTATCACCTGTTGTGAAGATATCAGAAAATCATTATGCTGAGTAGTTCTTTGTAAACAATAAACCAGCAAACCCAAGAAACTCCCTTTGCTAGATGCTCATCACCAAGATACCACTGGCAAAACATTCATCAGCTCCCTGGACGAGTCTAAAAATGGTGGCCCTCAGCTGGAGAATTTCAGCACAGATTTGTTTGGCTTTTTTGCTTCACCTGTGACACAGTGAAAATGAAATGATTCCACTCGTGGGCAGTGCCCCCAGGTGAGGTGTGTGGGAAGGCCCTTAGGCAGTGTTGCTGGGTGTGCAGAGACCTCAGCGGCGGTGCCCCAACAGGAAAGGACACCTGGCACTGTTTATGGCAGGTTTCTGTGCGAGAGGTTTCTGTGCTCTACACTGAGTGTTTGTTCTGGCAGTAGCTCTAATTGTGCTGTAAACCACCCTGGGTGCTGGTTGCTGTGTGCCCAGGAGTTTGACTAGATGCCAGCCAACAGTGAGCTCTCTGATAATGGTGCATCATTTCGCCGCAGGAGCCTCGTGCCCCTGGGTAGCAACAGCCTTCCTGCTTCCTCCCACGCTCCTCGGAGCAACCGAACCCCATCTCCAGGGCGTCTTCTGGACTATAAACTCGCTGTTGTTTATTATTAGCACACCTTACGAATTCTCACATGTTAGAGAATTAATATCAGCCTGTCTCCAACCTGGCTGACCCCATTCCCAGGCATTTCTAGGGCAAAGAAGTAGTGGGGAGAACTTGTGCAGACAGGACCCACCACCAGAGCTCATAATTTCCTCCAGGAAAAGTCTTCAAGTCTTCTCTCTGCAAAGTCCTGCTCAGCCCTGGGAATCTCCTCATTCTTTCAGTGGAGACCAGTCAGTGTTGGCTTTTGCAGTGCTCTGAGCAGAGGCAGTGGTTTCTTCCAACTTTTCAGTGTTGCAGAATTTTTTGTATGGTCATTGGCATTATTCATGCACACCTCCAGCTCCTCATCCTTAAGTGACTTTGAGACTTCTATAATCTATCATATCAGCAGCCCTCTTGGCTGGCCTTGCCTTAGTAACAACTGCTTCTTCTTCCAGCAGTTCTCCTGACGCCTCTTGTCAGCAGGACAGAAAGCTGAGCTCAGTATGAGAGGACTACGTGGATTTCATCCACATTTGGATGGGAAGGGAGGGTGCATGATGGATAAAGGAGGTATGTAAGAGAGCATCAGAGGAAGCAGCTGGGCTAATTCAAAGCAGCTCTGCCTTGTAGTTCCACGCAGCACTGTGTGCCATTACCTGGAGCAGAGCCTGTGAGACCAAGGAGTACTCGTTCCATCACAGCTGGCTCTTGTGTGTCTGATTAAAGCCTCCCTGCTTTTTCCAGCCATACACCATCTCACTGGCTGCATAAGCCTGGCAGTTATGCCACACTGGGCACTTCCCCTGTTTGACTATTCAACTGCCCTGTTACTTTCTTTTCTCAGGACTTCTTTTCCCCTCTGATATCTCATCTAAACTTTTTCTTTCTTAGCTTCAGGCCATTGCTCCCTGGCTACAATTTTCTGAGACTGTGAATAACTTCCTTCATTTCTGTTGTTACTTTGATATTAGACTGTTGGTCATGTTCACCCTGAGCCATTTCTTTCAGTGGACTTTATGAATTTGGCTTTCTCAGTCTCTCCACATGTTATGTTCTCTCATCTACATGTCATTGTCCTCCTTTGTTTTCATCTTCTTTTGCAGTTTTCATATGCTTTTTGAAGTTTGGTTGCTAGAAATACACGGCATCACGGTTTTAGATGGCTGTTATTTGTATTGACTTACATGCACTTCCCATAGTTCGCTGTATTTTCTTACCCGGAAGGGCTATTTTTGTTTATATTGGCTTACTTTATGAAATTATCTTTCTCCTCTCCAAATGTAATTTTGCAAATGAAAATATACCAAATAACTCTCCATTTTGCTGCCAAAGTATCAACAGAAAGCAGTAAGACTAGAGAAGGCAACTGGTTGTAAAGGCTCCTAAGGTCGATTTTTGTCTGCTGCAAAAGCTTTGCATGAGTTCGGTGCAGCTTCTGCGCAGGTAACACGGGAGGCAGGACTGTCCTCAGGATTATCCCTGTGCCATGCATAAGGATCTCTGTCATTTTGGAAAGTACTATCAGCTACCTGTCCCCAGACATTCAGTTTCTCCAGTTAATATAGTTTCCTCCGATTTATCACCAAAATATGAATTTCTGTCCTATGGGAAGTTCTACATTTTGGATTTTTTAAAGATTAAAAAAATGTCTGTTTTAAAACTTGTCATGAAATACAAAATTCTTGAGAAGGAAATTCAGTTTGGGGAAAGCAGAAAGACTCCATCTAGATGATTTTTATCCAGCCTGGGTACTATGATTTGGCTGTACTGACAAATCTCCCCTTGTCTCAGCTCAGCATCCCACAGGAGCTGCCAGTCCCAGTCCACCCTGCCCTGAGCTCTCCCTAGCAGACCTCAGGGCTCAGCCAGCACCAGCCACCAGCACGCAGCACTGCCTCTTTTACCTTGTTGCTTTTCCTAAAGTTTATAAAAAATCTACACCTGACAAATGTAAAATGCAAAAAGCCTCAGGAAAAGGTTGTATCCCATCATGGAAAAGGAGATCATGCCTGGGAGTGAGATCTTTGTATGGTGAAAGAATTGCAGCTCCCCCAGAGCAACAGGGAGGTTGAGAAGAAGGGAGAAATTTGAACCTAAATTTGTAAAATGAGGCCATATTAAGATTTCTAACAATGTGAAAGATCTGAAAGGTGGAAACAGCCTCCTACACTGTAGCACGTTTGGCTCCGTGGATGTGCTCAGGATTGGATTTCTGCACGTGTGCCACTCCCTGTGCTGCCTGCATTCCACCTGGCACTCCTGGTGTCCCTCGTCAAACACAACAACCCACCAAGCGAGCAGTGCTTCTCCTGCTGCTGCCTCGTACTCCCCCAGCACTCCGTACCTGCCCCTTGTTTTGCTTACTCCTTTATTCTGTGAAACCACTGGCTCTTCTTGTCCTGGGCTTGTAATGGGTTTGCAATTAGGCTCTCAGTTCTGAAAAATCATGAGAAAAAGAATACCTGTAATAGTACTGTTTTTAAAATAACTAATTCTTAGCTCTACATTTACTTATTGAAAAAACCCCTCCAATAACTACTAATAGCAATGAACATGAGGACTGCTGACATAAACGACAGGACAAACTTTCTCAAATATCTCCTATCTTTGAACTCTATAAATATTTACTCATAGCAATACTGCCGATTTCACTGGCACTTCACCTCACTCTGTGTCAGCAGAGCCATGACAGCTTCATAGGACAATACCAAGTGAACAAGTAACACCTGCAGAGCTCGTTCCTGCCGGAAGAATTGGACTCTGAATATTTTTTCTTTTCAGTGGTTGAACCAAAATCAGTAGAGGGAAGAATTGCTTCAGTTGTCCAAAAGACAACTTGAGTGTTTCATTTTTTTTATCACTGAAACAGAAATCTTCAAAATTAAAAATAATTTCCAATACAAAAAGTACTTTTTTTCTTGTAAGTGTCAAAACAAAACATTTGGATTTTTTTTTTAAGTTCGGAGTAATGTTTCTCATGTTTAATTAGTTGCTACCCTCATTTAAAAAAAACCCAAAAACCAACAAATAGTTCATAAAACACTTAATAAGTGAAAGATCCCAGCAAGCCTCAGCAAGGATTACAATGAAGTAATTGCCTTTTAGACAATCAGTGTTTCTAATGGACACCGAAATGCACTCTGGAAATGGGCTGTTGTGTCTGTCTTTTAGTTAATTATTAAATTCAAAGTGTTTGAAATACGTGTTGTAAGACGACTTTATTTAAATTTTCCCAGCAGAGATATTGACAGCTCCTGGATGATACTGCACCAAACTGTCCTCTTTCATGACATTTTCTTTTTAGTAATCATTGATCCACACAAATTTGTCAGTTCCTAAATAGGAGCTCATCACTCACATTGCTTGTGAGAGCTCTGTCAAGGGCTGAGCGTGGAACAGAGGATCTCCTGCTGTGCAAGTTTGCCATATAATCACATGATAGTTGGATATGATCTGGATTCTACTATTTTGTGGCTGGTCTAAATACAACAATATAGCAAAATACCATGTCTTTTGTCCACGTGTGCTGACAACATTCCAAAAGGAAAGGTAAAATCCTGTGGCGAATCATAAGCAAAATAAACTGATTTGGAAAGCTGTATTTCCTGTCTGTCCCCAAGAACAAGAGCCTCTCATCTCCATCTCCACCCTGTTTGGGCCAAAATATCACCTTTTTCTTAGTTGATTGTTTATAAGATTGGCCATACCAACTCAGTTGTTCATGCAATAGGAACACAAAGGTCTTTGCCATCCTTCAGCAGATGACAGGGATAGCTTAGCCTGTCTGGGCCCTCAGCATGAGCCCTGGTCCAAAACCCAGGGAACAGGCTGTGCTCTTTGCTGATGGAGCAGGAGGGCAAAGCAGGGTGAAAGAGGGGAGGGAGAGGCTGAGGAGCACGTAGTCCATGGTAAAACACCAATCCATTAACTGGTTTTGCCTCTCCTGACCTCCTGTCTCTGACGTTGCTCTCAGCATATCCCTCCCCAGCCCCCACGCTGACTGCAAAATACAGTAAATAAAATCAGGCAAAGACAGCAACCCATGCACCTGCTTAAGGCAAGAAAAGAGGGATCTGGGCTGTCCAGGGGCCCTGGTGAGGCAACAGACATGAGGCAAAGGGGTAAAAGGGTGCAAGAAGGAATAAATTCAAGACCAGAGCTGAGACTCAAATATAAGAGTGAGAAGAAGCCAGACGAGCTGAAAGGGGAGCTGGCATCCATGCCCCAAGGGATTCATGGAGAACAGAAGGCTGCCTGGCTGTTAAAGTGTCCTTTCAAGGACACCAAGGAGGATGGGAACAGTTTACAGCAATTCCTGATGGCAGAGACAGGATGAGTCTCCCACAGGCTGGACCTTGAATCAGTCAAAGTATGGCAAAGCCTTGCTTTTCCCTCTCACTGCTCTAGGTCTTGTCCTAGAGTCACCTTGAATGTTATGAAAGCAAACACCTTCTGGAAATGAAATTGTAACTTGTGGTATAAGAGCACACATGAAGCCCTAGAAAACCACTGACATTACAAAATCATGTTTTAGTGGGTCTGGTCCTAGGGAGCAACTGTGGCTTCCAGCTGTTGTACAAAACCTTGAGAGGCATCATCCTCTTTATAATTTTAGGAAGAAAAGACATCAACACTTTTGTGACTTCCTCCCTTTATAGGGAGTGCTATGGGGAAAACAGATGGGGAAGGCCTCCCAGTCATTTCTCAGAGAATCTCTGGATTAGGGAAGGAGAGTCCTTCAGGACCCCCTAGTTACCACTACTACATTTATTCCTTTTTTAGTGGTTTCCAACAATTCTCACAGATTAGTACCCCCTCAGGACAGTTCTGCTCACAGACACATAATGTCTGTCTTCTCCTTCCCTCAGCATGTCCCCTGAATTGGTGTCCTTGGGAAGCAGAAAGGTTTACAGTTCTTCCCCCCCTTTTCATCTTGTAAGCTGTACTCATTCTCTGCTGCTACACAAACAATAAACCAGGCACCTGAGCAGGAATTGCCTTTGTAATATTCCATTTCTCTGTCAGACTTTAGGTCAGGTGATAATTTTGGGTGAGGTATTGTCTGCAAAGACAATGAATGCAAGAAACCATCTTTCCCCCAGCAAGGGGTAAACTAGATGATCCAAGTGATTTTCTCTGTCACTATCTATGTTTCTACTACGGAATAAACTGCGGGGTGAGAAGAAGGATTTATTGTTTGGATTGTAGTGATGGATACTTCCAAAAAAGCTCAACTCAGGTTATCTCCTCACTGCCTCATAAGGGCAGTGTGTGTCCAGCAGAAAAAGATATTTCCCTGCTGTGCAGAGATGACCTGGAGAGCACAGCATATTCCCCCTGAAGGGTGTCACAGATGGCAAGGATTCTTGGTGTGGATGGCTCAGGTCTTAAATATCAGCAGGAAGTTGAGGCACATTTTGGCTTTCTTTGTTTTCAGCCTTTCTAAGACATAATCATTCTAGAATGAATTCTTGTGGACTTGTGTTCTAAGAAAGCTCTAGAAATACTGAAGTAGGGAGGAGAGTTCTGGGGAAATGCATGGATTACAGCATTTCCGTTCCCTGGAAGCCTGGAGCACATTCATAGCCCGGCCATTACCAACCTCAGGGCAGGAAGAAATTTGCAGTCCTGATGCCAGGAGAAAACTCCTCCATGAAGCAGCCTGCTTTTAAGATCCTATTCATTATACAGTAAAGGTCTCACAGGTCAGTCTGTTGTTTTACTTTTTAAATGAGAATGTCATAGTCCAGCTCGTACCAACAGCAAGGTACCAGCCCTCAGCCTTGAACATTTGTTTTTCCAGGCAACTGAAGAAAAAAGCCCTTTAGTGGGTTCAACACAGGGAAACAAAGATAATTATGTTTATAGTATATAGACATGAAGGTGACTCGTGGATGGTTTTACTTCCCAGACTGAGAAATGTTATTAAAGGGAACAGGATGTTTGGAGCCTACAGCATCCTATTTTTTTCTGTGAAATAAAACTCCATAGTATCACAGGATCAATAGTTTTCTTCTGCTATTAGCCCCTCAATTCTATTAAGAAATTCTTGAATATTCTTTCCCTGCCTCTTTCCCCTATATCATTCTTTTTGGTTTGTTTGTTTTGTTTTGCTTAGCAGATATAGAAATGCTGCTCTTAAAAGTCCACTGTAGTCAGTGAGTGTCTGTAGCTGACACTGGATAAAGTTGTCATTATGATTTAGGGTTTCACTGATTGTGCTTTATTATTTTTATATTTTGCAAGAGGTTTTTAACTCTCATTTTGTGTGTTCATGGAATTGTTTAAAGTGAAGGGGCTTTGCCATACTAAAAGGATATTGAGGAGAGCCTGTTGTTATTACCATGCAAGCCAGACAGTCTGAACAGTCTTTTAGTCAGATGTAAATCCACAATTATAAATCACCATGTGAAGGGGAATAGCAATCACTGCATTTTGATCTATCACCACAATACTTTTCATATAAATATACTGACCAGAATAGGAAATGTAGGTGCATTTTCTGTGTCTTTATGCAGTGAACATCTCTTCGAAGCACCATTTGTGCTAGACATCTAGAGTATCTCTGAATAAGAACTACTCACAAAGAAGAGATAGTGCCAGGCTTATGCACAGCAGAGGAATTTAAAAAAACACAAAAAACCTGCTGTATGGCAGAACTACATAGCCTGTAAAATTTCTACAAACTGGGGTGTACAGCATGTGTAGTTGTGTACACGCAAGGCTTAAATAGTTCCCTCTACTTCAAAGAGAAGGGCTGTCCTGGGAGCTGTGGGGCAATCAGAGTTTAGTTCTTACTTTTCCATGGGCTTCTGTGGTATTTTCTGCAAGTCATTTCATTTCATTGTGCCTAAGTTTCTTCATCTGTAAAATAAATCCTTCAAATACAATTGGATCAGCTTCATACAGCAAATTACATTTTACGCTGAATCATGTCTTTTATCTCTCTATCTGCCTGCTTATTTTTATTGTGAGCTCCTCAGGGCAAAGACTATCACTTGAAGTCTCATATATAATAAAAGTGTCTTTAGCACCACAGATCCCATTCTTGGGGACTGGAAGCTTAGTGTAATAAAAATAAACAAATGTGATCAGCCACGGGAATTAAAATAAAGCATCCAAACCAAAGAAAATCTATACTTATGACCTTCTCTCATGAATACAGGCCCCCAGAACAGATATACTGTTTAGGTGCATCCCTGGGCAGATGTAAAACACTCCAGTGTTTGGCCAGTTGGATGTGTTATGAAAAGATTTCTTGCCACAGCAGAGCCTTTTAAGAATCAAATAAAGACCATAGTCTAGGAGGTGGGGTAGTCAATGTTTCAATGACCTTAACAAGGGTTTGGAAAGGAACATTAATATTGCTGAACCTCTATTTTCATTCGTAGGAGCAGGTTGCCTAGTCTAAACATACCTGAGGTGGAGAAAAATGGGGGAAAAAAAGTACTTTTCTGGTGACACAGACACATGGAGGTGGGGTACCTGGAAAAGAGAACTGAGAACACAAACAGGTCTGCCTGTCTCCAGAGCCAGGGCTACCAGCCAGGTTTTGTGGCATGCTCACATAACATAGAAAGACTTATTTTAAAAGTTCTTTCTTAGAAGGCAGAAGCTAAAATTTTGTTCTTACTGAAAATGTCATCTCCTGATACAGAATAGAGATACAATCTAAATAGAAACATGACAGGGATTTGGTCTGCTGAGCAGTTTCAGGGCATGTTTGGTATACTTCATCTAGTCAACAAACTGAAGAATTGCAAAGATGGAAATATTTTCTTTTTTTTAATGCCTGGGTATGCTAGATTTGAACATTATTTGCAAATAAATACAGAGGAGATAATAGGCTTATTAGGCTGTAGAAACATGCTTGAAAACTGTGGGAGGAGGTGATGGGTCATTGAGGTCAGTCCCTTCAGGTTAAGCAGGAGCTCTTTGGTCAGATGAAGCTCAGTGTCTCCTATTCAAGTCCAGAGCCCAAGGTTGTGTCCTAATGATAGGCTCGTGATACATTGCTCATTATTTTTCATACATATTAAACTCATTTTGTTCCCAGAAGAGGTCTCTGGGGTCAGCAGATGCCCCCGATGCTCATTGCCCTCGATGGCATTAACGCGTCTGTGGCAGCGTCTCAGCAATTTTGCTTGCTGGGTCTATGTTTTAAAGAGCATTATTTTCTTCCAGAAAAACATTTCAGTTCTTGCAATCAGTGCTTGTTTCTGTAAATTAAGGAATGAATTGTGCCAAATTGTTCTCCTCTTCTTCTCTCTTCTAGGGTTATTTGCAATGTAGCTTATGCTACTGTCAGTACATCCACTGCGTGCTTTACAGGAAAATGAAATCATTACACACAACACAAATTTCTAGACCTCTTTCATAATCACACACTCTTAATTGGCATGTAAGCACTAAGACCCCTGTAATACATGCAGTAAAATGTCTCTGACTCTTTTTTTCCTCCCAGGTTGAAAGGTCAATGAGAATATTTTTCTTTAATTTGACAGGCACACAAGAAATAATGCAAGACTCATTTATGGTCAGGTAATGCACAAAGAAATCTATAAATCAAGCTAAGGGGAATATTAGATCATGCTCATATCTGAACCCATCTGGCTTAGTTCACAAAAGAATCAATATGAGGCAGAGAGCTCAGTATTACTCGTGATTGATGCTTTTGCATCTAAGGGGAGAAACATTTGCAATTTTTAAGTCTCTTCATCTGAAACAAAAGGTGAAAAAGAAACTACAGTTGGCTATTACAACACATGCAATAGGTAAGTGATTCAGTGACAGATTACAGCTGCGGGGGGAAGGGATGGTTCATTCTACTTAATGACTCAGCACATTGTTTTAGTGTTTTCATCTTCACATCCCTCCTCCCCAAAATGTATTAGTATAGAGCTATTAAGAAATAAAATTGGTTAGATTTCCACAAGTTTGATATTTGTAAATGAATTGCAATTGATGGTTCTTGGGCAGAGTAGTGTTAGAAAATGCAGCATATTGTAACATACAGCTTTTCTTGTCTTCTTTCAAATACTACTTAATCACTAATAAACCCCACACCTAAAAACGTAGCATAGCTAAACATTAATCCTGCCCCATACCATCGTATACACATAAGCTTTTGATCCTTTTGTGAACACCCAGGATTTACATGAAAGATTTCTACTTCTATAGTACATCTCTCAACTAAATAAAATCTCCAGTTGGCCTCGAGTTGAGCCTCCCCAAGAGGCAGGATGAGGAGTGTCAGACGGCATTGCTGAACGCTGCGCCAGTGCACAGGGGTGGGAGGCAGAGGCAGAGCGAGAGATCTCACAAAGCAATTAGGGTATGAAAAACACACTGCAGTGATGGGTGCCATAAAAGCGTCAGGGGAACTGGGGCAAGTAAAACATCCATTTCAGCTTCAGTGATTTGTTTTACATACAGCGCTAATATCCTTCATACAAATAGCAAATGCAGTTTAATTTAAATCTTGGAAGCCATTTAGACTAAAGTGAGAGCTTGACGTATTTTTCTCCTCCTAATATGTACAAGAAAAATCAATAATTTTCCCCAGTATATTTTGATAAATTATTACATCAGACATTATTGATCCAGTCAAAGAAGATGGAGGTCAACATAATGGAAATCACTTGGTTGTGATTAGAAATGCTTGGCATATTCATTTGGAAAAGCTTGATAACTAAAATGGTCTATGGGCCTTACACTTACTGATTATAAATAGAATAAGCCTTGCTGATCCAAAACAAGGTTACTTGTATAGGTGTTTCAGGAGATTGTGTTGCTGAAAGCCAGTCTATATGTCTTCTGTATGTGTTTGAATTATATGTTAGTTCAGCACACTGAAAGCATTCATTTTAAACATCTGTTCCTTTCAGCCACAATTTTCTACTGCACTTTGCTGCTGAGAACCCTTAGACTTCATTCTGGTAGTAGGCTTAGTACTCTTTCAAGTATTTATTTAAAAGTTTTTCATACATTTGTGTCATTATTAGTAACGAATGCATTAATTAATTTACATGGCGCTTTATAAACACTGGGAAGGATCCAAAAGCCTCCCACACAAGAGGCAATTGTGTTGGGGCTATGTTATTGACTCCTGCTTGGGTATGTCCTTCTAGCAGAGAATAATAGAGTGTTGCACATTTCAATCCAAAAGACTCCAGAATGTTTTCCAAACCATAACTGGCAGTCAGCAGAGGTCATCGCCCATCCCAGGAACGCCCAGCCCTCGAGGGCGATAGCCTGGCAGGGCAGAGCCCTCAGGGCTGCACGAGCAGGGAGCAGAGGCTGCCGTATCAGTCTCTACACACAAGACAGAGAAAAGAGGAGGTAGAATGGGATTTATCTGGGTAGGACACAGTCAGGACGCAATACCCACAGCCTTCTCTCCCATTGTCTTCATACCACTGGCATCTCTTCTATTTTGGGGGTCCCCCTAGTCTTTGTTTCTTCCCTCACTAGCTTTACTGTCCGGGCACTGTTCCCCTGCCGGGGGTTCAGTTTCCTTGGGGCAATCTCAGCTTTCCACCTGCCTGCCTCCCCTCGGCCCCGGCCCCTCCGCAGCGCCCTCAGCAGCCCCCGCCGCGCCCCTCCCCCGCCTGTGCCTCTGCCTGAGGCCTCTGCGAGGGACCGAGGGCGGCAGAAACAGGGGCTGCACCAAGGACAAGGCATCTGCTCACCTCACCCTTTTCAAGGACTTTGAATGCTCTTGGTAAGAGCAATACCTACCAGCTGCTTGTAAGAAAGCAGCGGACCTGAATGTGTTTCGCCTGCTCTCTCACAGGTGGCATTTTCCTGGTGTCCATCGGAGCAGGCCAGAGCACTGCCTCTGGGAAGGGCAATTTAACTGAGCATACCATACAAATATTATTACCATAGCCCTGAATTGCAAAAGAGAGTCAGAGCTCAGCTACATTTCCGGGAATGTGGGGGTTGGTCACATCCCATCCGCTTGAAAAGTCCTTCTAGCACAGGAAATGTGTGTGTGCAGATATGGCTCATTGGAAGTTAAACATTTTTATCCCATTTTCTTTCCTCCCTTGGAATTATTCCAAAATTTCTCTTGAGCATGAGAAACTAAATATGCTTTCCTTAAGGTCTTTAGAAATTCCTTGCTCTGGTTCTGGTGTAATAAATACCACCTGACATTTTTGTTGACAGTCGTTACAAAGCCTGGGCCACACAGGACAGCAGTATAGTGTGAAAAATTAAAACATCCGTAGGTACTGCTAATTTGCTGTGAGTAGGAGATCCTGAAAAAGAATTCTATATTTCAACCCAATCATCCTTCACCATGGCCAATGCCTAAAGATATGTGTGTTTTCCCTTGCCAGCAGCACATCTAGCAGGCACAGCAGCTGCGTAGGAGTTGTATTACCAGGGTGACAAAAGTCATCTCCCAGACAGGTAGAAAATGATATGAGCTCTATGGCACATGTCTGGATTGATCATACCTGCTCTGTACCTATTTAAAGGTACACTGGCAAAGCACAGCAAGTTATACTGGCTAACTCAGTGTAGCAGCATCACAGCCTCTCTACTGAGTTATAGTTATGAATCTCCTTTAGACAGTACAATACAACTTTTCCTTCTGGATAAGATCTATTATTTTTGTCACCTGCTCTATAGTAAGACACCTGGACCATCATTATCCAAGACCAACTTTATGGGTTCTTGTGACTGCCCAAATTGTTTCATCCTAAAACTCACCAGAATGAGCAGCATTAGAATGAGAAGAGCTGGCTAGGGTGAAATGGAAGAGAAACACTAGTTCCCAGTTCCTGTACATGCTGCAAGAGGAAGCAGAGTCTTCTGAGTTATAGCAGTGGGACATGGCAAAGCTTTCTGGTCCTTTCTAAACAGCCCAGATTTCACTGAGCTAAGGCCAGGCTGTAAAGTATAAGACAGAGAGTGCTTAAAGGGCCATTGCTAAATATTTTCTTTGCTTTCCAGGCACTGAGTTCAGCTCTGGACTTTTACATGCAGTAGTGGTTTAGGATAAGATGAAGAAGTACTTCATGCCTGGGATTACACCCAAACTCAGGGAAGTCATTTCAGATCTCTGAGGAGCAGTCCTAGCCTAAAGCAAAAAGGCAGCTGTCCTGTGCATGGTGAGGTGCTGAGCACTGAGCTCTTAACAAGACACCAGGGAGTAATTTGGTGTCCATCACCTGAAAAGAGATATGATTTCCCCAGTGGGGAGCCTGGTGTTTGTACTGCAGTCAGGTCATAATGTTTGTATCTCTGCTAAAATGGCATATTATTCCCAATACTGGCATTTTTCTGGGCACAGAGGCTAATGTAGTATTTCTTGTTCATATTTTATGTGTCTTTTTCCTGCAAAGCTTCACTTCTTTATTGTTTCTTATTTAGAAACTCTGAGTTATGTAAATAAAAGCTGTGACTTTTGCCTTTCCAGGGGCTGGAGCTAAGTTAATGTAGAGCAGTGCCAAGGAAAAAACAGGATTAGAGCACGTTTTAAATTGCCATTCTCTTGGTTGTAATTTATTCTTCCTATCTCCAGCATTCCTCTGCAGAGATATTTATAAAAACAGGTGTTCCATGCACTTTATATCACAGGTTTATTTAGGATTGTTGTTGAAGATTTGCACTGCTCAAAAGAGCAGTCATAGCAGATAATTCCATTTGCAAGCTTCAACAAAATGTTCTGGGGAAAGTGCTGTTATCGCTGTGAAGAATTTTAATGATGGCAGGGTTTACAGACAACTTATTTGGCAAACAAGGCTGTGGCAAGATAACTCAGCAAGTTCCTTTGCCAGTGGTGGTTTTGTATTTTTGCTGCTGCCTGTTAAACACACTTACATCCACCTACCCACCCTCTCCAGAAGTTTCAGCACCGTGTCTATCCTGCAGTGCTAACCTCCCTAAACATAAAATACCTCTCAGGATCTCAGCTAAAAGATTTGCTAGGCACCTCACAGACCGACCAGTGCTTCTTCTGTTATAAAACTTCTTGTTCAGTAAATGTGTTTTGGATTTGCCATTACAATAAGGACAATAGTAATTTTACTAATAACATCATATGATCACGGGAGAAGCTGGGTTAAGATACTTCTTACTTTCTGGGAGATTCCTCATTAATTCACATCTTGCTGACCACAAGCTTCCCTATTGCAATAAATTAATACTGTGTTTTAGCAATCCATTACCAACTGTTGGAGGGAGTGAGGAAGAGAGGGGTTTGCAAGCTGGTAACTCCCTTCACCTCATAGTCCTCACTGACCAGAAACCCTCCCTACACACACCTGCAGGAACATTCCAGAGGGATGTCAGTGATATTCTTGCTATATATTGCGTGTAATATATAACTATTATGTGTGATATATTGCACATAATAAGTAATGATAATGCAGTGCTATATATTGCACTTACCCAGCCTAGATTCCCTTCCCTACAGAGAAACTGCTTTTCTATGTCACAGCCTTGGTGACCCCTGAGAAGCTGCTGCCTTGGCCACCTCAGGGTCCCAGTGCAGCAGGCCATGCCACTGCTGAAAGGGCACGACAGGGGAGGAGGAACTCAGTGTCTGTGGCCTTCCCTTCACAACCATTCACTGGTTTCTGGAAAAGGGAATTTTTGCTGCTCCTTCTCATGTTGTTCCTTTTCAGCAAAACCGTCAGATTTTGGTGTTGTCAGTCTGGCATCCCTTCATTAGCACTAGAAAAGCTCATCAGCGTAATTCTGTGTATATTGCACTGGAAACCTTGCAAGATGCCACAGAACTCCCCTGTGATTTTTTTTTTCCTTTCTCTCATTGCTTTTATGTTGTCGGCTAGAACAAAAGGAGTTTCAGTTAATTATCTGTGTATTTGCTGAAACCACTAACCTACATCCCAGCTAGCACAAAACAGTTGCTTGACTGAAGTTCTTGGCAGATTTAAACACCTTCTGGTTGTAAGTTTAAAAAAAACTACTCCCATTTTCCAATTTGCATATTCAATTTTTTCTTATACAAAAATAAACATTCTACTTTTTTCACTATTCTTCAGTACCTAAGGAAAAGGAGGATGATTCAGTAGCTGGAACACTAACCTGAACTGTGGAAGGTCCAAACTTGTCCTCTTTTTGTCCCCAGATTTCCCACTTCTGTGGGCAAATTCTTCAGTTTCCTCTGCCACAGCTTTACCTTTGTAAAATGCAAACAACAACATTGTTTTCTCAACTACAGATTGTGAAAATCTCAGCTATGACAGTGACAGGAATGGTGCAGGTGATTAAACAGATAAACTGTACTGCAAGAACAGAACATGGAGGCATTTAATCTGGTTTAGTGCTCTGAAAGTATATTTATCTCCATGAATATGACTTTCTTTCGGTGCCATTCTGTTTTGATGCACTGGTCCTTAGCTGAATCAGTTTCCTCAGTTCACTTCACTACCCAAAGTGTAGTGAGAAGACAGCTCAAAGACATTATGCCAATGTAATGCAGCATGCAGGATGAGATAGCTGCAAGTATTAACTTCTTGTTAAACCACCACCGAACAGCAAATCATAGCCCTAGAGTTTCAGGAATAATTTCTTTTGCACAGTAGCACATGACATAGCTGGAATTCAATTAATGTTTCCACTGATTTTTCATAGATCTGTGCCCTTGCATGCAATATCCAGACAGATCATGTGCAAAGTCGTAGCCACCTCACTCACAGATACAACTGAATGTCACCATCTATGCACCCACCATGTTGTCCTCACCCTTGATGGTAATTAAATGTGATCTTTTTTCTCCTCTTGGACAAAAATTAAGCAGCTGCAAGATGTGGAGATTTTATCACGTGTGTGGAGGGAGAGGGTTCAGATGTCTCTCTTCTGGCAGATAGTTGCTTAGTTTAATGAGGAAGTTTTGTAGTATTTTTAACCATTGCTTCTGTGCCTTGTTTAATTATTTGCATATGGCACCATCAAGTTAAAAAGAGTGTACATATTCAGCACTTCTTCTCAGTCTTGTATTAGACATTAACGAAAAGAAACACGAGGATAGGTTTCTTGCTAATGATGATGGAAAATTAGTTTCAAAATCCCAGTGGTGTCTTGCAAGATACACCACTGATATATAAAGGTCCAAGGAAAGAATTCAGCATAAAATACTGCCTAAGCTTTTTTGGAACTGTTTCTCCAAGAGATCCTTTTCCCATTTAATTTTGTAGTTATGAGAGAGGATGGCAAAGAGTAAACACAGAAGGTTCTCAGGGATTGCAAGACTGCAATACTCACAGCAAGTAAGCGAGGCTGATAAACAGCACAGGCGAGACAGCGAATGCCAGCATGGCATATACAGTAAAGGTTACACGCCTGGAGACCTACAGCAAAAGACAGATTCATGGCTTTTTTTTTAAGTCTTGAGCTAGTGAAAAGTTGAGTGTCTGGAGAAGAGCAACGCTTTATGCATTAGTCATAACGTTTTGAAGGGCAGCAAATCCACAGGCAGGAGCACAAGGTAGGAGGAAAACAGTTGCTAGTCCTTTTCCTCTCATTCTGCAAGGTGCAGCTTCCAGTTATTCCCAGGCACCTCAGCCAAACAACAAGGACCCAGTTCAGAGAGGACCATGCTCTAGTTGCACTCTGTGCTACCCTATGCTTCAGCATCTCGTTTGTGATCTTGTGTGTTCTCTGATAAGGTTGAGTTCAGCAGTTGTTTTAAGTGTGAGGGGAAGAGACAGTGTTGATCATTAGGACTGACTGGTTTAGTCAGTGGTGAGCACTCATGTGAGTGTGTAATACAAACCTCATTTAACATTAAGGGATCTGTCTGCCCACCTTCATGTTTTCCTGCAGCTAAATTGGGAAGAGCTGCAGGAGGAAGGGTCAGGTGATGCTGCTGACATGGCTCAACCATTTCAACACATCAGGTAGGTCTTCAGTTTGGGGGGTTGTTTATTTTCCTGAACAATAGACTCCTAAATTTTGTTTAAGAGGGCCTGCATGCCTCTAGAGATAAATGTCTATGGCAGTAAGGCTGCTTTTTTTAGATAATTTTCAGAACAGTTTAGATATAGCCCATGTACACACTCAGCTTGAGAATTCCTCCACCACACAGCCGCTGCTCATTGCCTACACTTGCTGTGTGCAGTCTCCCATGTCCCCTGGGTTATCCCTTTAATGGCTTTGACATTAAACACCTGAACAGTTGCTCAATATACAGAATAGGAAAAAAAAGGATGAGGCAAGATGGATAAAAGATAAATAGAGGTGACAAAGAAGGAAGCACTAATGGTGCAAACCAAAATAGCTCTTTTTATGTATAAGGAGGTCCTTGAAACACAAATACATCACAACTATTAGCCATAAGATGTGCAGTTTGCTTATGTTAGTCATGGTGCTCTCAATTCACTCTGTTTTACTCATCTCCAATATTTTACACGCAATTTTGATTTTGTAGTTACAGTTTAGTTACATGGGAAAGAGGCTCCAAAGTGTTTTTGTCACACAGTGTGTGCTGGAAGTGTGTTTAAACCAGAACTAAGGGCTTGAAGAGGTCTCAGGTTCTGCTTGTTTTGCAGTCAACATTTAGCAATATTACAGTTACGATGCTACCTTAAAAGGGTGCAAAATTCACCTGTAGGAACAATCAATAAAATATATTAACGATTTGGAAGAGAAAGTAATGGACTGGAAGCTGGGAAAAGCCAGAATAAAATCTAAACTAGTGCACTTAACACCTCTGTTACACCTGAGTATTTTGGGGATCTGACACTGGTCCAGCCACTCTTAGGCACACACAGCAAGACAGTATTTGGGCAAAGCTGTCATTTTCCCTGTGGTGCATGTACATAAACTCTAGTCACTGTTAGCCCTGAAGAGGGCTGCAGAGCTGCAACATTGCTGTCTGGAACCACAGGAGTTCCTCTGCCAGCTTCTGGAGTTTGTTAAATTAAACTTTTACAGCAAGATGTGACACCCAGAGCAGCACAGTGAAGTTTTCGTTCTAACCACAGCTTAGTGCTAGTGATCAGCTCACACACTGCTAATTGCAAGTGGGGTAGAAATAATGTGCAGCCTGACTTGACTTTAAAAAAGTGTATTTTCCTCAAATCCTACACTGTTTTTCCTCTGTAGGAGTCACACAACCATGAAGTGTCATCTGATGAGACAGCAGAACATAAAAGGTGTAGATTTCAGGCTCTGGATATTTTCATCTTGCCAGGATGAGTAGAGGCATTGGTCTGAAAAGAAAGTTGCTAAGGAGACAGAAGTTGCTTTCAGTGAACTTGAACAAAACCAGGACAGTGACAGGACTTCCTTGAGAAATACACCCCAGTAAAGCTCAGCTGTGTTGTTACAGCAGCCCATCCCTCTGATGTGAGCAGAGCCCACCATCTAAGAGCTGACACTCTCACTCCTCCTTAAACCATACCCAGTGAGTTGTTGGCAGGCACTGCAGAATTGGCTCTGTTGGCCACTCTTGTTGAGATGAGAAGGCACAAAATCTGTTGTGTATCTTAACTTAGTCTAGCTAAAAGGTATGGAGTGACTGGGCAGGATCTGGATCAACCTAAGGGAAATTAAACAGGAAGGACACTCTTCCTTCTTAAAAACCAGACTTCTCTCTGCTGAGAGGTTCTATGGTGTGCATTTAGTGTAGCAACATGATACAGCTCCAAATTTTTTTCTGAAGTTTTTTCCTGGAGCACTTAAGAGTGTCTTGTATCAATACATTTTCGTGTCCTTAAAAGTGTTTTCTATCAATGTATTTACCATGCAACATGTATGTATTATGAAATTATAGTAAAATTCACAATATTAGTTTGGGGAATATAGGACACAGAATTTATCTTTGTCAAGGAAAGCATCCCTTACATCACAAAATTATGACCAAAGAATACATATTCAAAGAGGTATCATTTTGTTAAAAAGCCATTTTGGCCATGAAAATTGACTTGCTCTAATCAAAACCACAACACAATGTAAAATAACAGAGAGGTGACTACACTTTTGTGGGCATCTGAGCATAAAATGTTGAAACAAGATTATCTGTGAAATGAAGGGACTCAAAGGCACTTGCTGTCACCTACCTACTGCTCAGCCCATAGAAGGGAGAATTCACACTAGAGAGCACCTGAGTCAGGTAAAGAAAAATCACGTGGCATTTCATTTTTCTGTTTTACTGATTTCAAGTGTTCAAAATTCTTGAATGACACTCTCCAAAATAATGAGGTTTAAAAATAGTAGATGTCAGAAATGCTTTCTGGTTTTTATTCCATAATCAAAGTAATTACAACACTATTTAAGGTTAAGTGCCTTATTATTAATCATTCATTACCTGTGATTGAATTAAGGGCCAGCAGCATTCAAACCAGTCCCACAGGCACTTGCTAGCTGGCTACTACCCCTTTCTTAATATAAGTAGCACAACTCTGTCTCCAGGGACTCTAGCAAAACATTAGCTTTTGTAACATGGCTGGAAAGGTACCAAGTTTGGGTTATTTTCAGTCTGTGGGAGTAAGTTCCATAAAAAGAGCTGGTTGGGGAATTCTCCAGCAGAAGGTTTTTCAGTAAGAAAATGCCCTTTTCGCACAACCAGTGTTTTCTATGTGGAAAACGAAAATTTTTAAAAATACATTTTTTTTCCCTGGGAGAATCAAAACAAAGGCTGGCCCAGCTGCTGCCTGCTACACACTTCCCAGTTCCACTTTCAGCAAAAAGTGAGTTTAACAGCTGCTTCCCAGGCAAGCTGCTGGAGGTTAACAGTCCCCAGCTCTCTGTCCTCCTGGCGTGTGCCAGCTGCAAAGGGAGAGGAGCTGGATGAAGTGGGGAGGACTAGAGCCCTCCACATTCCTGGTGAACCTTTGCCAGTTCCCAGGCTTGCTGCACAGCTCTCCAAGTGCTTAGCAGCCACACACAATGAAAACACTACTTCCGGGGCCAAGAAATTAAATTTTTCTGAAAATCCCATTTCTACAAAAATGTCACCTTGACATTTTGTCCTGGCTCAATACACCTGTTTTCCCTGGGGAACAGAGTTTCTGTTTTCAAGATGATTCTGCCCACGCATTGCAGGCTGTTGGGAGACCCCCCCTGCCAGCCACTCCCGTGTGTGTAACAAGGACATGTGGCTGAGTGACCCTGCTGGCCGCGGCCCTGGCCGTGGGGAAGGGCTGTCCTGGAGGTGAGGCCTCTGCAGAGGTGCTGGGGTACCTGAGGAAGCAATTAACAACCGAGCCTTGAAATTAGAGCTGAGATCAGAAGAAAAGCTCAAATCCCTCTATCACCAGAGCTATGAAATGTTCATTCCAACCACAGCATAGAAACATGGGTTTAATGACACTTAAATCTATTGGTATCGTACAGCATCCTAGGACATGAATATATTCATCTCTTTGCTTAGTCGTAGGAAATTGCAGTGATGGATTGACATAGTTTTATAATTGCACACGATGCACAACCAAAACAGAGCTCAGGCGCTGAGCTGCATCCTAACTAAATGCTCAGTATTTGTTAATAATGAAAGTTCAGCTAGCATGATATAAGAACTACACATATAGGATGAAATATTAATTTATTATGCTTCAGTGGAGATTTTTAAGGTAGCCTGATTTTCCTTGAATGCATGTGTTTATCAGCCTGAACACAACTAGCACTCTTTAAGATTTCTCGCTGAAAAGAAATTGAGCGTGCAAATACTCTTTCATCATAATCACACTGACTCTGCAGGGTAATTCATAAAAGAGCCAAAAATATATTGAAATTCAATATTATTTTAGTCCAAATCAATATTAATAATTGTTTGTATTTTTAAAGTGCAATTTACAATTGAAAAATGTACAGAGATCAACCCATAGTTGCTAACACATCAAATTTTCCTGTTAAAGTTAAAGGCGTAGTAATTTTACTTCAAAATGTTTCTTAAAAAGCAAGAGAAGGCATTGATCTGTGAAAACAGCTATCTATTATTTATATGAACAACATTAGAACATATTTTAATTATAAATGAGCTGAAAGGTCAGTAACTATTTTATTTTGAAGGTCTTGATTTTAAATTTGGATAGCTTAATAAAAATATTTATGTGGGATGGCTCCCAGTGGAAAGTGCACAGAAGGATTTCACAAAACACTCTATCTAGAGTCAAACCCCAGTTCTGTTAGTACCTTTTACAGAACCATTAAATGTGAGTGATTACAATAAACTAATAATAATTTCTTTCATCTTCAGTCATAGAATCATAGAATGGTTTGGAAGGGACCTTAAAGATCATCTAGTTCCAACCAGATTTTAATCTAGTTCCTTCCAGATTCTTTTGAGTGTGAATGCCTTGATTTCAGTACCAAATGCAGATATTTGAGTTTTCAGTGATGTTGTCTGAGCCCTCAGCCAGAACTTGAGCATTGTCAGCCCAAAGGAGAGCCGGCCCAAGGACGGGATGAATAACCTGGTGTGGTACAGGGCTGCCCACACTAGACAGGAAAAGATCCCTGGTTTGTATTAGATTTATTGCTTCATTGTCTGGGCCCAACTCACCAACATGCTGGTGTCTCAGCAGTACAGTCAGAGCAATGGTGCTGGGAAGAGGAATGCCAGAATGCCTTTTTTCCTCCCCAGGAGGAGTCCTCTGTGTCACAAATACTTTGACCGTTGCTCCATTTCCTGGAGGAGGCACCATTCTGCCTGTCCACAGCAGAGGGAGGAAAGGACTGAAGGTTTTAGGCCGTGTCTGCTGTCTCCTCACTGAATGCAGAAGCCGAGAAGGGATGGAGTTACAAACCAAGTCTGATGTGAAGTGCGTGGAGTCAATAGAGTATATCCATTCCTAGAGACCATCAGTGGAACAACAGGAAGTTTGCTGGTGACATTTAGTGATCTCCGATATTTGCAGCACATGGGTATGCCTAGCAGCTACTTGCCTTATCTGTTCTTATTACAAATCATACAAAATGTGCTTAAAATAACTGAGTAACAAATCAAATAGTAATATTCTCCCACTGTACCAGCATCACAGAACTGATTTTAAAGAGATTTCATGCCTGTTCAGGATTCTCATTGCAGCTCAATATCAAAAATTGTGTTCTGTTTAAAAGGCTGAGTAGCTGATAGCCACAGGTTTCCTCTGACTGCTGCAAGTGTGGAGTGTCTGAAATTCTGGTGCAGAGTAGCTTGCAGGAAAGGAAGAACTGGAAGTGTATCACATGTAGAAGTCCAAGTTCCTTGTACCGTGACCATCATTCTCCCCTGTGTAAATGGGACCTACGGACAACCTTGCCCTTCCTTTCCCACCCAGCCAGTCTCACACTCAGTGCAGCCACGTCCTGATGAAACAGCCCCGTTTCTGAGCACAGCCTGTGTCTGTCTCCTCCGTGGCTCTGTCGGCAGCTGCGCCCTCCTGATGTCCAAAGCACAGCTGTGCTGAAGTTGCAGGTGGCTTTGCACCCCTTGCCCAAAGCTGACCTTGGCAAAAGGCAAAACTTTTGGAAACCAAGGAATGTAAGGGTAGAACAAATGTTCACTGCCCTGTATAAGCAGTGCTCCAGTATAACACCAGTAAACATTCCTTCACACTGCCTTGCAGCTGGCACTCTCTACCCCAAGTGTCACACCTCTGCCTCTCTGCAGCCCCACCAGCTTCCACATGCACCTGCCCTCACTCACCATCACACAGAACCATTTCACTCCTTAAAGTGATGGAAAAGTTTCCAGATACTTCTCTTCGCTCATACCCACCTCTCAGTTTGCAGATCTTCCCTTGGCCCCACAAGGCGTGTGGGCAGCAGGGGCTCAGTCCAGGCCAGCCCATGCACATGGTGGCATGTCATGGCTATGCCTCTGCACAGCCAGCCAACTACCCCTTCAGCACTCAGTGCAGCTTCCCTTTATATGCTGCAGTAACTCAAGGACTGAATAAAAATAAAAACTCTGTTTCCTGTTGTTTAGAATTTGCGCTTCGAATTAAAATGCAAATAGTTGTTTCATTTTGCTTTATTCTAGGGTAAAAAGTTTCATTTTGAATCAAAATATAAAAGGCATTTTAAAGCAAAAAAGAACAGTTTCCCAAGTAGATCTAGTTTTAGAATACATCTTCTCAACTAACTGCTTTGTTTTAACTGCCTAAATCAAGAACAAGAGAAAATATCTCAGCTCTGACATACAGGCATAGTCTAAGTGAAAAAGCACCTTGAGTAAACAGATGGTGATCTTTGATGAGGGAGAAAGCAAATTTCAATAAGAAACAAATTAGTCATCATGGCTAGAAGGATTAAGAGGCAGTATTAGTTGAGAACACTCAAATGTACACCATTACAGAAGGTGCTAGAGTCAATAAAGGAACCCTCCCTACAGCCACAGCAAAATGTGCCATTTCAAGGTTAGGAGGCCTATTTTCTTCTTCCTGATGAAGAACATCACCACGAACCCACACAGTGTGAGTCAGGAGCTTTTTTTCCTTCTGCTTTTACAGAAATTTTGGTGTATTTTGTTGCCTCAAGTGCAGAATTAATACCACCCTCACTGGTGACAAAGGTTTTTAACTTCTAGGTTACAGGGACCATTTCAGAGTTTTCCCTTTTTTTTCTGCTTGCTTATGACTCCCAGACACAGAATCTCCACTTCAGATTCTTTTATCCTTTAGAAAAGGAAATACCATTGAGGAATCACGAACCTCCACACTGTATTACATGAACTGTATGGCACATATGGCACAGTTAAGCCATAATGTTGAGGAAGAGGGCCCCACACATGTATATACATAAAGCCACTCAAAGTTATTGCTATAAAAACTATTTAAAATCTCATGATATCAAGAGGTGTGGCATGGGAATAAAACTTTTACCCAATGGATAGGAACATACTAACCTTTTATACACACATACACATATTTATTCATATGTATCAGCAGCTTATAAAATCTTTCAGTTTTGTCATCTTTTCCTCCTTACCATAACACACCTAAAACTGCAAAGAAAAACTGATTTATAAAAGAAAAATTCAGATTTACAATTGCTTCATACTGACGTAAAGGAAGAATGATGTCTGGGGTAATCACTTGTTGGGTACCCCTGGAAATCCAGCTTATTCCAGGTGCATTGTATCTTCTGAAAGAAGGCATTTTCATTTGAAATACCCAGGAAACCTATGGAATAGACAAATTAAGCAAGACAGCTGAAGAAGAGTATAATATATAGCTGTTATACGACAGTGCAATCATCTAAAAAACCCTTTGAAGATGTGAGTTACTTTAAATAGAAGAGAGATTCAGGCAAGTGGAGGGAGAGGGAAGCATTTCAGACCAGGCTTTAACAAGCAGTGGGCAGCTGAATAACCAGAACCTTTCTGCTGTATTTTACAAGAGTTCAGTACTCCCCACACAGCATATTTCTGTATGTAATATCGGATGTGGGATAACATCCCTATAAATCCTGCTGCCAGGCAGTGCCTGGAAAGGTTGGGCTGCCGTGCAAATTGTGTGCCTTCCCCTCCAGTGTGGAAAAAAGCTGGACAAGTTCATTATTGACACTCGCTGTTTACACTCTCACTGTGCAGTTCCTGTGAGATGTTAATTTTAAACACAGTAAAAAAACTTTTTTCATTTCAAAGGCAAACTGCTTTTGAGATTATGTTTTAGTTTAGGAATAGAATTAAAACCCCTCGAGGATCTTGGAGAGGTGTGTGTTGACTTGCTAAGGCCCTGCTGCAGTACTGAGGAGATTAGTAACACATGATGCCTGCTACAATTTACACCCAGAAAGATAGGTAAGAAATCTTCTTGACTTTGAAAGGATTATTTTGGTTGTTTACTGAGTGCTGTCCCCTTTGGTCTTAAATTGTATATGAAAGTGGAAACCAGAAGTGCCCGCTTCCTATTGCCACATGTGATGGAAGTGAGAGGAGCAGCTTTAGCAGATTTGCCAGGGGTTTTGGAATGGGAAAAAGGGGTCATACATTATCACTCTTGACTTCAGCCACATAAAACAATAACACAGCTTTTTGCAATTCTGCTGAAATTCAGGCTTTGGCACATTATATGGCTTGAGCATTTTTTGGGTCCAAAGGACAACACTGGTATATATGAGAGAGTAGAACTGGACCTACTGATACCTGACAAAACAAGTTTCCACCAGAGTAAGAGAAAGCCTCTTAACCCCTCTGTCCCCACTCTTTTGGGTATATGGGTTGACGTATAGGTGAGCAAAAGAGGCTCCTGTAATTTTCAGGATTCTCTTCCCATCAAGAGTTCCCCATTTTGCATAATTGGAAGAGATGCTGAAAGCCAAGACGTGTAAATGACACCAGTGACTGGACAATAGAGCTGTTAATAGGCAATAAGTTCTGCCTAATTTCCTACCACACTGCTAGCAGGTAACAGAGGTGGTCAGCTCAGCATGTTCACTCAGGATAGCTGGGATGCAGGAGAGACTAATTAGGCAGCAGGAGGAAGAGGTGTCAGCTCCTTGGGCTGGTCCCAATCTCAGCAGGTCCAATTCACCTGAGTGCCAGTTCCTGCCTCTGCAAGTGGTTCTTGGGAAAATGGGGTGCAGAGCAGCACTGCACGAAGTCACACAAGGCAGGTGTGCTTTCCCTTCCTGGATTCAAACTGCTGAGCTGGTCTGTGCATCTTGCAGGGCTTGGGAGATACCCACTGGAGCCACCTGGACAAGGGTTCATCATCATCCTGAGGACACCAGCTGGTATCAGGCTGAGCCACCCCTCTCCACTCAAGTATTTCACTTCTGATCTAAAAGGATTTCAGAGTTGGAGAAACCCTTAACTTCTCTGTTGATTTCATCAAAGTAGGTTTAATTCCTTTCCCCATATAAAGGGAAAATATGAATCCAGATCTTTTTAGAAGAGAATTTTGGGGATGTTTCGGGGGCAGGATATTTTGAACAGTTTCAACTTTAAAGTTAGTATTTCACCTTTCTCCAAAATGCTTCTTTTCTGTTATTACACAAAGAAGAACATGATTATATATGGAGTTGATATAAGCCAGACAAAATGTTTTGATTTGAAATATCATCTGGAAACAAATTTGTCCTTTCCAAATCTCAGGGAGAATCGAAGTTTTTGCTCTACTGATACATGAGCACGGATATAGTGATAGAAAATACAGCACCCAAAGATGAATATTTGATGAATGGAAGCAGCCACAGGATTAATAGTTTCCTACTTTCTATGCTAAAGAAGCTAGAGGATTTGGGGCATAATTCTTAGGATTCGTTTGCATTTCCTATTTCCAAGAAGTGCTGACAGATACAGAATAATATGACTTTTAGTATCTCCACCTCTAGTACAGTGTCTGCTTTTGTAAAGCTCCTTAAAAAAGTTAGTTTTGCTGGTGAATACAAATAATGTTTATAAATCCAGTCTTTGGTTCTGTAAAAATGTTACAGCAAGCCTGATCTAGATGTCAGGGGTAAAACAGAGTGGACACTTGAGGGATGGGAAAACTCAGTGCCCTGTGTTTGAAGGCCTTTTGGCTCTGTAAGAGCTTTGGAGCAAGGAAATACATGCTTGGCTCAGCTGCAGAGTGAGACGCAGCTGTTGTTCACATACCTCCTAGAAACAGCTAATAGAGCTAGAAGAGATCAGTAATAATAGTAAATCTTTTTCATATATTCTTGTAGTAATAATATTCCCTTTTTCTTAATTCAGCTAATTGCCCAGTATCACTATCCTAGTCTCTAACTATATTACACAAGTAAAATTATCTTAATAATGCAGAAAATAAGTCCTTCATTATGGTGCCTTTTCAGAACACACAAAACAAAACCCAGTAGAAGAAAAAACCCCTCACATCTCCCAGCTGCCAACAGCTCCAGTTAAATTTCCCCAGATCAGCTACAGGAGTGCTGAAATTTAACATGTAGTTTTTATTGCTGTCAGGCAAATCTTGACTTAAAAAACATTTCTGCATTAATAAGTGTCTCTCTCTGAACTGGGAATCCTACCAGTGTGTGCTTTAACTGGGGGCAGGCCACCAAGTGTAAGACACTGCTGAGGCTGTGCCTGTGCACTGCCACGTTTCTCTGTACAGAGAACCTGGGCAGTGGTACCTCCAGAGTTCCACAGCACCAGAGGGATGTCCCAGTTTGCCTCCCAGGAATGGCACAACCAGAGCTGCAGAAGTGCCTAAGCTGATCTCTGCTGCTCGGTACCTGGTTGTCCAACAGCACACAAGGTGCCTGGTGGAAAGGCAGGAATCCCTGCTTCCAGAAGACACCCGCATCCTGCTGCCTCCTTTGAATAAACAGCGGGCTCTGGCAGTGCTCTGAACCAGCAGCCTGCTCTCAACTGCAGGAAGGGCAGCTGAAGCTCACACAGCATGAGAAATTAAGTTTACCATGTATGTGTGATACTAGGCATTTACATTCATTCACAGGTGATTTGTAATTGTCCAATTTAGCAATAAGTGGATATTTGCAAAGAATTTGGGTGTTTTGTTGACTTGCTGATGTATATGGCAACAATATATAATGCTGATGCTGGTGTTGGTCTGTGTTCCTTGATTCACTGGGAGCTACCGTGGCATCTTGCAGTGAAGCCTCAGGAAGGGACAGTATAAAGGTGTCCTGCAGTGGGCAGGCACTTTACAGAGTCTCTGGCCCACCTTGGTCCTTCCCTTCCCCTGGTTCCACAGAGGTAAAAAGCCTCTTTTGGTCTCGTCTTGGCACCAGTGCCTTTCATCTTCAGGCTAATTTAGCTGGGCTGGTCACCAGCTCTGCAGTGGAGCGACAGCACACTACCAATTACAAAGAGGGCCAGGCAGCTTGGGTTCTGCAGGGTGGCTGCCTGTGAGCAGCCAGAGGGAGAAATGAGGGGCTGTAGCAACCTTGGACCCTCTGTCCCTCCTGCTCTCTGCAAATGGCTCTTGGTAAGCAATTGTTGGCAGTGCTGTGAAAGCTGCATACCCTGCTACCATGTTTTTCTAAGACAGTCTTAGATATGCTACACTCATACTCACCTCAACTGAAGATAATAGGCCTTTTCCTGGGGAAAAAGGGATAGCTTATCCTGCCACTTATCCTTTTCTCTAAGGTTTTGTTTTACTTTCCTTTGATGCATCAATGTGGTTAGGGAAAGATCCAGTTCTAGATAGACCAAAGGCAAGTTCCTGAGTTTCTGCCTAAGGATTACACCATGCCCTTAGATTGTATCTCATCAATGCTGTTCTTCACACTGACTTGTTAGCAGCAGACAAGGGAGAGAATATCATGTCTGCAAAACTCATGGATGAACAAATAGCCATGAGCTATCAGACACCACCCCGAGTGCAGCCTGCCTGACCCACATCAGACTAGGGATCAAACAACAGAGGTGTTGTCTTTCATGGACTGATCCAGTATCATAACACCAGACTGCTCGCAGTGAAAGTGTTTGGTCATTAGGCCTCCAGGCAGAGATTGCCAAAAGCAGACCTACATAGCACTAGTTTCAGAGCCACTTTTGTCAGAAGATTTAAATAAATCTTTGCAGGGTCTTTGCATACTGCTTGGGAGAAGGGAGAAATTTGTTCTGCTCTGCGTTTGTAAAGAAAAGATTTGGTGCCTGAAAATTCTGCTATAATATTCAAGTATTTTCCACAAACATATTTAGAATTTTTTTACCTAAAACTGTACCATCCTTTTCCTTAAAAGGCTTGCATTAATGATCCAATACCCATTCTCCTACCTCATGCTAATACTTCCTCGGCTCACAATTCATAGGAGTACTGTGGTGATTAATAAATGTCTTTGGACTGGAAAGTGCTGAGTGCTAATTACTATCCATGCACACTCATATTTGTGCTGCTTTCAAGTGCAGGGCATTCACATACCACAGTAATGGGAAAGCTTAGGAAAACAGATATTGATACCTAGGAGTTTTATCCACCATAGGAATGTAATAAGGAAGAATAAATTAAAAGTTAGATGTTTCAATTAATTATTGCACATTCTAATGAACCTCTTTCCATCTGTTTAATAGGTTCAGGGCAGCTGAAAATGGAGTTTGGATTGGAAGCTGCTTGCAACTTTATCTGCTTGCACTCTGGGTAACACTAAGAATTATAAAAATATGTTATTGGCCATTGTGAGGAGCACAGTTAAAGTATGTGACTGCAAAGTGCAAGTTGAAGGGTATGGATTCATCCAGATTCTGCCCTCCTGATGCCGGGACACTGGATGGGTCAATCCAAAGCTCCCACACAAAGCGTCCCTCGCATGCCTGAGGAAGTACTGCCTGATGAAACAGTTAGGTCAAGCTGCACTTAGGTTTTTTGTAGGTCTTTCCCCTCATCCATCTTTAAAATGATGTGATCGGAGTGTAAAGGGTATTTTCAAATGTTTCCTTAATGAGGATACTTCGTTCACATTTATCAGTCAGTGCTAGCTGCTTGCAGAGTTCCTCTGCTGCTGTAACTCAATGACCAGCCTGGGAGGGCTTGGGAAGCACATGCTCAGCATCTATAAACCAGCCCTTGCCATTCACCAGCTTTGCTCACAGAGGACATGTTAATTAAAGTCAACTGATTGGAAAAATAATTACAGGAGAATAGGGAGGGGGAAAGCTTAGACCCATAATTTAAAGATCTCTGACATTTGTGTTTTGTTGAGAGGTAGTCATTTTGTTGAGAGGAAAGAGGTTCTCTTTCTTTTTGCTTCTCGGACTCCTATGTTCACTGCTTGCAGAAACATGCAGTGGCTACAGGCAACAAGCAGCAGGCTTTCTTTAGAGTTATGCAAGTACATATGGCCTTTTATTCTTTCAAATATATACTTTCATCTAGCTTTTGTTACTGTTGTATATTGAGGTTTCCTAAAGAGCCTGTAATGTCTAACCTAAAAGGTTTTGTGTTCCTGGACACAGTTGTTCAATAGGATGTGGAATAATGTAAACACTCTTAACTGTTAAAAACTGCTATTGTAGCATTTTGTGCACTAATTAAAACCTGGCTAGGGGTATTCTTTCTTGATGCTGCCTCTACTTCAAATGAAAACATTTCAACAAATCAAATCCAGGGAAAATGGTTTCACATTTTAAGTTAATAATAATAATTGGTTTAGAAACCCGTATTTGCTCAAGGGTATAATTCATTAAAAAAGACCTTAAAATTCAACACTAAGCAAATTTAAACCCCTTGTTATTTGAGGGTGGATATTTTTCAGCTACTCCTCTCAAGTGATGATTCTGCATTTCTCGGCTGCTCTGTGTCCCACCAGCTGGGGGCGTTCCCAGCAGGGAGGGGCAGCGCTGCCACCTGCGCAGGGCTGGGAGGCTGGGAAACCCTCCAGCTCTCTGCAGCATCACAGCCTTCCTGAAAAACCTTGGGCAAGGCACCTGCCGCAGGCCTGTCCTGTAAAGCTGCGGTTGTAGCTTCCCATGGGCATGCAGAGAGCATAAATAGGTGACAGAAAGGAAAACCTGTATGTTAGGAAATGAGATACAATTCTTAGAAAGCTCTGACTGGACTGATTTACAAAATGATGGTGTGAGGCTGGTGTTGTACCAGCCTTGCCACCATTGGATTTGGTTGGAAATGCCTATTTATACAAACCCCTGCCTATGTAGCCAAACAAGTACTGTAGTGAACCAGGGAGAGGGTGGGTTGTGTTCCCTGCTTGCCCCTAACAGCAGTGGTTGGAACTGTAACACAGTTGCTTTGAAGGCTAATCTGACTCCCCCAGTGCTTTAGAGGTAGTATTGGGCATCTAAAGGTAAATATATGTAGTAAATGCAAATATCTATGCATATTAGATACACAACAGGCACAGATGGACCTGCACAAGGACTTACAACAACCTGGCTTTGCTAGGGCTGAAAAACTTAGTGATATTTTCTTTTAGTTTTACTTTTAAAGATGTGAGAAAGGTTTAAAGTGAAAAAAAGAATACACAATTACTGTCTGCCATAATTTGAACAGAGAATAAAGCTCAGTTTGTTTATGCATAGGGAGAACTTAGTGCTCTGCATTCATTTAAGATACAAGTATCCCCCAGAGTTCCTGGCCTGGAGCTCTGGCGGCTTTACACACTGAATAAATATCGTTGCCACTAAATAATATTAGTAACCTTATCAGTCAGAGTCACAGAATGACTTCATCAAATGACTTCATCTTTCACACCTCGTGTTCTTCTTTGATGCATTTTAGAAATTTAGAATGCCAGTACACTAAAAATTAAAAACTTGCTAAGGAAACCATGAAAAGCATACAAATTGCCCCAGCACCAAATATTCCAGGCACATTAAGAACAAATCTTTAAAGACTTTTCCTGACATAACTGCTTTGAATCATCATCTCTCCACACTCTATCCTTCCTGCAAACTGGTGTTATACAGTCTTTCCATATTTAAAATCCCCTTTGTAAAAAAAAGACAAGCTTCAAAAACTTTCCTTTAGATTAGGTCACATTTGCAGTAAAACATGAGGAAAGCAACATTATTGCTACCGCTGCAACCTGTTGCTGACCTCCAGCTGAACCTCGTGTTCAATAATTTGCTGCTAAGAAATCCGGTTACATTTTGGGAAACAGTTCCACTGTCTGTGCTCTAATGAACCTTTCCGTGTGTTACCGAAAAATGCAGGATTGGCATAGCTCTGTGGCAGAAGCATTTATTTTAATTAATAAAGACATGTGGCCCTGGTAATAGTTTTCTTCTCTAGTTGCCACTCCTTCACTTTTTCACTTCTTCGTATCGTGTGAGGACAGATGTTGGTTCCAGCAGGACTATTCGTGGCCTTAAAGCCTCAGGGCCGTGCTCAGTGAGGGGTTTAGAACGACCCACAACAGGCCCCTGTGGGAGCAGGGCTGCTCTGGGACTGCACTAAGAGCCGCTGTTGAGGATGTGCAGAACAGACCCGGAGCCTCGCTGCGAGCCCCTAGGGAGGAGAGGCAGCCGTGCCTGTGGCTCCTGCACAGATTCCTGCTTCTTGTCTGCTCTCTTCCTTCGTGTTTATTGCAAGCCAGTAAAAGGGGGTCCAAGCACTGTGACCAGGATTTCCCTTGGAAATCAATTTGCCTGTGGAACTTCTTCAATGGGTGACTTGTGGTGGTTGGCTTGAGCGTGACTGGTTTTTCTCAGAGGTGAAGCAGCAGCTGCCAGTTCTGTGTTTGGTACAAAGGTGCGGCTTTCATTATTGTTCCCCACACATTATCTCACTTTATAGCTTTTATATTTAATCAGCAAGAAATAAAAACAAAAAGTGACACATGCTTCTCTTGAAGAACGGAAATTATTGAGAGGGATTTCTCTGAAAATTGCAGTCATGGCATGACCGTATTTCCCAAAATGCAATTTTTAACTATACACTACATCATCTTTTCAACATGTTAAAATCAAGGACGTAAAATTAAAGACAAACTGATGGGGCAGAAATAGACTGGGTGATTGCAATTAACTGTACAAAAGAAATACTAGAGAAATCAGTTATTTGGTCTAAATGAGAACTTAAATCTACTATTCTGCATTGGAAAAATAAATGCCCTATATGCTAAGTTTAGGGGTTTGGTTTTTTGCTTCTTGTAGACATATTACACCAGACTTCTACCAGATGAGAGGACGAAGACTATGAGTGAAGAGTGCCCTGGAGATCACATGCAGTTCTTTTCCTGGGTGAGAACCGGATTGATCTGAGAACAGTAATTATGAGGCTGACCTGTATGTTCTCCTTCATCTTGCTGTTTGGAGCAGTTGGGCTCGTTGTCTTCATTCACCTGCAGGATCCAGAAGAAATAGTTCATCAGCAGACACCAGGTTAGCATTCTTATCTCTATTTGAATCACCTGCCCTTTCATGGTCAATATTTTGTACTTATATTCTCAATGTGTTCTACATATTTCACAGAGGATGCCTCAAAAAAGGTGTGTCTACTTAATGAAGGCTACCTTGAAAGCAGCTATCAATTTCTTTAAAAAAAAAAAAAAAAAAGCATTTCCTGAAAAAACAGTTCCAAGGACCAAATAATTGATTATACAGGGACCTTTGCCAACGTGCATAGGGTCCAGCTGGGTGAAGTTAAGTTTCTGCTGCAGTTGAGACCAAATTTTGCTACCAACTATATCACTATAAATGTGAAAATGAGAGATTTCACCAAAAGTTCTGTTCCTGGAAATGCACACCTCTGAATTAACCTTTGCTTGCATATGGTATTCAGTGTGTCATGAGATGCAAAATAAGAGATGTATGAATGAGTTACATCAGAAACGTGAAATACTTTAGGATGCACTCATTTAATTTGCTTAACTTCAATTAAACCATTCATAACTATTATTCATATGCATGCCATCTTCCTGCACTACTAACTTGAAACCGTGAAGAGCCACAAAGGCTGCAGAGATGGGAGAACAAGAAAATTGTGGGCTGAAATAGTAGTTTCCTTTTAAGGGGAGGCACACAAGAAGTATGAAAGGACCCAAGATCTCTTGATTTACTTACAGTCCTTTTCTCTTTGACTATGGCTGTAATGAAGGCTGCTTTAGAGCCTAGACAAATGCCAGTGCAGCTGCTCTTGTTCAGGATAATGCCACTGTGTGCTGGGGTTTGGTCCCTGTGTTTGCTCTTATATGCACTGAAATTGTCTCTTGACTAAACAAATGTTTGTAAAAAGTCTATTCATATGACATCTTCATTGTACAGCGAACACAACTGTGTCTATTTAAAAGTATTACTAACATTTTTAAAGGAGCTGAACCATAACACAGAGAACTCTTAAATAATTACATTAATTGCTAATTTCTGTGTCTAGGTTTGTTAAGTGCTTGTTTCCATGTCACTAAAAAATCTGTATTTTAATATGTTGTTTATTTAGTCCAACTGCACACACACCAATTTTGAAAGCAGCCACTCAGCTGAAACCATAGAAGTAATGAATCTTCAGTGTTGTGCAAAGCAGAGAATTAACTAGTTCCTTCTGTGCTTTTGCAGGGTTTTTTTGTATGCTTAGATGCAAAAGAGTTTGTAGATTAAAAACAGGTACTGGCCATATTCTACTGAAACTGGCTGGTAGCTTGGGCATGGGGGAAAAGATGTATGAACAGCAAATGCAGGCAGTACTCTAATGCATCTAAGAATGTGTAACTTTACATTAAAAAGTTAATTCTTTGCTCCTGAAAGAGAAGATTTTCTGGTGTGGTCTCAAAACCAGTGCAATTCCTTTTCCATTTTTTTCATTATTGGTTCCTCCTCTTGACCTGTTCTCTGCCATAAACCTCTTGAATGCCGACTGCTGGTTGTAGTATACTGGGAAGTGATTTTTGAGGGCAGTATAACTGAAGAAGGGGACACCCAAAAATATTTAAATAAAAGCAAGTTTGAACAGAGCTCCTACCCCTGGCAGGGAAACTCACTCTGTAATGTGCTCGATTGCTCTGGATACCTAAAACATGAACATGCCAACGATGCTGTTACTGCCAAAGATCTGTAATCAATTCCTCAATTCTCACATTCAGTTACCATTTATGTTAATAGAAACTAGACTGTACCCTTGAGTAAAAGGTGCTCAGTACAATTACTCTTATTTCTGTTTGGCTGATTTTCATGTGTGTTAAGTGCTTTCAACTCCCAGTGGACTGAGAAACTCCTCATATCCACTGCTTTTGAAAATTATACCAGTTATCACTAAAACATATTAGGTGGCTTAAAGAACACAGAAAAAAATATCCATTCATTTCATTTAAAAAAGGAGGTTGGCATATTTCCTTCCTAGACAGTCTCCTGTGAAAATCTGTCAGTCACCGACGACATCTTTGGCATGCTGAGAAGGATCCTTCCCTTTCTCTGCTCAGAGTGTTTCTCCATAAAGGGGCCTGGTTCTAATGGAGATGGGATATTGCTATAATTTGCTTGGCTGATTGCTCTCTCGAGAGAATTGAACAAATGCATGTATCATTAAGCTACTTAGGACAACAGATTCTGCATGGAAAAGCTTTACTGGATTGGCCTTTGCTTTTGTATTTCCTATGTAGTAAAACACATTTGCCAGACACTTGAATCTCATCAGCAGGGCTGGAGAGAAGTTGGTAACATTCATTTTCCACCAAAAATCAGCATAGGAGAGTTTGCATTATCCAAAAGGACATTTTTCATTGTTAGTATGTTCAGTCATCTTTAATTTAAGATAGAACAACTTATGAAACAAGATTAATAAAAATACTTTAGTACTTTAGTTTTATCTGTCTGTTTCGGAAATTGTTCTTGATTGTTTTAGTCCTAGCAAGCATGACAGTGAGACCTTGATGTACTACTTAAACCAGTATAAAATCCACAGTCATAAAAGTTTAAGTAATGCTTACATTACTTTCACTGAGCAAAGTACTCCTGACAGTAGCTGTTTGTGTTGATTTGTTACTATTCATTTATTCTTTCCCTGTGCTTCACATTGCTACCTAATTGTGATGCTGTACTGAGAAAGCAATATCAAAGTAATTTTCCACAACATTAGTTACAATTTTCTTCTGATCTTTCAAGTGAAAAAATCCCATCCTGTTGGCTTCTGTGAGCATATAAACCTTGATTACATTTATCTGTTGGAAACCAATGCTTACGAAGCACATGTGCCCGGGATAGTGGGTGTAGGGCCTTTTTTGCTGATTGACAAACATGCTGTCTGTGTAATTTTATTTATATAACACACATCACTCTGAGAGATATATTTAAGACATACAGCCGTTTGGGGTGGGCAGAACAGATTTCCCAAAGCAATGTATTAAATTCAGTAGATATTCCTATGGTCATTAAAGAGACAATAACTTCACTTAGGACAGTTGTTTTCTTGGCAGGTGTGAAGAGTGCTCTTACTAGGAGGAACTCAGGATAAAACAGGGGTGTGGATTGAGAAGTGCTATCAGTGATAGTCATACCCCATAGATGAACACAATATTGTTGTAGTAATTCTCCCTGTATAATTATATATAACCCCTGCACCTGCATTGGAGCACAAATACAGGCTGGGCAGAGAGTGGATTGAGAGCATTGGGGGTGTTGGTGGCTGAGAAGCTCAACGTGACCTGCCCATGTGCACTGGCAGCCCAGAGAGCCAACCCTGTCTCGGGCTCAGCATCAGCGTTGGCAGCAGGTCAAGGAAGGTGATTCTGCCTCTCTGCCCCACTCAGATGAGACCCCGCCTGGAGAGCTGCCTCCAGCCCTGGGGTCCCCAACACAGGAAGGACATGGAGGTGTTGGAGAGAGTCCAGAGAAGGCTACAGAGATGCTCCAAGGGCTGGAGCCCCTCTGGAGCCAGGTTGGGAGGGCTGGTGGTGCTCACCTGGAGAAGAGAAGGCTCCAGGGAGACCTCAGAGCCCCTTCCAAAACGTAAAGGGGCTCCAGGAGAGCTGGAGAGGGACTGGGGACAAGGGCCTGGAGTGACAGGACAAGAAGGAATGGCTTCAAACTGAAAGAGGGTGGACTTGGATCAGATGCAAGGAAGAAATTCTTCCCTGTGAGGCACTGGCACAGGTTGCTCAGAGCATCTGTGGATGCTCCATCCCTGGAAGTGTTCACGGCCAGATTGGATGAGGTTTTGAACAACCTGAACTAGTGGAAGGTGTCCCCAGCCCTGGGCAGTGGAGTTGGAACTGGATGATCTTCAAGGTTCCCTTCCAACCCAAACCATTTTACAACTCTATGATTTCATGATATAAAACTTGCCTTCTGCAATAATCATACCATTATTCTTAAACAGACACACTAAAGGATTTGTTCTAAGTCAAGCACATTTGCATGTGGTGCACAAGACAAATTTAATACACATATCCCCATCCTAATAGTAATGACTCTTGAATGCATCAATCTCCTGTCTGTGACAAGATATTAAACATGAAAAGAAGACTTTACAGTAACAAAATATCTAGCCGTTCCACCGCTGTCTTTGTCCTGGAACCACAAAAGAGAAGGGTTCTGTCCAGCCTGTGGTAGCAGGAGGCTTCTTCAGCATGGAGCGTGCTCCCTCTGTGTCAGAGTCTGCAGTGGGAGAGTCAGCAGGGCCAATGAGCCCTTCCCAGTCTTGGCCACGGCCACAGCAGTTCATGAGATCCCTGAGAACACGGGCTGTGAGAGCTGCACTTGGGTGGTACAAGAGAAAGCAACTTGGACAAACAACAACAACACTGAGAGAAGAGTCAAAGGGCACAGTGTATCCTGACAGATCTCAGGTGGATTTCAAACACCAGAAAAACTTCTGAGCCACAGAGCAGCCAGTCCATGGGCTGGAGACAGGACTGTGGTAATGAATGGCAGATGGTCAGGTGAGGTCCTGAGGACCAGGAAGGACCACTGCTTCCAAATCGCGCCAGGGACACTGTAAATAGCTGTACTACAGTCCCCATAGCTGGACAGTGTACTTGAGACTGTGTGCTCTATAGACTTTAGTCAGAAGAGATAGGATATTCTAAAATGGCATAGACTTTTCTAATAGCAGATTTTGCCACATAAAAACTAAAGAAAGTATTAGTAATCGTCTACATAAGTCTGTGGGGGGAAAAAAATTATTGCATTTTTGCCATATGGTTACCAAATTCCCAAACCAGTAAGAGTTTTCAGTTAAAACTTTTAAGATGAATATATATGGTCACATGCTCCTCTGGGAGCTGAAAAAAACGTGGAAAATACATCTCAGAGAATCCATATTGTAAAAGCTCCAAGAGGGTGAAAACAGGGAGTAGAATGGAAATGGCTTTGCACTCTGACTGTATCAGAATTTGAAAGTCAAATATGAATATAACCAAGCCTGAAATGCATCTGACGGAGATTTTGCAGTGATTGCCATCCTTACCTCATTGACCAGTTTCTAACCTTATTCTATCATCCTCTTTATTTTCTGCTTTACTAAGGGTGTGATGGGGAGGAGAGGGAGGAAGGAGAGATGCAGGCAAGGGCTGGCACATGGATGCTCCTGTCCCTGATGGCACAAGGGAGCCACAGCAAATATTGCAGCAGCCTTAGAGCAAATACCAGTGTTACAGCTATACTGAAAGTTACTTATTCAGAGCACACGCACCGTGTTGCTCACCAACTACACTTCTGTGCACATCTCCTTGCTCACTGTACATTTCCATAACACTGTCCCAGTGCACAATGCACCCTTTGTTTGCCAGAATGGAAACTTTCTATAAATACAGTTAAAAATGAACTAGCATTGATATATAATTTCAGAAGTGATTTTCCTGCAATTTACAACTTGCTACTCATTAAAAGCTACGAAGCCATTTAATCTGCTTCTCAACTGACAGTATCAGCAGAAATGATGAGCAAAGAATCTGGTGACTGTAGCAGAGGTGAGGCAGCTTGCTGGTGCTCTTTAGAGGCAGAAGAAACATCTGTTATGTGTGTGAGGATAGTTCCACCAACTCAAGAGTGGGTGAACCTTCTGCAGTCACATACTCTGAGTCTTCTTAAACTGAACTTCCCCAAACAAAGAACTTCCCTGCAGACTGGTTCCCAATGGTGTGCAGTTATTGGGACAAAAAGAGAAATATCTATTTCCTTGTCTGCCAAGGCAAGGCTCTTAGTAGGGAAATGTGGTTTTATGATATTCCCTTTTTTGCTGCTTGAAATGGTTGTGATTTAGACTGTGAATGTGAACCTGGTTGTTTTTCACATTGCAAAGAAGCGCTAGCTATGACTTCATCAGCCTACTGCTATAAGGGATCAAACACTGGCCAGATGGTTTCAAAGGAAACCCTACACCACATTGCCAGTGCAAATCTGTTCAAAAGAAATGTAGTCTAGTGTGGAATGCAATCATGAATAAGCTGTTTTACCACAAGTACTATACAGAGGTTGTCTCCTACAACTTTCTCCCTGCTTTTATGACTATGCCATGTTTGTGGCAGTCTTATAAAAAATGCAGCATTTATTTATTACATGGTATCGAGAAGGCACCACGTTTCCCCTTTTCTTTCTTTTTTTCCCCCTGTTCTCTCTTTTTTAGTTTCTGTTAACATTCTTGAGCCTAAAGCCTATAAAGCAAATACAGCTCTTATGCTATAGCATGGCAGACCAGCATTTATTTGACCAGTATTTCGTGTCAACCACCAGCAAGTTGTTCACAGGACTCACAGCACTGACGTGTTAAGGTTGTGGAACTGGGACCCAAAGCTGCTGTGATTTGTTCCTGTCTTGCCCTACTGCTCATAGATTGTGCTGTATTGTGTTCCATCAGGCAATTCACCCATTCAGTATTTCCATTTCCTGTTATAAAGGGAATTCTCTGCAGAGGATTCAAGATACCTAAGGACTTCTAGGTACCATGACAAAAGACCAAACCATATTAACTATGATTTTATAACCAAATCCAGTACACTACCAGCAGCAGTTACAATCCCACTGCGGTGGTGCACACACACATCAGATGACTGAACCAGATCCACTGCCCATTTATCTGATGGCATAAAGACCATGTCACCTAATCCCAGATGTATTTATCAGTGTAAATCCAGAGTGATGGAGTGCTGACTCATTCCTGTAGGGCAGCTTTCCCTTCCACAAATTTCCTTATCCTCTCTCTTTCCGTGAGCATTTCTTCGCTGGTACTGACTGGTTAAAAAAAAAGAAAAGGTTTGATATTTCCTTTAAAGCTTAGTTTTAAAAACTGTCAGAGGTTGACACTTCTTTGTTGTGTCTGGCAAAATAAAAAGTGACCTGCCATCTCAGAGCTGCATTCATTTGTGGTATTTGGCAACATATCACAGGCAAAACTCAGCTGCACTGTGTCAGAGGACTCTCAGAATGGCAGCTTTCTGAAAGTATATTCCCAGGGAATGAGCCTGGATGCTTCTAAGATTCCCCGGAAAATTTGCAGAAGCATTACAACAGTATACAAAAGTTGATCAGCAGACTTTCCTTTCACCTCAAAACATTTATTCTAGATATAAGACTGTATTCAGTTTTCCATAGAAAATGTGAAAGGCACTAGAAAGCCTTCTTCCATCTGTCAGCTGTCATTCAGTTTGTGTGATTTTTAAAACATAATAACATATTGAGGCGCTTAGGTCAGTTTAAAATATTTCCTGGATTTTCTGCAGTTCATGCCATTTTAAATGTCTTTTATAATATATGTTTCTATTTCTGGAAGTTTTTAATGTTCCCTTAAAAGCTTAACCAAAACTTCCTCTCTCCCGCAATATCATTCTTTTTCATTTAGTAAACATTAATTTTCCTTTCATGATTCTAGTGGAGCTTGAAATTAAAGGTGGCTTTCTTCACTATTTTGGCTTTCTTTGTGTATCAGCATCAAAACTGCCAGTTTACTGCTTTAGCACCAGTCAAGATAGCAAAAAACCAAAATAATTGATCTTGTGTAGGACCTACACAAGATCAACTTCTTGGGGACATCTTTATAATTTTCTCCAAACAAACAATCTATTTTTGAAAATAAATGACTGGTTTGAGATCTGTCACCGCTTGATATTCTCAAAGTGGTAAACCGATTTTAATCTTATTCTGTACAGGCCCTCTCCTATAAGACACTATTTCATAGCAATAGTGCAATAAAGCACTTCCCTATCAGCTGAGTGGCTCAGCTGCTAACTTTGCTCCAATGCCTCAAGGGCTGTGCTGCCCAAGGGTCAGAATATTCTCCATCTTGTGAAATTAAGTCCCATCTTTGTCCCTTTTTGTTCTCAGCCACTTCAGAAGATCTGTGTGGTGATTAAGGGTCACAATGCTCCTGCCAGGCCCCTCATGCGCTGCTACTTCTGTACACCAGGGCAATCCATAGATGCTCTTTCCCTCTTTTCTTCAGAATCACTATCCATATCTACAGAAGTGGAGTCTTTTGGGTCTTTTGTTCCTGTGTTTGGTTGGAAACCACACATTTTCTCACACAACTCTTTACAGGGACAGTATGTCTGATGTTTTGCTCCTTGTGGCACATCAGCCAAGAAATCTGTGTTGACAGACTTTGGGTATCCCTAAATGCTGAAAGCAAAACCCACTGTGCTACTGAGGATGTGTGCACACTCAAAGTTACACAGGCCTGAGGGAAGGCCGGGACATCAAGTCCCTTTATGAAGCAAGTGGTACTGAACAGCGTCAGGAGGGAAAAAAGGCAGGGTGTGAATGAAATTCCTTATCCTTCAAGAAGGCACCTGTGCTCCACTGCCCTGTTCCTTTTGTATTCTAATTGATTTACCTTACTCCTTCCATTTGGCAGTGCTGAGCTTCCTGTAATGATGGCCCAGGTAATGCTTGGGACAAACAAAGGTATACTGGCTTTAGAATTACTTTAGGCTTGAATTTACAGGAGTCTGGATGGCCTGCACCCACTGCAGTCAGAGTGGCTGATATGGAAGCAGAGGACACACCCAAGTCCTTATTGTGGCCAGAAGGACAGAAAGCACAATCCTAAACAGAGGAAAATGGTCACTTGCCTAATGGCTGCTTGAGAGGGGTGGGAGGGGAGACTCCTTTTCTCAAGCTGTGGGTAGTGCACAAGGGCCAAGATCCTACATACCAGTTTCCAGCTTGTTGCATTTTTTTTCTTGACTTGTTTGACTCGACTTCATTTGTTAATGAAGTCCTGCACAACTTAATACCCATAAGTCAAACCACAGGAGAAATTACAGACAGCAATCACTGCTTCTCTGTGTGAATGGAATGCAGCTTTAATTGGGCCCTCCTAATTGTGTGTGCAGCTGCTCAGGAAAACATGGTGACGCTTACCTCATAGAGGAAAACAAACTCCTCTCACTACTCCACTGTAAACAAGTGAGAAGGTGTGTATTCAAATAGTCACAAAAGTAAATATACCCACCTGCAGGTAGGGACCAGGAATTTTATGCCATACCAAAGCAATTCTGTACTCATTGAGACTTTAGTGTACTTCACTGTAATTGTTTAAAACTCATCCTAAAGACTGTGTTGAGAACTTAAACAGGGCTGGGATACCATTCACATGCTCAAAACAAGTATCAGCACCTCAGCCACGGAGTTCACTTGAATACTGTGAACAGCCAACACTAACAGTGGAAACCAATCACCTGTTTTTCTCTAGGCTGTTAAATTGAAACCTGCCCCTCCCCTTCATTCAGTTCAAGAGATGCTATTATCCTGTAAACAGGAGGCATCCTTAAATCACTACATAATTAAATTATTCTGCATTTGTGAGCTGCTTATTCTACTACTAGTGAAGGGAATTAAGTTGCTCGAGAATGTACTGAGTCAGGTGTTGTTTAACCCCTCTGCACTGGTGATGTAGGTGTTCAGTGCTTCATGTTAAACCAGCCATAACCCTGCCTGGTGCAGTGGTGTATTCCACCAATACCTGCAGAAAGCTTCTTGGGATGATTTATATTTTGTAGGAGAAAAACAAAATGAACAGACCTTACCAAACCATTACAACAACAGGGTTAAGAACAAAAGGCATATGATCTCTCCCATATCTCTCCTACGTAAGTGGAAGAGAAACAGGAAAAAAAAGAGATGTGTGCAGCACAAGAATGGTGAGCAAGGAGGTCTGAGAAACATCAGCTGAGACAACTTCCATTTCTATTCTTCACATTTGAAATTATCTAATGAAAGGAGCTTTGTGAGGTTTTTGTAGGAAAACATACAGAGAGACTAGTCCTGCTAGATACTTTAACTTTTTAAAAAAGGAAAATAAAAAAATATTATTAAAATGAAAGTGTTTATTTAAGTGAGAATGTAACAGAAAATTTACTGCAGTTTTATAATGCATGTTAATAGGCAATGGGTCCAGAATCAGTATGACTGAAGTTCCCAGGGTGCTACAATGGAGACAAAGGAAGTAGGAAGGAAAATGTGTATTTACTACAATTACCTTACAGTAGTTAACAAATTTAGAAAGAACACCTGGAATTTTTAAGGCACTAAATATTTCTAAGGAACAGTAATTATATAATTATATTATACTTCCATATACAAATCTTTGAAACATAATACATTCTTAATGTCTACACATTTGCACACCGTAGTTTTCCTCTTGCTTATTTCCAGATATCAAATTATGTATTCAGTATATTCTGATTATTCTCTGTCTTTTCCTCTAAAGGCACTGGCTTCACATCTTAATTGCGACCCAGTGGAGATAAGTTCAGCACAACATAATTTAATGAACTATGGAAGAGTTACCTCTTCCTGCATGAAGTACCAAGCTGCATGTCAGAGAAAGAGTATCTCCTAGGTGATGTTTCAGGAGATAATAATTAACTAAGACATTTTCTAAAATAATACCACCCCACACAAATGCAGCCCTTCCCCCCCCCCAATTTGGACAACACATAAAGTGAATTAATAAGCCAAGGACACCATTCCTAAAAGAAATTAAGAACCACAATTTCTTTCCTCCATGAAATCACAGACTAGAAGTCAGAAACCTACAGTACAGACAAGGGGATTTTCCTGGTTTTCCCCTTCAGCTTCAAAGGCTGAATTGTACTTGATTTACCCTTCACATCAGTCTTGGATGTGCCATCCCCACAGTCCCTTCCAAGTGTGGAGACTTTCCTTTTTGCCCTAAATGATCCTGAGCAGATCAGCAGCAGCACTCAGCACATGCAGCTGCCAGCTTGGCACCTCCTGCCCCTTTTACTGGGGCCTTTGGGAAGAAATTTCTGCAGCACCAGCTTTACTGTGTGTTTAAGTTATTTATATTTTTGCGTAGGGAAAGAGAATTTAAAACATCCCCTGTGAGGTGGCCTGGGGAGCAGGACTGACCTGCCTCCCATCTCCCTCCCAGCACACTGCCATCCTTCATCTCCCACATCCACACCTGCTGTTTCCAGCCTGTCCCTACCTTAAACAGTGAAGGCATTCTTGTGTCCCTTGATCTTTGTGTATTTTTACTAATATACAAATTAATTAATTTGTAATGCAATTACAAATTTAAATTATGCCATTTAATCTTAATTAGACTTCAGATTCCTCAAATTAGGGCATGCAAGTCAAATGCTGGCTCCTAAGTTCAGAAAGGTGTGTGGATTTTTAGGCATTTTTACAGCATTCAGCCACTTTGATCACAGCTTCCACGCCACCACTAACAGATAGTCATGTGATTAAAATGAAAGCTATTTCACCAAGAACTGCTGAGACAGCATTTCAAAAATTCTATTTTAATATTCATTAATTAAATGTGTCTGTGTTTCTGTCCTTTTAGCAACCAACCACTGATGCTGTTAAAACATTCAAATGAAGGGCTAATTATTCATATTCCAAGAGAAACTTTATTTGCTACAACAGCACCTACAATTAGCAAGGCAAATCATCTTCTTGTAGTCATTTAGAGGAACCAGAAGCAACCACATTGATTCTGGTCTTGATAGCAGCAAAATATTTGCCATTTCCTTCTCCATGAAAAGGTGCATGGTGTTAGAGGCTCACCTTGGGAAACGGCAATTCTGCTTTCTGGCTCTGACTTTGCTCCCTAAACAAAGCATTTATTAGACCTTTTGCATGTAATGACTGTTTCTGTAGTCTAGTTGTATGAATCTGTCTCTGTTTTATTTAGCAAGCTTAACTATTCTTTCTCAGGAATTTCACAAAACTAAGATTCCTTGAATGCACAGCTGCATTTGGATTGCATGTCCATCTTCTCCACAGCTGTGTCATAGCTGAGGGGCACCTGGAAAATGGGAAATGGGAACCCGGGTGCAGGTGGCCAAGCAGGTTTTTTAGACAGAATGGGACAATCCACGAGTTGTTTCACTGATAATTTCAGTTTCCCATCACGAGGAGGAGCTGAAGCCAGACCCCATGGCTTGGACCTCCAAGGAGGGGTGGCCAGGTCAGGGTATGCAAAATATATGGGAACCATTCTACACTACATTTTCAAGTCCATGGATTGCTTTTAAGGTAACTAAAAGGTCCAAAACAAAGGGAAGAAAATTAAGGTTACACCTAGCAAACCTCAATAGAAAGAGGTCTGTACATCCACAAAATAATTTTAGTAGGTCACAGACTTAATGGATGTTGAAGCTACAGTTTAAAGGGTATAGTAACAAGAAATGCATCTAAAGCTATGCATTTGGTTTGAACTGTAAACCAGAAATAATCTCTCCAAAAGGAGATTGAAGTAAAGCATATTAGGAGTGCTCTACACCAGATACAAATAACCACCAAGCTGGAAAGTTGCATTTCCTCACTGGGCCAGTGCAGAAGCATGGTCAGCCATAGTCCTTTTTGCAGCCTCACTCAGGGTTACAGGGAAAAATCCCAGCCCCAGATTTCTTCAGAAGCCACTATTCAGAGAACTTTTGAGGATGAGTCTCTGAGGGTGCAGAGCTCTCTTCCCCTCCCTGTGGTTCCCTGTGCTGCTCATCCATGGCTCCAGCAGTGAGCAGTGCTGTGTACAGATCATGTTAGATACACTTCAACTGCTCACAGCAACCCACATTTTAACCTCCTGCAAACATATATATTTCAGATCTCTTCTAACATTTCTTTCTATATCTGAAACAACAGGAAGATACATCTGGGGAAATAACCAAAGCTTCAGAAGGGTTAGTTTGCTTTAAAATTCAGCTTTCCCAAAAAATAATGCAGAAGTGATGCACGTAGCCTCTGCTACAGCTGGTGCATCCTTTAAGCTGTACTTCCATTCAGTCACTGTCCCTCTGCCCAGACAACAGTGCAAGCCCCTATGGAAGTGAGTGGGACTGGAAGAGGACAGTATCCAGAAATGCTACAGGCAAGTTAGAGTGGGAAGGCCCTAAAGCAGCAGTGCTCAGTCTCAGCAGGTTTCAGTGACACCTCTGCTTTCAACCTTCTGGTGCACCGGGCACATGGATCTTCCTTGGCTTGCTTTAGCCACTCATACACATAAATAACTGATTTGCTCAATGATTATGTTGGCTCCTAAAGCAGGTGGAGGTCCATGTACTTAAAAATAGCTTCAGAAAACCTGATTCAAAGACCATTGGAGAGAGTAGTAACTTTTCTCTTGACTCACTTTGGATTGTGTCCCAAGAACTTATCAGTTTCTGCAGCCCCTATGCTTCAGTAGAGTTGAACTCAGCTTACTTAACATGATACTCTCCTTTTTTCTTATTACTGGTTAAAATTCATATTCAAGTACAGCACTTTGAATCAGAGGTTTTCCCCAGATGCCTCTGATGCTTATCCTCCTTTGTTAAAGAGAATGCTACTTCATCTTGCAGAGCTGGTGGCCTCTATTCAAAATCTGCCGTGCTGCAAAGAATGATGTTGTCAGACAGACTGATCTTTCTCCAATAGCTTTTGCAGCACTTTTGTTATACAGATGTTAAAGATAACATGGAAGAGAAAAGGAACAGATTTAGAGTCTTGGGATAACAAAATACAAAGCATGACAAAGACTCATAATACCGATACTTGTAAGTGAAGGAGTTACTGAGTAAGTCTATTCTGAGTTTTGGGGAAGAATAAGAGAAATGAGTAATGTAGGTTGCTAAAAATAATAAATAGATTTTTGGGAAAAATGATAACAATATTCTTTTTAAGGCTTGTTCATTGCTTTGTGTCATTGCTGTAACTGATACTTAGTTGTGCTAACTGGAAAGAGCATCAGTCCAAGACAGCACACCTTCAGCAGTCTGAGCCTCCAACTCACAGCTAAGTTAATCCAGGGCACTATTAAGTACAATAAAAGACCAGGAATAACACATATATCATGGGAACAGAGAGCCACAGTACTTAATCTAGCTCTGTCAAACAGAAATTATAATGAACAGATTTTAAAATGCATTGATATGGAGAGTCCTTAGTAACATTACACTGACTTAAAGTGGTGGCCCAGCCTTCGGGGCTGAGTTCTGCTCACAGGGTCTACAGGTGTACGTAGACTGCTAGATGGTGTTTCCTCAAACAAGAAAAAGATCTCACTTACTGGTAACTCTATGTTAGCAGATTTCTAGTAGTGCTAAATACTTTGCAAAACCTGAGGTACTGAAGAGTAGAAAGTCCCATAGAGAAGAACCAGTTAGAGGCAGAGGCGGCAAAGCACAGGGTTCATTATGCAACTACACATGTCCAGAGACAGCTTGTGCAAGACTGAAAGAGATTCTTCTATATCCTCCTTCATGGGAATTGTTCTATTCTCCAAGTAAACAGAGAGTACAGGTTGCCCTGAAATCACCTTATTGTGGCTAGATTTCCTATTTCATGGAGTGAGCCCTGCTCCCATTAGAAAGAAGGACAAGAGCCAACGGAACAAGAAGCCCTAAGACAGTGCCTGGTGTTAAATGGAGCCTGGATCTCCTCGCTGCTGAGGCACTGCCCCACTGCTCCTCACGGATGGAGCTGCAGTACCTGGAGAAGGTTCTTGGAGCAGACATGGGCTGTTCCAGGGCCCAGGGCACCCCGTGTGCAGCCAGCTGCTCCTGCAGTGTTTCTCTCTCTTTGCTGCACCTAGTGAACACGTTTTAAAGGATACAGACACCAAGTAGAGAACACACCTGGTGGGCTCCCTCCAAGTATCTTTTTCTTGCTTTCTACCTTTGTAAACAAGTTTAAAATGCAGCAAAGAGGAAAATTGCTAGTGACACTTCAGACCTTGCTGGGCCTCCTACCATTACCACTCTGAACAGCACAGAGAAGTAGTTATGCTAATTAAAGGGGTTGGAGTAATAATTTTGAAATAGCAGGTGCCTAACTTGCCATTTTTGAGTGAGGTCGTCTAACATAGTTTTTGAATTTTCTGTATTTTTTGCACAAAGTATTGTAGCCTGCACAAGTCTTATAATTAAAAAGCTATCATAGTGAATAGCATGTACCAGAGTTGAGGATTAGGCAATCTTATTCCTGTAATAGGATTTGCCTGCTAATTGTCACTGAAATGACAGCAGCCTCTGTTATTAGGAGCATAGGAATTGCCATGGTGGCTCAGATCAGCAGCCCTTCTATCCATTAAAATGTCCTTTCTTTAGCACCAAGCAGTATGTAATGGTTTAGAAGACAATGCAAGGTAGTCTGCTCTGGAATAAACTGCTATCAGGTAACAGTTCTTCAATATTCTCATTAGTAAGACACAGGCTATGCCCTAACCCAGGAGCACTCATATTTTTTACAGAACTCCTTTTGTGTTGGCAAAGAAGCACAATCTTCTGATTTCTGTTCATAAAATTTGCTTTCTGTGACTCCCAAACGGTTGCATAATTCAGAAGACACACGGTGTGATGGCTGTCCTTGTTCTTCATCTGAATTTGTTTGTGGCACCCCGGTCACAGGCAGAGCAGCCCATGATGGTTGCATGGTTAGAGCTCCATGAGAGACAAAGACCAAAAATTGAGGGATTCACCCAAACGTGTGACACAGTGATGGCAAAAAGTGAGATACTTAGAGAAGACACTTTCCTGTTGCTGAAATCATCAAGCTTCAGGATCAATTTGAGAAATCTTGGAATTCACAAGACAGCAGCAATGGTTGTGGAAATTGCAACTGAATTCAGTGAGAACTCCTACTGACTTTTGGAAAACAAATTCAGATCTTTAGGCAGGGCTGTCAGGAAAGAGGTGAGCTACAGTAGCTTCCCTGGGCAGCTTCTCTGTAACAAGGGCTCCAGAGCACCAAAGAACCACCTTTGCTGCATCAGCACAGTCCTGCCCTGTCCCGCTATGTGTATAAGATGCAAGGGAGGAGGATGCTGAGGAAGGAGGGGAGTAGAGGTGGGTGATGTGAGAAGAGCGGCTCTCTGAATGTTTGTCTCATCAAAGCTCAAAATAATACCTGCCCATGGCTAGGTCACAGATCAGTCTGGTTCTGACTTCACTTATAAGCTGCAATCATTTCATGATTTGGGATTCTTCTTTCTTTATACTCCAAGTGATCGTTCTGAAAACTTACACTATGACTTCTGCATTTTTGTTTCTACTGCATAAGTAAGACTGCAAAAAAGCTATGAAAGCAGTACACTGCAGTATCAGGTAATTATGTCACAACACACTCAAGCTCTTTCAAATCATTCATTAGTCAAACATCTGCTGCAGATTAACATAGGGCCAAACTTGTCTGTTAGATAATTCCATGGGCTTTGGTACCATTTAAGCAAAGGATGATCTGTTCCAACACTTGAACTGTCTGTGCGTAATTTACTCTGGTTTAGAGCTTCTCCCTTGCACTGCTCTAGCTTGAAATCCTCTGGCAGTGCAGTTGCTATTTACTAGCTTGTGCTGACACATCCGCTTTTTCTGACTTACTTCAAGAAAATTCAAAATGCACACACTGCCAAGGAAATGAATTTATTCAATAAGCCCAGCAATGTCTACTCTTACTAATTCTGTAATGCTGGAATAAACAAAATCAGAAATTATGTTTGGCTTTCTAGGCATCAATATACCTCATAAATCTGCAAGGACTCATAAATTTCACTGCATAAAACCTGATAGAAAGGCAACTCTTAACTTGGAAAATTCATATTACATTTTAACCGAACAGCAAATGAAGCTAATATGTATTGATTGCATTAACAATTCATAAGAGCACAGAAAAGAAATAAACAGTCTTTATAGTGTTGCCATGTCTTTGAGGCATTGATTAAACTCTGTAGATGCTGGTCTGTCACTCCAGCAGCTGTTCAATAAGTCCAGTGTTTGTCCATCAATGTCTTTTGTCATTGGTCTGACTGTCCTCCTCCTTCCACGTTGGCAGATATTTCAAAAAATGAACTGTCACCATGGGATAATCAATTAATCAAGCGTGAATTGCTTGACCGAATCTCCTAATGAATGTTAACATGTAAACACTTGTCAGACACTTGCAGACCAGAGGGGTTGTGTGGTTATGTTGGTGTCTGGGAAGCTGACTGGCAGCACAGCCCATGAGCACAGACCTATCTCATTGTGTTAATAATGCACATTGCTTACAAGGATTTCTTTAAAATAGATTAGCTGCAACCGTCATGATTTTATTGATTTTACAATCTTTTCTCCTTCTATGGGAATTGAGATGAATCTTTGCAGGAAGAAGGTGGTACCCAACAGGAGCTAGGGGATTACACAGGGTGTGAATGGTTGATGCATTTTCATGAGCCATTGCCTCCCCTCACAAGAGCAGTTTGTAGCCAATCCCTGTAATTACAATACTGCTTAGCAACACCCCAAAAATCCTATTGCTATTTCAATGATAAGCCTCATTCATAGGGATTACATTTGTTAAATTAATATTAAAACTATGCAACAGTTCTCTGTGAAGATGTACATTTTAATTATTTTGGATAAATATGGTGGCTTAAACCACTGTGACTGTGATTAGCAGAAGAGTGGAAGGTAGCTATTTCAGCAAACAGTATTAATTGTCTGCTATGCTATCCAGGATCCTAAGGCACACTAAAGTATCAATTTTTGTTCTCTAAGCTTATTCTTGAACCTTTAAGCAAATCATTTTATTATTCAAACTGGTCAACAAAGTGGGTTAATGAATTTTTTAAACAAAACCATTTTATTTCTAAGGTCAGTGAATTTCAACCAAACACTAGATTTTGTCCCTCAGAAGTTTTGTTTCTTTTTTTTTCCAACAAAACTTGCAAAAGAAAAAATTCAATATATTATTTTTCTACATTCAAACACAGCAGTTTTACGTATAAATACACTTTTTTCTGGAGCACTTCCCCTCCCCGAATAATCCCCACTGAACACTGCACTTTTTAAAATGAGAGCACTCATTCAGATGAAGGATTATGGGTTTAGTAATCCAACTTTAGTCAGGCTAGTTGTAAATTCTGAGCCTCTAGTGCTGTATCTGTAGTGATGAGCTGCACTGTGCGAGCTCGAAGCAGAACTCCCCCTGGTTTACATGGGAGTGTTGGAGACTGGCTGGATGATGCAGCCAAGCGGTGTCAGACTTTGCGTACAGGAATGATTTTACAGTATGTTCCTTTTAAAATTCAAAATCACAATTTATGGACAGGAACTATCTTTTAACCTTTATTTTTTTAATGCTGCCTCTGCTCTGAGCAGGTTTTTGAAAATTCACTAAGCTAATTTAAACAGAATGTCATTCTGTCCTCCACGTGCCAGCGCATGCCTGTCTGCAGGAGAGGGCCCAGAACACGCAGGACGGGCTCCCGCTGGCGCTGGCACACACGAGTTTGGCATATGGGAATGTGTGCGACCCACAGAATGCACATTAATTTGGAAGGGCTGACATTTATGAACTTGGATTGAGCTGCTTCCCGTGATTACAGAGCCATATTTCTGGGTGACTTTATCAGGAGCACCTGGGATGGAACCCTGTGGGGCTGTTTCAGAAAGCACCCAAAGTGCAGCAGCAGCCCCAGCTGGGCAGCCTCGGAGTTCTCTGAGTCTGAGTAAACAACACACAGCAATCGGTCCAGGAAAATGACATTTTAATTGTATTGATTTTTATTTTGTGAATTTCATTTATGAAAATGGCACACAGACCTGTGGAATGATGTGCATTGGCTTTTCATTCTGAAAGGAAGCAGGATGTTCTTTAACGCCTCCCAGATTGCACAATGTTATTAATCTGCTATAGAAAGCATCAAAGAATGAAAATGGCATCTGAGACAGTACGTATCACACTGTATGCATGCTTTGCAAAGCATATAAAAGCATGAAAATATGCTTCCAGTTGGTTTAATGCTCGTTACCCTATACATTTCTCTTTTTCATAGAATCAGTAAGGTTGGAGAAGACCTCTAAGCTCACCAAGTCCAACCATCAACTTGCAAGGCCCAATCTTTTTGTCACATTATTGTAATAGAATATTTACTTAAATTTACTTATATTATTACATTCAATGCAAACATGTGAAGTCGTTTCCAGAAAGTAACTAAACTTATAAACCTTGGCTTTATCAACTTTGCAAAGCTTGAATTTAGATCAGTCAATATACAGCTCTTCTGTTTTAATCAAAACTGATTTTTAAATACTATTGCCACTTGCTTCTCTGGAACCACATGTGTGATAAAGCAGAGCAGCATGTTTCATTCATTTCCTACATTATAGTTTGTAATATAAGTGCTTCTTCTGAATAGCCATGAAATTAATATGTAAATGAACTAGTGGTTATTTTCTCAAGAAAGGGACATGCCTTTGGAGGAGAAGTAAGCAAGGAACTCCCACCCAGTCTGCACAAAATATTCTCTATCTGTGCCCTCTTGAGTGTGGTCTTCAAAATAAAAGGAAAAAGAGGATGGCAGTGTTCAAGTGTAACAAAAATTTACCAGTTAATATAGTTATCAAGTTTAGTTTGCTTATCCTTATGGAGTCTGATTCTCATTTATGCTTTTTCACTATAATGTATACCCTGGGAAAGTCCATGTAAATAGCTAGAAAGTTTAGAGGGCTGTTAATGTAACTAAAAAGAAGGTTCTCATAATGACTTTATATATTTATATTTATATATAAATAAATGAAATAGCCTGAAATCTTCAGACACTATTTACAGGTTTTATTTAAGGAATGGACATTTTTGCTACTTCCCTGGATTTAACAGTCAGTAGAAGGCATACATAAATATAAAGGATTGAAAAGCCGTTCCCTACATTTGCGAAGCCTGGACTCTCCCTACGTGGCATTCTCAATCCTTTAATATTCCGTGATGGTATTTTTGGGCTCATAATAACTATTCTATGATGTTGTTCAGGTTTTGTTCCCAAGCTCATTTAAGCTTGCATATCTGTTTAGCTGCAAAACCCCCAAAATCCAAACAGAAAGGCACGTTGTAGCAAGTACATCAACTCTGTGACCTCAGGAACCACACTGGTGACCATTAGCATGTAATTTAGCCACTGCCTCTGTCAGTGGCTGTGAGCAGGCATCACCACACAGGATCTCCTGTCCCATTGCAGGTTGTCTCATTTCCAGATGGCCCATAGGCTGAACAGATGAATCCACCAAACCCTAGCACTAATGAAAGATGCACAGATTAAGTGTGCATGAAAACGACGTTGCAGTGATACCTGAGAGTCCCATCTATTTTCAGCAGTGCTCACTTTCATTTATGGAGCAGCAATGACATTTCTGACACATGCTCTGTGGCTGTCATAACATTTTTTCTTAACCTTTTGCCAAAAGCTGGAAGCTCCCCACTACCTGCCACGGACAAGTCTGCTGCATATCCAGCAGATGAGCAATTCCAACGTCACCTTAAAGCCTCAACCCACCAGGAGCTGCCTGGGAAGTTATTGCCTGTCAGCCCTCTGCATTTTCTTGTTCAACAAGGACTTGACTTTGGGGGAATCTCTGAAGTGTATTTCATATAGTTTCAAATCCATTTCCATACCTTCTAAAGTGTTTTATCCACAGCACATCTATGATTATCTAACACCGCGTTACAGGGACCTTTTTGGAAAGACTTTGCCTGAAGCACTGATTTTGCAAACGTAGTCATACATGCTAAACCTTAATCATGTGCCTACTCCTGTGAAAACCAGTGACACAGTGTGAATATTTGCTTTATACTTAATACACTGCGGAGTGATATAATGACAGAAAAGCTTCTCTGTGTAAACAGGGTAAGGATTGTGAGAAACTAAGCAAAGGAACACCTACACTCCTCCCTTCTTCCCTCATTGCAAAATTTTTTTTCTGTCTCTCAGTGGTATTACTGTATATTTCAGCTTCTACGCTTCTAAAGCTGTTTTTTATTCAGTGTTTTCATTTAAAAATGCTCACTGAAGATATAAAGAACCTATAGCACCTGTATTTTGAAGGCTAATTAAACTCACTATCAATTTTCAAGCTTTAAAAAATTATTTTGTATTTATTTGGTTAATCTTAACATAGTAGAGGTTTTGGGGTTTTTTACAGTCATCTTTAATATTTTTCTGTTAAGATGAGGGCAGAACACTTATTTCATGAAATGAGAACTACTCACATAATCACATGATTGCGGGAGAAAGAGATTTGGAAGAAACCTCATGCTTGTGAAAAAAAATTTTAAATCATGTTTAAAATACAATAACTAGTGGTGGTGGTGGTGGTGGTGATAGTAATAGTAATATTATATCCACCTTTCGCCAAGGCCAACTTGAGTGTGTCTTGGAGCACAGTTTGCTCACACCTGGAGGACAGAGAGCAGCACCAGGTGCCTCACAGGACAGGCAGGGGTGGCAGGTTGGTTCCCACTGGGGAGGCAGCAGAAGCATGCACAGGCTGGACCAGTCCTTAAAGATTTGAGATTCCCCTGGTGATGCATAATACCTTGGTCTGTCAAGGAGCAAGGACTGGGTTCCAAGGGCAGGTGGGAGCCCAGGGTGTCAGGAGGGACAACTACAGCAGTGCTGGCAGCAGCTGGGGTGCAGTACAGTCCCTGCAGCCACAGCCCAGTGGCTCACAGTGGCTTACACAGGCAGCACTATCCTCAGACTCCAGGAGCACAGCAGACTTCAATGTCAACTTTCTCCTACTGCTCTTTGAGATAAATACAGCATCCTCCTTAATCCTACCAGTGGCTTAGCTGTGCATTTGCACTACCTACAGCTTACAGGATCAAGCCTGGAGTTGTTAAATGATCCAAGAGAAAAATGTATTTCAGGATTTCCCTATCTTCAAGCTTTACAAAAAGGCTATTGGTGAAAAAGACAGTGAATAATCATATTTGTTCCACTATCAAATGGCAAAATAGAAAGAAAACATTACCTGAATAGGATCCGTTCAAAATGTTTATGCTGCTACTGAATGCCACTTGAATATTGCTGGGTGGATCGATTGAAAGATGGAATTTGCCTCTAGTTCAGAGTTGGAAGTACAGGCTGCACATAGTATGCACCTGGTCAGTCCATAGAAACCAGCAAAATACACAGGCAAAAGGAGAGTCTGGAACCTCCCAGCAGCACAGCAGCACCAGCTCCTGTACAATCTGAAGTTGTACTGCTGATGCTCACCTCTAACAGAAATTATTTAACTTTTACTGAGAAACAATGGATGTTCTTTAAGAACTGCAAGATTCCTGCCCAGCTGGTGAGGTCCACAGCACTGCAACTACTCCTTTCCTCATACAAGTTCATCCCCACCCTCACTCAGTGCCAAATCCTATTAGCCAGCTGCCTTTTTCAGGCAGTGGTTTACAAAAGAACATCTTTTGGCTGCTCTTTAGTGGAGCAGGCATTCCTATCAGAACATACATTGGAAGATTTAGTTTAAAATTTACCTGACACATTACAGATAATAGGATCAGATCTTCAGTTACTGTAATTCCATTACAGAAGTCCTTGTGGAAAGCTAAGGAGAGCTGGTTACCTGCTGGATTTCTCTGGCTAATTATGTCATCTACACCAGGTATTGTTTTGCAGATAGCATTGCACACATGCTGAAAGAGTTAATTAACCAGTAGAGCTGCTTGTGTTAAGCGTTTGTACTGCCTGTACTTTGTTAAAGCATAAATCTATTTAGAAGAGGAATCATTACTATCATACAGGAAATTAGCTCAAAGATAGCTTATTTTTCAGCTAAATATATACCTGCATCTCTCTCCCCACATACAGATAAAAAAGGATAAAAATAATTCCCTTTGTGTGTTTTATCTGTTCTTGCTCTAAATTAACACCTCTGTGCCTAAAAGGAATGCCTGGCACAGCTGATTAGCTGGTCTGAGCTGGTCTCATCAACCTCAGGGACGTCACAGCTTTTCCATTGCAGAAGTGCAATCCTTGCTATCCTCTCAATCAATGAGCAATTCCAAACTCAACTCAGATTATAACATTGACTGATCTGTTTTGCTGGTTTTGTTTCAGCAGTTAAATCCTTGCACAAATGCAATCTGAAGTACTAAAACAGGCTCAACTCTTTCCTGGTCTGTGTGCTCAAGGCCCAGGGAAGAACTCCTTTGCACTTTTTATCCCATGACAGCAATGTCACTCTCACTTAAAACTTTAGATAGAAGATGTAAGCACCATTAATGCAGAAGGTCTATCAGTAGCATAAGGAGACCTTCTAAAAGCCAAAAATTCATGTAACTAAAGACCCTAATTTTCGTAAGTGTGTCAAGTGGCATAAAAGAAAGGCTTTCTGCTGTATTTAATAAACGTCACATGTAGGCATGCTGGCAGCCTTCACATGGGCCAAGGGACACACAGTAAATTCCTACAGCTTCAGTGTTTACCTCATGGCTCCTTTGAAAACAACAGTGGCTAACTGTGTTGATGGGAATCTTGCCTGAGGTCCCTGAGCAGTCATTAAACCCTTAGCTTTCTATTCAGTATGAAATGATGTGCTCGTTCTGCATTTCTTTCACTGAGCTGCTATGGAGGAGCCATGATTCAATTGATATGCCTGGCTCAAGCCCAAAAATGATTGCACTGCACTTTGCTGTAGCAGGCTGTCAGCTCACATTCAGAAAGCCATACAGGATGCAATTGTCTGGTCACTGAAAATAGCTTTGGTGCATATTTAAGCCATTTCAATGTGGCAATATGAGAATTAATTCCTTCTTCTCCTCCTGGAGATTGATCATTTGCATGGCAGTCCTGCTCAGTGTGCACAGAATCATGGCATCCCACAACATATTAATATTTTAGTTTGTTATCTCTTAAGTTATTTTTAGCAGCCAACTGTCCTTGTGTGAAGCTCCAAAGTGCAGCAGGATGCTCAGGCATGTTGTGTGAGTGGTCAAGGACGCATTGTCATGCAGCGGCTCAGCAGGCTGCAGCCTTCTCTATTATTAAAGTCATCTCTGAACTACCACTCTAACACATGTAATCATCAGACACAGGATGTCTTTTCCCACCTGCTCACTATTTATTACCCTGCTATCCTTCAAGTTTTAACGGCAACTTGTGTTTCAGCTGATAAACACCTAGAACTGAGATTCACTATAATAAAGGACAGCATTTTGTGATCAATTTATTTTGAGTGACTGGAGTATATTCTATTTTTCAGTAGGCATTTCTATTTTTAGCATTGGTTTAAGGATTGAGAAATTTATAACGATCAAACTTAATTAAATATCCATATTCTGGCTTTACAGGCAAGAATCACAATAAACCAAATGGGTAATAGATTCTATTGCTTCGTCCTCCTTTTTGAAAATGCACAAGTTTTCTATAGGAGCTGAAATACTAGAATATCAATTTGGAAATGGATTTATGTCAAATTTTATATGCTGGAAAGATCTGTGGTCCCCAACTGAAACCTTTGCTGCTTTTTTGTGACACAGTAAAGGCTCAATAAGATCTATGATGCACTAGCTGTATATACAACATATTAATTATCTCAGTTTCTCTACTCCTTCAGAGCAGAACTTTTTCCATTTGGCAAATTAACACAGTGCATATAGGTATTAAGGGATACATTAATTTTATTATTTCCCCCCTTCCAATACAGAGAGTGAGAATATGGGTTGTTGAAATCTTCAGCAGGCATTAATGTTACAGAATCTGAATTTACTGGGCAGAAAACAAGGGAAATACCAATGTCACTGGAGGAGCCTTGCAGGCTCTCAGTCTCACAGGCTTCACCTTCAGGAACCAGCCTTTCTGAAATTATGGCTTGACTTTGCCTCCACAAGTAACCACATTTTGGATGCTAAAAAAGCTGGCAGAGAAATTTTCCTGCTTGGCTCTTGTGAAAGTCTTCGTTCTCACACAAACGAGCTGAGAAACGGTTTGCTATTTCGTAAACCAAGGCTTTATCTCACAGGTGCAAACTTGTTTTGTTACGGTACACTGAAGAAAATATTTTGAAATAGGTGTTATACAGTTCAGCCAATCACTCTGGGAGGTGGATGGTCAAGCACCCAATAATGTTTTGCCACTCTTGCGAATCAAGTTATATAAATGAGGTGGTAATCAATGAAATAATCCCATTCTATCCTGGACCTGAATTCCGTGTCGTTCCTCTCGCTGTCCCTGTGGACAACAGCGACACCACATTACAGTCAGGGTGATCTCTGCACAAAAAAAAAACAAAAGGAGAAGAATCCAATTGATAGTCACCTTCAAAACGGAAACAAAAGAGGATGGAGAGCTCTCTCATGATTTTGCTTCACGTGTGATTTCTGCCCAATCCTGTTCTGCAGCTGCCACCACTGAGAAGAGGAAACTTCCCAGAAGTGCAGACACGGAGCTGGAGCGACACTTGTGCCATGCACCCTCTCCCCGCTCGTTCCTGCGCCAAGGCACGGAGGGGACACATCACCACCTCCACACCTTCCCTTCCCTCCCGCTGCTTCATCCCTGCAGCCCCTGCTGGCCGAACAGCCGATCCTGACAAACCAGTGGGAGCAGCAGGGCTGGAATTTCCATCCTCAGCAGCCGGCAGGCCCCGCCCGGTGCCAGGCGGCGGCTGGAGCAGCAATCCCTGCTCCCTGCAGGGCTCCTCTCTGCTCACCCCGAGCAGATTTGCATCCCCGCTAACCAGGGACTAAGCCCTGTTTCAGCTGTCTGTGTTTGAACACTGCTAAAGGGCAAGTGAGAAAACAAGGTTCAGAAAACACGGATTTCCTGATTTGTGTATTTCACTAAACAGCTTTATTTCACTATAGGAAAACCAAAGTGGGGGATCCTACAGTTGTTGTTTGCTGTAGAGATTGTTATGTACAGTAGAGGTTGGATTAATATCGTACTGAAATACTAAGGAAATACTGCTTATTCAGCTTTTGAATTTTTTTCCAGCCAGTTCCAGTGGGCTTTTATTTTTCTTTCTTCTGTCCCTTGCTTATAGATACATACTCATGTTCACCCTCTCATATGGTATATAATGTCCGAAATTTTCATGTATTTTGCAGAAAAAAAATAGATTGTCTTATATCTGTAGTCATTATATGATACAACAAATACTACAAAACTGGTATAAGAGGAATTTAAAATCTTAATTCATACTATGTAAATCAAATAATATGATAGCTCTTCCTGAGTAAATCATATTCTCAAGGAAAGAGACCCAGATTTGAACTATTTCTTAATAGTAATTCTACAGTCATTCCATAATAGATTATAAAAATTCACATGCTCAGTACCAAACTATCTATCAGAATATAAGAGGCATATGACAGGGAGGATATGAAAAGCGCAATTAATTGGTTCATAATTTATTAATGATAGAGTGAGGAGTTGGACGGGGTAGCTTTGTTTAAAACACCTAGACTTCACTGTAATAACATGTTAAAATCTCAGTAGGATTGCTTTTAGGAGGAAATGGGATAAAATCACATAATTAATTAACTTATAATTTATTAATTCAAAAGGAGTTGGAGGAGGCAGACTTGTTTAAAACATCTAGACTCCGTTGCTAATGAATATTACAGTCTCAGTAAGACAATCAAGTCCTTCATTGTGCCCAACATGTAAAGCAAGGACTGCACCAATTCCTGTGCACACATCTGAGGGGTGTGGGGTGTGGGGGCTCTTGGCACATCACACTTAGGAAAATTGTCAGGGCTGCATTTGAATGATAGCATGGCCCAGAAAATGAAGAATGTGCCGTGGTACAATACAGCCAGACTGTTCCCTCCCCCTACTGAAATTCCCAGGTTGTGAAAAACTTGTTATGGATACTTGGTCATTAAGGTATCAACACACAAACTGCCCCAGGAGCCTTTGGGCTGAAAAAACTGGCATGAGCGCTTAAATGTAGATAAAAAAGCACTGCATTTGGTAATTAAAGTTGATAATAGTTGACTGCAGGTCTGTATGTAGCAAAGCACTTCCATGCATGCTGAGCTTGAAGTAATTAATTAGTTTTGCTTACACACTTTTAAAAAAAGTCAGGTGAATGACTTCTGTAAGTAGCAGCAGTTCTGGAAAACTAAGCTGAGGCTTACTTTGAAAAGACAGGTTTCTAAAACAACCTGCAGTTTTGTTTCTGTGTCCCTCATATTTCAACCTCACTGTTAGGTCCTACATGGCAGATAATTAGGTAATACAACACTACCTGTGAACACGTACATTCACTGCTTAAATTCACTGCATGTCCTAAACAAGCCAATAAACAAAAGGTCTCGGGTGCTCAGCAGCACTTTTCGGGATAAGGCTTGTAATGAGAAGCAACTACTCACAGGTTGTGGTTGCTTGGTAATCGGTGAGAAAGGATGAGGACTTGTGCTTCTGTCTACAGTACAAATACTTCTGGCTGCAGCCTCCAGATGCTCGTGAACATCAGGTTTGTTGTTGTGGGCAGGTAAGAAAGTGCCACAGCCCCATCTGAGAGAGCTCTTTGTCATTTCTTTCTTCTGTCTTAGAAAGCAGCACAAGGATGACATTGCGGAGTACAGCAGGAGCCCCCCAGAGTAATTCAATCACTTTGAGCTCTTCTGTTTGAGTCTGGTTTTGGGAGCAGCTGTACAAGCCACAGAAAATGTCCTGTGAAAAGCAGGGCTGTATTTAACATGGCTTCAGTGGCTCACGAGCAAAAGGTTCCTGGCTACTGAGCGTTATTTCACACAAGTGTCACCTGCACCTCCATACAAACATCTGCACATGTCAGAGAGGTGTTGAATACATATTTAATAGACTTGTTCAGTAAACACATCCTAATGGAAGCAGTATTTGCTAACAAGGGCAGTCCTGTCCGTGGCTTTTAGTGGTAACACTCAATGAGTAAAGTGCCTCTATGCTTTCCTGGGTTAGGCAGCTGGATCTCATCGCTGCACTGCAGAGCCCGTGCTCATGTCCACGTCGGCAGAAAAAGTACACTGAGGCTTGTTTTCCTACCTAACTGCGAAGGCAAATGCCACAGGGAACACATGTCCCAGTGCAGGAAAACCCTAAAGAGCCAACAAAATCTCTGTGTATGATCTCAAGGAGCTTTTCTAAGCTTCACCCTTAACAGAGTATCTATAATTATTGAAATAATTAGATCAGACTTCTATAGAGGCAATCCAAGACACTCGTCCCAGATAAATGGGTGATTTGTTTAAAATGACTAATCCTGAGCACAGAGAAATGATTGCAGACCAAACCAGTTACCTCACCCCACGCAGGGCTAACTGGAAGAAGCAGCCCTAGTTTCATTCACGTATTCCAGTTATTTTACTTTTTTTTTCAGTGTAGTCTGAACCAAACTCCCCAGCCCTAACTAAACACTCCTGAAACCTGGCATCCTTCTAGTGTAATTGCTGAGGCATTTATATTTGTGATGGAGCACAGCTTTTTATCAAGCTTGACTTTCTCATGAAGATTCATTTCCACAGTCTTTTATTTCCCATTGACTGTAACAATTCACAGCCACAACACCTCCTGGTACCATCTGATGAACTTGCAGAGCTTTGCAGCAGGAACTGAAGGGAATAACATCACGAATGCATGTTAGTGCAGGGCCATCAGCACCACTCCTATTAAACAACTGGATATTAAAGTGCCTCTCCTGTACACAACTGTGAGACAAACTCTTCTTCTGCATAAATCACGTTGGTACCAAGGGCTGAGCATGCAGACAGATGCTGTGTTTGGAACTCTACCTCAGAACAGCCAAGTTAAGCCCACTGTTATAGGAAATCCTTACTCTTTAGAAAACCCAAACATATGGCAATAATACCTGCTAAAAATAATATGTTTCTTTCAAAGCTAAAGGAAGCAGAAAACTTGAAGAAAGTACACTTTTAAAAACATTTAAATATTTGCATATTTGCTGATCTAAAGGAACAAAGGATCCAGGTTGCCTGAGAAATGGATTATTCAGAGAATAATGTAAACTTCTTTCCTGCTATGTGCTGCTTGTGTTAACAGGGGAACCAGACCCCTGTGTTTAATTTCCCCAGACAGCTGTGCAGACCCAAACAACATCAAAGACACTGCTTCAGGGAGTGCCACATCAGACACATGGCAGTTTGCTAAACCAAGTCTCTCTGCTATTTTCCACAGGAACCTGATCCTTCCCTTTGATTTTTTATGAAAGTGTAACACAGGTACAGTGAGGCAAGAAAGGGTTAAGAAGAAAATGTGGTCTTCATACTTTTCTGATTTTGTGAGCATGAATCTCTTTCATGGAACAGCTGTCAAGTCAGCCAACGAAACAGGTCTGCTTAGGTCTCCTGACAATACCAACTGCTGTTGTTCATGTATCCTCAGTGACAGCAGCAAGATGAAAATCGAAATGAATCGCTCTACAAATGAGACACTTTTCTGCTTTGACTTTCCAAATGTGACAGTGTTGTTTGTTTTTTCAGTCAGCAACATTTAGAGATGTTAGAAGGCTCTGGTGTCAGGAAGTTGCTCAGGGGGCAGTTTCAAAAATTTAAAAAAAAAAAAGGGGCGGGAGAAGTCTGCGTAACAGTTGCTTGCATAATAATTTTTGAATTTCTGTCATTAGTACTACTGCCACAATACTGAACAGCAAAATATTCCTAGCCAAACAAACAACTGCAGGCTTTGAGCAGCAACTGTGAACATTTCGTATCTCACTACAAAGTATTTATTCATTATCCTTACTGTGCTAGGGGTGCAAAAAGCAGGTTCTGGCCTCAGAAGCCACTGCTCAGCCCCAGCTCCTGTGGAGGGGCTGCAAAGCACAGATTCATTCCCTTCTGTCCTCTGCTTAGCAGAAGAATGTTTCTCAACACATCACTAATTACAGAGAAAAAGAGATTGTTAAAAGTGTTCTTCATTGTAGGTACAAAAATGCTGTTAGGGAGGATTTTCTTGCTATTTTCTAAGTCCTTGAGACACTTTTCTCTCTCACAGAAGGGGTAGCAGCGAATGTAAACAACCAAGCCACCTGCAACCTTGAAAAATCTTGTTTATGGTATAGTAGAAAAATATTTTGACAATGGATGTTTTGGGATTTTGGCCAATCACCCCCAAGGGGTGGCTGGTCCTTTGTCCAATTAGACTATGAAGAAAAAAGTCTATAAAAGAGTTTGTAAAATAATTAAATAAATGAATCTTGCTGCACAATTCCTGCCTGCTGAATCTTCTCCTCCTCCTCCTCCCTATGGCTGCGGGACACGGTGATATAGCCTAGGGCCCAGGCCTGCGGTAATACTTCTTCAATATGAGTTTGAAATAGGAACATTTGCCCTCCTATCCAAACAGCTGAAAACACCCTCTAAACAAGCATCTGCATTTTATGTGAAATAATAATAATTTGTCCCCAGCTTGTACCAGGAGAACCTAAGGCACAAGGTAAACACTGAAACCCATCAGTTCGCTGATGTTTTGTGCAATATGCAGCAAGAAACAAAAACTAAACTTGTAAAAGACTGATTTTTTTAACAGTTGCATTAAAACACATGAGCCATATCAAAACAAACACTGAAATATATTTTTTCACATCCAAATGAAACCTTCCTTTTAAAATACATCTTCACTGTGTCATTCTTCTCCTAATGTACCACCAATACAATACCTATTACAAGAAGCACAATTCAGCTTCTAGAGTTCCCAATTTTGAAAATAGAAAAAATTTAGTGCTAAATTAAAAAAAGATCCCAAAACAACAATAACAACAAACAGAAAAACACCAAAAAGAGGGAGAAGACTTTTAAAAATGCATTTTAAAAATGTATTGTAGTTCATTTGGCTTCAAAGGAACATAGACCTTAGAGACTTCTCTCCATGGTGGTTACAGAAATGCCTCTTAGAGTAGATCAACTCAGGGCAGTACTGCAGCAGCACAAAGAGAAATCTCTCCCATCAGCATGGCTTTGGCCTGTACTCAGGGATTTTGTGTGTAACTGTCTCAGTTACACAGTGATGTCCCAAATCTCTAGAAACTTTTAAAAGTTTTCTATAAGTCCACTGAGTGAAAATCTGTTCTTAGTCCATGAATATTTCTCCAAAGCCCATCCTTGTCAAACAATCAACTTTAAAACTTCCTCTTCTTTCAAGAAAAATTTCTTTTAGGGAACAGCCTCCAAAATCCCTGGGTTTGCAGGTGCCAGCTGTGAGACATCCACAGAGCCTGATTCTGTTTTAATAATTAGTATCAGTACTATGTGCTAACAGCACTTCCAATCTGAGAGGCTCAAAGTGCTTTACAAATATTAATTAAGCCCCCAAACATGCTGCGACTGTCCCCATATTACCAATGAAGGAAGAAAACTCAGTAATTTGGTCACTTTATGCAGAAAATCTGTGGGATTTGTCAAGAGAGAGTATCAAGAACCCCACAATTCCAGTTTTGTGCTGCCAGCACAAAGCCATCTTGTGTTCCTGCAGTTTTGTTAATCTTTTTCTTAAAGTATTTTCAGATTATACAATTTTTTCTTGAACCATATGCGTAGGTAAAGCCAGAAATTCTCCATCTTGAACTGGGTATTTATGTTAACCAGATTATTTTGCATCTGGTCTTCTCTGAAGCTGAGGAATAAGTGAAGCTGAGCACTGTGTGACTGCAGTTACCAGCACTGCCTTGTGAGATCTTGTAGTTTAGCTGCTAAACTTAGAACTATTCTTTAAAACTCTCCATGCTCAGAATGTCTAGTTGGGCTGCTTTTTTTATTCTCTTTTTGTTTTCCCCACAAATTAAGTGATACAGTAGATTAAAAAAACATAGCTAGGGGAAGGGGAAGAGGCAGTATTTTGGTTTCTTTTTAAACTGCTGGAATCAGGTGTATGTTCTGCTGAACAAGTGGCATTGTTGCTAGTAAAGGGACAGTGTTGGTGTTAGAGATGCAAAGAAATTGTTTTCAGTGAAAGCAGAGGGTCACCTGTGAGTAACTTTCAACAAGGAGATCAAAAGGCAAATCTCTGAGTCAAAGACCTGAGAGTCAGCCCAAACTTAGGACACAGAAAAGCTCAGATCAGAAACTAACAGAATAGTCGATTATGTAAAATCTTCATCAGATGACTGATGATAGTGTTGATAGTGTGCTTTCTCTTCTTGATTTTAGTCCTGATGCTTGTGCAGCACAAACCTGCTTCAGTCCACCTGTCAAGGATGCCAAAACCCAGAAATATGAACTATTTTGTTTAGGCACTCTGAATTCATGTACAAACAAGCATGAGGTAGCTCAGTTAACAGGACTGCACTCCCAAAGATGTAACAAGCAATCCTGAAGTGCAGACAAAGGCTTTCAGTGCTGATCAATCATTTCCCGTCCCTTCCCAAAGAAAGCAGAGCTGGTGCCACCTGGCACAGTGCCAGCACTCCCAACTGTGAAATCCCAATAAAAAGCTGGTTGATAAGTAATGCAACAGAATTTAATTCGGGGATTTTTGGCATCACTGAGCCAAAGACAGAAGAGTAAGTAGGAACTTCCTTGGCTGTTAGCAACAGAACGTTGCCCTCCTCCACAGCAAACCCTGCCACAGGGACAGGCTTGTCAAATGAGCATGTAAATCACTACACATTTCAACCTATTGATACCAGGCCTTTGCTTCCCCCTTCTGATGTTTTTCATGTACCTTCTCCTCCTTTCTAGTTCTTCCATGGCAATAGCCTCTATTTTTTTTAAGCCTTCAATATTCCCCACCAGTGCATCTGGTCCATTTCCATCTGACCACCCTGTCTGAAAAGTAGCCCCAGCCTTGGAATATCTCTGCACTCCCCTAACAGCTAGAGCAGCAGGGCCAGAAATTATAAATTACTCTAGTGTGCCCCAAAACTGGCAGCCCAGGCTGCTTGCTGATGTGTTAATCTACAGAGAATGCTCCTGTCCTGGCCATCCCTGTGCCAGACTGGAGCTGAGGTGGAGGAGCAAGCCTGGCCAGAGCCAGCGTTTTACTGGGCTCAGTGTAGCCATGCCAAAGGGACCACCCCGTGGCCATCAGGTTTGCCAGCTTGCCCTACTCTAGGATATCAGTGGGTTTTTTCGTAGCACTTAAAATGTATAAAGAAGCTGCTGTGGCACAACTGAGCTGGGTTTGGGGCTGTAAAAAGCAAGAAACTTTCACATCTGACAGATTAATTTAAATGAGGTTGGTTAGTCAGAGCAGTTCAGTGGTTTGGAAAGTAAGAATAGGTCCTTAAGAGACGAGTCGGGCCTCGGGGAAATTGATGATAAACAGACTTACCAGCAGGCTAAGCAATTCACTGCAACATATTATATCCATGAGTGTGAAAGCCATGTGTGTATCTGTGTATCTGTAATTTGCATGTGCACACACACATGCACAAATCAAGCTCTAGAGAAAGAGCAAGGGGTCTCTTGTCCCTTAAGTCGTTAGAGCTGAATGGATTTGATCAGCAGGTTGAGACATGATAACCTCCTTCATCTGCTCAGGTGCCAGGGCACAGAGCTGTGGCGCTGTCCTGGATGGTGGGGGAGTGGCAGTGCCATGCCAGGCGCTATCCACAGGCAGCCACAGGCAAGCACTGTCATTTGCTATCCTGAATTTCCTGCTCTGTCCTCCTTTGGTCATTGCAGGATTCCTTCTTGCTACAGAGCAGCCTCTAAGTCAATCCGGCCTTAGCAGTTTTCCCCATCATCTTAATGTCTTGACTGAGGCATATATTTGAAGAATCCATATAATAAATATAATATTTTATGTTGAATTTAGTTATTATATTTGACCTACACCAGAAAAATAAAACATTGACTATTTCCCAGCATTTTAGAGTATGCTTTGGAAGCCCAGGAAACCCAGGGTGAGTTCCTTTTCTTTCTACCTGAGCATTTCTTTTTCAGCCCAAGTCCTGGTTTGACTGGCTTTTCTGAATGTAACACCATAAAGAAGCACATATTTCCAGGATTATAGCAGGTGGGTTCACTGCAGAGTTCAAGCATCAGCTGTTGATCTTTGTTCCTATACTTTGTCATAGTATTACTGCAGCCCCTAAATAACCCAGGGCTGAATTGCCAAACTAAAACCACACCATTTGTACAGATTTTATTTGACAAAAATAATAGGACCCAAATTATGGAGTGATTCAGCTTCTAGTACTGCACAGAGTAGATGAAGCACCGGATTGTAACCTTTTTCAGACCAGCATGAATAACTAGATATAAACTGGTCTAACGGGGGTCAGAACGTGCCCCACCGAGTGGCCACAGCTGTCCCTGTTCATTTTCTCTGCACCAGGGGCGAGTCAGGATCCTCGGAGGCCGTGTGTGCTGCTCGGGAAGGACATGTGCTGGGGAAGGTCTCACCCGAGCCACAGCCTGGCTGTAGGACAGCTCCAATGGGCCTTTCCTCACATTATCACAGTCTCTGACAAGGGCTAAAATGGCCCAGAAAGAATTACGTTTGAAATACTTAGGAAATGTGGTTGCAAATTTTGTGTGTTACAGAAAGGCAAACAACACCCAGAATAAGTGCATCCTGTATTATTTGGACGTGAAATGCACACGAAGGTCACACTGGCCAGCATATGGTGACAGCCATATTTTCTAAATGATTTCATCTGACATTCCAGTATATGCTGTGCAATCCCTACCTCTGTGCTCAGTACAGGTGGAACCTCACTTCACAGAAGAGACTTCCACCCTACTTTTGTTAAAGATACATGAAAGACATGTAAATTCAAACAGCAACTTCAGACACCTTCCTGAAGACATGGTCCTGTGATTTATTTCAGGTATGATTTTTGGTCCTGTGATATATTTCAGGTATGATTTCATTTTAAAAATGGAGGCATTAATGGTATAGACAGAGTATAGAGTGCAAAAAGTTTCTGACAGTGCAAGAAGGGATGCTTTGAATATACAGAAGATCAGGAGTCATTACTTTTTTTGTTATTCTGATTTGATTTTGCCATTGTTTTACTTTGCTTTTGACATAGACCATGTAAACTGAGCTGTAGTAAAAAACCTCTAAATAAGCTCCTGCCTGGAAGCATGCTGGAATACATCTTGCTCATAGGCCTTGCCTCCTTCACTAGGGAAATTTTTCTGTAAGTAGTTGTTTAGAAAGTTGTTCTGCCAGGAGCTGACTTTTGGCCATATGGTGCACACAACAGTTTCACACAATAAATTTAAGAGAAGGTAACCTCATTATGCAATTGTTCTTGTGAACATTAGGAAAGCTATTAAAATTTGATGTGATCATTTATCACAAGCATAGTTATTATAAATACTAGTACAACAGATGTGATTATAGTTTACAAGTCAGTGCTACATGAGAGGATGGGATGTTAGCAATTGTTTGTCACACTTGGCTTAGAATTAATTTTTATGAAATAGTATTATAAATGCATCATTTTGGTTTTTCCACTGTGCTCCCAGATGGATGTTTGTCTTCTAATAGCTCAGTGTTTAAGTTCTCTAAATAATTGTAACTTTTGATGTTAAAATGGGTAAACTGCCAAATAATGCCAAATATTACTGTTCCCCATTTCGAACCCTGTTTGATACAAGGAACTGGTTGTGCATTTTTCAGATTGCAAGGCGCATTGTACAGGTTAACCAGCTTTATAACAAAATGTTCCTTCTGGCTTGATGCTAGAAAATCTTGCTTCTGAAAGGGAATTATTTATTTATTCATAACAAAAACCCAACAGTCCTACCATATGGCTTCATTTCAGATATGCAGCGTCAGTCAGGCATGCTCTGTTAGCCAAGACCATTTGCCTGCCCTATGTCATCTATAAAGATCTCTGTGTTCTGTGTTTACCTTTTGGACCACTTCTTTTAGACATCCATATTTGCTAATATCAAAATTCTAAATAAATCAATAATAAGTCAGACTTTGTGCAAACAGGAGCAGAAGATGGGGTGTCTGATCATCAACGTGGGACACATGATTGACAGTTAATAATTTCCTACCTAGTGATCTATAGATAAGCTTATTTTTGCTTTCACCTTAATCCCAGCTTATATGCAGATGGCATCACAAATACCTCTTCTGCAGTCATTTATAGTGACTCTTGCACTCAGCTGATCTAATAGCCGCATTCATCAGATACTATCAAAAAATATGCAGCTAAATAAAAGTACTTAAAAAATTGCCAGAATTAGTTTCTAAAGGCCCTAAAGTTACCTTTAATTAGCTATAGAGCAGAAACATTATCACTGTCAAGTATAGGCTAATCCATTAAATTTGGGATTTTGAATCCTTGGTGGTACCTGTAACTCCAGCATTTTCCTACCCTACCTCTGCTACCTGGTTTCCAAAACCAGTTGCAATGTGCAGAATGTGGGGGTTCTTGAGTGATGTCCTTAAAACCAGGATAGGGATGAGCCCAAATACCAGGCAGATGGAAAATTAAATTTAAGGGTATATGAAAATATCCCCACCTTTGAGCTGATAAGATAAAATGGAACAGATACCTCTCAGTATGGAGCTGTCTTTGAGAGCAGCTGAACTCATTGCACTGCTAAATCCAAGGAGAGGAGAAACAGAGCAATTTATGAAAAGCATAAAACAGTATTTTCATCCTGCTGCTCTCCACTCACACAGAAAAAACCATGAGTTGTTTAGAGGAACCACAGATAGGATTGTGCTCAGGATTTCCAGGGAGAGGAACAAAACTGGACTCTGTCCTCCACTGCTGCAGCCCCCCCTGCCCACAGCACCAGGGCTCCCATCCTCCCTGCCCTGCCCTGCCCTGCCAGCCCTGCCCTGCCAGCCCTGCCAGCCCTGCCCATCACTGCCACCCATTCCAGAGCTCACAGTCTCTGCACAGAAACACAAGAGTGGTGAATGTTAACGTGCTGAGATCCATAATGCCTGATGAGGCAAAGAGATAGTGCTACACCTCCCCACAGTTTCTGTGAAGACAAATCAATTATCAGATTTTATACCTTAGAGGAGTTTAAAGTTTTTAGCCAAGTTTTTTCCTAATTTTAATTACCACAGGAGATAGAACTAGAGTAGGTAAGCTGCTGCTTTCACTTACCACAAACACTTACCACTTTTTTTATTCGACCCCAAATGACAACTTTAGGAGAAGAGACAGCCAGAAGGCTCTCTGGCCTCACAGGTGCGGCATTCACTTGGAATACAGATGACCTAAGATCCTGTCCTGGTACCAAATTGAACACAACAGGAGGTTCAGCCTGAATTTTGCACATCCCTGTCAGCCACGCATTCTGACTCAAATGGTATTTAATTTTCTGTCAAAAGGAAACGGTTGCAGCTGAGTTTGAGAGCAGCACCTGCACTCATTGGACCTTGTAAGGCAAGTTCAGCCCAAATATTCACACCCTTAAAAACCAGACAGGAGGTTGAGAAGACTGGCCAATCTCTTATCAAGGTATCATTCATTACCAGACACATTAAAATATGTTTTGTCAACTACCCGGGGCGGAGTATACAGCACACTTCCCTGGAAAAAGCCACAAACACAGATGCTTGCATCATTTCCAAATCTGCCCATTCTGAAGCCAGTTACTCATCAGACACAGCTTGAAGAGACTGTTTTGACCACTGCCCACTCCCCTCTCCCAGTTGCCACCAGTTTGTGCATGAGCTGCAGAGTGACTCCCCAGTCACCCCAGGGGACAGCCCTGGCCACGCCAGCAGGGCTGGGTGCCTGTGCCTTCCCTGAATTGCCATGTCCCAGGCAGTGGCTGAGGCAGGTCTCTCCTTCACCTGCCTTTGGCACAGCCAGCAGTGCCTGTTTGCTTTGAAATGCACGGGTATGGGGGCAGGATGAAGGGAAGGCTTCAGCTTTATGGAAATGTTATGAAAAGCTCTTCCAAAATTGCTTCTGGGGTAGTAAAAAAAGAAAGGGGAAGCGAGTATTGTTAACAAAACAGAGCCCCTTGAGACAAATTTTATTTGCCAAGCAATGTACACAAAAACCAGATTAATTAAAGTTACATTCATATATTTTAAACAGCCTTAAATTATTCATTTCCATTTTAAAAATATATGCAAGCACAATTTCTTCAGCAATAAATTTTTAAGATGGTGGGACATTTTACATCATACTATTCTCTGGAGACTTTTCCGTGCATCTTGGGTTGTTCATGAAGCCAGGAATAGTGGAATAGGAAGGACTGGACAATATTAAGCAAGGCATTTCTGCATCTGGACTCACTGCGCACAAACACCAGAAGTAGCTGAAGTGGAAAGAGGGAGCTGGAGGCCCCTTGTGCTGCTGAGCTGGCACACACCCCAAGGAGTGGGGCCAGAGTTAAGTGCTCCTGCCCACATCAGGTTTACTACCACAAGCAGCTGCTGCAGGCTCCATCTGTGTAGAGTGCAGGAGCTCAACACAAAGCTTTTTGTCAAAAGCAGAGAGTTGAAATTCTCCTGTTCTGCTGCTGTGACCCCTGAGTGAGCCTTCCGAAGCCAGGTGTTGAGCTTGCTCTCACTACCACCCTGCAGAACGAGATGATGTCTCCACTACTCCCCTGAGACACTGAACTAGTGCTGAACAGAACTTCCCTGCTTAAGCTGAGAGGCAACTCCTACGTAAACATTTCCTACCATCTCTGTGGACAAATCAAGTCACCCTTTCACAGGACAGCATCTCTTTCCATTCTAAAATTGTCCAAAGCAAGTGGTTTAATAGACCAGTAAGCCACAAATTTGCACAGAATTTTTAATTCAATGCTTTACTTTTCAAGCTGCAAATTGAGTGAAGTTTTGCACGCAGGTGATACACAGAAAAGTCTTCATAGGCTGAGATTTAAGTCACCAAGTTCTTGTAATTTGTTCTCAAAAATGAGGGACAATAAAAAGCATCTAACCTGCCTCTCCTCAACTCCACAGAATGAGCAGAATGTGCAGTGAAGCACTGTCAGAATTGGTGCTTGATGTGAAGAACAGCCACTGAAGCTGAAGCTTGCAAGTTTTTGACAATTAAAGCTCTACCCTGCTGTCCTTCAGTGAAGCTGATGGGAGGTTTGCCTGAAATTGGTTTTGTGAAGCCAACAATGTGAGACTGCCATGAATATTTTAAAGTAAAGGAGTTGGAATACTCTAATGATCTTATGTAAATCTAGTCTAAGAATTTCACTGGTAAGTTTTTTGAATGGGCCATTAAGCAAGGGAGAAAAGGTTGGAAAGCAGCCTGAAAAAGAGAACATTTTCAAAAGCCAAAATACTCCCCAAATGCTCCAGAGCCATCCAATTAATCTAACTTGGGGAAGCCAAAGGAGAACAAAGTGACAGAGCATCGAATACATGAGTAACTATAGGCAGATGCTCCAGTTTGTCAGGAGACAGCAGGAAGTCAGTAATGTATAGTTACCATGCTTAAATGCTGAATTTGAACCTTACATACATTTAAAAATACCTGTGAATTAGCATTTTGCTCCTTATCATTCGTGCTAAAAACAGAAGTCCTGCAAAAATTCCAGATTAAGCGACAGTACGAAGCATGGTGGTGCTACCACTGGTGAGAGCACCAGCACCTCATGGTTCCCTGGGCCACCTAAAGCCTCACCACTGCACAGTCTGCTGCAGGACACTTGTTTGATTAGCTGTTCAACTAATTCTTTTTTTGCTGTGAAAGAGCACAAATATTTCTTAAGAAATTGCTTTTTTAAAAAAAACCAAAAAAACTGCCCTTGGCAGCAAAAGGACTTTTAGTGCCTGATTTCCTTAGTCTTTATGTGAATGCATACTGTTATTTGGAATGTGGGAAGAGCATATTTATGAATATTTTTGGTGAAGAAGTGATTGGGGTAAGGCTGCATGTGCACAGTAGACAAACAGCTTTACAGTCTGTCTGGAACAGCTCACTCATTAAATCCCATCCGTTTTCTGTTGACTTTTCTCTTGGAAAGCAGCACTACGTCAGCAGCGTCTACTCCACTACTATTTATTGTAAATAGCAATTATTTACATGTATTTGGGATGTTGAAATAAATACATACTGATTCAGCTCATGCCCGGGGAAAGGACTTTTCTTCAATGTAAGGTCTGATTGAGCTGTACTCAGAATCTTAAGTGCTGTCCAGCCCTACTCCTCCCGTGCACTGTAATAGGTTCTCTCAGATTCATGAGTTTTGAGCTAAGGATTGATGGCACCTTGTGACCAGCTTTTATTTGGATTGCCAGCATTGCTTGCTCAGAGAGACAGAAGGCATCAGTAACCAGGATACATTTAGATCATATTCCCACAAGAGAATTTTTTCTCTAATTCCTGCTGTAAAAGCTCTGTTCCTGTCTGATCCTCATGGCTGCAGCACAGTGACCAAGTTCCTGGCAACCTGCAAGATGCCCTCTTTACCTCTCTGAGGTAAAGAAGAGCCCTTGTCTTTGTTTGATGGCAGGGAACTGAGGTTCTGCAAGGCTGCAGTGACAGCAGGCAGAGTGTGCACTGCCCAGTCAGGCCACTTTGGGCTGGTCAAGCACCACTCACATAACCACTGTAAAAGAGGCTGCAGAACAGCAGTGGGGCACAGATTTAGGAACCCTCCCTCTGTGTTTCCAGGGTTTGGCAAATTTTTCAATGAAGCAGTCATCTGAAATACTTGGGTCATTAGAATGGGTCAGCTTCTGCACATGCAAATTAGCTGAATTAGCTTTAAAGTGGTATGTCTTTGAAAAAATGATCCTAGTATAAATACCAAATAATTTTTTTATGAAGAAAAAAATAAAGTTTTCGTGGTTTTACCTAGAGGTAGTGCAATGGCAGCAATTCTGGGAAAAGACAAGTTTGGGTTTATGTGACAAACAGATCTTCACAAATTACTGAGGCTGTTTTGTAAGCAAATGGTGACCCACTGAAATGAGTCATGCAATACACAGAAAAGATCTGGGGCCATTCCAGTGATTTAATAAGACAAGGACAATGCCAAGTACAAACAGAAGTAAAGTTTGGGAAAAATTTTGACAGTGAAGCCTCCTGCAAATAGCTAATCCAGATGATTAAACCAGAAAATCATTCAGGTCGATATCATCCCTAGTAACATACTTAGTGACTTCACAAAAAACCTCAAAATTTGGTGTTTATATATGCTAGAGAAAGAATTGATACCCAAAGATGTGCTCATCATAGACAAAAGCATTTGGATTACTTTTAGGGAGAATTAAGAGACCTGGACCATTCAGAAAAGTGGATAAAAAACTATTTTGTTGACAAAATAACTAAAATAGGTCAGAAGAATTTTACCTAAATTGCTGGTTACAGGTCAGACACTTGGGAATGTCTTTCTCTGTGCTCCAGATCGAGGAACCCAAATTCCTCTCTGTTTTTCTCCCTGACACCAAGTGTCTGCTTTGGCCTCTGTTAGAATACTCTCCCCTAAATTTGCAGGAGGCCCATAAAGCAAAATAATACTTCCCATCCAAACATCAAGAAGTAAATTTGTAATGGAGATGGCAGCTGAGTAGCAAATGGCTTGGTGTAAACACATTTCATATGTTTCCTGCATAAACCCTATGCTTGAAAACACCACACTGATCAGGAGGGTCATAGTTTTGCATGCCATGAAGCACCAGAAGCATTTCTTTCCCTCTTATTAGGAATTAAAAAGGAGAAAATAATTATCTATACTATTGATAGGGTTGGAAAGTGTTGCCTATATTTAGGCACTACAATAATCTCCCTTTCACAACCGCTGAAACAGGTCAGCATTGTGGATATTTATAAACTGGTTCATTAGTGCTTCCTTCCCTTCCATGTCAAGTTACACAAAGAATGAACAGGAGCACAAAAATTCACCTAGGGCCAGGGTATTATTGATCATAATTGTAACATGCCAGTGTCAGCTGCTTACATTTACTGCTGCACTAAATATTAATAAGGGTTAACTCTAAGTTATTGGTATTATTATAGAAAGAAATTGGATATAACATTTCTGTGTAAATTCCACCTTTTCATCCTGTAAATATCAGTGCATGTTAAATATTTGAATTTTCACTGTATTAAAGGTTCTAAAGTTTAACGGTAATTAGTGCAATCAGGTGCCAATGATTCAATTCCCAGGAGAGCAGTAATATAGAAGGAACTATGACAAAACTCCAAGGCCTGAATCTATAGTATAATTAGTATAAATCTCACATTTTTAGCATAATATAGTACTTACATCATTTGTTCTGTGGATTTTGCAAAGCACTACCCATAAAAAAAAAAAATTTGAAGCACCTTTATTTGACAAAAATAAGAGTTAAATTATCTTATAATGCTGATGTTAATGTTTGACAGAGAACACAAATTACCTTAGGAAAAAGCCTAGTTAGTTGGGTAGATGTTTCTGCAGCACAATCTGGAGATCAAAACTTCATAAATCTAAGTGCTGTCTAATGTTCCCTAATATTTACTCTAAGTCTCATTTTTTTCCTACCAGAATCTTTTCTGTTTCACAGGTTTGATACTGAACCCGCTATCAGTGAGAGGCGGTACCTCAGAAATGAGAGCATATGTATCCGCCATCAAAGAAAAATAACTAAACTGTGCCCAACAATTAGCAGCCATCAATTCAAAATCTAATTTTAGATTCTTGATTCTGGAAAACCTGACAAATAGTTGTGATTTCACTCCCATGAACAGCACTAAGGGATCACTGAAACAACACAGTTAAGACCTTGCATATAGGGAATGATGTCTTTCTGGAGATCATTTGATTCCAAAGGTAAATTCAAAGATCCCTTGTGCTTATGTCTTATTAAAACCAAAAATCTCCAAAGATAATATTTTAATTAAAGCAATATCATTTCCTCGAATTTACAATTTCCTCTCTGTCCCTTGGTCTGTCCAGCCTGGCCTTAGGTAACAGGAGCAGTTTTGTAAGCACCAGCATTAGTGAAACCCTTGTTTCCTACAGATTTGTGAGTCTTCATTGGCAGAAAAACCGAGCTGTTCAGGCTGAAGCTTTTCTAGCAGTTGGGACATTTTTTAAGTTGTTTTGTCTTGCAAATTCTTGCACACTATCTGGCATGAGAGCTCACAGTGATCCCTTCCCTGAGCGGAGGCCTTTGCTGGGCTTTCTTACCCAGGTGCCAATTCCATGAAGCTGCTAAGAGTGTAATTCTTGCTCCTTTTGCCTGATCCTGACTAGTGGGTTCAACAGGTATGAGAGGCAGGAAAACACATATGGACACATACACTTGTACAAGTCTTTTCTCCATGGAAGCCAACTTGTTTGTGAAAGAACTGTGTGGCCCACGCCTGCAGGGACACAGCAGGGAGAGCAACTCGGTGAGTACAGACACTGTGCAGCTGCTTGCTGTCAGTGCTGTGACTGGAAACATAAAACTGACTCTTCCCCCTTCCCACCTTATTCAATGTCCTTCAGCCTTGTGAGGGTTGCTCCCCCTGGGAATCGATGTGGCACCTCTGAATCTTCTCACTGCAAAGCACCTCAGAGTTCAGCCACTCTCCCCAAGTAGCCTCAAAGGGAGAATCATTACAGCTACGCAATAAACAAAGGTTGTCTTCATCATTTTGTACTGCTGGGACCCATTTTTCTAACCTTTCTTCAGAGAACCTCATGTGATATTATGTTAGATAATCACCTAATCGAAATGACACTGCCACATGCACATACCCAGTGCACCACAGAGGTGTTTCCCCAGCTAAGGAAACTGACTGTGCCGTGCTTTAGTACTTAAAGCAAACGAGCCTGGACACATTAGGTCTGTCAAGAGCTGCTTTCTATGTTTCACACAACATTCATAGAATCACAGAATAGGCTGAGTTGGGAGGCACCCGTCAAAACCATCCAGTCCAGCTCCTGGCCCTGCACAGACGCCCCAACAATCCCACCCTCTGCATCCCTGAGAGCGTTGCAAACTCTTCTTGAGCTCAGGCAGCCGCGGGACCAGGACCATTCCCTGGGGAGCCTGGGCAGTGCCCAGCACCCTCTGGGGGAAGAACTTTTTCCTGATCTCCAACCTAAACCTGCCCTGGCCCAGCTCCAGCCGTTCCCTGGGGTCCTGTCCCCGGTCAGGAGAGTGAAGAGACCAGAGCTGCCCCTTGTGACGATGTTGAAGACCGCAGTGAGGTCTGACCTCAGTCTCCTCTCTCCAGGCTGAACACACCAAGTGCCCTCAGCTGCTCTTCATTGAGGGCTTCCCCTCCAGACCCTTCCCCATCCTCATGGCCTCCTCTGCACTCTCGAATAGCATCATGTCTTTTTTATCCTGTGGTGCCCAAAACTGCCCCCAGCACTCGAGGTGAGGCCACCCCAGCCCAGAGTGGAGCAGGACAATCCCCTTCCTGGCCTGGCTGGCAGTGCTGGGCCTGATGCCCCCAGGACAGGGATGTCCCTCCTGGCTGCCAGGGCACTGCTGACTCAGATCCAACTGGCCATCGACCAGGACCCCCAGGTCCCTCCCCACAGCTGCTCTCCAGCCTCTCATTCCCAGTCCATCCACGCAGCCAGGGGTGCCCCCTCCCAGCTGCAGAATCCAGCACTTGCCTGTGTTAAACTTCCCATGGTTGGGGATTCTCCATCTCTCTCATTTGTCTGGGTCTCTCTGTAGGGGTTTTCTGCCCTCAAGGGAGTCAACAGCTCATCCCAATTTAGTGTGACCAGCAAACTTCCTTAGTGTTCTTTGAGCCCTGGGTCCAGGTTGTAATGAAGATGTTGAAGAGCACAGGGCCGAGGATGGAGCCCTGCAGAACCCCCCAGGCCCCCAGTCTGATGTCACCCCAGTCAGTGTCACCCTTTGTGCCCAACCCGTGAGCCAGCTGCTCACCCATCCTGTGATGTGTTCATCCAGCTGAACACTGGGCATTTTGTCCAGAAGGATCCTGGGAGAGATGGTATCGAAAGCTTTGCTGAAGTCCAAAAAGATTCCACCAGCTGGCTTCCCTTGATCAGCCAGGTGGGTTACCCTGCTGCAGCAGATCAGGTTGGACAAGCAGGACTTTCCCCTCCTGAAGCCGTGCTGGCTGTGACCAGTGACTGCGTGGTCCCCATGGAACCTCAACACCTCCTGGAATAATCTTTTCCATGATTTTACCAGGCACTGAAGTGAGACTGACAGTCCTGTAGTCTCTGGGGTCCTCCTTCTTGCCCTTCTTGAAAATCAGAATACCATTCACCAGCTTCCAGTCAGCTGGGACCTCCCCAGATTCCCAAGACTGCTCAAAAGTCATCAAGAAAGGTTTTGCAATGACATCAGCAGCTCTTTGAGGATTCTTGAATGAATCCCATCATGCCCTATAGATTTGTAGGGATCCAGCTGCAGCAGCAGATCCCACACAATTTCAGGGTCAACTGGGAGTTGATGACTGTCACAGTCATGGTCCTCCAGCTCAGGGCACTGAGACCCCCTTGGTCCCTGATCCATGTTGAAGACAGGCAAAGAACACAATAAATACCTCTACCTTGTCCCTGTCCCTATTTGTGAGGTAACTATCCTCAGCCTGGAACCAGACAATGTTATTTCTACACTTCCTTTTGCCATTAATATATTTGAAAAAACTCTTTTTTATTGTCCCCCACATGTCTAGCAACTTCAACTGAGCTTTGGCTGCATGGATTTTCTCCCCATGGTGGTGAGCAGCATCTCTGTATTCTTCCCGTGGCACCTGAACTTGCTTCCACTGGATGTATACCTTCCTCTTTTGCTTAATTTCCAAGAGGAGATTCCTGATCAGCCAAGCCACCTTTCTGCCTCACCTGCTTGACTTCTGACATTTGGGAATTGCTGCTCCAGTGCCTTTAGGAGGTGATGTTTAAAAAGTGACCAGCACTGATGGACCCAGCACCTGCCACAGCATTTTCCCTGGGGATTTTACTCACTAGTTCCCTGAGCAGCCTGAAGTCTGCTCTACTTAATAAAGTATGGTTTCTAAACTCCTATCTGTTTGATTGACAATTTAATATCTTTTTGGATCTTTTTTTCCCCCCGAAAAAGGTCCACCACTTCAAATGAAGGATGCTGTGCTTTTAATCAACTGTCAGGTTTGAACATCTCAGCTCCAGTCCTTTGGTGGAAAGCATTTGGCAATACAGGGCGTGTCATATTGAGTAAAGCAGTTACAGTCTAGTAGAGGAAGAGAGCTCCAGAATATGTTCTCCTGCTTCAAGGTTGTCTCTTAGGTTGAAGATTCGGTGTTCATTTGCCTTGGCTTATGTCAGGGAGTGCTGCCTTGACTTGGAGAAGAACTTCCATCCCCTCAAAGTGCAGACTATGCTGTATTTAAGGCTGAAATCTTGAACAAAACTATACCTTTTATACATTGCTATACTTGAACAAAACAGATACTTTCCAACCACTTCAGCGGAGTCTCACAGTAAAAATCTCTCATTCTCCTCCCAGAGAAGGTTTATGTAAATCTTAATTACTGCAACACAGTTCCAATATTTACTGACATGCTGTAAATCCATTGTGTACAAAGCAGACTAGGATCCAATAATACAGAGGCATTGTTTAATTATATGTTTATTAGAGCAGTAAAACTAATAATCCCCAGTAAAATCTTTGAAAATTATCCCGTCATGATAGAGTAATCACTGGCCTTTCAGTGCAGGATAAAAGCACAGCAAACAGACATTGCTGTATCACAAAGCTGGAGCAGGCACAGCGACATGGCTCCCAAGCCCAATTCATACTGTCAGCCTCACACAATGCATTAGGAAAGCAGTGGAATAATTCAGCTTTTGGTGCCTATATCAATTATTTCATTTCAGTGGGTCTCACTCACAGGGAATGGATTCTAAAAGCTCATTTTAAACACACAGCTCTGATCCAAAGCCAGAATCAGTTAGGGGGTCTTCCCTTTGGATCAGCCATCTGTGAATGAGTCCAATGCTGACAAGCCCTCTCTGGGGCAATTCAGCAGGGTTCTGGCAAGATTTTTTTGATATGTACAGAGTACATTCCTGTTCAGTCAGGTAGCATAAGGGCCTTTTGCTTTTTGCAGTTTACTGTGCACACGTCCTCTTGGTTACAGTGTCCCATAATGCATGAGAATGCAGGCTGCTCATGTAACAGAGAAAATGTATATTTATCACCAGCTTTCCCTATAAATTAATTCTAATGGGGAGAAGAACACTTATTATACAGTGTGCATGCATTTTTCCATGAGGAGACAAAGCATCGATGTCTCTTTAGCCGCTTGTGAGTTAAGAAGCTGTTCTTTAGCTTGTGGGCTGTGGCTGTTGCTAAGACAACTGCGGTGCAGCCATTTACAATGTCCGTGATCATGCACCACAAGCTGTAATTTACCCACAGGTTCCTCATTTATTAGAGCAGAGAAACAGCAGGATGGTTGCTGCACCATGTCCCACATGATATGAGTACTATGAGCATGGTATGAGTGGCTGTCACCACCTGCTCTGGGTCTAAACAGATGCTGCATTTGAAAGGAAACCCAATACTTGGTAAATGCTTTATCAAAGGAAAGTGTAACCTCTGTGCCTGGGAAAGGAAAGGAAGGAAAACCCTACCACTTTTTAATTACCTCAAATAAAACACAACTGTCCACATTATAGACTTTTGAAGGACTTCCACAGTTTTGGTGCACACCTGTAATGAGATCTAAATGTAAGAGTCCTTCAGAGACTGGGGAAACAAAGCAAGAAACAGCACAGTCTGAGGCTTTGCATTTTGTCACTATTACCTAGCAAGGAATAGAGCAGTAATTAGGATTCTCATGCAGATCCAGCAGTACTTCATGTAGTGTGTTTTACCACTTGGGAGGATGAGCTAACAACAAAAGTTCTTTGCTCTGTAACTGGTCTGTACCACATTGTTCACTTTCTGGGAACACCTTCAGGATCAGTCACCAACGTTCAAGTGTCCAGCCTTGTCAGGAGGAGAACTTCTACAGTACAGCCTTCCCTAGTGCCAGCAGGGTGCTGCAGTGCAGGGTTCTGCAGTTAACTTGGCCAGCTGAGGCATACATTCCTGTACTGGCTAAAATATAAAATTATTGGGGGGCTTTTCTAAAGCTGGTATGTTGTGATCCTATGACCATGCAAAAGTAAGTGATGAGTCACTAAAGGTTAAAATGAGACAGGGATGATGGGAGAGGTATGTGCCATGTGTGGGCTGAGCTGAGCAGTCCCTACTTGCACAAAGGCAGGACTGGAAGATATGGAGGCTAACCAGGCAGGAGGAAGAAGAGAGCACCTGAACACTCAGATTACTGGAGGAGCTATTAGGGCAGCAGCACCTGTCGACAGAATTCAGTAAGGCCCTCTGATATTTCTGAATTTCAGTTTTAAAATCTTCACAGCATTTGCAGTGCACAATGGTGTCATATTGTTGCTGCAATGACACTGAGACATCAGAAAAAGCCTCTGCTTGTCTTGTTTTGTATATCCAGTGTTCATAGACATGCACCTTGTGTTCAGGGGCTTGTTGGCACCGAGCAGTCATGTCTGCATTGCTGCTGATAACAAGCATTAGTGAGGAAAGAACTGAAAGACAACTATAGAAGGTAACTATGAAATGCATGTCAAATATCCATTTTCTTGTAATCCAGTGCTTCCATTTCTCTGAGAGTCCCACACGTCACCAACACATTTGTAACTACAGGTTCCCACTCTGATTTTTTCGTGGACATCAACCAAGCCAGTCTCATTACTTGAACAGTGTTTCACATTCTACGGTATATAGGTCTTTAAAATTCTTCTTCTGCCTCCTTGTTTTGTCATGTATTTATTTTGTGCATAACTATTTTAGTTTACTGCAACAAAATCCATTCTCCTTAAGGCACAATCTATAATGAATAAATAAAAAATGCTGTTTTGTTCAGAATGTGTTATGAACAGCTTAGTATCAATTTTAAGGAAGTGTGATTAGCTTCCTAATGGCTTCTTATTTCAGTTATTTGTAGCTGCAACTAAGCCAGACAAATGCTTTAAAATCATTCCTATTAAAGCACTTGAGAAGTTTTTAGCAATGCTTAGATGTGCCATCAGTAAGACATTCTACATAACACACCTAAAAATAGAACTGTTTCTAGAGATCATACAGGAAATATGCCATAAGGGAAATATGCTTATGATAAAATAGATTTCCTATACATATTCTTAGCTTCATAAAGCCACTTGAGAATCCCATTTTAGAGACAGGAAATTTATGTACCTTAATCCTTATTTATGTTGCTTTAAAATCAAACTATCTTCCAAGCTGCTCATGTATTAATGTTCCAGTTATGTCCTAAAGGCTCAGCACCTTGGGAAAATTTCTGCCTTGCCTCTAGTTTCAGGTTTCGATTTTGAGTATTATTTTCCATACTTGGAGTCACAGTGGAATCCAATATATCTGAACACAAGAAACTAACCCAAATTTTCCTGCAGTGATTCACATCTCCCAGGCTTCAACACATACTTTGATCAATCTATTCATTCCCTGATTTCAGCTTCATAATGGAGTCCTCCAAATCCATGGAACTCTGTGGGACTGCTGAACATTAAAGAAATGCCAGAGCATCAGGCGAGGTGCACATGTACATCCCACTGAAAGTCTTTCTCCTGGTGCTCCTTCCTGCATTCCTTGCCTTTTTCCCAAGAAACACATTGACAGCATGAACTTTACAATCAACTCTTAAAACACTACAGATGTTCAAATCCAGGGAAGGGTTCCTGTTGTTCTCCCTTTTCTTTTCAAATAGGTCTGTTACTCAGCCATCCATTTACTCATTCTTACATTTCCCTGTCATCACTGGAGCTGAGCAACTTCCACAACAAACAGGCATGTCCTTTAGGTGCCATGCATTATTTGGATCTTGGTTTTCCTAGTATGACAGAACCAAATTCAAGAGAGAAATTTTATTTTTAGGTGGAGGAGGGTGAGTGTTTGACACTGTTTGAACTGTTCTGGTCTACCCAGGAAATACCTCCTTGAGCAGTGACTGTTGGTAAATGCATTGGTGCAAGCACATCCCCAGGGTCTGTGTTCCCTGCATTCCCCCCACAGCATGGGGGTGATACATCCTGTTGTCTGCCTCTGCCAAACATTGTCCACAAGGCTTCAAACCACAACCATCACACTGGAATCTGAAGCTGCCCAAGAGCATGGTAAAGAGTTAGTCATCATCCAGCACGCTTAGCAGGTCCTTCATTTTCCTCATAATAGTAGCTCTAAATAAACCAAAAAACCTTTTTTTTGCAATTAGTATAAAAGGAACTAGAGAATGTGTTCCCTAACTGTAGGAGTGCTTCTTAGAAGAATGAACTGCTCCCTCTAATACCTGGCTGGACAGCTGCTGATGATGAATTTTGACATGGATAGTATTAATGACAGTCATTTACGTGGAAAGACAAAACCCCAGTGTTCCCTTCACCTATCTTTTGAGATAATGGTAGAGATTGCTGTCCTGTTCCTGAAGGAAAAGCAAAAAAAAAAATCTATAAATTCACTTAGATGTGTGTATTCAGCCTTCTATACATTACTCTTTATTTTTAATTTTTACTGCATTATGTCATTCCTGTTTATCAACAAATTGACTTCCCTTCTAATGTATTACATTTAAAAATCCCTTCAAGAGCATGATAAACAATTCAGTGTGGTGCAAAACATAATGCATTGAGATATTCCATTAAATCCTTACAAGCCCCTTGTCTGTCACAAACTGTAATGCAGGTGCCTCCTCACTTCCCATCATCTGGTACTTAGCCAAAAAGGAAGGAGTTAATTCCAGTACAGAAGAGCAAGGTCCACTCATTTAATTCCTTTCTTATTGACTCATTTCTCTTAAATCAGTTTAAAGAGCAGGTACTTTGTTTTAGAAATTGAATCACAGTTTCCCTTTGGAAAGGCAACCCCTGTCAATATTACAGGTATGAAAGGGGTCATGAAAATCCATACCTGCTCAGATCCCTATAGGGTAATATTCATCTCTGTTGGGTCAACTGCAAAAGTACTCAATTCAAAAGTAAAAGAATGTTATAAATGTTGTAAAGGCTGGACCAGGAGTGAATAGAAATAAAAGAGATGAAATGGAAAAGACCCCAAAAATGTAAGATTTATTTTTATTATTATACAGATTAAAATTGTGTATATAGAAATTTGCATTTGAAGGGGTGTATGTTAGGTAGTAAGTCAATAATTCAAGGAGAAGAGAGGAAGCAGTGAATCAGTCAAAAGACCAGCGACAGCAGTGACTGAAAGATCTGTTGGGCTGCATTCTTGACTGATGGAAGCATTTTCATTTTCCAGGAAAACAAAACAAAAAACAGAAACCCCAAACAAACAAACAAACCACAAAAACAACCCAAAAAACCCACAAAAACAAAACAAGACCAAAAAAACCCCAAAACACCAACAAAAACCAAACCAAACCAAAACCACCACAGAAAAACAAAGGCAGATTTCATAAAGAAAATCGAGTTTTAAACTTAGCCAAAACAACAAAGGATTTTCATTTCTCAGGAGAATGAAACTTGATGGTAGAAAAAGCTGTGTTTTTATTAGGTGGGATTGAGGTTCTCCATTCTCTCACTCTGTTTCTCCCCACTGCCCAGCCCAGCAGCTTTCAGTCCTTCCATGGCACCTTAGCCTGGAGCCGCTCTGACAAAGCAGCTCCCTGACAACAGCAAGAGGAGAAGAGAAAGAAAATTCAGAGCAAAGGGACATTTGACATCAATATTACCTGAGTAAAAGGGGTTTGGTGGCAAGATAATGTTCTGGTATCACAGTGACAGGACATGGCAAGCAGCAAGTGTGTCAAAAGAAAAGGACAGAGAGGAGTTGCTAAAAGAGCGTTCAGGCAACTGGGAGCCACCGAGGAAAATTCATCTCCCAGGACAAAATCTCAAACTTCCAAAGGCATGCAAATTTCCAAAACTAGGCATCTATATTTGTTTCAGTCTCCTGTGAAATTAAGAAACCTATTTACTGATAGAGATAGTTCTTTATATGCACTTTCTATGGTAAGTTAATTATTCATGGCATTTTAAAAGAAGGCAGCGTTGGGGTTTCCTCCATGGGTAACATGGGTGCACCTGGGTAGAAGAAAGGAACAAAAAGTGGCTATGAAGGTCTTTTCTTAGACCTTTTCTTTCAGACATGAAAGCATCTATGGTAAAACCATCACTAACAAAATCCAGATGATCAAAGAGCTTGCAATAAATCTGAAATGTCCCAAATAAAAACAGATTACTTAAATTGCAAATCCCTGAACACAGTGAAGCGTCTCCAGAGTTCAGTGAATTACCCAACTAAATGGAGGAAATATAATAAAACTGGCCTAAATAGCTATTCAATAACTGCCACCAGTGAACATTCAAAAGGAACTAATTTTTAAAATGTCTTGATTAAAAACAAATATAAAGTATTCCTACAGAGCAATTACAGGATTCTTTATGTCTGACATGCCTTCACTAATGAGGAAAGATACTAAAGTTAATTTTTATGAAAGTTCTTGTCATCTAATATTATTAAACTGAACTGGCTTTCAAAGGGCTCATAAGCAATTTGTTGACACTGAATTAAAAGGTTCATGTACTGAATTACAAGTAGTATAAAATTTTGGAACAGAGGCACAGAGAATTTTTTTGGCCTCCATAATTGTTTACCATGCAAAATATGTACCTTGTGATACTCATTTGCATATTACCAAATTATACTTGAAAGAATATTGATTCCCCTGTAATAAATGAAATAGCAGGAAACCCACAAGAACTGAACAAGTCCATTTGGTGCGTTGGTGAGAAGGACATTGACATGAGAGTCTGGTGCTTGAGGAACACTTACAAGTCTATGCTTATAACATTCAAAAAAGTTTACTTCTTCCATTTAGCAAACCAGAAAATACCAGATATTTGTTCAAATAAAGGATAATCGCTTTAATAATTATTTTTGTAAATCAGTTTTCTAAAATATTTATTATCAGTAGTATGGGAACTTGCTAGTATGCTGAAATAAAAGAACTGTTCCCAGATTTAGTTCTGAAATACTGACAAAATAAACAAATGAAATGCAAGTAGGTTAGATATTCTCAGCACAGACTGCACCGTAATGACTTAGACATATAAAGAAGCAGTTACACGGTGTGAGAGCCATTTCTGAAATGGCTACTCTCTCCTGTTTCTGAATTTTACATACAATTGATGAAAAGGTTCAACTTCCTTTGTTGGTGAGGTGTCTTTGTTATCCCAGCACCTGGGCAAGCATTTGAGCAGTAGCACATTGCATTTCTTTCCAGGGAAATACCCCTGGGAGATAAGGGCAGCTGACACACTGCATCCCTCAGGAGCACACAGAAAAGAAAATCCAGCAGTGGGGCTGCAATTTGGTTTATTACAGAATCAAGAGATTGCTGCTTTATTTACAAGGATTCAGTGAGAGGTCTTGGCATTGGTCAGATTCTCTCCTGTCCTGCCCCAGAAGCAGCTGATGCAAACAGGTTTGCCATGTGTCACCCACCTGCAAACTGTCCAGCTTTCCTCCCTTGGGATCTTCCCCACACAGACCTTACATTGTGTCCAACCAGGCTCAGGAATACTACAAAAGCTAAAACCAGGACAGTTATGTACAAACCAGGGTTTTGTTATTAAAGCTTTGTGTAGCTGCTAGACCATAAAACAAACATAATGTACACACAGCTTTATCATTTTTCTAAACTGTTTTAAAACCAGCTGGTTTTCCTCAGCTGTATATTGTCATTTTATCCTGCTCTCATCTTGAGAGTACTTTGATTACTTTTTTTGTAATGAATTCTGTGCCCTTGATTAATATTTGAATTTTTTTCCCTATCCAAGTCTTTTTTTTTCCTCCCCTCCAAAAAAGAGATTTGCAGTGAATTTATTTAAAACTAGGGGAAAAACCAACTGAATGGAATTCTGTGAGGTTTTTAATTTTGGCTTTTTTTTAATTTCCCAAGAGGATCAGTTATTAAGCCTTACTACCTTGATATTGTCACTTTAACTTAAGACCTGTAAGCAAAGTGGCTGCCTTGCAAACAGCACACATGGACCATTTTAAACAAAAATCGACATGGTCAGCAAACACATGTAACTGAAATGAAAACAGTCTCTGAAAAGCACTTTTTGTGGAAGGAGCAGTTTCAGACAGCGGGGGCCAGGACAGGGTGCTGTGAAGGTGCCTGTAAATAGGGGGGATCTCTGTTACATTCATTTGTATCCCACTGCTCCTGGGGGGAAAATTCGGACACTAAAGGCCTGGCGTGCAAGCCTCTTTCAAAAATGAAAACAGTGGTTTTCAAAGAAGATGATTAAAAAGCAAAGCCAGCTCTTAGCACTGAATAACTTGATTTGACATGAAAGGTCTGCAGTGCACTGCAAAGCATCCACACAGCAGCACTGCCCAGTATCCAAACCACAGCACTGTCATACAAACATCTGTATAAACATCTGTCCACCTGCTGAAGAGAGTCCAGAGGAGGCAGCAGCATGATCAGAGGGATGGAGCAGCTCTGCTGGGAGGAAAGGCTGCCAGAGCTGCCATTGTTCAGCCTGCAGAGGAGAAGCTTTGGGGTGAGCTCAGTGTGGCCTTGCAGGGCCTGAAGGAGCTGCAGGAAAGCTGGAGAGAGACAATTGCCAAGGGCTGCAGGGACAGGACACAGGGAATGGCTGCCCAGTGCCAGAGGGCAGGGCTGGATGGGAGATTGGGCAGGAATTGTTCCCTGGGAGGGTGGGCAGGCCCTGGCACAGGGTGCCCAGAGCAGCTGGGGCTGCCCCTGGATCCCTGGCAGTGCCCAAGGCCAGGCTGGACATTGGGGCTTGGAGCAGCCTGGGGTAGTGGAAGGTGTCCCTGCCATGGCAGGGGTGGCACTGGATGGGCTTTAAGGTCCCTTCCCAGGTCTTTCTGTGGTTCTGTGACTCTATGATCTGGGTACCTGTTTTGTAAAGACGTTGGGAAGGAGAGTCATAATCAGGTGATGACTTGATAGGCAATAAAAATGGTGCAGGAGAGACACAGAGAACTGATTAAATAAAAAGGTGTCAGATGCAGCACTGAGGGTATGAGAGAATAAGGAGTTTAAACGTTTGGATAAGCATTTTAACTCTCCCCACACACACTTCTCTATCAAAACAGTGTGACTCCCCACAATTTAGCCTACAGATCGACCTCAAAGCAAATTGGCTCACAGCGCACTAAAAAGGAAATGGAAATTACTTTCTTCCCTGCTCTAGAAATGATAAAATTTACCCATAATGTGAATCATTTGACTGATTCTAAATCTCTTAGCCAGACACTTCTACTGATAGGATAAGAATAAACATTCCTATTTAAGGAATGATTTTATAACCTGTTATCAAAACTACAGGGTTTTTTTAAGTAAACAGCACTCTGAAAGACACATAATGGTACAAAATGTACTAGTCTGGCAAGCACTGTGGTTTGTTAAGGTAGGAGAGACCAAGGTAGGTGAGAGTGCTGGGAAGGTCAAACTGAACAGCATTGGCTACCGGGGAGTGACCGCAGGGCGCAGCCAAGTGATGCTCCTTGGGCAAGTTCCTGTGCTCCCCCTGCCCTCCTGCACTGCAGCCCTACAGAACCAACACCTGGATGGACACAGCTCCAGAAATACGGACGGGGGGAAACAAGCTTCTTGGATACCACAGAAAATGCAAAGGACTGTAGCTCAGATTGAAAACTCTAGGCCATCGCCAGCCCTGCTCTGCTCCGAGTTTCCTGCAAGCCAACCCTCAGCTGAAATCAGTACCCCAAAGAAAACATAGCCCCAGGAGTGACAAACCACACAGCCACTGTGTTCACCTGAGAACAAAACCTTGTGTGTAGGGTCTATTTAGCAAGTCAGATGTGATTTGGACTCCAAACATATGTGGATGTCTCATTCTTCATTTTACAGTAAGAGGAAGATGGGAGAAGAGACAGCAGGGGCCAGGGGCTGTGGGCTGGGTCCATTTGTGCACAGACACAGAGCACCTGAGAATTTACAGCCTAAACCAACAAGGCAGACTAACCTTATGTCCAAGGAGCTGAGTTTGTCCTCATTCTGTACAGGGCAACTGGGCCATGAGAAAGTGTGATCACTTGTTCCTTCCACCAAGGAGTGGGCTCAGAGCTGTGAAAGGAAGTCAAATCTACTAAATCCTTCACTTCAAATTTTATCTGCAGAAGTTTCTTTCCAAACCCCTTGGGTAACAAAGGTGTTTTTCCCTACATTACTAGTTTTTCTTTACACTAGAGAATTTCCAAACAATGAAGTGTCTCAATTAGAGCTAAAATTTTAACCTAAGTAAAGTATTTCCCGGGGCATTATGCCAAACCTGAGTGCCAGCAGCACCTGTGGCTCTCACCCAGGGTACTCCCATCAACCACCCTGCAGCTCTTCATAGTGTGGGAAAGCTCTGGAGAGCCACAAGGGAGATGAAAACAGAGAGCCTTTGGGCAGGATTTTGGAAGCTAGAAAAGCAGTGCAAAAGTTGCTAATGCTCCAAGCACAAGATCCCTCGGAACGGTGCCCATGTGCCTGGCCCTACCCGACAAGGCCCAAGTGCCAACATCTGCTCTTCCCACAGCTGCACAGCCCAGAGGAGTGGAAGAATTTGACCCCAGGTAGAGCTCCTGACCCTTGACAAAAATATAAAAGCAAAATGTGAAAACTAACAGGAATGCATTTTCCATGCTGACAGTGCCAATTTGTGTGTGGTAAATCTAAAGGCACACAACATGCTTCTGCAAAGGAATTGGGGAGTGGGGTTAAAAGGCCATAAATACGAGTCTTTTCCCCTACACTCTGAAAAGCTGAGCTGATTTTGAAAGCATTCCACGTATAATTTCTCTACTATTTCTAAAATAATTTTCATTCTTTCCCAAGATGCTGCATGATCATACACAGGCCAAGTTTTGAAACTTAATCTGAAAAATGCTTGAGTCTGCACTAGATATATTTTTCAAAGAAAAAATCTTAAACCTGCCAAGATTTGTAACACTGCAGGATGAAAAACTCCTGGGCATTTAAAAAAAATAAATGATTGTATACTTGATAGCCCTAAAGAATCAGCTTCTACTGCAAAGCAAACTGAAGCCAGAGGAAAGACTTCTGCTGGCTTTCGTGGGCTTTATGCCAGATTTTGTATGTCTGCAGCACTTGATGCCAAGTTATGGATGGAACAGAAATCATCAACCAGCGTTACATCATTTTGTTGGCTGTATTTTGTGTTTAATTTTAACATGGTCTCTGGCATTATATTTCCCATTTAAGAGCAGTGTGTTCTTGCCTTTCTTCCACAGATTATTTCAAAGAGCAGTCAACTAATTGTTGTATTACTGGCACTGACTTTACCAATTCAGACTTCTTTAGGAACGGCTGGTTTTAATTTCAAGTAGAATACAAATTAGGATAGATATTGGACTACAGAAAGCTCCAAGGCTTTCACAATGGTCATGAAAGGTGCCAGGTTGATAAAACTGGGAAGTGATCTTTTGTACTCTGCATAAAAGATGCAGCTGAGAAAGCAAATTTCAACACCTTCCCATGCCATAAAGCACCTGCCACTCAAACCAGCCACTCCACAGGTGGGGGAAGGGGAGCAGCTTAAGTCTCTTCTGCACTATCAAAACTGCATCCCCTGTCGCAATGACTATTCCTTGTTTGCAAAACAAAACAAAAAATATTAGACTTCCATCCTCCTAGCATTACTTTAAATCGGTGCCCACTTAGAAACATTTTGAGAAACAATGACAAAGCAGCTGGGATTCACATCTCCCAGAAATACTCACGTAATGAGAAGATCTTCATTTGGGCATACACAGTCCATTTTGAATGCCATGACTCTTTTTACTATAGCGTTGATAAATTAACTCAGAGGCATTACAAATTTGATTTGGGGAGAAATTAATTTACACCTTCTGAGGCAATTTATGTTGCTCAGTTTTTATCTAGGTGAAAACTACACAAATACTCATTTGAAGGAGGGAGCCTGATCTCTCTTATGTGACCAATGGCTGTGAGGGCATGTCAGACTACAGCAGGTACCCTCAGCAGATGGCAAGTCACTGACAGCTTTAGATGTTCTAAATTAAATGGATCAAGATACCACTTGTTCCAAGTGAGTGGGTGTTTAATCACATTCGCCCTTTCTGCCATTGAGAGAGGATGTTAATTTTGGTAATAAAAAACATGAGAATTGTGCAGAAGATGGAAATGTGTTTTAAATTCAGAACAAAAGGTCAATTTTCCACTCATAATCAACTCCTCCATTCTCCTATCAAACCACATTTGAAATAAAAGAATTTTTGAAGGTAGAAAAAGCTGAATGTAAATAAGTTGTTATAAGGCTGTGTGCAACTGATCCTTGCTGTTACTCCAAAATACACCACAGATAATCATCTCTGATCTTAAACCTTTAGGCTTGCCAATCCTTTTGCCAAAATTCACATGAAAACGTGAATCATTTATTTCCATGTTAAATTCTCACATGAAAGATCATGGCACTGATTTCTACACATCTATTTCCTTAATCTCATGTTAATTACAGATATTTGAACATTATTCCTTCATATTTTAGCTTGCATAAAGGCCTTCATGGGCAGAATATTAACTCCAAGTCTGAATAAGCAGTTATAAATCCAAAATGAAAAATTAATTATTTCCTTTTTCATATGTGTTCACATACATGGAAAACTGAGCCATCTTCCTAGAAGTCTTTGGCCTGATTTAGGGCCTTGAACAGTCATCAGAGGGATCAGCTGCATGATCAGTAGCATTAGGAGCACAGCAGACCAGTCACTGTTACGCAGAGTTCTCTTAATTGGGTTTTCCTCAAGGAAAGCAATTCTGTTTAATGATATAAATTGACAATAGGTGCTACTTGAGCACAACAGGAATATCAAATATTCTGCTTAATGGCAACATTTGGTCAGTATTGAGAAGCAAAGTGGTTTTACCAGGTGTGGTTTAGGCATGAAACACTCATCTCTTGTCTTTTATCAAATAAGCTATCCAAAAGAATAAAAAATACTAGAAAAAAAATTAGATGCAGTGAGTATTTTATAACTTTGATTGATATTTCATTTTGCCTTTTTAGACTTATCTACCATGAATTTTTCCTACCACATGTGAACATTCTTCATTCAAAGCTCTACAGAATAAATTACTTTTCCTTTAAGGGAGATAATGGCATCCACCGTGGTGTCCCAATTAAGAGAATTCTCACATACTAATTTTATGCTATCTAATTAAGGCTCATTTATGGCTCTAGAAGGCTGGCCTGGACTTGTGGTGAATAGCAAAGACTTTGAACCTCCAAGGCTGGAGATGTTCACCCTGCTAGGTCATAAGAAGCCTTAAGATCTCCCCAGCGCACCGCTGCCAGAGCAGCTGTGCTGTGGGTAGGGCAGATGCAGGACAGATGTGCAGCCCCCTCCTGAGAGTGTCCTACAGCACCTGCCACACACTCAGCCTCCCTGGCTCTCAGGCTGAGCCCAGCTCAGCAATGCTGGCACTGGCAGTTAGGCCTTTCTGACAGGCCCAGCCCTGGGCACCTGGAGTAAAGCCTTTGAGACGGGGTCTAGAGGGAGGTGAAATAACCTCTTACAAAGACTGAGTACCTGGGGATACAAAGGCTCACCCTTTGTCAGGGATACTTTCTAGGAACTAACCATTTTGTGATAAAAGACCATAAACAAATGCAGCATACTCAGGAAAAAGAGAAAACCCAAGTACCCTGTTTGCTGTCACTTTAGCGTAATGGCCTTAACACTCTGCACATTGCTGAGGTACTGCCCCAAAGAGTCCATCTGCTTTGTGTTAAGAATAGTAACAGGTATTTATTATATGTCTGTGTTGGAGACAAGGACAAACGCTGAGCTAAACCTTCCAAGGACTTCACTGGTTTGGAAATGTGTCCCAGGGTGCCAGATAACTGCAGCCAGCACTGCCCTTGGCAGAACAGAAGGTAATGTTTTCAAAAGGATGAACTGTTCCTGAACAAACTCTCCGATGTATTAAGGCACAAGCACTGATTCAAAGTCAGCCACAAATTCAGCCTCAAACTCTTTTCACCAAGTGGACAAATTTATGGGAGCCAGTACAGAGTGTCACTGACCACAGCCTGGGGTTCTCCTCATGGAAGCAGCAGCAGGGAGTGTTATTGCTAGAGGACACGTGCACACAAATGCTGAGGGTATAGAAGTGTACAGACACACAGGCTTCTGCCACATTTGGTGCTAGGGAGCCACAGAACAGATCACCCACCCCCACAGGGCTGTTAACCTTCCCAGCATCAGCAAACACATTTACTCGTCTGTGCCATGCTAAGGAGAGTCCCCAGAGGTGAGATCACCTATTTCCCCAGCCCTCTGCAGGTCCACAGCTCTCCATGTGCCTCTGCAGCTGCCACCAGAGTCATCATTACTGAATGTCTGACCAGCCTCCTGCTCCCACAAAACTCATTACCTCCTCTGGACAATCATTTCAGCAAAGAGCAGAAAATACTATAGGACTAGAAAAAGAAAAATGAGAGCTGGTAGACTTACAAAGATTAGATGGGTTTGTTAGACTGGGAACAAAATCAGGTTTCTTGTTAGGAAAGGAAGAAAGAAGAGGCACATTTCCAACCTTTATTTTAGCCCCTTCTGGAAAGGCTGTAATGGGTTTGGAGGAAAATGCTCTCCTCAACAGGTTTTCTACTGATTCAGTTGAAATTCCACTGGGTAGTCTGGAAGCATGCTACAGAGACCTGATACATTAATGTTTATTTTATGTTATAAATAACTAATATTATGAAATAAGAGCAAAATGCAAACTTAAATATCTGTGTTTACAGCGCACATATAAGAATTCATGGGCAGAAATGGAGAAGCTGTCAAAGCACACCAACACAGATGCAATTGTCTTGCTGTGACACTTTCTGCATTTTTCAAGCATGATGGCAGGGAAGGAAAGGCAGCCCAGGGAGAGAAAACACACCAGCTATTACAGCTACATTTCCAATAAGAATTAAATACAATAAAAAGTATCCTGGAACAGTGAATCTTCTCTTTCTCCACTTGGTATAACATTGAAATGAGCCCAAACTGCATCATGTAATTATAAACCTTGGATCTGCTGCAAGAGATCCAGAGGGTAGCTTGCCTTCCAACACCCTTGTTACCCAGGAATATGTTTTTGTTAGTGCTGACTCTAAGTCTCTACTTAGAAAAAAAATGTAATTCCACTACTAAGAGATGGCCCATGACTCTGTTGTTGTTGCTGTGCTGTGTTATACTGTGAATCCAAAGAAAGGTTCACACCTCGTAATATTTCCCTTCCTTCTTCCTTGAATACATGGAAAGCCTACTGAAAATACCTAAATCAGCTGCCTAAAGAGAGACAAAATGAGCCCTCACAAAAAACCAGCAATAAAACTCACCACAACTCTGTTGGTATCTTATGTCTTTGAGAGCAGCACAGCACCGAAATATCCAGAGGCAAAGAAGCAATAAAACTCCAGTCTATAAATAACCAATATAGATTTTCCTCCGAATCTCCATGCCTGTGCTGAAACTTTTGTGTTCTAGATATTTTCTTTTAAGATTTTAAACCTGCTGGCACAGACCTTTCCTTGGTGCCCCATGGACTGCTAAAGGCATGACCTCCAATGATTCTTTGTAAGAAGATACAGCTGAAGGTGAGGATGTAATTTGGTGAGGGCAGTCGGTAACTGCAGTTTTTGCTTGCCTTTGCTGCAGAAGAATTTACATGTTACAAAATAACTGACTGGATTCTCAAAAACATCTTATTGACTTTCAAGTCAATGGTGCTTGTGGTCTTAAACTACTAAAGTGCTTTCAGAAATCCAACACTAGTCTGTAAATCAGATTTGTTCTGTTCAGTTTGCCCAAGAGGCAGCACTTTCAAATTTTCTTCCAAGTCCCAGAATCAGCAGTCACCTCAAGTAGCTCCTTTCTTAGAGACAGAAATGAAAACTGTCTGAATCAACAAACCTGTAATACTCAGAACATCTGAGACTTCTGTTTCAGGTATGACATATGACTACTTTAAATGTTCTTGCTAAAAATAAAAATTCGAAAAAAATCTTTATGAAATAGAGAAACAAATTGCTAAGTTTCAGTTCAAAGCTTTCCCTTGCCAAGAGAAAAACCATAATTAAATAGGAGAGAGAGTAATATTCCCATCCTTGCTATGAACCTTAATGATTCTATGATTCTGTAATGACCACTGTGCCAAGGACAGCATGATGTAACAATCTATGCAAAGGCTGTCCCCCCTGCCCTCTTGGTCTCCAGACATTTGAAGCAAAACTGCTCTTACTCATCTCAGAGGTCAGGAATCTACAGGAGCTGTGCCAGGAGCACATCAAATTTCAGTCTGTGTGTTAAAAAATGCCAGTATTTTCCATGAACGTCCAAGGAGGACAAAGTACAGTCAGAACTCATTCAAAGCTTTGAACTTCTGTAGCATCAAAAGTAACAGAGAAATAATACAAAGAACTGCAATTCTTACTAGCTTTTGTCAGTCACAAATACTGGACATGAAATGTAATTGGCAGGATGAGAGAATTTCAGATAAATTCAGCGATTGCCAAGAAAGACAACTAAATAAATGCCAAATAAGTGCTTACTGCAGCACTCTTACCCTCTGTTCCCAGGGTGTTTCCTGAGACTGCCATCCCTCTTGCACAAAGCTCTTCTTACCAAAGCATGTCTGGTTTAGTCATGTGTAGCTATTGGAAAACATAAGTGCAAAATCCCTTAAAAGAATCAGGCATCAAAATGCCTTTTTAAAGTTGGGCCAAAACATATAAAATGAAGTCTTCTATCAGAATTCCTACTGCTTCTAGAAAAGATAGGAATTACATTCACTAAGTGAATTACAGGATTATAAATGGAAACTGATAACTGCAATTATATATGAGACAAAACAAGCTTGAAAACTCATAGGGATATTATATGAGGCTTTCTTTGCATTTCCTTCCCTCCTTTTCCTTGTAATGAAGAAGCTGTTCCTGGCAGATGGAATTAACCACGAGCTGCTTTGAATGCTTCTAGTCTGTCACTTGGCTTTACACTCAAGAGCTGACGCTGAGAGTAAGTCCCTTCTAATAAACCCACAACGTATTTTCTGAGTACTCTGCTCTCTAATCACAACCACGGGCGCTTCCCGAATGAAGTCTGACAGGCCTTAGCATGGCACTGGCACTTTAAATACCAGCTGAACAAAGTCTCTCTATTGCATGTGAACTTTAGGGAGGGAAGAACTTCGGTTTTCTTCAGTTACAATTTGTGAACATCTAGAATGATTGGCATGCTTCTCAACTCTAGTCTGCCCTCACAAGGCCCCATCTGCAGAGCTGGGTCCGGGTCTGGGGCCTGCAGCACAACACAGACATGGACCCGTTGGATCAGGTCCAGAGGAGGCCACCAAGATCATCAAGGGGCTGGAGTACCTTTGCTATGGAGCCAGGCTGGGAGAGCTGGGGTGGTCCAGCCTGGAGAAAAGAAGACTCCAGTACTTTCCAGTACTTACAAAGGGGGCTTAGAAAAAGAGAGAGAGAGAGTTTTTTAATGGCAGACAGTGACAGGACCAAGGGGAATGTTTTTAAACTAAAAGGGTGGAGATTTATATTAGCTGTATGGAAGAAATTCTTTACTCTGAGGGTGGGGAGGCCCTGGCACAGATTGCCAGAGAAGTTGTGGCTGCCACATCCCCAGAAGTGTTCAAGGCCAGGTTGGATGGGACCCTGCCTATGGGAGGGGGATTGGAACTAGAGGAACACTTCTGCTTTATTGCATATTGTCTTCTCAGAAAGGTTAATTAAAGTGAACACTGTTAACTGCATCACACAGGAAATACCTGGAAGAAGTAGGAATAGATCTGGAAGTCCTGAGTCTTGAAACCTGCTGCTCCTCCTTTTTGGTTATCTGCATTCAATTCCCATTGCATCATTTAACTTGGTATAAAATAACTAAGCCACGCCGTGTTGAGTTATTCAGGTGTTGAGAAGGGCATGAGATGTTCTTGTGGTGGACCTAAATCCCTGCATGACAACTTAGACACAGCCTGAACCTGCAGTGTCAGAGTCTCTGTTGCTGTACCAAACACACTTCCAGAGGAATGGATGAGCCAGGCAGGATCCTGGAGCCAGGCAGCCCTAAGGCTGACACTGCAATTTTCAGCAGCTGTCACTGGCACAGAACATTTTCCCTTTGTTATGAAACTTGCTTTAAAACATGGGTCACAATTTATATCTGAAATAAGTCAACAGTGTAACTGTGCACTGTTCCACTGGAGGGACAGACTGCTGTGTGTGCCTGCCTGTGAATGTCATCAAAATGCTGTGGCTCACGTGATGGCATTTCCTCCTACCCTGATAGCTCCATGCTCTGATGGAAAACTGACATAAAACTTATGTTCATCATAAATCCTCAAACACTAGTTTATTATTATTATGCTAGGGAAATGTTCCCACTTACCGAGGGCCATCCAAGGATGGATACTGTGTGAGTCTTCCTGACAGTAACCAATAAAAACGTTCACAGCTATGGCTGCAGAGATAAATCTGCACAATAGGCATGGCAGCTGCTAAATGAGAAGCGTCCTGTGTTGGCCACAAACTACTTGAAGAAAAGAAGGTGAGCAGGGATAAGCCCATTAAAGACACAGCAGTGATACAACCAGAACCGCACACAGAGAAGTTCTAACCCAAAACTTGGCTTGCCACGTGTCTGCTGGGCTCCCTTCCCACATATATCTGACAAGCTCCCTGTCCTAGCATGTACAAGGAAATCACTTATCAATTATATTTAATCTTAAAACAGTATTAGGAAATATCATGTACTGAGCCTGCAGCAAAGAGGTGAGATCACCTGAAAATTCCTCAGTATAAAATGACATTTCTGGAGGTAACATACTGCAGTGTCACCTATTTCAAGCTTCATGGTACAGAATATAAAAAATTGGAGACTATGGTCATTGACTAAGATTGGAAGGGGCTTAAGCCCTTTACAGATCTGTGAACTGTTGTCCTAAGTTTTTAGACATTTGCATTCAAAATATGTTTTATCCTTTAAAATGAAAAAAACAACCAACCAAACAAACAAACAAACAAAAATTAAATAACAAGTATTTCCCCAGGCAGCAAAACTAAGGTAGGGTGGAGTCTCTGGTGACTAATAGGGTGCAAATACTGTTTGAAGGTTTTCTTGTGGCTTGTGGTGTTGATAACGTGTTGTTAGAGCACTTGTGGAGCTGAAAAAAACCCATCATCCAAAGCTGGCAGCAGTGGTGGATGCACAATCCCTAGAAAAATAGTTCATAACTTTGGATAGCAACTGCAGCTCCAAAATCCAAAATAAAATGAAACTCCCCATCTTATATTTCTTTAGAAATGGTCCATTTCTTTTGTTTGCTTTTACCAGAGCAAACATCTTGAGAGCTGTCCGTGGGCAGCTGCCACACTCCGCTCACCTTCAAAGACTTCCAGTTTCTTATGACACAAGCAAGCAATGCTGGGTGCAAACAGAAGTTTCCCAGAGATAATCTTGCTAAACAAGAGAACTCCTAACTTCACTCTTCTTTCCTTGCATCCTGCCAGTCACAGCATAGAGGGCAATGCCCTCGGTGCTGCAGCTACCACGCTGTGGGCACTCCCATTAAATCCAGCCGGGTGTTCAGCAAAGCAGAATGTTGTTCTGAACTGAGGGCACTGCATCCTCATTACTCAGGAAGAAGTCAGCCTGAGCTCAGAAGACATTAACTGCATTACTTGAGTTTGTTCCACAGATTTGAGATTTCAGAAAGGCATCTGTGAGGTATCTCATTTCATCACATCTATTTTTCAGTCTGAATATTTGAACACATTAATAAAATATGTGGAACAGACACTGTCAAATTTATCAGCACTCAGGAAAATAAATAAAATTCAGTAATGTGTTTCATTTTGACTATTTCACACACCTTTCACCTCGTATATTCATCGACCTTTCAACAGCTGCAGGGATCTACAGGCTCTGGAAGCAGTCCCACTGGTACCAAAGATGCAGTTTATACTGCAAGTGTTTTAACACTCTGACCTCTACTTGAAGAAATTTATGTGCATCCACACCTACCTAAATATTGGAGGTGTCATGGTGAACATGAGGCTGGAAGAGAATTATTTGTTTTCTCTTATAACTATTTTCTTTTCTCTGAAGTTAACATTAACGTTAACATTAACAATCCAGACACCTTCCTGTTAATCATTAAATTTTCGTGAAATTTTACTGCCACTGAACAAGCCTGGAGATTTTCAGACTTGCTAGCAGACTGCACCTGAGCAGGGGAGGCCTGCCCATGCAGCATCAGCCTGGACTGCTGTCTGTAAGACTGGGGTTTCTTTTGCTCATTTGGTGACCAGGAATATAAATGCATGGTCTATCACCCCAGCTAATGAAATTTCACAACATCAAAGGTCTCTTGCAATTCATGAAAAAAAGACCTGCAAGTTTGCCTAAGCTATTGTCCTCAAAATTCTGGGCTGTTCTTTGCAGCAATTTTTTTTCCAAAACAAGTGTTAAAAGAGCAAAGTGGTGGGTTTTTACAGCCCTTTCCTTGCAGCAAACAGAGACAGGAACTCAGAGTCCATATTATCTCTGGCAAAGGGCACAGAAATAGCCAAGGTCCTTCACAATGAGTAGAACCAGAGCGCAGAGAGCTCTGTCAGCAGCACTTCACCAGGGACACTCCAGCAACACAGCAGAGACTGGCACAAGCTGCCCCCACAGGAGTCTGCTCAGGGTTTTCCACAGCTTCAATGACATTTTTGCCAACATAAATCCAAACATGTTTTATTAATTGCCATTCCATTAGGACTTTTAATAGCTTCTGAGTGGATAATAAAGAGAAGAGAAAAGTATTCATATAATGGGAAATTAACTCCAGAAAATCTTGTAATATGGTCATTGCTAACCATGTGACCACCTTTCTGTGATAGATTTTTCAACCAAATGCAAAGCAAACATGAATGCTGTGCTTGTTTGGAGCCTTTCTAGAGTACCACAGGTACCCTAAGATAACAGAATAAAATTAATTTACTAGAATTTTCAGCCACTTAAGGCTCTCCTGAAATGAAAAGGAAAAGGAACAGGAAAGAATTACAGATGCAGGTGCTTTTCAGACTGCAATGCCCAGTTCTATCCTTTTAGTTTTGGTGCCTTTCAAGTCAAGCCTTTACCTTTTTCTGAAGGTGTGATAGGCAGCCACTTTGATCCCTACCTGCTTGCGACATTCCTTTGTGCATTTGCAGTATTGTTCTCTATTACAAATACGGGCGAAATTGTAGCTTAAAAATAAATGAACATTGTGCAGCATGGGGAGCTGATGTCAAAGTAGACTGAATAGGTTTTTATTTAATACTGAAGTCTGGGCTTCCTAAAGCTCCTAGCTCAAAGCATGGTAATTCAATGGCAAATTAACAGAAAGTAGCCTCATGTAGTAACTTTGAAAATTAGCATTAATACACCTTCTACCACACAGAAAAAAGAAATATCTTGCTGTAATATATGAGATTTTTCCAGCTCTGATACCCTGGTGATAAATAAAAAAATCCTCACATACACACCCACCAAGCAGTATCACAGCTCAGGCATGGCACACATGAGCCTGAACGAAATAAATACCTCTGGCAGGAGGTAGGCTTCAGAAGAAAAAGGAACAGGACTGACCCAGAGCGGAGTAACTCAGAGCACTGTTCAACAAGAAGGAAAGGTATTGGTAATTCAGCCATGTAAACCCACAAAGAGGAGTGTGGCACAGGTACAGCAACCTGATCAGGGTATCCAGGCTCAGGAAACCCTTCAATGGATGCCCTGGTTGAGAGAACACAGAGGAGTCTGGAGCTCAAGAGAGTCAAAAAACTAACTTAGCAGGAGAAAAAGCCACCAAGGGAAAACCATATCTTCCACCTCTAGAGATGATCAACAGTGGTTCTGCAGTATGATATTAATATAATTTAATATAATTTACCCTCCTGCAAAGACACTGCAATCTGGTCTCCTTTCACACCCTTTATGTATGTCTGCTCACAGAATCCAAGAACTCTTACCAAGCCCTTGGTTTCTGATCTCAAAGAAAATTCCTGATTTGGAATATAGTCTTTTCCACAGCTCCAGTTTGAAACTATCTTTTCCATCCAGCCCCATTTGGGAGCCAGCCCAGTGGATCCAGCAAGCACTTCTGCCAGACGGGCGTCTCCTGCCCATCGCACACTGGATCCCAGCCTTCCATGCCTGCTGCTCCTCCAGCACTTCCAAAAGACTTGCAATCACAGCATAAAGTTATGTTTGACCCCAAAAGTTCAAAAATAGCCAGGTTGTGCTTCTAATTCTAAATGGGATTTTGCAGCCTCCAGTGTTTGCAGCACCTCACTGCTCTCACACCACCCACAAGCTTCGGCGCTTGTCTGCTCCTTCCACACACGTCATTAATCCACAGAATGTGCAGGGTTAAGCCAGGACTGATCTCTGAAGAGCATTAGTAGTAATTGCCAGTTGATAATATCCCTTTTAACAGGATCTGTGGAACCTTCTCTTTAACTGGTTTCCTACAATCCTTGCATTGATTGGTTTGGATTTTCAAAAAGGAGAAACTACACGTGCAGGTATCACACTATCAGCAAATAGCTGCTTATCTCTCCTGTTTCTATTAACTGACTGGCAGTCTTGTTAACTGACTGTAAAATTACAGGAGATAGAATTAAAAACATTATCTTACTCCTTATTTGTTTGTAAATTCTGCAAAACCGTTTTGTTGCTCATAATTTTGAAGATGGCTGCTCTTGACAGTGCTGCCACTAACTTGGCCAACTCTATTTCTAATTTAAAGTTATTCTGGAATCTCTAATCCCTTATTTGAAATTTCCATTACTGGGGCCTCTAATCACAATTGCTTTGGCAAGAAACACGTTTACACAGCTCTAGCCTCTTAGTGCCAGCCTAGTCAGACACTCCATCAGAAACACTTGCCTTCAGGACAGGAGCTGCCTTTGTACACACACAGATGTGCACTCACCCACAGTCTAACCATTATTAGTTATAGTGTCCCTTGAACCAGTGGCTTTTTCCTGACAATATTAAAAAATTTGCATTTTTTTGACAGTTATGAGACATTAAATGTAAAGTCATAATATTTTGTTGTTCTTTTTTCTTTTTCACCTGGCACATTCTTTTTGACGAGTAAAAGAAAAAACAAATAGATCTCTAATACACCATATAAACAGCTTGAACTCCATCCTTCAAAGCAGAAATACCAGTATGTAACTCATTTATTGAATACTTGAGTGCTTGGTGCAGTTTTGGACACCACAATATAAAAAAGGCATTAAGTTATTAGAGACTATCCAAAGGAGGCCACAAGGATGGGGAAGGGTCTGGAGGGAAAGTCTTATAAGGAGCAGCTGAGGGCACTTGGTGTGTTCAGCCTGGAGAAGAGGAGACTGAGGTCAGACCCCACTGAGCTCTTCAATATTCACCCAAGGGGCAGTGCAGGGGCAAGGACCAATCTCTGCTCCGGGCCAGGGACAGCACCCGGGGAGCGGCTGCAGCTGGGCCAGGACAGGCTTGGGCTGGAGATCAGGGAGAGGTTCTGCTTCCCCCAGAGGGTGCTGGGCACTGCCCAGGCTCCCCAGGGAATGGGCACGGCCCCGAGGCTGCCAGAGCTCCAGGAGCGTTTGGACAGCGCTGCCAGGGATGCCCAGGGTGGGACTGGTGGGGTGTCTGGGCAGGGCCAGGGGCTGGAATTTGATGATCTTGGTGGGTCACTTCCAACCCGGCATATTCTGTGATTCTGTGTGTTATGGTGTGATTTAGCCACTTCTAAAAGTATCTCCTGTAGATATCTCACTTTTTTTCCTTTCTTCACACCCCCGGGCCTTCCACTCGGGCTGTTCATCCATTCATTACCACCTTCTCTCCAGGATCACAAACTCAGCTTAATATAAAAGGCATTACATCTTTTCTGAACTGCTCCATGCACTTATTTTTAAAACTGTTGATTAATTCCAACTCTTATGCTGGAAATAATAGAAAACATCCTTCTTGAACAAGATGACAAATATATAAGTTATAACAAACTAATTATCTGTAATGTCATGCTTGCTCTTTCCATGAAACCACTCTACAGAATCTCACATCACAGTGCTCCAGGTAAGGGCAATTTTACAGGATTGTGTCAGTCTTTGTTTAAAGGAGCTTTTGCTCACAGCTGCTTCACCTTACTCTTAAAACCCAAAATGCACAGCCTTGATTTTTCTTTGGCCTGTTTCCTTCTTTGGCATAATTTTCAAATCATTTCACTGCAGAACTTCTGGTCAGAACTACTTTTAGCATCCATAGGAGTTCTGCAGGGGCAAGAGTAGTGTCAAATCTTTTAATCCTAACACTGGTACTCTCACCATCAGACATCCAAGATATAAAATATTCATGCACATAGATAATACTGTTAAAATGTTTATTGCAAACATCACATCTATCTTATGCCTGCCCTCTTCTCCAGCAACACAGCATTGACAGTTGGCTTAATAATTCATGCTCAAGCTCTGTTCCACTCATTGGTTCTTTCTGCCAGGACACTCAGGTACCTGTAGAGTACACACTGAAAATTCTCCTTCAGCCTGTGTCACATTTAATAAAGGCCTTAAAGCTAAATCTTGGGAATAACCTATCCTTTAATAAATACATGGCTTGCATGACAAACACTGCTGTGATTTTTAAAAATGCTCTCTAGAAAGAGCTAAATATTTACTGTTAATGCTCCATCAGATCTGTGTAAGGTAATGGTGTCATTTTCATCCTGACGATGAGAATCAATACTTTCAGTATGTTGTTTTATTCAGCTGGCAAAGTTACCAGAAAATGTTGTAACATAATCAGGATGGAAAAGAGTGAGCTTAAGATTGTAGTCCATGCACAGAGACATTATAAGGGAGTGTTTCTGCCCCTGCATGAAGGGCTTTCATTGGATTACTGAAGGTTTGGGCTGGGGGAGTGTCAAAACCAAAAAGACAGACACAGCTTAGTTCAACATGAGAACACGTTTTTCCAGGGAACAGTCAAGATCTGGATGATGCAGAGCAGAGTATATACACTGGAACAGACTCCATCACGTGAGGTTTTTTAGTTAAGTATATTTTCAAATGATTGATCTACTATATTATGTACTTCAAACCTCCATAATACAGCACACTGGCTGTATATTACTGTAACCATGCTGAAGTTTAAAAAAAGGGAAGGAAAGATGCTAGAAAATTTGTTTTCCTTTTTAAACAAAACATTTCTTCACACTGAAAGGGAGATACATCGTGTGGCAAGCACACACAAGCAATTAATTTGCTAAGAAGATTTATACTTCCCATCTAAATATATTTCTAGATGGGGAGTAGAGAGAAAGGTCAATATCCATTAGGCAAAATGAAGGGGGGAGAATTCATCTGATTAGAACATTAGCATATCTATATGATAGGAATCTTGAACCTTATTGCATTCCCAACCCCAAGTTCTTAGGGGTACAAGTCATCCCTGTCAGACATAAAACTGCAGCAATCAAAATTGCAGAGAGTCACTGGCAGGAAGGAAATTACACCAGCTTTGAGAAAAAGGATAGCTTTAGCATAAGTCTTTTCTAAAACTTTGTAATACACTATTGTAATGCATCATAAATTCCAAGGGCTGTTAAATATATTGCCTGGGAAAAAGATTGTAAAAACACACAACTAAAGTACAGTTGGTTTACGAAAGCTTCATAAGTTACTGCTCTTCATCTCAGTCTCTGCAACTGGTGCAGGCTTTTAGCCTGCCCTGGTGAACTGTAAACTCAATAAGGATTCTTGCAGTAAATAAATTTCAATTCACCACTGCCATGACACAGAGTTTGTCCAAAGGCAGTGGCAGCAGCTCAGCTGAAAATGGCACCGTAGGAAAACACCACAACCTAATCACATGGAACTGCCAGCTCATTTCCTGAGGGGGGGTTTTGCTATGAGGCAAAGGCAAAAATATTTCAAATCCTCCTGGTATTAGACAGAATTTTATAAAAAATATCTTCCCTTACCCAAATCCATCTTCTACTTTATATCTAGTTGGTATCAACAGACTTAGGTGAAAACACAGGATGTAATGGGTATATACAAATTCTGATCATAAAACCTTGGTATTATATTATCTCAATATTGCTTTGTTTCAGGATGGTAAATTTACTGTTGCTAAAGAAAGCTGGATGTACATCATAGTATTTTCACAAAGTGTTCAGAAACATATTCAGTCTCAACCTTTATTATCTTACATCTCTGCAGTGAGCAAACTCACCCACAGACTTGTGAATTCTGCTTCTCCATAAGAGACTGGGCATCCTAACAATCCTCACATACAGAAAAAAATGGTATTAATTTCTTTATCCGCATTTCTCCAGATTTCAGAATCAACCAACAAAACAAACAAAAACTTCCATCTAACTAAATCGCTCCATAAATCCAACCACACAATTGCCTTAATTTAGAAATAAAAAAATAACTGCATTGCAGTTTATGATCACAGATACAGAGATTAAAATGAACTCAATAAATAAACAAGCTGTGGTTTGCTACATACTGCAAACCAGATTCATCGTCTGCTTAAGGTATTACCAGGGATATTGTCTATCAAAAACTGGATAAACTATCAGCAAAGGGGAAGTTATCCATCTTGCAGCTTACAGAAGAAACCAGTAACAGAAAAGCACTGCCTTGGCTGACACTGGTTAAGGACACTGCCAAGATAATAAAGTGCATTAGAGAAACTGGGCTGATGATACTGGAAATAAAGCAGAGGGGTGGGAGGGCAATGGGCAGGGCCATTGAGTCACAAATTCAGTGTGAAATTAAATCCAGGGAACTGAAATTTAAATGCAGAATTACTTTCATTTAGTGATCTACTTGCTGTGTTCCCGGTTCCCACTCAGAGCTCATCCTGCAAAGAGCCCCCAGACTGCACAGCCTTGCAGGAGGCTGTGAACAGAGGCTGGGCAGGAGCCCTCCATGGGCACTCCAAAAATCAAGGCTTGTTTTAACAAAAAGGGACAAAAGAGGTTGCTCGGCAGAAACCCAACTCGAGATTTCCTGGATTCTCCAGGAGCAGGAAGGTGAAAGCAATGCAATGGCAGCTGTTCATCCAGCCTAAACAGTTCAACAGTAGGGCTCTGCCACCCACAGGGATTCAACTCCTATTCCATCACTGAGTGTGAGACACTTTCTTTGCTGTTTGTTATTTTAATGTGTACACAGAGCTTGAGCAAATAGAAAAATCCCCTCTGCAAAAAGTGGGATGTACTTCAGAGTGCGCCTGGAGGGACAGGAACCTTTCCTGCTGACTGGCAGAGTGCGACGCTTCCGTAGCACCTTGCCCAGCTCAGAGGTCCATGCCTGGATCCAGGTTCAACTTTATCCCCACTGAGTTCTGTGCTACTTCAAAGCAGCTCTTACAGATTAAATTATTGCAAAATACCAGAGTAAGTTTCCTTCCTGCATAAAAAATAAGTCCTATTTAATTTACCTGTCCTTTACATAATTGGTAACATTTTTCTTCAGCAATTAAATTTGTATTTTAATTATTTCTTCAAATATTAGAAGCTGGACATCCTCTGCAAGCTAGAGATTTTTATTTAAAATATTTGCTAGAACTGGGACAAAGCCAGAAAAAACATTTCCTCTAACATTAAAGACTTCAACTCAAAGGTCTTCAAAATCTTCTCTATTTTTTTTTTTTTGTCATTTATGAATCATCTTTCAAAAACACAGTCACATGGATACTTCAAATTTCTGATAATTACAGTTCAAGTATCACATTACAGCTATGCACAAGTATAACCATGGAGCCAAATTTTGCCTTTAGTTTGTAAAGGACTTTGGTTCTCACCAGCATTGGTCTAGAAAGCAGCAGTCCCAAGTGACCTCATTTCCATAGTGAATTTCCATCTTGTTTGGTGGGATTTTACATATATAACAGAGTCTGCCCCATTACCTAAAGTTATTCTCTTGAAGTAAATCTCTCTCTCCATAATTTACAAATTATGTCAGAGCACAAAGAATAGTTCATTCAATTGGGAATTACAGCAAGCCATCATCACTAAAGGTGATTAATATCCTAAATGCAAAAAATTGAATGCTTTTATACAGCCCCAGTGTTAATAAAAGACTGTCAGTCAAAATGGGGGTCACAACAATTATGAAAAATAAAACATGCTTTAAAATATTTATTTCAGCATTTGTTGACATATAACAACTCCGTAGAATAATAACTGCAAGAGCAGGAACCTGCTATTGTGGCTGGAAATTTAATCATTTAAGTACTGCCAACTTCATAACTTATTGATCATGTAGAACATCTCCATAGCACACAGGACAGAGCCTCCCACTGGCTCCTGAATGTCAGGGAGCAAAAAAAGCTGTGACAGAAAACAAGAACATTCTCTAACTGATCCTGAGCAAAAATGCACTTTTGGGGAGCTTCCTTTGCTCCCCCCCAGTGCTCCAGTACCGTGGCTAAAAGGGGATCTTGTGCTCGTGGATCTTTCCAAACACATGAGACACACACAGGATTTAAGATTCTTGTTTAAATCACTGATCAGGCACTCTGAAGATCTGGAGAGAGAAGAGAAATTTATCTGAAATTTATCTATGGAGGAAAATTCAAAGATTCAGCTTTTTTCTTCTTAATGTAGAAAAGAGAACAGGAGAGGACAGAAAATGAATTGTCTTAATGTAAAACACTTACTAAGAGGGAGCTTGATGAATGATTTTCTGTGTCTGCTGGGGAGACGACAAGACAAAATTGGCCTAATTTTTAGTGAAAAGGACTTAGATTGGGATAAATTCTACACATCAAAAGGCAATTATAACAGAGCAGGCAGCTAACAGAGGTTGTGCAAACCCTGTCATTCTTTATAGGCACAGGTTAGGTAAGACATCTGTCGGGCAGAGTGCAGGTATAACCTCCTCCTCTCAAGAGCTGCTGCTCCTAAACGTTTTAAGCCTAGAAAAACTTTTTATACACACTGGATTTCAGCTTGCCTCAAGGCCTGCCATGTGATCCTTTATAAAGCATGATGAAATAAAGACATTATCAGAGGGGTGACCTTATGGACTGGCTCCCTGGGCTTTGCAGGCCTTTTCTTGCAATCCTCATGTACTGGGGAAGAAGAAAAAAAAAAAAAAAAAAAAGGAAAAAGGTAAGCTACTCCAGCTTTTAAAATAGCATCTGATGAATTCTACTGATGTCTTTGGCTTCCTCCCGTTTATCCACAGTCTGGGGGGGTTCTGCCTGTACCTGTGGGTAGAGCACAGCCTCCCCCAGTTCTGGCACTCTCTGGAACAGTGACTGTGGAAGGGCTCCAGGCTCTCAATGCTCTCACTCTTCACACCTCCAGGAGAGGGGAGGGAATGTGTAAGACAGGAGTCTGTACTTTCTTCACGACATGCAAAACCTCAGGTCCTCTGATTATCCTATTAATACACCCCTAACTACTTTTAAATGTGCATCTGCTTTCCTGACCCTGAGTTTCCCTGGATTCCCTTTGGAACAGGCAGGAGCTCCCCTCAGTGACAGCCAACATTTGCTCCACGTCCCTCTTTCTGTCCAGCTCAGCCACATTAGAATAAGGTACTTAGCTCTGTCAGGAGAAAGAAATGCCATGGAGAAAAGGAATCCGCGGGATTCCCTCGCTGTTAATGAGTGGATGAGCATTTAATCGTTCTAAGGCAATTTAAACTGTCTGGTTGTTCTTCAAAAGCTTAACTCCTAATATTCCTTCTTAACTGAATACCACAGAAAGAATAGCACTCTGTCACACCTCCTGGTGTCCCAATATCAGACTTCGTGGGGCCATTGATGAGTCACAGCACAACAGGAATTTCTTTGTTCGCCTGTAACTGGTGGAATTTAAAAATACCTTCAGGGATTGGATTAAGTGCATGTGAAATGTGGTGCTAAACAACCTGGCAATGTACAGGAGCCTTGGAGGTACACAAGTCAGTCCAAACTGAAAGGAAAGGAACAGTTAAATTTCTTTGGCATCCATGGATTTAAAAAGCAAAATAAAATAAAAGCAAAACCAAAAAACCCAAACAAAAATCCAAAATACCACAACTTCCATCCATACTTGAAGCTTCTATCCAGCTAGAAATTCAAGGTTAAATGGACAAGCAACAAGTTGTCTTGATATTCAAGGGTAGATATAAAAAAAAAAGTACTTAAGTAGCAGCCCTGTGGGTAATGACATACAGAGGAATGTAAAGTGATGTCATGCAGTGATAGTAAAATATTTTTAAGTCATATTTTTAGTTTAGTTGCTATGCTCTACATATACTGCTAAAACTGCATAAAAAGGGATTGCAGTTTTTCTTCCATAGATGAAAATGATTTAAATTTACTTTACTCTCTATCCATTGTCTGAAGAAGGCCGTGGTTACGAGGCACAGATAAGAAAGCTCATTTAGAACTATTTGTAAGAACTGGGATTTGCACTTGTGTGTTTGGTAACAATTACAGCTACATACTTACCCTGCCACACATAATCTATCATCTGATTATTACTGTCCACCCACTGAATTTGAGCGATGCCAAATGCCTCTCATTACCAGGGACTCTGGGACTGGGAGGCTCTGTAAAAGCAGGAGACAGCACTATCATAAATAGTATCAACAATAGGAGGTTATTTGATCGGTCTTGCTCCCAACCCCAGTATCTCTTATGAATTGCTTTCATTAAGTGTCTCAGAATCCTGAGGTTATTTAGAAATTTGTAACTGTCGAATTAGACTTTGTGACAGAGCAGCCTTGGTACATCCACACTGGAGCGCCAGGCGAGGAAAGCACTGCAGGGAGGGGACACGTGCCAGTCACCCACTGCAGAGCAGAGGAACATCTGCACTTTTGCTCTCCTTGGCACTCTCTGCTTCTTCATGAGGAGCCTTCCAGACCAGCCCTGGCCCCAGCCCATGTCCATGATCTCCTGCACAGTTCTCATCGACATGTGCAGCATGCAGGAAGCAGGAAAACTTTGTACAAATCACCTGTGCTGCGAGGGCCGGGGAAGGAGTGGGGTTAACCTGGGAGAGAGTAACTGCTGAGCCCAGAGGCAGCTAAAGCAAGCACTAAGGAACAGCAGTGCAGGGATTCTGTTCACTCAGACCTGAGCAAGTTGCTTTGTGTCAGTGACTGGTGGTTTCTGTCTCCACTCACTGTGCCATGGAGTTTGGCCACCAGCATCTCAACAATGGCTGAGGTTTTTAGCCCAAATGGAGACTCTAAGCCCAGCTCTTCTGACAGGGGACAGCTCAGGTCCATGCCAAGAGCTCCTGGAGCTGCAGCTGACCACCAGGGAGCTGTCACAAATATCCTGGGAGGCACATCAGTCAGTTTGGAACAAGGTTTCCAAACCCTACCACCACTGCCAGACTTCTAAATTCTCTTCATTTAGAGGATAAAGCAGAAGAAGTAGAAATTGATCAGAAACCAAGTAGAAAACACAAACTAGGGCCACACTGAATTCTGGTGATCAGCACTTCTTTTCCCTTACTTTATCAGACTGCTCCCCCATCTCGGAGCAGTCCCCATGGCTTCCCTCCAGTGCTCTGGTTTGCAGCCTCCACCCCTCTGCCCTGTGAATTCTCATGATCAGACCCAACAGGCAATCACTGATCCCCCATTCTTTCCCTGATGCTCAGCACTCATTCCTTGTTAAGCCAAGGTATGATCTTACATATTGAAGCACTCTAAGTAAAGCAGCCTTTAACAACTGGGTATTTGAGATAGCAGTCCTGCATAGAGGTGAAAAAATAACAGGATAAGAAAAAGCAATGATATTGCACATTCAAAACAGAGTGCACAGACTGACAGAGATGTGCTAAAATTCCCTCAGTATCAAACAGTGTCCATGAGCTGTGCATCTCCTAAAGCATTGCAAGTATCCTCTTTAAAAAAATGAGCTATGAACAGGAAAATTAACAAATATACTGAGAACAGCTCTTCAAAACATTTCTTGTAAGCCAAGTCTATTTTAAGTATATCTAGCATTGCCATAACAAATAGCACACACAGATGCACAACTGAAATTCTGCTGTCCTTATGCAAGAAGTATTTTTACACACAGCCAGAATACAAACCCAACACTCACAGAGGATGGCCTATACTTCAGCATGCCCTGGGTTCTCCTCTAATCTAGAGACATTCTAGAGAAAAGAAGATGTAGCCCAGAGACCCTTTCTCAATACAGGAGGAAGATAACAGTTCTTACTCACCCAATTTTACGAAATTACAGTTAGCACTAACTGTGCCATTTAAGCCATTTTTGAGTTCAGCAGGAGTCAAGAGATGCCAACACCTTCTGAGCAGCAGAGTAAGGGTCAAATGCTTACTGCTGCCAAGGGAGTTGGATTAGGAGCTATCTGCATATTTCTGTATCATTTATTAAAGCTCCTTTTTGTTGCTATTTTAAACATACCCACAAGTGCCAGTCTGGGGAAACAACTGAAGTCTTAGGAATCTTTCATTCTATTTGCTTCTAAATATCTAGAAAAATCCAGGGGATAGGAAAAAACCCTGCCAATCTTTTCCTTCTCTAGGTGGCTCTGTCTTCACCCCTTGAACATCTGAATCAGTATTTTCCTGAAGCAGAAATCTGGTTTTGGATCAATCTTTCTTAGGTTTATCTGGGTCGCTTCTTAGTAACATACAATCTCCCAAATCCAGTGGACTAATTTCTCTTTTGTCTGTTGCTTTTGTCAAGGATTCAGGTTATGGTTCAGCATTTAACTCACTCCTGGATAATTCTTTGCTGTCATCTTCAGTGACAAGTGGGTGCAGTTTTCATAATCACAAGTAAAAACTGTAGCTCAGAAAATAGATGTGTGACTTCAAACCTTCACAAGGAACATCTTGACATTTAAATCCAATTACCCTTTCTCCTTCCTGATGAAAATATGATACCAACTAGAGGAAAATTCTCCTAGACAAATATATCATATTTTCCACCTCCTATAAATTTTTTGGCACCACTTCTGGTATTACACATTGCATTCTTTATCAGTCATTTTACAAAATAAAGGGTTAGAAAATGTGTAGTAATTGATAGGTGATGCCAAGAAGTCTATAAAAAAATTATTTGGAAAGTCTTCATAGATCTTCTCCCCAGCTGAAATCATTAATTGCAAAACTGGAATGAACTCCAAGGTAAGACTGCTCTTTGTAATAAATTAAACTGTCAATCACTCAAAGTACCTTTAATAACATACTAGTTCCCTGAGCTCTTAAATTACCGGCTGAATTTCATTTATCAGTCTGCTCTATGTGAAAAAGGATTAATTAAACTCATTCCAGTATTACAGTAAGGCTCTATTTCTCTTAGTACTACAGAATAATTGACTGCAAATGAATTGAAAAGTGAGTAAGTAATTGTAGTTATTATTCTGATGTAAATATTGGTTCTCTTTTGACATTTCAAAAGATTTAGTAGAGGCACTTTAGTGATAAGACATCATTACCCTGCCTAGGAAGAAGAGATAGCATACAGAAAGTGAAATTACAATTATTAGTTTAGATACCTAAAAATACTCCTATTATTTGCTTTTTCGTATAGTTATGTACCTTAAAGTACATTTTCATTAACTGTTGCTCCTGATTTATTGTATTAAGTATACTGCAGTAAAGGCAAAGCATTATATCCTGGTGCTTTGGAAAGAATTCAGAGGTAATATGAGTTCTCATAGAGGAATGAGTGAGAAGTTTCTCTAAGAGACAGTCATAACTCTGCCAGTGCTATAAAATGCAAATCAACTGATTGCCATTGTGAATGACTGACTTTCATTAAAAAATTATACCAACACGCACTTTGAACAGCAAGAAATCACCTTTTAATTGGACAATCAGAGTAGCTCAGACAAGAAACTGCAGCATCTCCAGAATGAACAAAAGATTTGCCGTTCAGAATTGTGTGTAACAGATCATTGAAGCCATTTTCTAAATATAGCATCTCCTAACATCTGTCTGGAGATCAGGGCCATACACAGAAAATCAGCAGCCCAAAATTTAGCTTCTAAGTCTGTGTTTTCTTTTTGGGGGTAGCTGGACTGATTTCAGCAATTCTTTGACCCCTGAAGATTGTTTTTTTACAACATTCCTGTAAAGCAAAACCTGGGGGAAAAAAAGCAAATCCTGAAGCCTCTGAATCTGGGGTTTTTTTTCCCCAGGTTTTTCTGCTTTTCTCTTTTTACTCCTTACCTTCTCTGTAGTTTTGATTCTCAACCTCTCAATAGAAGATCACAAGAAAACTTCAAAGCAGTTTCAGCAGCCCCGCCTCCTGAGCAGTGAATGAATCGAGCATTTCATTCCCCAGCATGACCTGGGACCTGCCTGTTTTGACTGAATTGTCAGCACAACTTCTGCACATTTCAGTTATTGCTGTGAAGCCACAGTTTAGACAGACTTTGCTTGTTATTGTTTATTTTCTGCTCCTCTTTTTTCAGGCTAGAACAGGCTGTTTACCTCACAGAACTTTAAATAAATGTTTCTTCCTCAAGAGCACAACACACAAACCTGCCAAGGAATGCAGATGGTATCTAATTTCATTGAGAATTTATCTGTTCTTTAAAGATATCCTGTTTTCTTTCCTTTTTTCCTCCTTTAATTTAAGAAAGCTCTTCAGCAGTTTGGACTGTTTCATTTTACACATCTTTGAAAGCAGAGCATCATAACCTAGATATTTAGTACATATTTAGGCTTTCTTGTAGGTTGTGCATAATAGGAACAGGTGAATAAATGCAAGCTAGTTTTGAGTTATGATAAGGGTACCTGAGGGTAAGTGGAACCAGAAAACCATTTAAATCAGTTAATTCAGGGAGTCAATTAGCACATTGAGACTGCACACAAGAAGGATCCTGTGCAATCATTTGTAAAGGAACTTCAACAACAAGAACATTCTTCATCATGAAATGTAAATATAAACACAATGTTTACCAATAGCTCAAAATAGGCAAGATATTATTGAGAATAAATATCTAAACAACAATTAATATATTGAAATGGATAATTAATTCTTTTCCAGTATACTTTGAAGACCATTAATGTCAGAGATTTTTGTTTTTTCTCCTCACAGGTTTGTTATGAAGTACTGCATTTTACAAACAACAAAAACATTCTGCAACTAGATAATTAACTTTGCTCATAATTGGTTGTACATTAAGGTAGCAAATCAATGTGGGCACTGAAGCAAAGTGATTCTTTAAATTAAAACCAAATGTGTCTGCAATTTAGGGTTTGCCACTACCCTCCCTGCCTGACTTGTCACCACCTCTTTGTTTCAAACGGGCACTCAGATATAGCAGTCATCAGACAATTTTAAAGCCTGGCTGAGGAAAATGAAAATAACTCTATTTTCTTTGCTTAGTTCCCCCAAAATATGGTAGTAAGCAAAAAGACAAATAAAAATAGATTACAAGAAAAAGGGATCAGGTTATTGATAAAACTGCTGTAAGACAAATAAGCCATAACATTAAGGAGCAACTGTTTACACTCCATGGGAATTCCAATTCCTTAAGTAAACACTTCAAAGGGTCATTTAAAACCCTGTAAAAATCCTCTTATTTGGCAAAACATAAGTTCCTACTTGAAAGTACAAACTAGAGGAGCAGAGTAATTTCACAAACTTGTATATAGGATCATGAGTTTTACAGAAATCTGTAGCACTCTGTTGGAAATTAGGCCTATTTCTTGTGAAGAACAAGGGGGCAGGGGAGAAGTAAATACACGGTAATCCCAGAGAAAAATATATCAAAGATGGGCTGAAAAATAGTATGAGCCAAGTAAAGTTGCACTCACCATGCAGAAAAACATAGATCAGTGGAAGGGCAACAATTCAGATAAACCAGACATCATCAAAACCTCAGGGAAAGATGGGGAAGGAGATTTTCAAATTAGTTTAATATCTAGGTGCCAAAATTTGGCTGATAAAATAGAAATGAACTTCAGGATTTTGCCTGAATCTTTCCAGGCGGATGGTACAGTAGGAAATAAGTGTCAAACTCTTTGATCTATTTGCCTTGGAACATTCACCTGTTTTGCAAGGGAGAAACTCCTGCATCCCAAGCTCTGCAAAACTTTCACAGCATCGTGTCTGCCTCTTTCCAACACTTTAATTGGTAATATCATGCAGCTCCACAAAGTCATAATGCCCACTGCAGAAACCATTCAAAATAAAAATCACAGCCTTTAACCAAATCCTGAGATTTGTTTTTAAGGAAATCATTCAATCCAATAAGAACTGGCATACTTCATAAAATATGTAAGATTTAAGACCCAGGTTTGTCAAACATCAGAGCAATATTGGATAACAAATGGAATTAGAGCAATAAGGCTGGAATACGGTTGCCTAGGAGGTCTGTTGCAGAAGCAGGATACCCGACTTTTGGATTCTCCACCTGGCTAAGCATAGCTGTAAATTAGTGGTTTCAGGTAAAACCTGTATCTTTATGTCTCAGCTTTCCAACTGTGAAGCTTGAGGAAAATCCTCCCCTTTAAGACACTGAGATTTCTCAAACAGTGAAGTTTGATTCCAGAGTGTGTTTGCGTCTTCCCGGGGCTCCCTGCATTGTTAGGGCCAGCTGAAGAGGCACAAGCAGAAACACAAAGATGTGGGTTTCATTTGAAAACTGCAGTTGAGGAAATGCTTTGAGGTACTCCCAGTGTAGTGACTTCAGGCAAATACCCAGCAGGAAATGATGATGAAATATGTAGGTAAGATTCTTGCTGACCTAGAAAGGCTCAGGCATTTATTCAAAGGGAGGAGGTGTAAGAGCATTCTGGTTGTTTAAATAAGTTGCCATAAAATTACAGCAATATTTGCATCCAGTGCTGATTCAAATTGAATCAGTAGAAAAGCACTCATTAACTTTAGTAGAATTAATATCCAGCCAATTTGATTAAAGCTCTATGGACAGTTGCAATCTTGGTTATGTGTAACATAGTAGTAATATTGATGCTTAAATTATCCATGAAGTTCAAACTGTGAACTATCCCAAGCTTCCAAATTTTAATGACCTTGAATTTTAGCCTAACAGGGAACAACAACTGGAATCTGTGTCTATTCACTCCTACTTCTTTGTGGTTTTGAAGGTGTGAATGCATCTCTGGCAGGAGTCCCTTTTGCCTGTGCGTGGGGCCCCCAGCTGATCCAAGTGCATCCTTGTGCCCACTGCTGCACACCCGGATCAGTTCCAAACACCAGATTAACAGAGAGGGCGCAGCCAAGATTGCACAGAGCATTTCACTCCACTGTTACATTAATGGCATAGCTAAGGTTAATCACATTGTTTAAAATTTTCATTGCATAAAGGATTTAGGAGAATCTTTAGACTGCAGTAAAAAGCAGAGCTTTAACAATGCCTGGCAGGCTTCTCTCTTTTGTAGTTACATTTTGTGATCTTCACTCTAGTGACACCTCGTTACCCAAATAGGCACTACTGCCTACTTTAAATCCCCCCAAGCTCATGGTTACAGGGATTTTTCATCCAGTTGCTGTGTACATGCACAGCAGAGGGGAGCGTTCTTTTGTATCCAGGTTTCAGTTTTTTCTCTCATCTCCCTTCTTGTGCCACAGTTGACTGACACACTTCTGACTCTGTCCCCATAGTAGCCCATCACACCCTTCTCATTTAATATTATACCCTTCTCCTACTGTCTCTAACAACATAGCAATATTATAAATTGTTTAGTTCAAACCAAAAAGGAAGCACCCTTTTTCCTTCAACCTTCAAAAAAATGTGACTTACATTTCTAGGACAATGACTCATTTAGATTCTAGCTTCAAAGTTCAATTTTGTACGTGCCTTTTAAAAATTGAATGCCAGGATCCTGCCAAGAAGTAAAGGGCATCATTTCCTAGGGTTCAGGAAGGCCAATCCCCCTTTACAGAAATCATTTTGTTATTCCCTAGCACAAATCTGAACTGCTCTAGTCAGGATTTCAATGAGTTTCTAGCTCAGCATGCACCATTCACTTTCAGGAAATGTCCAGGCAAAGGCATCTAATCCCAGATCCGCTGTCCATGGGTCACAGGCCCTGTGGAAAACACTGCCAGCACAGAACAGTCTGCCTGCTTGTATGATAAATCTACTGCTCTGAAAACCAAGAAGGCGCATATTGAGTTCATTCAAATCACATTCCCTTTTTCATTTTCCTTTTTTAAAGTTTCCTAACATTTGAATGTTGCTTCATATTCCAGGGAACATCAATGCCTGACATTGTGACAAGTAGGTGGTAAACACACAAACCCTGCATGTGAACTGCTTAGCTATCCCACCAACAAAGGAGCAACATTAATGAGTGTTCTCCTATATATCCTAGAATATTTCTTCCTGTTTCCAATTGTGCAACAGTCCAAATATTGAACTAATATTCTTTAATTATGGGAGTGTTGCTGGGTACTACATCAAATTATGAGCATATTAAAATCCTGCTGTTCTGCCTACTCTGACACACGAAACCAAATTTATTTTCTCAGAACTTCAAACATCACGGTGCACTCAAGTCATTCTCAAACAAAAAGATGCTTTGATTGATTTGCTTTCTACTTATTCTTAGAAAATACTTTATATTATAATGATGCATACCTAATTGCCATGAAAAAAATTCTTCCAACAACTTCCAGAAGGTAACATATAAAGTTTTTGTCTGTGCTCAAGAATCAACTTGAAAACAAGAAATAAATAAGCACAAAAAGAATCTTAGAATTGTATTTCACAGTCATGCTTAAAAGATCTGGAATTCTACTACTGATGAAAATGAGCTGCAAAACTTGTTAGCAGATAGAATTAAAAATTCTAATTAGAATGGAACATCACATTAGTCGAGTCATTTCAGTCTCCAAGCGGTCTCTAGGAAGTGTTGCTTTAAGAAGCTGTACCCAGCCCTCAGGCCCTCTGGAGATGCAGCTCTGAGTGCCAGCCAGGTCAGCACACAATTCGAATGTCACCTGATGTCTCCTGCTCCACACAGACATCATAAAACTGATTTGTTTTAACTGAAACCACATTTGCTGAGAAGCAACTGGCAAAATAGTTATCAAATGCTGTACAAACCTCAGCTATACACCTAATTATTTATAGGTGTGAACAAATCCATTAGCAAGACATCTAAATCTCCTTTCCTCCCTCCTCATAATATATGGCACACAAGAGGCAGATATGCAGTAACTGTTCACAAAATCAGACCCTACAAACCCACTGGCATTTTTTAAAATTCAAAAGCTAAATTCTGCTCCTTGGAAACCAAGTTGTCATCGAGTTTAGTTTGCCCATTATTATTTGCCAGATATTTCCTCCTCCTAGCATGGCTGAGATACACCAGTGGGTTCTGAGGGCTCTGCAGACTGAAGAGAGGTCTGTGCAGTTGCTTTTCAGATCTGGGGAGATGAAGGCATGTTTCACAGTGTTGTTTCAGCACTTTTGAAAATGTAATTCAACATTTTGACTGCTAATACACATAAGTGAAATCTGATATCCAGATGACAGAAAAACTTCTTAATACATCACAATGGGGGGCTGGGGTTTGGGGTTTTTTTAACTCCACATGAAAAGGAAACACAACGTTCTTTCATGGGTTTAACATTAGTTAAATATACATAGATCTCTGTGCTGACTGCAGCATGCTACACAGCCATTTCTTTTCAGCACGTAACTCTCTCATTTCCTCTGAGTCCATTTAGAAGTCTATTATATTAAGGGAAGGAAATGCATCACTTTGGTAATTATTCTGTTTACACTCACACTAAACCACACAGCCTTAACCACAAGAAGAATAAAGATTATTTCCCAGGTTAATAAGGGTTACATTCACGACAAAAAACCATGTGCAGTGTGACAGAGTTACAAAATGCCTCAAGATGAATTCTGTGCACGTCTGCTGCCACAAGTCAGGAATTGCAAGGCTGCCACAAGTCAGGAATTGCAAGGGTAACGCTGATCAGTGCTACATGCAACATTCACCTATGTCTGCCTTACTCAAGTTTGTGACATCTGCTGCTGGTTTTGATGCAGCCCAAGAGGAAAAATTGGGTCCTGTGACTTATTTGGATTTATAATGAATATCCTTTAAAAAGTTTGTGCTCATCTACACAATTTAGATTTTAAACTGTGACAGCAATACAAAGTGAAGGGATTAATCTCAGTTTTAACTAATCATGTTTTCCTTAAGGGACATTAAAGATTTAGTTGCATAGGACATTAAAAGATCACCAGATATCTTTCTCCAGGACCTTTCTATTTTTTCTTTGTAGTTAATTACAGGAGAGGTTGTCTTTCCTCTCCAGGCTGATGTGGAAAAACTGCAGAAGGTGCTGAAAGGCTGTCAGAAATATTCTGAATCCTCATAAATGCCCACAATGGTAATTAGCCAAGTTGAAGTAATTTCAGATTCAAGGCATTAAAGTTAAAAGCACTATTAGAGTGAGTTTACAAGAGTTTTTGTGTGACTGGGACTCTGGTTGGGGATATAAACAGTTATGACTTCATCTATTTTTTTTTCCATGAACTTACAGGAATTAAACATAGTTCTCTCACAGAAATCCTCCTGAATAAGTATTTTAAAATATTGACGTTTGCAGTTTCTTATGCTATTTCTAAAAGTCATTCTCTGAATTACTAGGAGGAGAAACTGGGGAATTCAAAATTGAAGGATGATAACTTTGTTGGAGAGATACTCACATTGCAAAGTTCAGACCCGCATTCTGAACTTCCCAAAACTAGTGGAAAAGCAAAGGGCTATAGGAAGTTCCAGGAGATCCATCAGAGAAGGGAGGTTCTCACTGAGGGTTCCTGTCCATGTACCTTGGGACACAAACCATGCTCCAGCCACGGCTGCTGCGTGCCCGCTGTCCGGGGCTGTTTGCCCGGCCATGCTGCAGACAACCAGCCAGGCTCCTCTGTTAAAACCCTGCCAACCTCCCTGTCAACTGGAATTGCTTCTTTTTTCTTTCTTAGAGCCAAATCCCTCATACACTGAGCCTTCCACAAATAAAGCAAAAGCTTTTTAAAGGAAGCTCCTATCAATACATTGTTAGTTGCGTGGTCAGTTTGTTGATGCTGTTGGTGCTTGGACGCGTTCCCTGGGGAGGCTGTGCGTGCCCTCCCGGGGCGGCCAGGCTGCTCCTTCCTCATCTCAGGCCATGCTGCCAGGAGATAACGAGGCTCATTAGCCCCCCAGAGAGCTTGTCTGAAAGCTGCACTAGCCAGCACTGCTGTACCTATCCAGGCTCAGGTCTGTGGCACTGCCGCCAGCCAAGTTGTGCTCCTGGCTCCTGGGGGTGCCCAGGCCTGGATGCTGCTACAGCCCTGGCACCAGGAAAGGGAATTCTGTTATGTGAACCGTGGCAGAGGAAATAGAACAAAGTTAATTAGAGAGAAGAGAATCTAGCCTGAAATATGCACAGTACAAAGAGATGAAAGAGGACAGAATAATGCAAAATTAAATTGCGAACGAAATAAGGGAGGCGCGCTGATAAAGGGGTCAGGAACTGTGTGAAGGAGGGCATGAAGACCAGAGGGTAAAAATCTGATTAGCTGTTAATACACAAGCAGATCTGAAATGGTGAGGTAATTGTTTTAGGAAGCAAGAGAAACTTAAAACAGACACACAATAATGATACCAAGTACAGAAAACCCTTTGATTTTTTTTCTTAAGAGAGCTTTATACAATGAAAAGAACTAAGAGGGGAATGAGGCTGTGATGGGAAAAGTAATTCAGAAATTGCAAAAGGCATAGAAGCAAGGGGAAAGACACAGGAAAATATCTAAACGTGCAGTGCATTTAACATCAGCAGCCCAGCATCTGCAATGTCACAGTATTGATGTTTGGTGTCCTGGAGCTTTCCCTTTAAACTGAAAGGGGAATCAATTAAACCTCAAATAGCAAAATTTTGGCTCTGTGAAACATGGCTTCAGGAACCACATTTTGGTAAAATTCTTGTAGAAAAGGAACAGCAGACAGGTAATTTAAATTATGATCACACTGAAATGAGCAAGGAAAACCAGTTTCAGAACAATCCCCCCTTAAATACTAGGATTCAACTTACATTTTTCTTTAGAATACTCTCCTGTATTCACCTATTCCTTAAGCCTAGCTGGGTCTTATAGTTCTGCTCGAAAGTACTGTTTAATGTAATTCATAAAATCCCTTTTAATTCTTTGGGGAATCATTGGAAGTGCTACAGATTCCTTCATGTTTCCAAAGGCAGGTAAAGTGTTTTACTGTGGAGCTGTGAAAGGCAGCATTAAGCAGTAGAAAATATGAACACAATACAAATGCGATGACCTGCTAAACTCCAGGGTGTCATAGAATCACAGTAAAAATCAGGTTGCAGGGCACTTCTGGAGGTCTCCAGTGCAACCTCCTGCTCAAAGCACAGCAGGCTTCCAAAGTTAAATCAGGTTGCCGTGGTCTATCGCACCTCTATGAGAAATTACCACAGAGATTAAGCATAAGCAGATATTTCTAGGAGACAGTTTTCTTCTGTTGTCTCTATCCAATCAGAAATAACAGTCCCTGAATTCTGCAAAGCAGCCTCACACATCAGAGAACCATCAGACTGCACTGTTAGTGGGGCAGACGCATTCATCCTGAGTAGATGATGCTTCACTGGACAAAGCAATAGCCCTGCTCTGGTCAGTGCCCCTGGATGAAAACCAGTGTGGGCTGCAAGCACAGTGAATGCAGGCTGTTACAGCACTCCCTGTCATTAACTCATCCAAAGCCATGCCCTAGTCCAAGAGAACTGAAAATTGCCTTCTATTGACATTTCTGTTTGGAAGGAGAAAGTGAAGTGCTTCTGACCCCAATAGTTAGATTTTTTAGAAACTCATTCTCTCGCCGATAATGGATTCATTTCTGCTGCATAAAGCAATATCCTCCTAACTAACAGGATTTCAGGGGAAGAAAAAGATGCTTCATCCCCAGTACCATCAAAATCCCAGTGGTATTAACAGGCTTCTTAAACCACAACCAAGATTGACCTCAGTACCTGAACGCAGCAGTGAACTGTACAGACGCTCAGTGAACCAACATTGCAGCCCAGCACCAGACTCCCAGGAGCACAGAAATAGCACAGGGTGCTGCTGGCACACCTGAAGGCTGGGGGAGGGAGGAGAACAGAGGCTTTGGTAAACACCCCTGCTCCCCATACTAAATACAGTCAGTGTGCGACGCTGAAGAAAAACACACACACACAAAAGGAGAACTTTTGCAAAACAGACACTAGTTCCTTAGTTAAAAACAAGTCTTGTTGAATACAGTAAAAGCTGTAAGAGCACTCTTTTGTTTCCAGTTTCATCAAAACTTCAATTAAATGATGCTGACATGCAATTACTCTACTGTTAAATACCAGGCCACTGCTGAGCTTTGACTACAGGCCACTAATGCATGTACTGGCAAATAGGCACTGGATCATTGTCTGTGCTGGGGAAGGCAAAGAAAGAACTACAGGCTTAGTCAAAACTGCATTAAATTTCTATTTACCCTTGTTTTTGTAAGCAATAAAAGTCTGAAACACAAGTACAGTAGCTTCTACCTCATAGTCAGAATATTTGGCAATCCAAAGTGGTGTTTTATGAGTAAGTTTGAAGAACCAGGGTTCAATGGTTGCAAGAGGAACCTGAACATTTCTCTGAATTTGCTTCACATCAAGTGACTGACACAGTTTAATAGAGAATCACAAATTACAACCTGGTCTCAATGTCTCAATGACATTTTGACACTGGTGGTCCCTTCAACTACCAGAGTTTATTGTTCTAGTCTCAGTCCTCTGCCCTGTGTCCTGTGCCTTCACCCGAGGCATGAACACAGCTTCTCTGCAGGCTCCATCAGGGCAGCACAGCCGAGCTGCCCAGCTGCCATAGCTTGGGACCAGGTGTTTCCTCACTCCCAGCACCTCGGACCAGGCCAGAGTAGCTTTCACAGTAAACTCTGGGTTAGGAAAGAAGCTGACAGCTGGGCTTGGGTACACAGGAGTTGAACATGCAGGTTGTGACAACCTCACAAGGGGTTCCCCTCACCAATGAAAGACCCTTATGAAAAACTGGTGAGGAAAAAAGCAAAGGGAAACTGAGGGAAGTGAACAGCTCAGGAAAGATGTTTTGAACAGAGACAAGTGTCCCTTGCAGCCAAAGAGCAGAGTCAGGGCTCTGCCTGAAGATCCACATGGTACCTGACTGCAGATGTTCATCAGGATGGACACAGCACACACCCAGGGCCCACCTGCACAGCTCATCCTGCAGGTCCATCTGGCAGCCTGGGATGGGGCAGACACCAAGGAACAGCAGCAGGGAACACCCTGCACCCAAGGGGGAGACACCAACCAAGATTTTATTCTCAGGCTACTGTGCTGTATTAGTTCTCTTAAAATTAAAATGGTTTTGATCAGATAAAGCAGCACTACAAGGAACTGTTGCTCAATCATTGATGCCTCTGAAAGAAGACATCACAAATAAGTACAATTTAGGCTGTTAGAACTTCACCTTCCTACATTTTATGCAATGCAGATTTATTAATCTACATTTACAGCAAAGTAGAAACCTTTTCTTATAGTGAGAAGAAGGGAAGGGATACTTAGAGCCTTTCAAGCTCTTAGAAGACTACTAAACATAGGAGGGTATTACAAAAATCCTTATTTCATAAACCCTAGAAATAATTAAGCTGTTTCTAATGTGACAAACATTAAACTCTTTCATTATTTAAAATTCAATGTGGAAAAAAAATATGCCTAGGGTAAAATTTTATAAACAAAGACACCTAAAAATATTTTAACATGAATCCATGGCTCTCTTTACAGAAGCATTTGCATAATGGACCCAGCCCTGTTCCCTGCACAGAGCCTGAGGAAGGGGGCCATGGGCTGTGGAGTGGCACAGCGGAGTCCCCTGCTGATGTTCAGCATCTGCCACCTCCCTTGCTTGGCTCTCTTGTTTCCAAATTCCAGCTCTGCAGGAGGCTGAGCAGGTGCAGAGCACAAAATGTCTGCCTGTATCCCACCTTCCTCTGGAAACCCCTCCCACACCCCCAAGCCCCTCAGAGCCGCTGGGGGGGGATGCTGGGCTTTGCAGCATCGGCAATTTCAGACCTCCTGGGTGCACACCGGGGACCTGCTCCCACACCGGCCCCATCAGAACTGCTCCAATCCCACACATCACAAGGTGCTGTTTGTCCTTGGGAAGCTTCATTGTCAAAGCATCTTTCTTGACTTAGATTTAAGGCTTAGACTACTTTAACTTGGGCAAAACGACCCTGATAAGTTACACGGTGCAGCAGAACAGCACAAATTGCTTTGTTAGGCTTGCAAACATTGACAAACACTAAATTTCACTCAAGTCTATCATAATCCCTAAGAGTCATTGAAATCTTCCCAAACACACCACTGCTTTCAATCCCACCCATGCAGTGAGACACTCCAGCTTTTTTATAACCCTCCTGTTGACTGACAGAGGCTTCTCTTCCACTGAATTAATTCCCTGTGTTGTTGGAGCTGCAAAACAAGCCTCTCACAGCAGCCCAGTGTTGTGAGAACCTGACCCTCCTCATCTTCTTCACAAACACCAACTCTCAATGTCCTGAACTGCAGCAGGAAAAATGCTAGAAATCCATAGCGCTGCAGGTAACCAGGGTGGCCTCGCTGTCCCATGTTACCGTTGAAAGGCAGATCTGCTGGAAGCAGGGGTGTCTGCTGTCCTGCACCTTAGGAATCCTCTCTGTCTGGGTATCAAACCACCCCCACCTTGCTCTGAGAGCACCCTGGGTCTCTGCAAAGGCAGGATCATCATGCAAAACAGAAAGAGGGAATCAAGCCCAGAAAACTGTTGCTGAAATTGTCATTTGACAGGAGACTTGACAAATGCCAAGAACACTTTTTGGAGAAAACCAAGACCTTTAACTGTTCAGAAGACAAGGAAGATGGAAAGTTATCTATGTGAGCTGTTGAAGCTTTAGTTTTGTCCTGCCCTGTGTCTCCTGCTCTCAGTGCAGCCTGTGAAGCTGCATTACTGCTTCACTACAGGAGACAGGAGGTTGTCCAGAGCTAGGTCAGGAATCCTTTAGTAAAGACAGGAATAAAATCCCAGCCATGGATGAGCCTCCGGTTTCAAGATCACACTTGGAAGTCAAAGGCATCATGCACTTCTGAACTTCAGTCCTATGAACTCCAGCCCATTGTACTTCTTAGTGATCAGCCTACATATCTTGAAAAAAATTGAACTTTTGAGTACTTTTTTTCCAATAAAGTATAGACAATAAAATATACTACAAGTATACATTTTTTAACCTTCTTGATATGGCACAGAAATCAAAATAATTCAGTTACAGGAACTGGGTTTAATTCTGCAGCAGCTGCAAGGTGCAGTAATATTGTAAAATACATTCTTTTATTTGTTTTTGGAGTCTAATAATGATCTACCATTCCCCATTTCAGTGGTATTTGGCTATTACTATGTTTCTGTAATATTAATAACATTATAATCTTCATTAGTATGCAAATCTATACCATCTGACAAGCTCCTGTTCTCTTCCATGAGCTCCTTTGTTGTTGCGGCCTCATGAATTTCATTATGACACTATATTATCATCAGACAGTGGGAAGTGGGGGTGGGGAATAGAATGATGTGGAAATTATAATCTCTTGTTTTAATAATGAATCCAGTTTCATATTTAAGTTTGGTTTTGCACAAGCTGCTTCTGAGAGAAAAGGGAGCAAAAGGGAGGAAATCTTCCAAAACTGCTTCTGTACAGTAACCTTTCGAGCAGATGCCACTGGAGGGGTGTACTGGAGGGAGATGTTCCTCAGCCCTGTGTCTCATTTACATTTCAGAAAACAACAATGATTCTATCCATATGTTTTTTCTATTCATAGCTTTACAGATGGCAAAAGAAAACAAGAGAATTCGTGCTATTCAAAAACTCGCGGCCATTTCCTCTCCAATTAAACTGGTACCAATTATCAGTCTTCGTCTTCAATCACAATAATTATTAAAAAACTGTAATTATTCTTGGAGCAGCCTGTGGTTGTATAAGTAAGCACCATTTGACAGGCTAGCAAGAAGCTTGTAGGAGTGCAAACATTCCTTCCAGTATGGAAACACAGGGCCCCGTGTCCTGGGCAGGCTCCGGCCGCTGCGGAGCAGCCGAGCTTGGGTCCCCTCAATTCTCTCACTCCCAGCTCCATTGTGGGGCCTTTCTGGTCTCACCCAACATTTCTGTACTTTTAGGCTAGAGGGACTTTAGGGGAAAGCTTAAGCAACAGAAATGATGGGATTAAGTAGGAAAAGTCCATTGGACCTCCCAGCATTGCCCTGTCCCCTGTCCAGCCCTGGCAATTGTGCAGCTCCCCCCAGAGCTGGGGGAGACACTGCAGCAGGGTCATTAAACTGCTGCTGTCACACCAGAAAAGCACCTAGAATTTTCTTAGCAAAATAAGAAACCACTCCTTTTAAGTCTTATAGAATCCAGCAATTTCTAGAAACAAACATGATTCCTTAGAAAATAAATTGGAGTCACTAATGTTGTGTTGAGACCCAATATTAAAAACAGATTTCTATCCTTCCTGTAAAATTTTGTATTTTACCTGAATTACTGCTTAGGTATTATTAATACCCAAATCAACCTTATTACTAAAACCTACAGTGCTCTCTACAAAAGGCCACACCCAGGACCTGCTCTGGACGTTCAGTCAATTGTAGAAAATCTCATCAGCATTAATATGGGATTATCTTCTCCTTTCCTGATAAGTATGATTGCACATCAGCTAACATGATCATGTGAATTTAGGTAACATTAACTACTGTTGTTTATTAAGCAATTTGTTAGCGGTGTCCCCTTCTCAAAGGAGATTTTAGTACTAGAACAAGACTTATCTCCAAAAATTCCATGAATGGGGTAATTATTCTGAGCTATTTATCAAAGAAAAGATTAGTAAACTCAACAAGAATGCCCAATTCAAAAGCTATTTTGGATTACTTATCAGAAAGAAGTGCGAATTATTACATTTTGTGACCTACAATGTAAGATTTCTTTGGCTTTTTTTGCTATTTAAAACATACTAATGCTAAAGTAAATATATTTATATTTTCAAATGCAGATTAGCAATTCAAAACTACACATTAATTAAAACACTGCCAGTTTTCCTATTTTCCTAGTGGGTGCTGTCAAAAATCAGAACTTTTGTCGTGCTGAAGTTGCACTTACAAGCTCAGAGTTGTTCACTTTATCCTCCTCCTCATTAAGGAAAAAACTGTCATTGAAAGAAACTGTTTAAAGCAAGAAAAGAAATGTGTGAGTCTATTTAAAGCAAGCAGGGAAATGTGTTTGGACTTTGATTATGGCCATTTAAAAAAGCCCTGCTAGTCAAAGATGGTGATTTTTTTAGTATTTAAATAACACTTCACATTCTTCTAAGACATTTTACTAAGAAGATTGTTAAATTAGGTGATAAAAGGTTACTTTTGTCTTTAAAGCTGAAATATGTAACTATTATTTCTTATCTGTCTAGAATTAGAAAAGCTTCAATATAATATATTTTAAAGAAGTCATTATCAAAATTCACCAGACTTCATAAAGCAAACAAATGCTTCACTTCCCGCCCTTGTTTAATCTCAGTAAGACAATTTCTTCCATGTTTTGAAATGGCAGATTTCTTTCAACATTTGAAGGAGCAGTATCTTTTATTTTCAAATAATAATAAGCACAGGCTGTGGTTGGGAAGCCCTAACCACCTTCCTTTTGTGAAAAACGAGGTTCACTCTCCTGTGAGAATTTAAAGAGTTTAATATACAGACAATAAGAGACACATAAAATAAAGCAAAGGGATAACGGCCGGGTGCCTTGGCGCTCTGCCAAGAGCACACCTGATGCCCGAGGTGAGTCCTTTTTATACCATTTTTACTGTCTGTTCTCTATACATATTCAAACTTTTCCCGGAGCTGTTCTGCATGGCCACTCCTTGGTTCCGCCTTTTTAGAGCATGCGTATTCTTCTGCCTTGCGGTTTTATTTCTTTTGATTCTTGGGGTTGGGCCCGCTAGGTGAGAGTCGATGGTAGGGTGGATCTCTTAATTCTCCAGACAGTCAGGGCTGATTGCAGCTTTGGGCCTCTTTGCCCCCCGGCCAGAGCGGTGATAGCGGCTCTCGGACTCTCCTGGCAGAGCAGCCTTTGGGCCCTTTTGTTCTCTGGACAAAGTGTTGGTCAGCAGCTCCTCGGGCCTCATCCTCTGCTCGCTTGGAGGTTCTCTTACTTGCTCACACTTGCTAACATTCTTGCTAAGAAGAGAGAAAACTACATCCACACAGCAAAAAGCATTTCTAACATTATATAACATCTACCTTTATACTTGTGAGAAGCCAATATTATAATGTATGTTTATAACACTTTCAAAGCATGAGAAATGGGGCGGTTGTCTGACGAGATGCTCACAGCTCGCTCAGTCACGGCTCAGCGCTCTGCGCCTCGGAAACGCTCCGAGCTGCCGGCACAGGGGGCACGGGCGGCACAGGGGGCACGGGTGGCACAGGGGGCACAGGGGGCACAGGGGGCACAGGGGGCACAGGCGGCACAGGAGGCACGGGTGGCACAGGGGGCACAGGGGGGCACAGGGGGCACAGGCGGCACAGGGGGCACAGGGGGCACAGGAGGCACGGGCGGCACAGGGGGGCACAGGGGGCACAGGGGGCACAGGGGGCACAGGGGGGCACAGGGGGCACGGGCGGCACAGGGGGCACAGGCGGCACAGGGGGCACAGGGGGCACAGGAGGCACGGGCGGCACAGGGGGGCACAGGGGGCACAGGCGGCACAGGGGGCACAGGGGGGCACAGGGGGCACGGGCGGCACAGGGGGCACAGGCGGCACAGGGGGCACAGGGGGCACAGGAGGCACGGGCGGCACAGGGGGGCACAGGGGGCACAGGGGGCACAGGGGGCACAGGGGGGCACAGGGGGCACGGGCGGCACAGGGGGCACAGGCGGCACAGGGGGCACAGGGGGCACAGGGGGCACAGGGGGCACGGGCGGCACAGGGGGCACAGGGGGCACAGGCGGCACAGGGGGCACAGGCGGCACAGGGGGGCACAGGGGGCACAGGCGGCACAGGGGGCACAGGCGGCACAGGGGGGCACAGGGGGCACAGGCGGCACAGGGGGCACAGGCGGCACAGGGGGCACAGGGGGCACGGGCGGCACAGGGGGCACAGGGGGGCACAGGGGGCACAGGGGGCACAGGGGGCACAGGAGGCACAGGGGGCACGGGCGGCACAGGGGGCACAGCGGGGCACAGCGGCACAGGGGGCACAGGGGGCACGGGCGGCACAGGGGGCACAGGGGGCACAGGGGGCACAGGGGTCACAGGCGGCACAGGGGGCACAGGCGGCACAGGGGGGCACAGGGGGCACAGGGGGCACAGGGGTCACAGGCGGCACAGGGGGGCACAGGGGGCACAGGCGGCACAGGGGGCACAGGGGGCACAGGGGGCACAGGGGGCACAGGCGGCACAGGGGGCACGGGCGGCACAGGGGGCACAGGGGGCACAGGGGGGCACAGGGGGCACAGGGGGCACGGGCGGCACAGGGGGCACAGGGGGCACGGGCGGCACAGGCGGCACAGGGGGCACAGGGGGCACAGGGGGCACAGGCGGCACAGGGGGCACAGGGGGCACAGGGGGCACAGGCGGCACAGGGGGCACAGGGGGCACGGGGGGCACAGGCGGCACAGGGGGCACAGGCGGCACGGGCGGCACAGGGGGCACAGGGGGCACAGGCGGCACAGGGGGCACGGGCGGCACAGGGGGCACAGGGGGCACAGGGGGCACAGGCGGCACAGGGGGCACGGGCGGCACAGGGGGCACAGGGGGCACAGGGGGCACAGGCGGCACAGGGGGCACAGGGGGCACAGGCGGCACAGGGGGCACAGGGGGCACAGGGGGCACAGGCGGCACAGGGGGCACAGGGGGGCACAGGGGGCACAGGGGGCACGGGCGGCACAGGGGGCACAGGGGGCACAGGGGGCACAGGCGGCACAGGGGGCACATGGGGCACGGGCGGCACAGGGGGGCACAGGGGGCACAGGGGGGCACAGGCGGCACAGGGGGCACAGGGGGCACAGGGGGGCACAGGGGGCACAGGGGGCACAGGCGGCACAGGCGGCACAGGGGGCACAGGGGGCACAGGCGGCACATGCGGCACAGGGGGGCACAGGGGGCACAGGCGGCACAGGGGGGCACAGGGGGCACAGGGGGCACAGGGGGCACAGGGGGCACGGGCGGCACAGGGGGGCACAGGGGGCACAGGCGGCACAGGGGGCACAGGGGGCACAGGGGGGCACAGGGGGCACGGGCGGCACAGGGGGCACAGGGGGCACGGGCGGCACAGGGGGCACAGGCGGCACAGGGGGGCACAGGGGGCACAGGCGGCACAGGGGGCACAGGGGGCACGGGCGGCACAGGGGGCACAGGGGGGCACAGGGGGCACAGGGGGCACAGGGGGCACAGGGGGCACAGGAGGCACAGGGGGCACGGGCGGCACAGGGGGCACAGCGGGGCACAGCGGCACAGGGGGCACAGGGGGCACGGGCGGCACAGGGGGCACAGGGGGCACAGGCGGCACAGGCGGCACAGGGGGCACAGGCGGCACAGGGGGGCACAGGGGGCACAGGGGGGCACAGGGGGCACAGGGGGCACAGGGGGCACAGGCGGCACAGGGGGCACGGGCGGCACAGGGGGCACAGGCGGCACAGGGGGCACAGGGGGCACAGGGGGCACAGGCGGCACAGGGGGGCACAGGGGGCACAGGGGGCACAGGGGGCACAGGGGTCACAGGCGGCACAGGGGGGCACAGGGGGCACAGGCGGCACAGGGGGCACAGGGGGCACAGGGGGCACAGGCGGCACAGGGGGCACGGGCGGCACAGGGGGCACAGGGGGCACAGGCGGCACAGGGGGCACAGGGGGCACAGGGGGCACAGGGGGCACGGGCGGCACAGGGGGCACAGGCGGCACAGGGGGCACAGGGGGCACAGGGGGCACAGGCGGCACAGGGGGGCACAGGGGGCACAGGGGGCACAGGGGGCACAGGGGTCACAGGCGGCACAGGGGGGCACAGGGGGCACAGGCGGCACAGGGGGCACAGGGGGCACAGGCGGCACAGGCGGCACAGGGGGCACAGGGGGCACAGGCGGCACAGGGGGCACAGGGGGCACGGGCGGCACAGGGGGCACAGGGGGCACAGGGGGCACAGGCGGCACAGGGGGCACAGGGGGGCACAGGGGGCACAGGGGGCACGGGCGGCACAGGGGGCACAGGGGGCACAGGGGGCACAGGCGGCACAGGGGGCACAGGGGGGCACAGGCGGCACAGGGGGCACAGGGGGCACAGGGGGCACAGGCGGCACAGGGGGCACAGGGGGGCACAGGGGGCACAGGGGGCACGGGCGGCACAGGGGGCACAGGGGGCACAGGGGGGCACAGGGGGCACAGGGGGCACGGGCGGCACAGGGGGCACAGGGGGCACAGGCGGCACAGGGGGCACAGGGGGCACGGGCGGCACAGGGGGCACAGGGGCACAGGCGGCACAGGGGGCACAGGGGGGCACAGGGGGCACGGGCGGCACAGGGGGCACGGGCGGCACAGGGGGCACAGGGGGCACAGGCGGCACAGGGGGCACAGGGGGGCACAGGGGGCACGGGCGGCACAGGGGGCACAGGGGGCACAGGGGGCACAGGCGGCACAGGGGGCACAGTGGGCACGGGCGGCACAGGGGGGCACAGGGGGCACAGGCGGCACAGGGGGCACAGGGGGCACAGGGGGCACGGGCGGCACAGGGGGCACAGGCGGCACAGGGGGCACGGGCGGCACAGGGGGCACAGGGGGCACAGGGGGCACAGGGGGCACAGGGGGCACAGGCGGCACAGGGGGCACAGGGGGCACAGGGGGCACAGGGGGCACAGGTGGCACAGGGGGCACAGGGGGCACAGGGGGCACAGGGGGCACAGGCGGCACAGGGGGCACAGGGGGCACAGGGGGCACAGGGGGCACGGGCGGCACAGGGGGCACAGGGGGCACAGGCGGCACAGGGGGCACAGGCGGCACAGGGGGCACGGGCGATCCGGCACCGCAGCGGCTCCGAAACGCGGCAAGCGACAGCTGTAAAGCTCATGTCAGAAGCAGAGCAAAGAGTAGAAATACAGCCCTGACTCCGTGCCTGCATTCCTGTTCTCTTCATTCCTCCCGTCCCGGCAGAGACGAGAGATGCCGCCCACAGAAGGGAGGCCGGAGCGAGGAGGCGCAGCGCGCTCGGACCGCTCAGTGTTCGGGGGAAGGGAAAGGGGCGAGCAGGGGCGGGCCCGGGGTAGCCAGCCAGTCGGACTCTGCTCGGGGGCGTCCGTGCTGCTTTCGAGTTTTACCCGCGCTCGGAACAAAGGGGATTCAGAGCACATGGCAGACACAAGTGCGGACACGCGTGGGCATGTCCCAGGGCCGGGTGAGCAGCAGCAGTTGTCAGAAATGTATTTAAAGAGGAAGGCTCGGACAGATCAGGGTAGGCAAAGAAAAACAATGTTCTTACCTTTTTTTTAAGGCCAGAACAAGACTAACATGCAACTTAAAATGTCCAGGTAGGTCAGATCACAATGCAAAATGAAGACCCATGACACAAAATCATAAATACTTAAATAATAATTAATAAATTAATCTTTATCTCCTACTGATTTGAATGTTGGAAAATACTAATGCCATTTACACACACAAAAATTTTTACTGGCAAAATACACAGAGCTGAAAACTCTTATGATGAATTACATTTTCATATACTTTCTAAGTTTCAACTACTAATCCATCCTTCTGGAATTACATCATTTCAGATCTCTAAGCAGACTTGCAAAGTACTGTCAGTTTATCGATAATCCATCACTAGTATTTCCATCACTAACTTTCAGATTTATACTTCCCACCAAATTCCAAATTATGTTGGTCAAATGATGTCAGGATGCTGCTTATTCACTCTGGGACAGAGAAGTTGGTAGAGTTTATATCGCAGTTTTGATTAATTTTGCCATAATCCATTTTCTTCAATGTCCTACACCCATCACTGAAATCACAGAATCAACCAGGTTGGAGATCATCAAGTCCAACCTAGGACCCAACACCACCCTGTCACCCAGACCATGGCACTGAGTGCCACATCCAGGCTTTCTTAAACACCTCCAAGGACGGTGACTCCACCACCTCCATGGGCAGCCCATCCCAATGCCCGGTCACTCTTCCTGTGAAGAAATTCTTCCTAATGTCCAGCCTAAACCTCCCCTGGTGCAGCTTAAGGCTGTGTCCTCTTGTCCTGTCACTGATTGCCTGGGAGAAGAGACCAACCTCCACCTGACTACAACCTCCTGTCAGGGATGTGTACAGAGTGATAAGGTCTCCCCTGAGCCTCCTTTTTCCCAGGCTAAACAACCCCAGCTCCCTCAGCTGCTCCTCACAGGACTTGTGTTCCAGACCCTTCACCAGCCATGTTGCCATCCTCTGGACTTGCTTCAGCACCTCAACATCCATCCAAAATGGGGAGGCCCAGACCTGGACACAGCACTCCAGATGAATGCCTGCTGGTCTCCTGCCAGTGCCAAGAAAGGGACAGTCAGCTGCAGTTTGGTGCTGCTGTGGTGATGTGCTGCCTTCCACTCACACAAGATCAGTACATCCAGCAGTACCTGGTGCTGGCAAACACCAGTTCCAATGGCACCACACCAGTTAAACGTACTCAGCAACAGCTCTCTGACTAGCTAACCATTATGCCTTCATCAACAGGGTTAATTTCAAAAATAAATCACTTTGTAGATTCTTCTCCTTTTGTCCTTCACCTTTCCAAGACAATCGATGCTCTTCTTCCAGACATAACCATCCCCAGTTAAATCCATTGGTAAGTCAGTCCAGAACTAAATTTTCACCCATGCTGTTTAAAGGAGTCAGCAGAGTCAGTCATGAAATCATATAAATCAAGTGATATAAACACAGAACAGAACAGAAAGTCTGCCAGTCCAACTGTATTCTAACAGTTTTACTGGACTCTTTCGTGAGCCATGGCACATTAAAATTCCCAACATTGCTGCAAGGGCCTGAGTGTCAGAAAAGCAAGAACTGGCACAAAGTCTAAAGAGGCTCACCCAGGAAGTGCAAAACATATTAGACAATTGAGCCTTTCAAAGTTTAAACAGCATTTAAACAGCATTTAAACAGTTTGGCCTTACACTTCAGAAACAAACCCTTTTTAACATGCTCTCTTCTGCAACCTTGAGTTAAGCAGAATTCTTTTCATTTCTTTTGACTCCAAAACTGGAGCATGTCAGCCTATTATAAACATTTTTCTAAATACTAGCAAATTATTGTTTTCCTTTATGCTTTAATTAAGGGTTATGTCTACCCTTGTGATAGATATTTAATAACTGGCAAATTTTTTTGAGATCTAATACACTAAGGCAGTCTTGCAGTGACTAGATGTTAATAGATATTAAAGATCACAGTGCCTTGGTAGGTAGAATTATAAATGACAATATCAAAGAATACGAAAAAATCCTTGAAGGAAAGTATTTAGTAAAAGAGAGAAAAAATACTGTTTTACAAGTATCAAAACTAAAGAGTTTTTATATTTTAAAAAGTCTTCCTTCAAGAACTGTCTCAACATACAAATTCCAAGACTCAGTACTCACAATGATGAGCACAATGCATGGCAATTGCACAGAAGGTCCTACCTTTTTTTGACTTTTAACCACCACTTAAATGTTCCTGCAGCCCAGCATGCTTGTTGGTAGTTGGTATTGACACCCTCCTACATAAATGAAAACATAAAAGAGACAAGAAAAAACATAGAAAACTAGAGTCAGTGGGAAGCCAACAACTTAAATGTCTGCTGAATCTGTCCCTCATTTTTATACAGTGAATTTACTTGGGTAGAGTCCTATCCTGTAGGTTACTGCCGGATTCAGTCGGTGACGGAGACGAGAGATCTCTATAGTCTGATATTGGTACATGCGGTTTATTGTAAAAGGCGTGGGTATAGGGGCACTGCTCAGAGCTGCCAGACTCAGCTCTGAGCAGGCCCAAGAGAGCAAGAGAGTAAACGGGTGAGAGAGAGAGAGAGAGAGAATGTAAGAGCAGGAGTGGAAGTGGAATAGTCTGAAGTCCTGGTTACAATACAATAAATCATCTTCTGTACTGAATATTCTAATTGTCACTAACCAATCTAATACAAGATACAAATCCTATAGCATTTACATACAGCCTATAAGAGTTCTTATATTACCATAGAGTGTTACATCTTAACTTCTAAAAACTACTCTTTGGACCCCTTCTGCTGAGCTAGTAGGGTCTGCTCTGACCCTTGGACCTGCCTGCAAGCAGAGGGTATTGTTCAATCAAGAGGGGATTACCTTCAGTCGGCCATACCATTGTTTTCCAGTTGTTCAGTAACTAAGACTTGGTATTTCAAAAGTGGCTTTCATTTCGATGTTGCCTGTAGTTTTCATATTCCCAAAATCTTTTGTCAGGCAATCATATTTATAAGGCTTTCCTGTTTCATCTTCCCCAACACTATCCAATGGGGGTTAAATATCATCTCTGAACTAAAGCTCTTACCAACTTCATGGAAGACAACTGAGTTCTGTATCTTAAGCTGCTCCCCCTAAAAATCTACAGAAGCCAGAGCAGGGGAGCCAGCCTGGAACCATGATCCTGGGCAGTTCCACTGGCTGGGATCCAGGGCAAGGGAAGGATGAGAAACCTCATCCAAGGCTATTTTGCAGTGCAGATAGTAATTAGAAGCCACAATACACATCTGCCACAAGGTTAAGAAAATCTTTTCTTTGCTCTGAAATCTCTCGAGTAGGCTCTGAATTTACAGGTAAAACATACAGTGTTTTAGCTACGGAAATGAATCACAGTTTAGCACTTAGAAATCATAACTATTACCCCAACTGTGCTGTAATTCAGATTTGGCCACTCAACAAACTGCAGAGACTGGAACCCAGCAGGTCAGAAGTGCCTGACTGGGAAATCCCGATGGCTTGAGGGCCCCTTGGCCGAGCTGGGGTCACAAGGCTGCATGATGGAATGGCACAGTTAATGCTGACACTTCAATGTATTCATATGTTAGATACTGAGGTATAGATAGCATTTTAATTCTTAAAAAAAAAAAAAAATCAAAACCAAAATCACTTTGCATCTATCAACTGAATTAAGGTTGACCATGGTGCCTACAGCACAACGTATTTGCAACCAGCAGAAGCAGAGGAAGGAACATAAATGATATTTTATTATTCAGACACAATTATCACCATGTCTGTCCATACAAACTTTTTACAGCCCATCTCATCCCATCTATTTCAATATGAATTGTTCACTAAACAATTGGAAAAATAATGCCTAGTAAAGAGTGAAATGCTTCAAATTGTGTCTCTCTTGCTAGAAAAATTTCAGCCAAAATCATCAAAATGTCCTTCTCAGTCTTAAAAAAAAGGTTTCAATTTTCCCTGATAAAAATAATTCTTAATTTCAAAGGCCTCTAATGATGAATTGTGCAAATAATTGGGAAAAAAATTGACACTTTGAATTTATAAAAATATCTCACTTATACCAAAACACTATTTATATAATTCTTGTAAAATTACAGTCTCTCTAAGAAGAAGAGTCTCTCTTCAGCTCTAATTATTTCAAATATGCAAAAGCATCCACATTTGGCACTTGATCGTGTGACTACAATCCTTGTTCTTGTAATTGTTCCTAAACCAGTAGAAAACACAGTATTTGTTTAAAATAATAATAAGGCATAACAGTAATCATACTTTGTTTAGTAGAAACAACTGTTATTATTCAAATCATTAAAAAGAATGCTATCTAATCCTTGGGAAAAATCTTGTGTTAAACTGGATATATTAAAATTAATATCATTACATTTACAGAAGGCCTTTTATTCCATTGTTATATCCAGCACATTTCAATTCATAATTAGAAGAGATGCAATGAATGTTTCAAATGAAAACAAATCAATAAAACCTTAAAAATGTTTAATTTTTCCTACTAATAAATGGACCCAGTAAGAGTGTAGATAGTCAGTAACACATGGCCTGCGTAACACACGCAGTTAATTATGGTATTTTAATTCTCAAACCAGAAGCATTTTAGTCTCATCATCTCTGCTTCCTGAGAGTGGATTGTGTGTTTTTGACAGCTGCAGGATGCGTTATGCTTCAAAGGAAAGAGGAAACCAGCTTGGGATGTCTTTTTGATTCCAGCACATTGTGACCTCCTGCCATCCCGACAGCTCTCCATGAAACTGGGCTGACACCGTGGCTGCCAGCTGACTTCTCCTATTTCACAGGGTATTTCTGGAGATGCTACGGTGCAAGACAATGAAAAATATCAGCCTTCAACAGAAGAGCTCAAGCTTTACAAACACTGTCAAGCTTTATCGTTAATTAATTTCTCTTTCAGCTTGGGAACAAAAAGTTATGCAGTGAATGTTTTCCATGCCTTCATTGTTTCCATTGTCTCCAAGTTTTCTCTTAGACAGCAAAGTTTGTAGAGAGTGGCCCCATATTTGACTGTGTCTGGAAACCCCAGTATTCTAGAAATAATATCAACAGCATTTAAAGGAGTTGCTTGTATTGAAACAAATGTAACAAATTGCCGTACAAAAGTTCACCTCTTCAAAAGCCAGAAACAATGAAGTGCACCTGGAGCCATTTCCAATAGGTCTTGAAAATGACCACCTAAAAAACTACCATGGACTTTGGGAATGAAAGGACTCCAGAAAAACTGCTGGAAAATCATTACATCTGCTCCAAGTTGAACATCAGCATGTCTGAAGCACAGAACCAGCTGGTTTTGGAAAATATATTCTTTCCAGTCAAACAAGGAACAGTTTACTTGGGGAATTTAAATCTAAAATTTGGCTTGGGATTTTTCACTTAATTTTCATACATTTCTAATTAAAAATAATCTCTCAGTGGTATTTAGGGTGTTTCAACAAACCAACTTTTAAATATTTTTTAAAGTATTTCTTCTTTGCAAAAGACCATTCTGCTATAAGATATCAGCAGGAAATAAATTGCATTTCAAGTCCAAGGTGCTGTATACTTTAAAGAGAAAATTCATAGGCTTGCTTATAATTAACTCAACACCATTATCTGACAGCTCTCCTATAAACACTCATCCTGCAGCAGTATGTTTGCTTTCAGATTTTTGTCTTATGTTGGCTTTATTCCCTTTTTTCTCCTACTTCCATAAAACACAACACAAGACTCATAACTACATATCAAAAAGTAATTCTACTTTAGGGCTACTGGCTAATTACATTCATTCAAAATCTTCAGACACCTTTTATTCTGTTTAAGGCAGACATAAATCTCTTCTTTTTTTCAAACAATAGCCCACTTTATCAACAGCATGTGAAATTTGGAGAAAACTCTTGTTAGCAGAAATCACCTGAAATGCCCAAAACACCAACTTAATTAACAATTCAAGAATATTGCTGCTTCTTGATTTATCATAAATAACAGCAAATGAAAATGTTTTCAATTGTGTAATATTAACTCTCCTAAATAGAATTTAAAACCTTTAATGCCCATTTATTTTTCTGTTTCTTGGAAAGGTAGAATTTTTCTAAGAGATTACTATGTCAGGTATGGCCATTATGATCATCTCTAAAGCTTACCAAGAAGGTATATGTGAAAAAAAATACAGCAGATGTCCCCTTTCCAAAGTCTGTTACTGTCTCCTTCTCTGAGGTAGCAACTTCCTCTGTTAGTTCATTGCAGCACTGGGGATTTCTTATGCTACTCGTGTGCCTCGGGAGAAATAATCTGGCAATTAGTGAGAACTAATGGATGCTTCAGAACTTTCCCTCCTACTGCAAAAGCTGCACACAATATATTCTGTAAAATTACAGACCTTCAAAATTTCATTGCTGTTGATTGCTCCCCACTTTCTGCAGTGCACAGGGCATCCTACTGCCTCACAATCATTCCTATTCTGAGTCAGGGAAATTAATTGTTAATATCTTTCTTTGTCCTCATCTCTGTTTCATAGGCAATGAAAGATAAAACTTAAATAAAAAAAGAAAAGAAAAAAGTGAGTTTTGTCAAGCTGAATTATCAAGACTTCCTTTATACAACATAAAAACCTGAAATGTGTGTTACTCTTGCTATTTTTTATGACTATAATTCATTCCATCAGGCTTTCTTACATGTATCTATAAAGTGATTCAGACAACAGAAATTATCTCAGTAAATACAGAGTTGGTTTTCATTTTGTGCCTGGAACAACCAGGCTTGCTGATATGAAATTTCAGTTATTACATTTAACATGGAAAACTATATATTTCAAAGATATGAAGTTACATTGATCTCCACCAAATGGGGCTTTGGCTCTCACTCAGGGTAAGATATTATGCAGTGCTACTTCCATGATAGCTTTAATTAAATCTGTTCTCTTTCTGGTCAGGTTGGGGACCACAGGAGGGCACAGCTGGCTGGGCCTTTGGCTGTGAGGACACTGGCCACAGCCCGGCACAAGCCAGTGCCAGTTCAGGCTCTGCCTCATCATCCTCAGCACAGCAGCAGGAGGCAAATGGAAACATATCCAAGGGTGACTCCTGTATTTGTAGCTGGCCAACTGAAAAGTGCATTTTGTTGATGCTCCATGAAAGAAATAGCAGCACTGGACTGCTCTGCTAAGCATATAAAACACCTTTTATCTTAAAATGTGTCCAACAGTGCTACAATGATCGTGGCTGGTACATTGGGGGTTTTCCAGTGGGGGCTTGTCTTTGTAGATATTTCCATATAATCAGATACTCAAACTGGATCTCTCTCTATTCATAAATGAGCCAATTTTCACAGGCTCAGGTGCAGTTATGGCTCAGATAGAAATTAACATGGTGACAATGAACCAGATTTGGTTCAGCTCCCTCGATAGCCCTTCCCAGCTGGAATACAGTTCAGGTCTCAGTTAGTAAGAGTGGGTTAAACAGCTCAAAAAAATATATCTGGCCCAAAGATTTTCTGCCTGAGGCAGAAGCAGAGCCAAACAGCAAAACAATCATTATTCTTTCCATTTGCAGGAAAGAATGACTTGCCTAACACCCCACAGGGAATCTGGAGTAGAACTAAACCTCAAAGCTGGTAAGCCCAGCATGCTCCATCATCTGCCCGAAAAACATGGAGCAGACATGATACTGCTGTTTAGGACTCTTTGAAATTAAAAGGATTTTGACCCCACATGGACTCATAGGTATTCAGCACCCACAAAAAATAAAAAGCTACATAATAATGTTAAGAAAGACAGAAAGAAAATGCATCTGTGTTTTATGGAGGTTGCTGAAATGGATTTCCCTTTTTTTACTATGCTGTGGAGCTCAGTAGGAAAGCTGATTTATCCTGTGAGTGCACAGCAGTTGCTCCCTGCTTGAGCTGCTGTTTAAGTTTAATTGGAATACACAGCATTTGTGTAATGCTTCTATCATGGAGAACATTTAAGAAAAGCAGAAAGGCCCTTTCGGTTCAATACACTTATTTCTGTTGTGATCCTGATCACTGAACCCAAGTGGAAAGACGAACCACCAAATGATTTCTTTGCTGCTTGTTTTAGTCAATGACTCCAGAGGCAGAAACGGCTGCTTGAAGAAGAGAAGAAAAACAGGCCAGGACGGGCTAACTCAGGGGACTGGCCATGGGATATGGAGCCTTTCATCTACAGGTTGCTGAATCCAGCACAGGGCTGTAGCAAACAAAAAATTATTACCATCAAATGGAGGTTCACTGGCCTAAAAGAAATCATCTAAATGGTTTCTGCTTCATACAGACACTCTCAGCAGAGAAATTATTGCTACAATTAGCAGTACTGCATAGCCATCAGTGAGATGGAAGCTTTTGGTGTTTCTTTACATCCCAGAAACAGAATGGTGTCCCTGAAAAAATCCTATAATGATTATTTTGACTAAGAACATTTATCATAAATGTAAACATTTGGGGTTTTTTCTTCATTTTTATCATTATTTTAGTTTTATTTAGGCCCCTTTGGTAGTTTTCTTTGCCTTTCCCCTTGCTATAGATCAGAAGATAAAAGTCTTCTACAAATGACTTTTCCTAAAAAGTAATTTACACGAATACTGTGAGGTGGAAAACTGCATTCTGTCCAAATCAGAGCCTTCCACTGTTAATATATTTGCATTTGGCTCAAACATTAAACACAAAGTATTTTTAACTGCAAACTTCCCCTTTTCCAGGGAACTGTGTGGCATTTTTATCTTAGAGTATCTGTAACCTATAATCTATAATCTATAAAATCCACAGGATTTCAAGAGAAATTTTGGCAAATGTTACGACAGGCTAACTTCAATATTCGAGCAAAAGGACTGTCAGTGATTTGTTTAGTACCTACAGTGTACCTGAAAGGGATTTCCCACACCGCTGCCCGCAGGAGTTGGGAGCTGGGCTCATGGGGTGGCTGCCAGGACACTCGTGCCCTGCTGCAGTGCCCACTTGCCTGTCTCACACCTTGATGCTTTTGTCTGCCACAGAATCATACAGGGGCTTGAGTCAAAAAGGACATTTAAAAGTCATCGAGTCCAACCCCCCTGCAATAAGCAGGAACGTCTTCAATGAATTCAGGCTTCACAGAGCCCTGTCCAACCTGACCTTGAATGGTTCCAGGGATGGGGCAGCCATCCCCTCTCCAGTCAACCTGTTCTGCTGTTTCACCACCTTCCTCATGAAAAATATCTTCCCTACACCTAGTTTGAATCTACCTGCTTTTAGTTTGAAACCATTACCCCTTGTCCTATTGCCACAGGCCCTACAAAATATCTGTCCCTTTCTAGTTAATGTTTTCACTTTCTGTGACTGACACTTAGCCCAGTGGAGTGGCTCTCCTGTGGTTTATCCATGGGGCAGCAGCCTCTTCCAGAAGCCCTAAACAGCACTAACATACCCCTCTAAACTGAGAAGCAATGAACTACACTCTGACACCAAGCATTCAGGAAGGCTAAAGCAAAGACTGGATTCAGGCAGATATATCCCTGTTGCATTTTTTTATTCCAGTTAACATTTCTGATTTTATCAATCTCATTATGCAGGTACCAGTGTTACAGCAGAGGTCACACACTTATTCACAGTTTAACAGTTAAAGAGATGCTTGTGCTAAATAAATTTGTGCAGTTCCATTGTGAAAATTCTACGTTCAATAGGTCTCATCAAATGTTGTTGCCCCGATTGATTTAATAGTATGTTCAGCTGTAGAACAAAACATGCAAGGGCAACAGTTCAAGAGCCTTTTCTACTCTGGTGGTACATGTAATGTTTCTGCAGTTAGAAAACTCATATATACACACACATGCTCACTGGGTTTCTTTATTGACTAAGAAAAGGTCTCTGCATATTTATGGTAACAGTTCTGCAAAGTACTCCGAACATTATGCAATTTAAAGCCTTAAGACTACCCAAATGTAAGATTATTTTTAAAAACAGAATTACTGCAGACACTTAGAGGATGCAAAGAGATTGTTGAAGAGCTAGCAGCATATGACAATAAAAATGCAATTATGTCTGCGAAACTTCATATGCTTCACACTACAGAGTGTTACACAACAACACTAAAGATATGTTACATAGATAGTTAGAATTTAATTTGGGGGTATAACAGATTCCTGAGTCCATAACAGTCACTCCAGCAAGCATTCCATTTAGGTGAATCCACAATAATGCCTTTCCTATTTTGAAAGAAGATAGTGATCACAAAAGAGACAAGCTCTAGTGCAGTATACGAATGGAAACCCAAGGTTTTTTCTAGAAGGTGTAGAACTATTAAAGCAAGCTGGGGTTTTGTAAATGTTAGCCTTCACAATTCTGCCTCTTGATTGTCTTGCAATAAATGGCCCATTTATTTGAACTTTTGGGGGGTTTTTTGACATTAGTTAGGTGCACAATGTAGTTTGACCTGTAATTCTCAGCTCAGCAGCCAGGTATATCTCATACAGCCAGTGTTCCTCACACTGAGTTCTGGCTGTAGAACAACAGCCAGCTCTACTGTATGAGCCAGTTAAAGCACTGTGGATAAAAATCTGGTGCCAATGCATCATGGCTTCAGAAAAACAGCCATTATATCATATATCATGTAATTGTATTCCTGTAGTGAGGAACAAACAAAAAGTATCTCTGTGAACTATAGAGGCAATTAAGTTAATTGCTATTCTATGATGTTTTAAGAGAACACTATCCTTTCCCAAACCCATCACAGCAATGATTCTTTTTCTGTTCTAAGCTTTGGAGGATGACTATAAAAATCTACAGGAAATCACTGACTTTGATAGAGAAGACACACTGAGGGCCATGACTGAAGTAGAGACTTTTCTTTATTAAATTAATATCTGCACCAATTCACACAACTATCCAACATATCCCTTCAGTTCAGCTTTTGCTTTCCTGGTGTGAGGGGCCACCACAAAGAAAGGATGGGAAAAGATTGACCTCAGCAATGAGAACTGAAAACAACCCCAGCAACCCATCACATCACAATTCTGTCAGTCCTAACAGTCAAGATGAAAAGCCCCTCAAGCTTCATAACCCCCCATCCTACAAGGCAAAGGCACAGGTTTGGGTGGCGTCTGACCATCCCACCCCAGGGAAGCAGAGCCTGAACTCTCCCTGCTCACCTGCAGCCTCTGACAGACTGTTTATAGACAGGGATGGAGGGATAGTGATGAACACCAGTAGCTTTTTTTCAAAGTGGATTTTAAATAACCTGTAACATAAAGGAAAATTTTGGGAAGGCAAAACAGGGTTGAAGAGGAGTGGCTGCTTTGCCATGTTTCTAACAATATCAGCAAGGAAGCAGTAGAGGAAAAGCAGAGAAAGGTAATCTCCTGGGACAATTATGGGTAGCCAACCCCACACTTTTCTGCTCCCAGAATTTTATCTAGCTAAAAATTCTCCACAGTCACCATGACTGTAACATGCCCTGAAGCTCCCCAGACCTCAGCCAACTTCTCAGAGAATTTCCACTTGTGACACACTCTCTCTGTATTTCTATATCCCATTTTCCTCATTCTTGTGCCACAAGACACATCTCACCTGTCCTGTTGAAAGGTCCCCAGGCATCTGCAGGCAGCTGACACTTCTTGCAGCTGCTGCCTCTATCAGTGAAGCCATATGAGCTTCTTCCCTGGAAAATGGCTGTTCACTGGGTCAAGAACCTGTTCCTGTTGCTGCAAGGCTTTCAGAAACCCATGCAGAGGCTGCAGTAATTCAGAACTTAGTTGATGCAGCCCGGAGGAAGAGAAGGGAATGCGGTGATCCAGTCTCCAACTGGATCAGACATATTATAGACAACTACATTTGTCTATAACAATGATACACCATAAGCTTTTGAGAAAAAAAAGATGATGCTACAGCCTTTCTCTGTGTCTTGTCCTGCCAGGCTCGGTACCTCCCAGTTTCTTTAATCACATGAAATCCAGCTACCTCACTCACAACCCTTTCTATTTCTCTCCCATTCTATTGAGTCTGTTTGTACCTAGAACCCTTTCATTCTTTTTTCTCTATGCTCATTTTCCACTAAATATTATCCTTCTGTATATCTGTAATACCTAGTGAATTAAGTAATTTACATTAAAATGGATGCCCAGTGTGTTTACTGTAAAAAACACTCCCTAGACCAAGGTGTGGCAGACAACTCTCACACTTTCAGTAGGTTGCAAGGTAATGATTTTGTAGGCATTGACTCTAGAACAGGTTGCCTATTAGCTCCCATACATATGTTCTTCTATTAACTACAATAGCACAGCCAAATGAGAACATGGCCACTCAATTCCTCACTGATACTGCCACAAGGAATGCAGCTGGAGCACAGTGTTAGCCATGGGGTACAAAATTGGTTATAAAATCCATCCCTTTTGGAGGGGTAAGTGAAATGGGACTGAAAAGGCTTAGGTTTTTTTATAACACTGGAAGGAACAGTATCGAGAGATAAAACACCACCATTGTAAGGAATTAATGATACATGAAACTGTATCTTTTTGTTCTCTAATGATCCTGTAAGACAGGGGTGTCAAACAAAGGTCAGGAGAGCAACAATTGGAAAGCTACAAAAACAGAGCAGTTAGGGAGAGGAAAAAAAAGCACACAAGAATGTCACTACCTATCTTTGTTAAAACCCCACACCCAAGTATCTAACTGCAAGTGTCACACCTGAGTGCCAGTCTCCTTTGATCCACACTTTGCTGTCTGGAGCTGAGCAAGCCATCACTTTACTGAGATTCTTTTCTTGCCAATGGGTAAAATGCCTCAAAAGCAAGGAAGTTGCACACATTGACTAGAAACTCCTCAGGTGTTTTAGTATCTCCCACTTTGTACCCACCAGGCACACGTTTCACATGCAGCAGGAGTGTCAAAACGATGTATGTACATCTACAAATTCTTCATCTATTTCACCCTTTGGGAGAACAGCCACCATTTTCTGAAGCATGTAAACCTCATTTTATAGAGCAAATGAGTTATTAATGCAGTCCATGTATGAGGTCTAATCCTGGCACCCCAGGACTGCAGGCAACAAGCATGGTCCTGAATTCAAGACTGCACTGTCTGACACAGGAGGGAATACTTGGCAGGCTGCTGAAGTCAGCCAAATAAGCCTTACATAAATGCATGCCTTAATTTTATAGTAACAGGAAGAAAAATAATAGGGCTATAGGTCAGATGAAGTACACTCAGACACCCTGAATTTTCCCCTGATATATATTTAATACAAGAAATAGCAGATATATAGCAGCTGTAAGAGTCACTTGCTAATAATTAAGTATTTATGATTTCATCTCCTTGCCAATTTTATAATGCAGACTGAAGGAGGCAAAACATATTAATCTGATACACAGAACTTTTGTTTGGAAAAATAAAATCTCTCTTTATGTAGACCTGCACAGGCATCTAAAATACTGTTTACTTACCTCTACAGTTCTGTTTAATATGTATTTGGGACTAGAACATACCAGTTAAATGCTGACTCTCAAGTGAAATACTCTTCTCCCTGTTACTTGTGGAAAACAGAAATTTTTGCACAGAATCAAAAAATGAAAGAAGGTCATGACATTCTAGTGGGCTTTTTTATGGTTTATGAAACCCTTCATTAAACTTTTAGAAGACAAAGCCTGGAACAGCTTTGGGAAAAAGCAAAAACCTCAGAGTGCTTCTGGGGAACATCACCTGTAATTTATTCACTTTGAATGCTTTTTATGGTGCAGCTCAAGACAGATGCATGACATGATTCCAACATCCACAAACCCAAGGCATTAAGTAATTGAATCCATAACCAGAAGCTGGTAAATGGGTAGTCTTGTGAGTTATTCTCTAAGTGTGACATGGAGAACAGCTTGCTTCACAATCATTATTTTACTGTAGTGCAGAAATCACATAATGAGGACTTCATGCTGTTAGGATCCTAAGCCTTGATTGTTAGAACATTTCAGTCATATTAAAAAAATGATATATTGGAAGTAGATAGGAAGAAAAACAGTAATTGGAAGCTCAGCAGTGGGTTAAAGCCACAATTTATTTACCATTTCCCTTGCATTAGATGAGACATTAACAGGATTATTAATAAAGATTCTGTATTTGGTTTGTCTCATAGCAGCAACGTATCATCCTATTCTGCTGCCAAAAGCATGTCAGTATAGTTTTCTTAAGGCTGCAGAGAAATCTTATCTAGTCTAAAATTACTGAAATATGTTAATTTTTATAGCTGCTTGAATTAGTACATGACCTTTAAAATAGAGAGGCAAAAACCATACATCCATCTGATATTGATTTCTTGGTTACACAAGATGCATGCATTAAGGAAATTGAATTACAAATTAAAATTCAGCACTGCTTTATTAAAAATCAGGTGTTGATGAAAAGTGATTCTCTTCACAAGATGCTGTCTCGGGTTTTGAGACAAATCTTCAGGAGGAAACACTCTGGAGTGAGTGTCTCCCCCGAAGGGAAAAGGGCCTCCCCTTTTCCTCCATCAATGAGACAAATGGGTCACAAGAAGTGAAAAGTGGGAAAAAGAAACCAAACTGTTTATTAACACACAAACAAAACAGCGTAGAACAGGATTAAAAAAAAAAAAAAAAAAACAAAACAAAAAACTCAAAATACAACAAATTCCCTGAGAGGGAACAGCCCCCCGGGCTCAGACCAGCCGGGGCCACCCCACAGGCTCCCCGGACCAGCGAGGAGGGAAGGGAGGCAGTGAGGCAAGGGGAAGGAAGGGAAAGAAGAACAAGAAAAAACCCAACAGAACCTTTTCCCAGCTAGCTGGAACACAAAGGAAACCCAGAAGAGCAGCAGAGCACTCCCAGCACACTCCTGCCGGGCCTGCCGAGCCCCTGGAGCCGCTCACCGGCCCCTCGGCTCCGCGGCTCCGGCCCCGGGCCCATCCTAAAGAAACAGCGGCCTTGGGCACCGAGCGCACGGTGAGGGAATAAAGCGGCTTCACAACAGCACCCAGGACAGATGCTTTTCTAATTTCCATTGCAGTTGCTGTCACCAACTGTAGTTATTAGTCCCAGAAAAGCTGGGTTTATTTTTGGTCATGCAGTTAGAATTGTTTCATGCTTTTTTGCATTACTTTGCCATTTAGTTGGGACTACCTGATTCTGCGATCTATGACATTAAAAAAACCAAACCTGCCCTCCTTCAGCTGTTGCTCAGGTGCCCAGAACAATCTCAGAAATGGGAAGGGGGAAAGTGGACCAAGGGGTAGCCTTTGACCTCTGCAAATGTGAGCAAGTTTGATTATAGCAGCAGAAAACCTCTTATCAATTCACTTGTTTGCCAATCCAGCTTCAAAGACAGTTCACTATCTCAGGATAAAGAAAAATAAAAATATTCCTCTTAAAATGTCTCAAGTGAAACCATTCAGATTTTGCTGTGGCGATTTCTCAAGATACTTTATGGCTTTTATTTTTAAATTCTCATCATGAAAAAAATTATATAAAGTGTTCATTTTAATAGCTCGTAGAGCAACTGGAAGACAAGTTCATAAAAATAATGTGTATATGACAATTACGTATAGAAAATCTCCCATGATTTTAAGCAGTTCCCAGTTCATTTGCTCAAAGGAGAAATGTACTATGAACAGCTTTTTATTTGTTACTTTTATGTATTTTTGAGTATTCAAACACCTTTTTTTTAATAAGTAATATACCTTAGGTCAATCTCAGAACACTAACTTTTAAACACAAACCCAGCTGCTGCAGATAATGATTAGATGAAAAGTCAGAAAAAAATAAACAGGAGGACTTCTGATCTCAGGTTAGGGAAGAGATGGAAGCAGCTTGCTTTGAAATTATTATTTTACTGCAGAGTAGAAATGGCATAATGAGAACTTCACACTGCCAGAAGCTGTAACCCTTGATTGCTGGAATACAGCTGTCACATTAAAAATGACGCATTGCCAGAAGAGTGGCATAGCTGCAGTAATCATAGACCTCACATCTGTGCTGCACTTGCCCAATTAAGGATCTTCTTAGTGCAAGTCTAGGCCAAGGTTAATGAAATTATTTAATATGCTTTATTGCAGCAGGGTTGTTCAAATCAGTCAGTGGAAAGCTACACTAAAACTTATTATTCCAATTGACAATAGAAAAAAACAGAAAAGCCAGAACCTATTGTTCTAACAAACTGTCCTTAAGAAACCATTGCACAGATCTACAGGTAGTTTAACCACATTGTTCAGTTATATCGACATAATGTAAAGATAAATGCTTAAATGAAACCAAAGAAAACAGTTTTAATCAGGACACTGACTAGGAAAAACAAACTTAAGTACATCTTCAATGCGGATCACATATCTACATGAAATTCCACATTTCTTTGTGAAATCCTATTCCCGTGAGCATGAGCCAGGTGATCTTCATTGTATGTCAATTTTTATTATACCCCTCCAAATAACAGCAAGCGGAAGTGATATTTGCAAGCCTGGAACTACAAACAGGATTGTAGCTTCCAACAAGAAGAACAACTTGCCACAGACTGAGCTATTCTGGTTCAAAACAAAATAAGGGCAAGCCCTTTCACTGCTGGTACCACCTACTCAACAAAACCCTGCCTTGTGTAGGAACTTCCACATTTCAGAAAGAGGAATAATGTGCTGAAATTCTACCAACCATTATTTCCTTACTGTGAATATCTTCATTATCATGAATGTACAACTTCCAGTGTTTGGATGTGCTTGTCTATCTTGAGGGTGGTACAATCTTTAGCTCTGGGAATAAATACCTTATCGTGAAAACCCCATCAGAATTCATTTGAAGTCTTTCTTGTCACTCTGAAGACTTCAGGAAGCCAAGCAAAACCCTCATTATATAATTCACAGTGATCTAAGAAGGTCTTTGATACTGCAAATATTACAGAAAATCCTAGAGCAAGTCAGATTACATTGGATTAAACAGAGAATTTTTGTAGAGTCTCAACTGGGTAGACAGCATCTTCATGTCAGTTATTCATTAGATTTGGTTGTTTGGTGGTTTGGTTTGGGTTTTTGTTTTGCTGTGGTGTTTTTAATTTGGGAGGTGAGGGGGTGGTCCCCTCTTTCTCAAGAAAAGAAAGAACTTCACAGCTGGGATTTAACCCCAGCCAGCAACAAAGCTCCACACAAGGATCACTCACTTCCCCCACCCACGGTGGGACCAGGGAGAGAATTGGAAAATAAAAGGGAGAAAACCCACGGTCAAGATAAACACAGTTTAACAGGTAAAGCAAAAGCTGCCCACACAGGCAAAGCAAAGCAAGGAATTCATTCCCTGCTTTCCATGGGCAGGTGCTGAGCACCGCCAGGAGATCAGGGCCACATCACACTCAGCGGTGATTGGGAAGGCAAACGTCATCACAGCCATTGTTCCCCACCTTCCTCCTGTTCCCCAGATTTACATGACCCTTGGGTCATTTGGGGTCAGCTGTCCCGGCTGTGTCCCCTCCCAAATTCTCGTGCACCCCCAGCCTGCTCCATCGTGGGGCAAGGAGCAGAAAAGGCCTTGACGTTGTGTAAGCCCTGCCCAGCAGTAACAAAAACATCCCTGTATTTTAACACTGATTTCAGCACAAATGCAGAACACACCCTCATAGTGGCTACTGTGAACAAAATGGACTGAATCCCAGAGAAAGTCATAATATTCATTAATTAACATTTGGTGACAGGAGAAAAGGAAGAGTTACTAGGAAGGTTCTGACTGAGTTTGAGAGAAGCAAGTTAAAAGTAAACACCAATAAGGAGAGGGAGAATAAAGAATGTCACAGGTCAAAGAGAGCTCTGTGTTATTATGGACTCATGGTTTATGTGACTGGACAGGAACACAAGGAAAAGAAAACAAACTGGACACTCTGACAGGCAGTGCATTACCAGAACTCTGGGCTTTTCGTTTGTGGTTTGGTTTTTTTGTTTGGGGATTTTTGCTGTTGTTTAGCTTTGCTTTTGTTTTTTTAAACCTTTGCATAAACTATTTAAAACAGGTGAGGAAGATATGGAAGCCTGTCTAAAGTCAATATTCTGGTTTTACCATGAGCTCTGGCTAGAGGCAGTGGATGATGTGGTGCACCCGTGCAGACTCATGCCTGCCAGACTCTGGGTCTGGAGGGGGGATAGAAAAGGAGGGAAAAAATAAACAAAAAGAGAAATGCCACATGTGTCATATTGACAATCTTGAGCAATCAAAAACCATGAGTCAGACTCAAAAATACCATAAATTTAGTCTAATAAAATTGAGACTTGAAGTAGCAAAATGACAAATCTGATTAATTTTATTTTGCTACATGTTTTGAAAGTGTCTTTTGATCCTATTTTTGTGGCAACTCACTTCATTTCCCAAGTGACACTAGCATAAGAAGAGGCAGAGGAAAATCACCTCATAAAAGCATGAATAGAAATACTGCCTTTCCCAGTGACCTGCAATATTTTGAGTTCCCCAGTTAAGGAACAGAGCAGATTATGATTTGGCTTTACAGCTTTATTAAACTCCATGAGCACTGATTGGCATGAAATCATTTATAGGAGCAGCAGCATTAGAGATTTAAGTGATAGAACCCCACAGACATCCTTCAGTTGAAGCTCTGCTTCCATGTTCCCCACACACCAAAAAAGACTGCTGATGCCTCTGGTACCCATTCATCTCCTCCTGCCTGCAAAAAAACCCCTACTAGGCTTCATGGAAGGAAAAAGAGAAATGTAGCTGACCTTGCAGCTAGATACCTAAGTGTCTTGCAAGAGGGATAGGAAGAGCTGATACTGAAAATATCACCTACCTTTGTAAGGCAAAAGATCGTTTACGAAAATGTCCTGCTGTGAGATGCAACTGGGGAATTTGAATAGGTCCCTATGACAGAGCTCGAAGCCTATAGGGGTTTAGGATTCACTGAGGAGATTGGACTTGTGCACCTGGGCAAAAAGTTCAGAAAGAGATGCCCTAGAAATGCTTTTAAAAATGCAGAAGTAGTTTTTGCCCTATGCCTTTTTTTTTGCCCAGATTGAACAGTTAATTGGACAAAAAGCTAAGACTTATGATTTGGGTAGGTACCAGATATGGAAGACAGCTTTTCCACTCTTTGGAATGGTAGCAGGCAACAGGAAGCTTGTTAGTCTACTGTTCATAGAAAATTTCACTCTTACAACAAAGTCTCCTGATTTTCTAGACAAATATTTTTATTTCTTCATACATACTTATCTAGAGTGAGTGAGTACTATGTGCAAAGCATCTCAAGCCTCCTCATGATCGTTTCTCTGTCTGTCTCACTACAGTTTGGCACTAGCTCAGATAACCACTGAATAATTTAAACACCAACAACACCTATTAAGATGAAGGAAGAATTTCTGTAGTTCTCGTACTGTCATAACATGGACATACTAAAACAGAGTGGAAAAAATATACATGCTTGGGTGTAGCTATATTAATTTTCAAATAATTTGGGCTTTAACCATTAGCAGGTACAAAAAAAGAGAAAGCTTCATGAAGTGAGGAAATTCACCTCAACTGTGAATCCAGTCATTGTGACTTTAATGGATATGAAGTGATTTCTACCAGTACAGACTTAGCTCACTGAGCAGATTCATATTTGCAAGCTTCATTAAATACATACACTTACCATTTCCAATTGCAGTGAAAACAGAGATAATTTTAACACCACCCTTATTTTAAAATAGCTCAACCCATAGCATCAAATTGTGTCATGCATTGCCAAATAAAAATAGTGTTATCAGTCTTTATTTGATAATGCTGGTAGAACAAAGCAGCTCCAAGCTCAGAGCACAGAGATGCTGAGAGGCCTGCAGCTATTTCTGGGGAAGGCTGGCAGTCATGGAATTTGTTCAGAAATTCTTTAAAATGTGACAAAGGCAATTAAGGTTAAACTCCATGTAAGAGAGAGTATTTTTTACAGTTTATGTTCCTATTACTTTATTTTTCTGATATTGAAGGTAGAGAAGGTTATCTGGGCAACAAGATTTAACAAAGATAGGAAAAAAAAAATAGATGTATTTCCGATGTTTTGCTATTAGGCCTTACAAAATAATTTAATAAGTTGAATTTTCCTATTAATGCAATTGAAAATTTAATGAGTTTCTTAATTTATGACTTCACAAGACTTGAATTATAAAACAATAACATAAGCTGCACTCTAATTGCCTGAGTATGTCTGAAGATGACAGCGTGTTTAGGCTTTCACTTGAGCATCTAATCTAAATATTTTAACAAATAGCACCAAAAAAAAATGCAGTTGGTCAAAGAGACATTGCAGAATTAATTATTTTTGTGACAAATAAAACCATTCTATTAAAGCATTATCTTCACTGTTATATTCCACATTGTAATGGGGAATTTCCAAGCCCTTTGCTTAATATTAATACAGTTCTGTGGCACCCTTGAGAGCTTGTTAAGAAAGATTATTCCCACTAAACCAATAACCAGAAACAAGACTGAGCTGGTAGTACCATGGAACTTTAGGGGTGGAGCCAGGTCTTAGAAGGCATGGAATGAACTCAGCTCTTTTAAATGTGCCTGCAGCTGCAGACAGGTCTCTCTTGAGAAGCCAGAGCTGTTCTTTGCCCTGTTCCATGATACTTTTCTCTTGAATGACTTTCACATCCATTTCCAAACATCCAAAGAGGTCACCGTGCTGGTCTCCTGCAGGTGAGCCCAAGCCTTGCAGCTGGAGCCCTGGACCCAACAGGGCAGCTCCGTGCCCTGTCCTGGCCGTGCCAGGCTGCGCTGCAGAGCCATCGGGCTCAGCCCAGCGCGGGGCTCGGCTTGCTCAGGCCACAGATCTTATCAGGACAGCTCCTCACCAGCAGACAAGGAACAAAGGATATTTCCCACATGAACCTCAGATTTTGAAATGTATCTCCCATTATCCCAAACAAACGTTTTCCTATCAAATAACATTTAAAAAAAAATATTTAAAGGATTTATATCTAACAGTTTTATGCTCTTTCATGACACTTTAATAATATTGTTAGCTACAAAATTTGTACAATACATAGGAGTTGACATGTTAGCTTATTTTTTTAATTGCCTGTACTGTTTTCTTCACAACAGGAAATACACAAGGAAAATGAAAACACTTCATATTGCATTAGCAGACTGAGTGGGCGGATTGGTTGGTTTGCGTTTTTTTAAACATATTGATACTTCTGAAAGTCATAAAATATCTATTCCAGGAAATACCATTATAAGAGAAACTGAATATTCCCAAAATGAGAACTTCCTAAATTAATCTGGTGTTTTCATTCCATGAAAATTTACACTCTAATCTTGAATCAAAATCCTGTTTTCACCTGGATCTAAACTGAAAAAAAAGTAGTACAGTTTTTTATTTTGTCCTTTGGAAGAGAGCTTTGTTGTTTAACTACCCACACATTTGCACTTTGTCACCTGGAATAACATTATTCCTAAAATTGAACTGTTATTATACCTGTCTGCTAGTCTTCCCATCAGGTGGTGGCAAAGTTGGGGAAGACCCAAAAGTTTCAGAGTTCAAGTAAATTCCAGTCCAACTCAAATTAGCTACTTACATAACATCTGTTAACTCTCACAGTCACAGTTGTTCTCTCTCCAACAGGACAACTGGCAGCTTTTTTAAAGGTCCCAGACCTATGTGGCAAAAAGGAGCGATTTCTGGAGTTTCTGGTTGCTGTAAGAAGGTGTGCATCACTTTCTCATTGTGCCGGCTATGCTATCAGACCCTTTATTGCAAGAATACAAAAAACTCATTGCAAATGATCGCAGTGACATGTGGCAGTTCCTTCCTGAGGAGACAATCTAATTATTTCAGAATTTTGCATGCTTTGTTGGTGGACCTAAGTGATTTGGAAGGCTGTGAGGGACTGTGTCTTGGTTTGAAAGACAGGTGTCTGCCAAGGAAGGCAGGAGCCTCCCTTGAAATGAAAAATGGAACCCTCTTCCCTCCGAATTTTTGTAATTTTGAACTTGAGGGGCTTTCAGGCAAAGATATGGGAAATCGGAATAACAGTTCTTTACTATTATATATCTATATGTGTATAACCAGTCAAACAAACAGCAATAACTATGGCAGTAACAGCAAACAATCACAAACCCAGTCCCAGCCTTCTCGGCTGTGTTGGGGTTTTAGTTTAGTCTTAGCTTTTTCCTGTTAAAGGAATTTTCTCCCATATGCAAGTTGCTAGGGGACAAATAGCTGTACTTAAGAAAGACAAAAGGGGAGTGGGGCGGGCCTGGCTACTCCTTTGTCTACACCTGGGTGTGGGGTCAGTTCGCTCTGAGCGTCCGGAGAGAGAAGCTGCAGAGAAAGGAGCTGCTGCTTCTTTCTTTTTGGCCGTTCTTTCTTCCTGCTGGAAACGACGCCGGGACCCCAAAAGCCGCTTTCCCTGCCCTGCTGGAGGCCGAGCTGTGGCTGCCCTGCCCCGCTGCTGCTTCGAGCTTTCGCTACGCTGTAGCCCTGCTCGCCCTGCCTGCCTGGGCCTCCGTGGGGTTCTCCCATCTGGATACCTCTCGCCTGCCACCCGGGATTTGCGTTCGTCCCTGCCGCTCCAGTCTGCCATTCCAGCCTGCTGTTCCCGAGGGTCCGGCCGGACACCAGGATCGGCTGCCCAGGGGTTTGTGAAGCCTTTGTCCCATCCCTTCCCGGGATCCCGGGGCACCGGTGCCGCGTGCTCCCCGAGCTCGCTCCGGAGCGCCCCCTGCAGCCGCGGGGGAACCATCGCACCTGCCCTGCTCACCGGGAGCCGCCAGCGCCCCTGCCGGCTGCGAGCGGAACTGCACCCGAGGGGAAAGGGCCTGACAGCCGAGAAGGCTGGCACTGGGTTTGTGATTGCTGTCACTGCCAGAGTTATTGCTGTTTGTTTGACTGGTTATACACATATAGATATATAACAGTAAAGAACTGTTATTCCTATTTCCCACATCTTTGCCTAAAAGCCCTTGATTTCAAAATATAATAACTTAGAGGGAAAAGGGGTTATATCTGCCACTTCAAGGGGGGCTTCTGCCTTCCTTAGCAGACACTTGTCTTTCAAAACCGAGACAGGCTGTCAGGCCCTTTCCCCTCGGGTGTAGTTTGGGGCACTCCGGAGCGAGCTCGGGGAGCACGCGGCACTGGTGGCCTGGGATCCCGGGAAGGGATGGAACAAAGGCTTCACAAACCCCTGGGCAGCCGATCCTGGACCCTTAGGAGCAGCAGGCTGGAACGGCAGGGATGAGCACAAATCCCAGGTGTCAGACGAGATGTATCCAAACTCCGGAGCTGCAGTGGAACCCCCCGGAGGTCTCGGCAGGCAGGACGTGCGGGGCTACAGAGTAGTGAAGGCTCAAAGCAACGGTGGGGGCAGGGCGGCCATAGCCCGGCTCCCAGCGGGGCAAGGAAAAGCGGGCTTGGGAATCCTGGGGTTTTCCCTGAGCCACCCCAGCAGATGGTGAACAGGACCCTCTTTTAGTAAGGTGGGGTGTTAGGGTCCCGGTGCAACAGCTGCTCCAGGGAGCAAGCTCCACTCATGGTAGAAGGGAGGCAGCTGAAAGCAGAAGCCTGCAGAAGCCTGCAGCAGCGAAGAAACTCCCTCCACAACGATGGGAGCCCTCCTCTCCCTCTGAACGCGGAGAACACCAGCCAGCCAGGGGCTGTACCCAACCCCTTTTCCCAGTTCAAATCTCAAGGTATCCCCCGCCCTACAGGAGAAAACCCCAGGTGAAAGAGAGTAGCCAGATGCACCCCTGCTCCTGTGGCCAGGTCTTTTGTTTTTCTTAAGCACCCAGTAATTTGTCCCCCTGGCAACATATATGGGGAAAATTCTTTTAAGAGAAAAAGAAAATAAGGAGAACTCCTAAAACCCCAACAGACTGAAATGTTCCAGGTTAATGGCTCAAACCATTGGCCACCGGCAAAAGCAGCGGGGCCTTTGCTGGCACAGGGAGCGCCCGGGGGCACAGGGGGGGAACACCCAGCCCGGAGGGGACGAGCCGGGCCTGGAGCCAGGGAAGGGCAGAGGCCGATGGGAAGCAGATCCGGCCAGGTGGGACAGGGCTTTGGAGCAGGGCAGCGCCCTCCCTTCCACAGCTGGCCCAGCTCTGGGAACCCGCCCGGGGCAGGCCCGGGACATGCACACAGAGGGCTGGAGGTTTCCATCCCTTCGCATGGGCCATGCCTGGCTCAGCTGCGCTGCCGGGAGGGGCAGGGCCATGTCTTAGAAGGGGCCATAAACCATCAGAGCCCCCAAAGTGCCCCGGGATCCACAGTGTGACATCAGACAGTGCAAAACTCCCCCGGGGGAGGTACCTGGGTGTTCACCCAAACCTGAATGTGCATTAACCCACGGAAGTTTGTGTTTCCCCCACCACTGATGGATCAAGACTTTGGCCACTTTCACCATCACTTCAACAAATGGACATTGAAATTGCAATGATCAAACTTTGTTGCTGGATCCATGGATGGTGACTTTTCTACTCTTCTCCTTTCTGTCTTTCTTTCTTTCTTTTCCTAACTTCTTCTTCTAGGAATATATTGTAAACCAGACTAGAAGTTCCAGTCAATGTCCTACTGAGTGCCTTGTTGTGCCTGGATATGTTCAAGTTGGCTAAGTTTGAGTTTGCTAAGTTTAAGTTTGTCAAGTACCTTATTTTGGATGTTGTCTTAAAATTTGCCAAGTATTTATTCTACCTTAATGTTTTAAACTTTGCAAGTAAAAGTTTGTTATTGAACCTCCTAAGAATTTTCCAGAAATTCCAGAGTAAATCAAACAACCTTCCCCTTTACCCACTGAGTGGATCAGAGCTGTGAATGACTAATTGATATCTAACATTGCTTAATTTCCTACCCAGACAAGCAAATGGTTTCTATCATTCAACATACTGATTCTTTTTTTTTTTTTTTAAGAGGGCAACTTCTGGTTTTTGCAGTCAGGCTCAGAGTTTGAGGAAGGGGAGAAAAAGAAAGAAAAGAAGGATGCTGTTTATGGGCATCAGTATTCAAACTGTCTTCCCTGGCCTGTTCCTTTCTCCTCCCTCTAAAGAAAAGACATAGAGGAAGAACATGAAAAGAAGTAGTTTCAGGGTCTAACAGTGCCATTTGTCACTGCCAAGATGCATCAGTAATACAGAATTACAAGAGGGAACAACTGAAAGGTTAAGGATTTATCTAGAACATCTGAAACGGATATTAAACTGAGATTTATAGCAAAGTGATTAATGAAAATTAATGTTTTCTGTCTTAGCTACTGTAGTACTGAAAACAAAGAAACTTGTTCCCTTTCCAGGAGCCATCATTGACCTCTTCACTTGCTAGCAACACTGGAGTAGGTACATATGTTAAACATTTTGTATTTTGACTTTAATGTGCAGAAATTTCGATGAGAAAACAAATATGTTCACAGGAGTGGAGTTCTGTAAGCACAGAGGCAATGACTTCTGGAGATGATTGGGAGAAACAGGTTTTAAGTGTCTAAAGGTGGTTCACTGCCTGCCGAGACTAAGACCCTCTGAGCAATAAAAAATTTCATAATAGCTCATAAAGGCAGTTTTATTGGTTTTGTAGAGCCATCATCAGGATTTTCCTTTCAATATCTATCTAGTGACATGCTTTTTAAAAGAGTTATAGGCTTGCAAAGTTACAGGAGGTATTTAAAAGACGTGGAGTTAAGGACGTGGCTGGTGGGGGGCTCGGCAGTGCCGGGTTAATGGTTGGACTCGGTGATTGCAAAGGATGTTTCCAACCAAAACGATTCTTGTAAAGATCAATGAGAAACGAATGTCAGCATTACAAGCACCTTCATGCCCGTGCTGCTTTGCAGGTTCACCATAATTCAGCGAGAGACGGGGGTGCTGCACAAGCTGACTGAGCAGGAAGTGAGCCACATAAAAACCTGTCTGGTTCAGCTTTCAGTACAGAACCCAGCTATGGACTGCATGAGCTTCTAGAATACTTTTTTAAAAATATGAAATCCCAAACCTGAAGTGTTTCATGTATATTAAAAATAACAGCTTCTGCTGTAGAAAGAAAGAAAAAAACAACCATGTTGTTTTTTGCTGTACTTTCTCTATTTTTACCTCTGAATGTGGACACTAAAAATCAACTAAAATATCTTCTGCTCTTATTAGACTGTGTTTAACAAGATTTGAGCTCTTAGTGCTGTAACTTACTCTCTAAAACACTAAAGAGACTTGTAGTTAATTTAAAATAATGTTTCCTTGGAATGAAATCAGCAGTATTCTTATAAAAATATAGGATATCGTGTTCATTACTATGTCTCTCAATTTCAATAAAGGTGATGTATAGAAGGAAGAAGTTTTTGTTTAATAGTTTTGAACTAGTAGTAGCATTTTACATGTCATGAATATCTGGACATTTATTTCTGTTAAAGAAGACTTTAAATACAGATAAATATAATTAAATACAGTGGAAACAAACAGCATTCTTCACCTGATGCAGTGTTTTTGTATTACTTTATTTTAGTATTCAGTAATTCTCTAATTCAATAACAAGTGAATCAGGGTTCCTCAGTCCCCGTGTAGATTTAAGGCAAAAAATCCCTATCTGGATTTCTAATTCTGTGTAAGTTTATTGCTTAAACAAAGCCACATACAGTTAAGGGAAGGCAGAAAAACATTCAAAACATTAGAAATCCTAATAGGCATTTCTCTTCTCTTAAGATGTTTCCATACATTCATTTTGGCTACTGTGATGCCTTTAGGGTGTTGACAGAGAAGAAAGAGAACCCTGAGAACAAGGGAGAATTTGTGCAAAGCAGTAAAACGGACTCATTCCTTTTGGAGGACTCAGAGAGGAGATGGTTTAAGCAAAGATACTACAGCTAGTTTTAGATCTCTGTAATCTTAACGTAACAGACAGGAATTTATTTGCATTATTTTACTGACAAAGGTGAAATCATATTTTGAAATTACTGGAACACATTTTAAAGAGGGTTGGTTATGCAGATTTTGAGAATATGACCAGAAAGTAGTACTAAAAAAAGAAAAACATTAAAACTACTCGATATAACAGCCACATATCCTATCCACATCCAAATTTGTCTGAAACACTCTATAGAACCAAATAAAACTTAAAAGCCCTGCACTAGAAGTCACTGAAGTGGTTCACATACACAAATCTAACTTCCACAAGGAACATTTCTATTCTCTACATCAGTTATTCCACTGTGGCACTCTAGGTGAGATGGAATGTGAGGCCAAACAATTGGAAAAATGATATTTGAAAATCTCTCTTGTCAAAGGAGCATGAACAGTAAGAGCATTGGGAAAATGTTTGTGTCAACAGCATGTCCATCAATGTTAACTATAAACACAGGCAGAACTTGGAAGAAATTCCAAGACAAGTAAGGCGACACAAAACATGACAGGAAAACCTTTTGGGCAGAAGTTAGAAAAAAAAAAAGTAACTCTTTGTTCAAAAGTACTGCTTGTGATCAGCAATTTAATTCTTAGTTAAGGAGAGAACCCTTAGAAGGTTTGCAGACCACTAACCGCTCCTGTTGGTGGTTAATCAGCTTACGGGCACTGCACTCCTCTGAGGAGGACACATTCTTCCTATTTTATTATAGCTGAGGAGACAGGGGCAGAGAGTTAGTAATGAACCCAAGCCTCCAGACCAAGTCAAGCCTGCCAAGCTCATAACTTTACCTTACATGGGCTCTGCAACCTCCCATGCTGCAAACTCTTGAAAATTAAGCCCATTTAAAGTATAATTAGCAAAACACAAAGTGAGATTGTCTACATTAATTAACTGTCATGGCTTTAACCTCAGCCAGCAATTAAGCACCACAGCCACTCGCTCACTTCCCTGTCCCCCTCCCATGGGGTTGGGAGAGAATCCGAAGAGTAAAAGCGAGAAAACTAATGGTTAAGATAAAGCCAGTTTAACAGGCTGTCGTGGGTAACCCAAAATGTTATTACGTTCCACATCTATCTGTGCCCAAAATCGTTACTGTGTCTTTAAAGCCCGACGGCACGGCTGGAAAGGGGGCCGGGGGTTGCTGAGTGTCCTTTTAAAAGCTGGGGGTCTGATGAGCAGATCCCCTCTGGCCTCGGGGACCTGGACTCGGGCAGGGTGGTTTGGCTTGCCTCTTGGGGCTTTTCTTGCCTCTTGGGGCTTTTCCTGCCTCTTGGTTTCTTGACACCGAGCTGAGGCAGCATGGGTGAAGAGCTCCCTTTGGGGTTCTCTGTTGTTTTTTCCCAAGAAAAGCCGGGGCGCGTTCCGGCGGTGTGTGCGTGCCTGAGCCGCAGCCCCGCTCCATCGCGGGTCACCGCAGCCCCGCAGCAGCGCCCGGCCCCGGCCAGAGCCGCCCCAGCCCCGCTGCTGGGCCCGGCCGTGCCCGCCCTGCTGTCCCCTGCCTGGCTTCCAGCCCGAGCCCGGGCCCCGGCCGCCCCAGGAGCTGCCAGGCCGGAGGGGTCAGAGGGAGACAGGGCTAAGGCCATTTTCCCTCTGCCTTTCGAGCCAGCGCTCATGGGAAAGGGGAGTTATCCCACCCTTCTGGGTTTGTCTTTGTCCCCGGGGAGTTGGTGAGATTTGGCATTTTGTGTCTAGTGATTATTCAGTTATTTTTGCCTGTTGCTGTCTCTGCTGTTAGTAAACTGTTAGTTTTTCACTTAGAGATATTTGTATTTAATTTCTCCTTATTGGTGGAAAGGGATCAGTTAAAACTATAAGGGAAGGCAACTCATTGCCAGAGTGCCTACCTCTTAAATTGCCTTAACCCAAGATACAGGCAAAGCAAAAGCCATGCACACAAGCAAAGCGAAGCAAGGATTTCATTCCGTGCTTCCCATAGGCAGGCAAAAGTTCAGCAGGGCCCCATCACGTGTTAATGGTTGCTTGGGCAGGCAAACGCCATCAGCCCATCATCCCCTCTTCCTCCTGTTCCGCAGCTTTACGCGCCGAGCACGATGCTGCACACTAGGGAATATCTGGGTCAGTTGGGGTCAGCTGTCCCGGCTGTGTCCCCTCCCAAATTCTCGTGCACCCCCAGCCTGCTCCATCGTGGGGCGAGGAGCAGAAAAGGCCTTGACTTTGTGTAAGCCCTGCCCAGCCGTAACAAAAACATCCCTGTATTTTAACACTGATTTCAGCACAAATGCAGAACACAGCCCCATCATAGCTACTCTGGAGAAAATTGACTCTATCCCAGCCAAAATGAGCACAGTAACAATCTCTGAAAGTGCCTGACCCATACATAGCCATTTACTAAGACTAGATTACTTCAGAATTTTTCTTCTATTAATTCACTTCAAGACAATATCTGCTGACTTGTGATTTGACAGTATGTTTTTTTATTAAAACACACTATTATGAAATATGAAGTTAGGCACTCCAGAAAAGATCTCTTGAGGATGCAGTGTTGCAAAAATATATTCAGACTTTATACCAGAGGTTTTGTATCTAAACTTTTAGGATATTACAGCTTCTCTGTAAAAATAAAGCACACAATGAATCATTCAGTCTTTCAGCAAGCTCCCCAAGCTAATACAGCAGCACTAGGCTGGCAGCTGGGTTCTGTACACCAGCAAGAAACAAGCTTGCTGAAGACCACACTGCCTATCATTCCCACAGTGTATTTCTTTTATTACAAATGTAGTTTGAAAACCTGGTCTGAAGTGTCTGACAGTCACGAAGGAAATCACTCACATTGCTTCTTCCAGCACTTGCTGTCAACAGATTGGCAATTTCCACCTTCCTTAATGGGGAAAATAAAGGAAAATTATGTCAAGTAAGAAGCTGGAATCTCATTTGTTTACAAGCAAAATTTGAATCCATAGCTCCATTTAAGAGGTAGTAGATTGAGATCAGATCAAGCTTACTATAATTTTAATTATTTCATTTTGTTAACCTAGGATATTCTTCTTATAAGATTACCAGCCCTGCACCTCATACAAAGCATACAAGTGAATGCACATTTTTCAAGTTCCTCTGGGTAAAATTGGCTTGAGAGATTCTCTGAGGAATATGCTCTGAAGAATTTCATTTTTGTGCAAGCAAACCAAATGCACAAGAAGTTATGGGAAGGGATTTGAGGCCGTACTACTATGCATTTTCTCAAAGTAAGTGGAATCTTTATGTTCTGTATAGCAAAAAGTATAGAAAAGCTATCTGAAACTGCATGTGATATGCCTCTGCAAGTTTTAGTTCATTTCAGCCCCACAAAGAAAGTTTAGAGCATCTGTGAAAAGAGAATCTGAGATTGCATGAAAAGCATAAACCCAATTCCTGCCAGAAGGCCTTTGTTGCCTTCCGATAAAAAAGAAAATCTAAAAGGGGTAAAAAGCAGCAAAGCTGGATTTGCATGAGGAAACAGTCAGACATTTAAATTCATTCTAAAGAATGATGCAAAACATTTTTGTTTCTTTGTCCTTATGTTTTTGACATATTCACTTTTTGGATAATTAAATTTTTTCCTACAGGGCTTTATGATGGTTTTGTAAACGCTGTCCCTTTTTATGCAAAGTGAAAAGACTGGAAAAAAGTGAGTGTGTGTGAAGTAGTGATGTTCTTTTTCATGCATGTTCCTGATAGTTTTAGTTTTTCTTCAGGCAGAGACACAAAGAAATGAAAAAATTAGACCAAAACTTTACTCCATGTATTTTTTAACACATACTTATTTTCTCGTACTATAGTTCTTGAAGAAAAATTTTAAAAGTCACTGACAATTTTATTCAATTTTTTTTCTTAAATAAAATTTAACAGGAAGAAACTTGCTTTTTGCAAGCCCATAGTAGTTTTCAACTGGCTTCAGAGGAGCAGTAACTTCCCAGTCCTTTCAGGGGAAAATACAGTGAGAAGAGGCAGCATTGAGTAAAGAGATAAGGAGAGCAGTTCACCACCACTTGTAAAATCCATCATGTGTTGCTGCTTGCTCATGAAGGAGCTGATCCAGTACCCACTGAAGTAAATGCCAAATTTTTCCTAGTTGAAAAGACAATGCTATAAAGTCATAGATAACTATTGCTTAAGCAGAAGCTGTTCTAATACTGCAACAAAGGGGGTTTTAAACTCATGCTTCGAATTCCAATTCTCAGAGTAGCAAGTCTTCAGACAGTGGAGTGCAAACGTTTTAAATATTTTATTTCTGAATAATGAGTAATAAAACTTAGGGAACTTATTCATTTGAGTAAAAACATTTTTTTTCCTTTTTTGCCCAATGGATCAACTCTAGACCATAAGAAGATCACCAAATGAGATTGTCTAATGTTTACACATAGAGTGCAACCTGTATGCATCCTCAACAAAAACACAACAAGATAGAAAGTAGCTCGATAAGAAGTCCACATCTGAAGTAAAAGAATTGCATCTCAGGTGGAACAAACAGCCAGGTCAGTAAAGGCCTGTGGTCGCCCAGTTTTCTACAATCATGGAGTTTAACCAGCACTAGAGCAGAGGCAGCAAAACAAGTGATCATGTTGAATTCTCCTGTGTAAGCTCACACCAGTGCTTCACTGTCAGGAAGGACCTCTCCCTGGCAGAGTGCTGCCTCTGAAGACTAAAACAGAGGGGCAGATTGTTTCAGAGATCCTTCAGCCAATGCATAACAGAGAGAATGAATCATATATAACTGTATGCAAGGTACATGGTTATACTGAAATGCTCTGAACAACAATTGTCATAGAAAAGCTATCAGTGAAATCAGATACATTCCATACACTTTCATCAGCTAAATAAAAGTACCATTCCTAGCTAACCATATTCAGCAATCAATTGGCTACTCACTCTTTGTATGCACTGACTTAAAAAATCAGATGATTCAATTGTCATAGCAACTGTATCCCAAATTTGGGCTGTCAGGGTATATGCAAACAATCCATCTCTCAATTCATATGGCCCCTCCTTGGGCTGATGCAGCATTCTACACCGGGGTACTAGAAAAATCAGCAAGTGCTATGTGTGAATGAAAAATGCAGATGTGCCCAGTGGCAGAAGGGTTGTCACTTCAGGTACCACTGATGGTTCAGACTGACAGAGAGGCAACTACACTAGAGCCCTCTGGCTCCTGCATCCCAGACTTCATAGGAAGGAAACCACCTGTAGGAAACAGGGAAGAGTGACCATATGGAGAATACTTGTCTATTCTCCCTGCCATAGCAGATGTGACCCCTTTAGAAGAGCAGTGTAGCTCACCCAGGTGTGTAGATGAACAGAACAGCCACCAATCCCCACAGAAGGCTGTTTTTCTCTCCCCACATACCTGAGGTGCACTGCCACACCACTGCTGAGCATTGCCTTTACTTCTCTGCCAGATCCCAAGTTTCTATGTTGTGCAGAGGAAGGGAAGGAGGTGCAGTGACCTGGCAGAGGCAGGGACTAGGAGAGTGAACAGATGAGCTATGTGGGTAGATGAAAGCCATCTCCTTTAGGCAGCAGCTCCCTGTGCTCCCTGACTCTGAGGTATTTGCAGTCAACTGGGAGTAGAATGGAGACAAAGAGTTGTGCTGGGAAGTGCACAGGGAGAGAGGCACCAAAGGCTTCTCTCCAATGCCAGTACCAAGCTGCAAATGGATCAGTCTGGGATATCCAGTTTCTAGTGGTAAGAGTTGTGAGCTGAAGTTAACAGAGCAAATGTCCTCCAAATCCCACTGCTGCTAAATTGTTTTTCAATGTTCACGTGATATAAAGCTTGGTTAAGATCAATCCTTACGTCCTGTAAGCACCTGAACCTCTCAGACACACACACCACATGAAGCATTAAGTGCCCTCAGGAAGGCACATCCATTTGAGACTTTCCAGGTGTTTCACTACCAGTTTTCATTGAACTTCGCATGGCCAAGGAGAAAACATGAACACCAAACTGCCACTTTACTGATGGAGAAATTGTGAATTCCAAAAGTTTTGGAACGTCTTTAAATGGCCTCCACTTACCGTTAAAAAGTATCAAGCTTACTAAAATTCAGTACTAGCACTTTAACTCCTCCTACCTGGGTTGTACCTCAGGACAAGTCCTGGGTACCTACTAAATCCTGGAAGTAGTCAACACTCAGATTTTGAGAGGAACCTTTTTTCCCCCATTTTTAATGATAGGAAAGTCAATTCAAGACACTATTCTCATGCAACCATATTGTTCTACCCTTCAGTCACGAAAATCTGGCTGAAGGAGTGCAAGTGAGCTCCTGAACAAGAAACAGAAAGCCTTCCACAAAGAAGAGTAGACACAGTGAGAAATAACAAACAGCAAATCCCCACTGCTCCTCAGGTGCTCAGGAATAGAGGGCCTAGCAAAGAGCTCAACCCCTTACACCGAGCTTCCCAAGAACTGCTTCGTTCTCACAGGGCATGAATCAAAGTTTGTCCAATTATCATCCTTTCTGCACCAAGTTTTGTAGCTGTTGCAGGTATTAACCTTTTTTTTTTTAAATGCTCCATACTGATCTCTTATACTAAGAAGACTTGTCAATAATTACCTGTGAGAACAGGCGAAAGCGAGACTATCAGTTCCAGTTAATTGATTGTAACATAATAGTATACAACATTTGGATACACATCTGTGCTATTTGATCTACAGTCAATCTATCAAAGCAGTGAACTTCAGCACTCAGAGGCATGTCTGTGTAGATCTACTTTTTCAGTTTTGCCTGCAGCCTTCTCTCTTTCCATTTGCACTTTCTTTCCCAAAGAAACATCTCTGCAGAGTGACATGAAAGCAGTCCAAAATTTCACCTGTATTACTTTGTCTCCCCTCCAATAGAAAGACCAGTGAAGCTTTTGTGTCTTACTTGCACAATGTCTTGAAACATTTCTGGGTTCTGGAAGAACTATTCTAACTAGCTACATGAAGTCAAATTACATGAAGTGCTTGCTTGAAATTCATTTAAATTCTTCTGGTTACCTGAATAGTTCTACAGGCTACTAAATAAAAATGTAGTGCTAGATTTTAAACTTTAGCTTTCACTTTTTAATAAATCTGGAAAAGTGTAATGTCCTTGCCAAAGTCATGCTATGAAGGCAATATGCAAATATTAAATATGAAAATGAAGAATAACTGAAAGGTATTAAGTAGAAATTGCAAGTAACTGCTGACAGAGCCTGAAAGCTAATGGTGTTAATTAACAGTATTCCCAGGGATAGGTCCAAAGAAGGAATGGGGAATGCAGTAACACAGCCTTGACTTTTCTGTTTTCTTTATAGAATCCTTATTGAATATAAATGAAGTCAGAAAATGGAAAGTTCTAATTAATATAGCCAGATAGCAAAGAAGACAAAGTAAACAAGTAGTTGTACCTTCCTCATAATAAATTCACAAACAGGTCCTCCCATTCTTTCAATTGAGCCTCAAACATAAATGTGCCGTGCCCCTTCCTGTATTGGGCATCATGGAAACAGAGCAAGTGCAAGTTCCAGCATTATTTAGTCAAGAAGATGGATTCAGTTTATATTAGAATATAAGATCATTTTGTAAAAACACAATAGTATGTGTTTTTCTCGAAGGGTTCATATACCTGTTCTATTAGCATGTTGCAAGTCAAAGAAATATCAGGGTTTCCAAACCCCAGTTAATAAAAGAATCTTTTCCTCAGTCAACTTCCAATCTCGACAATAGAGTAGAGGACAGAAAACAGCCCCATTGCAAACTCTGGATGTAAATTTATAATTTTCTGGGCAAAACTAACACCACAGTTTCAGACAATACTCAGCTACCAATGTCAGCTGTGTAGGTAGTGGGACCTACCAGAATGACACAGCAACACTTTATTTGGGTTTGGATTCAAATGGAATTTATTCCTTTAAAATGCTGCCATTTCTGTTTCTGCTTCTCTCCTGTTTTCACTTCGATGAATAAAAAAATTTGCAAGGCAAACCATATGTTCCGGTTTGGCCAAATTTAGAAATATATGCCCTGAGAGAAGGCAGGTTACCAACCACCCCTCCCCCACCAGGTCTGGGAAAAAAAGAAACTTCTTCCTCGAAGGAAAGTGAAAGAGATAAAAACTATTTATTTAACAAACACACGGGAAAGGATAATACTGCTAAATAATAAAATCTCTCACTGTGTAGAAAAACCTGGGAAAATGTTAGAGTCCTCCCTTTGGTCTCCTGTTACAGCTGGTGAGGGGTCAGCATCTCTGACCGAGGAAGAGGTGACCGGTCTGGGGAGATGGTCCCAAAAGGAATCGCCTTCCCGAGGCCCAGTGTCTTCCCTCAGGTGCTGGCTAGGAGGGCCCGTGCAGAGGCTGTCAGCTCTTTAGGGATTATCAGCTCGTGATTTCAGCTCTGCAGGGCAGCCTCCAGGCCAGACGAGAGAGAGAGACGAGAGGCTGAGATGAGAGGCCCGTGTAGCTGTTCCACACAAGGAGCTTTATTGTTGGTCCATACGCTTGGTCCGTACTCCAGCGAAGGGGAGGCCAGGGACAAGCACTCTCTCTCCTGCAGGGGCAGGGGGCTAGCTTTTATAGGGATACAGGGGGTGGGTGCCAGAGGGTAAAGGCCAATGGGTTACAAAGGATCTGCATAGGGTCTCCCAGAGGATTCTGGGTCTGTCTTTTCTTGCCATAGCTGCAAAGTTAGCTGCCTTCCCAGGGAGTCCTGCTGGGAGATTGCTCCATCTCCTTGTCTCAGCAGACATCCCTCCAGGGCAGTGGCTGGGCATACCCTACAGTCTCCCTCCTCCTCAGAGCTGGGACTTGGCCCAGGGCCAGGCCCTCTGTGCTCGGTGGAAAGTCCTCCCGATGTGTTCTGATATTGAAGCAGTCCAGCAGAAAAAAGGGAAAAAACGAAGTCCCAGGAAAACAAAAGTTCAACTCTCCATCTCTCTCTGGAGAAAAAGAAAGCCGAACACTGCCTGGAAAGCAAGCTGCTGCCTCCCGCTCCCGCTGCTGCAGAAACAGACCAGTTTTATCTCTGTGTCCTCGAAAACATGAAAACAAACTGCAAAACTGCTTTGGAAGTTTTGGTCAGGTTTTTCTCTTCTCAGGCTCAGTTTAAAGGCATGGAAAGGCACAACATTAATTTCTGGGCATAGGGCAGCAACATGGGATACACATCATAAAGTCACCCCAAGACACCATATCAAAACAATTATTTCTCACATGAAGCTGTGTTTAGAATATTAAAAAAATTAACAGTAGCTTCAAGAGATGGTATTTCTGACTAGTACACAACACAAAAATATGTACAGCAAACAGGCATGAGGCAAGAGGTGTGTCGTGGTTTGACACTGGCTAAAATGCCAGGTACCCAGGAAAATCATTCATTCACTCTCCTCTGCTATAGCTGAGCAGAGGAGGGGAAAAAAACGAAGGGCCCATGAGTTGAGATAAGGATTGGGAAAAAATATTCTAAGGGTAAAACAGGCTCAAATATAAAGGTATAAAGTAAATTTATTATTAACAGAGTTAGAGGAGGATAACGAGAAGTAAAATAAGCCTTTAAAACACCTTTTCCCCCCAGCCCCTCCCTCCTTCCCACCAACAGCGTAGGGAGACAGGGAATGGGGGTTTCGGTCAGTTTGTCATTCAAGATCTTCAGTTCACTTATGGAGAGGAGTCTCTCTTCTGCTGTGCCATGGGGTCCTTCCCACGGGAGACAGTTCTCTGTGAACTTCTCCAGCGCGGTTCTAATTTCACGTGTATCAGTCCCGCCCGACCTGCTGTAACATGAGTCCCTCCCATGGGCCAAGCAGTCTTCCCAAAACTGCATAGTGTGGGTCATTTTAGTTCATGGGGTGTAGTCTTTTAAGGATAAGCTGTTCTAGTTTGGAAGTAAGGGCCCTCTATCTCTGGAAGATAGAGATAGTCTCTGGAACATAGAGATAATCTCTGGAAGCAGGAGCCCTCTCTGTTTGGGTCTCCCCCTGGATTACAGCTTTTTAGCATCCACCTGCTCCAGCGTGAGCACCTTTTCCCACGGGCTGTGAGTGGATCTCTGCATCCCTCATGGACTTCATGGATTACAGGGAGACAGGTTGTTTTATCACAGTCCTCACCACGGCTTGCAGAGAGATCTCGACTGATGCTTAGAGCATCTCCTGCTCCTCTTTCTTTCCACTGACCTTGGTGCCGCCAAGTTGTCTTTCTCTACATGTCCTCACTTCCTCCTCTTTCTATGACTAGGAGGAAAAAACTTCTGCTCATAAATACCATTGCCAACAAATTCCCCCAGTTCCAGGGTTTCTGAAGGGTTTCGCAGCACGGAGCAGTTGATTTGGTCTCGGTCGTGCCCCGGGGAATCGTTTGCCGTGTTTGCCCTGCCGGCCCCGCGGCCCCGCTGCCCCTGCGCGGGCGGTCGCAGCCGCCGTTCAGCGCCTCTCTTCATGCGGGGCGCTGAGAAGGAGAAGCCGCCGCCGCCGCCCCGGCCTTTCTGCTCGCAGCGCGGCTGGCTGACAGCGGCCAGGCGGGCAAAGCTCGCCACTGGTGTGCCAAAATGCCGGTGGCTGCGGTGGCTGCATGGCTGTGCGTGACGCCAGGATCGCCCCAGAGGCGGTGGCTCGCCACCTCTGGAAAAAAACCTGCCCGTGCGCTGTTTTGATTTCCTTCTTAAATATGTAATCAGAGAGGCGTTAGCAACCTCTCTAATTGGGCCAGCAGCATGTCAGAGCCTTCAGAGATTCGTTCTCCTGGACATAGTAGAAGCTTCCAGCAGTTTCTCACAGAAGCCACTTCTGTGGCCCTCCCCTGCTAGCAAAAACTAGGCTGTGCCCAAATCAGCAGAAGGTACAAAGCATTTATGAGGGAGTGTGTTAGTTTTTCACAGGCTGGTTTTTGGTAGCAGGGGTGCCACAGAGGTGGCTTCTCGGAGAAACTGCTGGAAGCTTCCACCTTGTCCAGCAGAGCCAATCCCCGATGGCTCTGAAGATGGACATGGCACTGGCCAAGGCTGGGCCACTGAGAGAGGCTGGTAATGCCTCTGTGATAGCAGATTTCAGAAGAAAATCAGAACAAAGAGGGGCACTGTTAATTCCAGCTAGAGAAGAGGAGGAGGTGAGAACATGTGAGGGAAACAACACGGAGACACCAAGGTCAGTGAAGAAGGAGGGGGAGGGCGGTACTCCAGGCCCCAGAGCCAAGATTCCTCTGCAGGCCGTGGTGATAACCATGGTGAAGCAGCCCCTGGGGATCCACAGGGAATGCAGAGATCCACCCACAGCCCCTGGGGATCCACGGGGGATGCAGAGATCCACCCGCAGCCCCTGGGGATCCCCGGGGGATGCAGAGATCCACCCGCAGCTCCTGGGGATCCACGGGGGATGCAGAGATCCACCCACAGCCCCTGGGGATCCACAGGGGAATGCAGAGATCCACCCGCAGCCCACGGGGATTCACGGGGGATGCAGAGATCCACCCACAGCCCCTGGGGATCCACAGGGGAATGCAGAGATCCACCCACAGCCCCTGGGGATCCCCAGGGGATGCAGAGATCCACCCGCAGCCCCTGGGCATCCACGGGGGATGCAGAGATCCACCCACGGCCCCTGGGGATCCACGGGGGATGCAGAGATCCACCCGCAGCCCACGGGGATCCACGGGGGATGCAGAGATCCACCCGCAGCCCACGGGGATCCACGGGGGATGCAGAGATCCACCCGCAGCCCCTGGGCATCCACGGGGGATGCAGAGATCCACCCATAGCTCCTGGGGATCCCCGGGGGATGCAGAGATCCACCCACAGCCCCTGGGGATCCCCGGGGGATGCAGAGATCCACCCGCAGCCCACGGGGATCCACGGGGGATGCAGAGATCCACCCGCAGCCCACGGGGATCCACGGGGGATGCAGAGATCCACCCACAGCCCCTGGGGATCCACGGGGGATGCAGAGATCCACCCGCAGCCCACGGGGATCCACGGGGGATGCAGAGATCCACCCGCAGCCCCTGGCGGAGGTGCCCACCCCAGAGTGAGTGGATGCCTGGAGGAGGCTGTGGTCCAGTGAGAGACCCGGTGGAGAGAGAAGAAGCTCCTTGCTTCCCAGCTGGAGCAGCCTGGCCTTGGAGGACTACACCCCGTGGAAGAGTGACCCACAGTTTTGGGAGGACTGTCTGCCATGATGAAGAAGTTCACGGAGAATTGTCTCCTGTGGGAGGGAGCCCACGGTGCAGCAGGGGAAGGATTCCTCTCCCTGAGCAGTGCAAGAACTCGGCTGATGAACTGACCAAACCCCCGTGCCCTGTCCCCCTGCACTGTCGGTGGGAAGGAGGGAGGGGTTGGGGGAAGAAAAGGTGTTTCAAGGACTTATTTTACTTCTCATTATCCTCCTCTGACTCTGTTAGTAATAAAATTCACTTTGTACCTCTAAGTTGAGCCTGTTTTGCCCTTGGAGTGTTTTCTCCCGGTCCTTATCTAGCCTCATGAACCCTTCATTCATTTTTTTCCCCTCTGTTCTGCCCAGCTGTGTCAGGGCAGGATGAGTGAGCAGATTTTGTGTGTGCCTGGTGTTTGGCCAGTTTGTTTCCCCCCCACGACAGGGGGGAAACAACAGCAGGAAGATAACCTGGATATTTTGTCTGAGAAACATTGTGTAGGCATAAACACTATCCTCAGGTGGAACCCATATTTACAAACAGCGCACATGCTGATCTTTTACTCCAAGATTCCCTTCCTGGAAAAGGCAAGGACAGCCATGTTTGAAGGGTGGCCTAAGTTAAGCTGTCAAGAGGGACACAGCACCTTGGCTACGAGGGAGTTAATGAGGGATCAGGAGGGAAGCAGTGACACCATGGCAGCAGCTGTGACTCAGGACTGTGCTTCAGAACAACTCTGTGCAGATTTGCTGGTTCCAGCACACAGGATCAGCTACTGGTGCTGATCAACTGGGAATACCGACTTCTTTGACAGTGTGAAAGTCCTCAGGAGGCATATATTAGAAGTCACTTAATGTGTGTACTGATCTCTACTCTGGTTCCCCAATTTGTAATTTTTTCTTGTTCAAACTGATGGATGAACTGAATGTTTTTAATTATTTCCAGGCTATGCCCTTCAGAATTGCATTGCTTTCCTTGCCTACAGTACTTCTGTCCAGAGACTCCCTTGCTTCATTAAGATGAAAGTCATTTCAGTTACAAAAAGCCAGAGTAATCGTGTTTTAATCAACTGAAGTGCACACAAGCTGCTACCATCCTAAGTACCCCATGACACAAATGCAGCAGCACAAGGCTGCATTGCCTGCTGCCTGTGGGATGGAGGAAGCCAGATTTGCCTGGTTTAGCAATGACACCCACAGTTTCACTTAGATCCATCTAAGATGGATCTCCACTTAGATGCATCTCTGAAGCTGACTTGGACTGGAAAGCACAAGAGCAATGGGAAGTAATGGTGTGTTAGCACAATACTAGCACAGGAGAGGGAGAAATGAGGCTATCATTTTGGAAAGTGTTCTACTTCACCACAACAACAGCTTAAGAATAAGCCATCAGTCAGAGTTCAAAATTCCTCAAATAGACTGCATTTAAACTATTAGAAATTGTATGCTTGACAATGGTAGGATTTAAAGAGAAAGCTGAGAATTCAGGACAAATGTGTTACCTGAGTTACAGAGGAACTCACACATGAAAGAAAGCTCGAAGAGACTAAAAAAACCCCAACCCTCAGCAGCTTGGCAAACTTCTTATGTCTTCCAAAAAATAGGGGGGGAAAAGGCAGCTCTTTACTCAAAGAGCCATGATTAACTACTTAGAGCTCCAAAGGCCTACTTTGGAGATTGGGAAACAGCCACAGAAGTGTTCCAACCTTTCCCCATTGCAAAGGAAATAACCATCAAACCCGTCTGGCAAGGGCTGGATGTGTATCATTTAACACAAGCATTCACTGTCAGAGTTTGCCCGTGTGTGGGAAATGACACCACACACTTGCAGCTTCACTGGGGACTCAAAGGGATCAGATTATGTAGATTCACTGTACAGGTTTGCTTCTTTCCTGATGTACAATTTAAGATGTGCTACTGCTTTGCTAGGCCTTCTTTACTTGGCCTCATTAATTCCATATGTATTAAAATGAGATACTGTGTGTGTAGCTTAGATGGAACTTTTGACAGCATTTTTCCTAATCAAATAAACTGTAAATTTATGTTAGAAAAAGGATTTATAGCACATAGTTAAAACAGACACACACATATAAAGTCTGTTCTACTAATTAGGCCTCAATTTTTGTAGAAAATGCTTTTATTTTAGAGGTTAATATATTTCAAAAGTATTCTAAATGTATATACTACATCTATATTTTATATAGATGTAAAACCAAATAATTTACAATGGTAGCAATCTTTAACTAAATTTCTTTAATGGGTAATTTAATTCAAGTATGCAAACAACTGGACATCAGAGTAAGTTAGGATCAGATACAGGCAGGTCTTTTACACTGTACAAGCTAAGTTTAAACTTCTTGTAAAAAATAGAAAAAATTACCTTAATGTTCTGACCAGTATTTTTGGGAAAATCTTCTTCCAGCTAAATTTTTTTTTCATGCTTATCAGAATTCTGACTACTATTCTATTCATCATTCTGCAATTAAGTACACATTGTTGTCTCTGAGTAAAGATCTAAGACTGGGGCGTATGTGGATAGGACACTTGACACAGATGTTCCTGAAATGACATAACAGCCCTTCCAAAGTAAATTTCACAAATCTGTTTGGATGAAGCAAACAAGAGCACTCTGTGCACAGAAGCCCTGCAGACGCAGACTTGAAGTTATCATTTTTATTAAAAAATACTTCAGCTGTAGTTGAGTCTCAAAACAGAGCAAAACACCAGAGGCAAACCAAAATTAGGTCTTGAAGCAGAGACAGAGGAGAAGGTGGAATGGTCAAACTATATAGTATTACACAAGGAAATGAAGGCCATTTTATTGTATTGTTAGTAGCATTTGGAAAAGAAAATGAAGAAAGAATAGCTCACAGTGGGTTTCCCTGTGTGGTAGGACTGGATAAAACACAGGCCAGGCTCAGGTCTGGAAAACCATGGTCACACAAGTGGAAAAGAACACCAGGAAAACCAACATAAACAATCTGTAATTGAGAGAATGATTCTGTCTCTGCTACTCCTGTGTTTGGGCACCAGTGAGATGTTGGTCATCATCACGTCTGGCACCAAAGAGTTATTGATTACTGCCTTCAACTGCGTGTACCAGACACCAGTAGTTTATTTATGGCCAAAAATATTACCCTTTTTGGCAATAACAGCAAAGACCTGGTAAAAAACATGTAGCATAACAATAAATTTAGATTTTGATTAGTGTAGTAGATCTGTGCAATATAACTTCCCTGACTTCACTGCACTTATGAGGTTTTTATCATGTAGATTTAAATCTGAAGTGACAGACTGTATCATGAGAAAGCTAAAAGAAGCCAAATTTAGATGTCACAACTTCAGAAAACATCAAAGAGATTGGCAAGTGCTTCACCAAACATTTATGTTAAGCAGGAATTATTGTTCTGATTACATCTTAAAGCCAGTAAATGAATAACCATCTTTTTAAATGGTTACTCATCTCCTCCTAGCATTTATTTTTCATTTTTTAAAGCAAAGCATATCCGTACAAAGTATTAATCTCTCAAATAAGTTATCTTCATGAAACACTACTACAAAAACATAATTAATCATAATTAACCACAAAATAGTTAGGTCTCAGACCTGCTCTTTTCACTTTAGTGGGGCTTTTTTTAATAATTATTAGTCGTGACACCAAATTTAACAGGTAATTACACAAAGTGTGTGGGTTTGCTACAAGGTACCAGAGCTTGCTTTAAGTCAGAACAAATGACCACAACTGAAGAAAACTAACCCTAAGTTACATTATAATTTGGACACAACAAATACTCCAATATTTGTAACTGATTCCATCCAAAGTACTTTCCCAGTGTTTTGATAAGTGACCAAAAGTCTTTCCTCACCTATTTAAGTTTTCAACCATAAAAAGCTCAAAATAGTTTTGGAAACGGAACACATCTTCCCCATCTTATGAGTTAAGCAACTACTCCAAGTAGCTGTATTAATGATGCCTTAGAGCAAAGGCCAAGTAGCTCAAATAGCTTAAAATTAGGCCCTTAGGGTTAGCAAAAAAGAAGCAGTTACATCTAGTGAAAAATACATTTTCATGATATAAACAGATTGCCCATGCTTTAGTATCAGTTCTTTCAAAGTGCTGGTGCTCAGGTTTTGCTGGGGTTTTTGGACAGCAGGTTCCTGCCCTGCCTTGCTCTGTAACTTATTACACAACAGTAGAATAAATGTAGTTCTTTAACTGATCACATCAGGAACTGGACAACAGCTCAGGAGCATCTCCTAAAGCCTGGTGCAAAAGAATCAGGCTCAATTCTCCAGAACCCACACAGGAATACTACAGACATGCTCTATTTCTCTTTAGTAGATACCTTCTGACTTTAATTTGCAGCTAAACATTTTTGAGAAGCAGCTAGGAGAAGGCTTAAGACTCCTTGTGTAAGGTGTCTAGAAGTTATTTCTGAAGAAGTAAAAATAATTAGCCCTTTACTTTGTAAGCACAGAATCACAATATCCCACATAATATCCCACACAACAATGTTCATTGCTAAAAAATTGCAGAAGTGGAGTTAAAGGTCAAACATAAGCCAAAATCATCATGAACACTGTTAGAGGAGCTCTTGGAGCATAGAAATAACCAGAGCAATTTTAATTAGACTCTACTACAAATACCAGTTTGTAGGTCTGATTTCAAAAATAAAGCATGACCGATCATCTAAGTTGGACTTGCTACTTTAACTGCAGTAAGTCACAATGTGAACTACCATGCAAGGTTTTTCTGAGAGCTTTCCTGGTACTATTAAAATCAACCTGATGGGACTGAGCTTTCACGTAATGCTGTGCAAGACCTGTAGCTGCAATTGTCTTTGTCCAAAAGGCTGCGGATTCATCATGCAGACTTACTAAACTGAAGTCTTCAAGCAGCATTGACAGTGATGACAACAGTTCTATCAGTTGAAAAGCCCCAAACAAATGTCATAATTCAGTAGCGTTTCCATTATCCATTCCTGTATTATTAAGTTATACCTAACAAAGGTTACGGAGATGAAAGAGACCGTACACATCTGCTAAAGCTGCCATCTAGGATTTTCACATCTTTATTATTCTGTTTTCAGGTAAATATCACTGTAGAAGTCAGAAGATTAGAGAAAATATGATTCTCTATTGTTTGCCTCTCCAAAAGTGTGCAAATATTACCTCAATTATGCATGACTCCACTGTGTGTTGCCTTTACAGCAAAGGAGGGTACTCCATGCAAGCTGTTATTATGATTAAGTACTGTACTATCCAAAGTTGCAGGATAGAAACCATATAGCTTTTGATAAATACACAAAAAACAGTTGGTTTTTTTAGATCTCTAACCTGGAATCAGAACCTTCAGCTGATTCTTGCTCTGCTACTGGCCTTTTAACTGAGGTTAAGCAATCACTTTCGTTTCACTTTTGTTCGTCTCAGTTTTCTCATCTGTAAAAGGGTGAAAGTCACAGTCTTTCACTCCATTTCACAATTTTTATGACATCTATATATAAAGAGGCCTTTTGAGGAGTATTGTTACTATGAAATATACAATAAGTATGATTCAACATTGGTCTATTTGTCATTGCATTAACAACACTTGCTCTGTCCGTCCAGAAGAAGAGAAGCTTATGTTTTTTATTTCTAAATAATTACTTTACTTTCTTTCTTTGTTTAGGGATAAAATATAACACGGGATTCCAGCAACCAAAAAAAGTAAGTTTTCAGAAGTACATAAAGAAAATTTTACCCATATTCTGAGTATGGAGCACAGATAGAGATGCCTCAGATAAGGCCACTACACCAGAGATGAAGCACTGAAAAGGAAAGATGTATCAAAAGCTTAGCCATGAAAATGCAAATTTTCCTTTTAAAATAGAAATTTGATAAGCTATGCAACTTTAGTTTTATGAGTTTTTTCCTAGACTGAATATTGCTAAAAGATACTGTAAACTTCGCATATATTAATATTCTGTATGAAATCACACTGATCAAATGAATGTCTTGAGAGGTACTTTAAAACAGGCTAAAGAAAAATTCTAATGAAATTCCTCCATCTAGTGGCTGTCCGGCTGCGCGGGGCTGCCTCCAGCCCACATTTAAAGGAGAAGAGCGAACTGTGCGCAGGAACAACCGGGCAGCTGCCGGCTGTTCCCAGATGCCATCACCTGCTCACATCAGGGAGATGGGATTGACAGCTCCTCTGCAGTTCCAGCCTGACCTTCTGCATCAAGGGTTGCACTGACAGGAGACATTCAATTTTCCCAAAAACTCCAGGGTCATCATCAGCATCATTAAAGGTCCAGAATTCTGGGAAGCCTGAATTTGATAACCTTTAAATATCAGCTGTGTCATGAGTAAATAGGATTGAGCTACAGCCAGTCTTGTAAAGGGTAATATTTAGAAATACATCTGGTATTTACAAAGGCACACTACAGAAACAACCTCTGAAGATGAGAATAGAGTATAACAGTCACTCCCGACAGCTAAATAGTGTTTTTCATGACAAATTATCAGTTGGTTTCCCAGTCTGCACACCACATACCACCTTCACTACCAGAGCATCCAATATGAGAAACCTGAATTCTGTAAGTGTCCTAAAACTTCTGTTTAATACTGATCTGTTGTGTTCAAGTTTTGTACAATAATTATCAATTTAAGCAAGTCACCTACAAAATACAATTTGATTTTTTTTTCTTTTGTCACCAATGTTTTTTGCTATTAATTATGAATCTCTTTTCTGAGACTTTTTTATTCTCTGACCCTTAAACAAGAATGTGACAAGATATAACCTCCATGACAGAACAAATTTGTTACCTATTGCATTGCTTTTTTTAGACAACAAAGACTTGTAAAATTGATTAAGATTTAATCTGCCACCCTTAAAGAGCATGATCCTTCTAATCCCCAACTGTACACCTTAAAATTCACACAGTATCTTATTTTTAAGCCAGTTTTAAATACTATTGGGGAAACACTGAAATTCAAAAAAAAAAAATTTAAATTTATAAACCCTCTAAATAACCACTAAGTATTTTGGGTCAGCAGTAAACATTCTGCAACTACATATGCTCCTCTGTTGAAATACTCTTGGTGGTTCATATGACACTCTGATCCAGGTGACCTCAAAATGGAATGACACATAGTTTAACAGGGACCAGAACCTAATTTTAATCTTAGAGGCATAGACAGGATTTAATTCGGCTACTTTGAAAAGCAAGAAGTAATGGAGCACACTTGCTCTTTTTCATTGGGGCATTTCTCTGTTAGTACTGCTGGCATACTGGGCTGTATGCAAGAAGTATTAACAGAGGGATCCCCCAATGAAAAAGAGCAAGTCCCAGAAACCCTTACCCATAGAACTGCTTTACTTACTCAGTTTTCACTGATCTAATCCCAGCCACAGCTTCATTCCCACCTCTTACTGCTTCTCATCCAGTCTCAGTTGCTCTGCTCCCAGGCTCAGCTCTCTCAAGCCTCCCTCTGGGGTCGCCTTCATGCTGCTCTCACCAAACCCACTTTTTGTGTGACAAACCTCCGTGTTTTCACTGACATCCTTCCTGCTTCCCTCTGCCCACATTTACATCTCACTCCACCTTACAAACTCTACAAACCCCCCTCCCTTCCCTGTCGGGCTTCACTCTGTGCCAAACTGTCTTCACTGCAAAGATAAATTACCAACATGGGGGTGGTGGTGGGAAATGCACAACCCAAACAAACAAACCCTGCCATTTGTGTGACAACAGGGGCAGTCTGGAATAATTAAGCAAGTCCTCAAAATACTCAGATACCTTTTTGCAGAAATTTCAACAGCATATCTAAGACAAAAGTATCTGTCAAAGTCTGGGTACATCACCTAAAATACAGTAATACAGTTAAACACAAATAGGAACTGGAATTTACTGGAAATTTAGTTCAGGTTCATCTCAGCCTTTGAGTTTCACATGAGCACAGAACAAAGTGACAAGAGAAGAGCCTGTACCACAGTGCAGTGCTGAGGGCTTGTGGCAATGCTTTTTGTTGTACATTTCTAAAAGTTATGAAAGATCCACATGAAGTGGTGCAAGTTGTAAGTAGTGACAATCTCTGATAGATCTTTAATCTATTTTTCCTCAGCAGGACTGTGTTTCCAGCAATAACCAGGATAGAAGATTAAGAAAAAATACTGCAGACAGAGTAGCAACAGTTAAGCAGAGTGATTCATTAGAGCCATCTGAAAGTGTGCCCACCAAGCTTCAAAGCACCGACAGAAGGCAAAGCAGCATCATGTTTTCTATGAAAGATCAACAGAAAGGTGAAGAAATTAATTCCATCAAGCTCCATAAACGCAGGAGGAGGTTTATAATTAAAAAGAGCCCAATTCTGATTTCCATGAACAGCTCCATTCTCAACCTTCCCACACTTAAATATGAGGATAGAAACAACAGCAAGTGGAAAAGTCTCTATCAGATCCAAGGAGAAAGGAAACGGATTATGAGGGAAACATGTTCAAAATACAAAAGTAATAACAGAAGGATAATCACTCCTTATCATGTGTCTAGAATATTTGTAGAAGATAAATACAGAGTTTTATACTGTGAAGTACCAAAAGCCGGCTGCTCTAACTGGAAACGGGTGCTCATGGTGCTAAATGGGCTGGCCTCCTCCACAAAAGATATCCAGCACAACACAGTGCACTATGGAAACTACTTGAAACGGCTGGATGGCTTTGATCACAATGGAATTTATCACAGGCTCAACACTTACACAAAGATGCTATTTATTCGTGAGCCTTTTGAAAAGCTGGTATCTGCATTTCGGGACAAGTTTGAACATCCGAACAACTACTACCACCCGGTTTTTGGAAAAGCCATCATTTCCAGATACCGTGTCAATGCCACCAAAGAAGCATTAAGGACAGGCTCTGGAGTCAAGTTTAAAGAGTTCATTCAATATCTCCTGGATGTACATAGGCCAGTGGGTATGGATATACACTGGGATCATGTCAATAGGCTTTGCAGCCCATGTTTGATAGACTACGACTTCGTTGGGAAATTTGAAAGTATGGAAGAAGATGCAAACTTTTTCTTGCATTTAATTGGTGCTCCACAAAATTTAACTTTCCCCAAGTTTAAAGATCGCCACTCCAATGAAGAAAGAACTACCACTAAAATTACACAACAGTATTTTGCACAGCTTTCTCCTTCTCAACGACAACAAAGCTATGACTTTTACTATATGGATTACTTGATGTTCAACTACTCAAAACCTTTTGAAGATTTATATTAATTTGAGAGTCAGGATATTTCCACAGTTGAATTGTGTAACATATCCAGATGGCATCTGTTTATATACACTTACCTGTTAGCAAACAATTGGTTTAAGAGCAGGGAAAAACCCAAAACAGAATATAAACAGATGTTTACACCTTCACCTTAATTGCCTCCTTTTACAAATGATTTTTTTTTCTATAATTTCTCCATACGAAATGTATGTACATATATGTATAATATGTCAGGGCCCCCAAATAAAGCACAGAATTTTCCATGCTAGTGTGGCCTGTGTTTGCACTTGGGGGACAGTCTGAAACCAGGGAAGCATGGCTCGAAATTCTAAAGTGCAGCCAGTATTTCAAGCTCTTTACTGTTCAGAAAATAAGTCTGAAAGTAATGGAATAGCAAGAAAGAAAATACACTGAATAGTATTTACAGTTTGTTGAAATGTGCAAGGCATGAATCCATACACTAAACAGGCCCTATGTGTTTGAAGGTGGATGTTGGCTGCTGTTTCCTGATATTCATAAGTTAGAGAGAAAAAGTCTAATCATACTTAGACTGTTCGTAAACACACTGGTGAAAACAGCTAATACTTAATGACCATGTGAGAGCAGTATTAAACCAGATGTTGCAATTCAGAGCGAGGATGTGTTCTCCCCCTTCAATATTTCCCTTATGGCACGTTCATCTGCAAAAAGATAAAATGCAGGCGAACATTTGCATCTTTATAAGTGTTATTAAAATTCTTTTAATCCTTTGCATTAACATAAATCTCTGGTTTAATCTTCATAGTCACCAGGAATATCAAATCTTTCCATCATAATAACAAGCAAGAATAAATGCCACTTCCTGCCCAACAGGGTAGTTCTTTCATTGCTGCAGACAATTTGCACTTGTTTATTTTAGTAACAATTATATCTGACTTAACATGCAAAAAATATTCCAGGTGTTTTAGTTCAATTCCTATGCTTGAGAGGACTTTCTCATGTCTACCAGAGTGTCTTGTGAGAATAAAATACTTTACATTCCATTAGTAACTGTCTCTAGTCACAGAATATTCTGATTTGGAAGGGACCCACAAGAGTTATTAAGCCCAACTCTCAAGTGAATGACCCATACAGGGATTGAACCCCCAACCATGGCATTATCAGCACCATGCTCTGATCAACTGACCCAATCTCAGCTTTGTAAATTTTCACTCAAATTCTGTACACAGAACCCTTGTTAATATGTCATTTATCCACTTGACATGATGATATTTAAGCTGGCCATACTGGAACAAGGATCAGATTCCATCACCCCTGGACTCCCCAATAACTTCTACAATTTATTTTTCACAGCCAAGAATTCCACCACAACTGGCACTGTACAAATGTAAACACTTAAGAAACAACGCTTGTTTCAATCTGTTCCCAGGTTCAGATCCTCATACAGATAGCTTCATGCATCACAAGCATTGGCATTACAGTTTCCCCAGAAACACCCAGTATATTTTTTGGGTTTTAAAAATTTTAATAGGGAAAAGATTGTTTCAAAATACCTTGTAGTGAAAGCTTCAATGGCAAATACTTTACATATCAAGTCCGACATCACATTTTCTATTTTTGTTCAGAGACAAATTGGTTGCATTAGAAAAGTAATGTGTAACTTACACTGATCCATGAAACTAGTTACCCTTCTCTGTCTGCCCAAGCTCCTCATCACTGCCTTGCTGCTGCAGCAGCCCCCCATCCATCCCACTTTTCCACACACTCAAAGACCTGTTGATCTGCTCACATGACTGCTGAACAGCTTTTTAATTCAAAGCAATGTTTCTGCTAGTCTAGCTCAGATCAGCAGTAACAAGCTGGGGTCTATTAGCTCGGACAGCCCTGCCAACAGGCAGGCATGGCCAAGAGCCTCATTCAACAGGTCACAGACACGAGCATCCAGGGGAAAACAAGGCACAGGAGTCACTTCCTAATGCAGACGGAGCAGATCCTGATAGTGGTGGGAGTTCTTAGGGGGTGGATTGGGGTCTGAGGAGTCATAGCCAAGACCACCACTAGGAATTTAAGTTAAGCTATAATGATATTAAGTGCTCTGAGAAGTGGTGGTGTTCTGATGGATGCAAATGATGGTCTGTAGCTACAGAAATCAGTCACCAACACAAGGAGAGGATACACTGGATATTGTAGCCCTCTTAGGTTTTTTTCAGGGTCTGATCCTGTGAGGTGGTCAGTGTACCAGAGCTCAGTGTGCTCAGCTTATTCCAGTTGGCAGGTGAACTTCCACTAGGAGAAGAATCTCAACTCATTGCAGCACCATTGCAGCAAAGGGAACATGGGTCAGCTCTGTGAGGCAAGCAGAATAAAACTGAGCATCATCTGTATTCAGACGTCTGCTGGTTTTAGAGTGCTTTAAGGGTAAGACTGAGGGACTTAATCCTTCAGCTGGATTCACATTGAAGACCTGACTCTCCTTCCTCCTCCTTCCTCCTCCCAGTTCCTTTTCAGTTTAATCTACACATCCACATAAATTCACACAGTCACATTTACATCTGAAAGGCTTGGTACGTTCCCAGATCAGTAAGTGCTCACTGTATGAGTAGAAAAAAATACCAGCAATACCAGTGCAAAATTGCACTTCTGATTGTATCAAACCAGTGCTTTACCTACCACTACCCCCTCCATATCTATTTTAATTAATTCACAGTGAAAAATAACAAGAGGTAAGTTAATTTTTTAATCACAAATGAAGGTGAAGATTTTGACAGGGTTTATTTTGTCTGGGATAACAAGAATTTTTTAAACAAAAACTGATCAACGATTTGCATGTTTATAACAAGCTGTATATGGCACAGTAGTATCTGTTTTACAGTTTCTCAAGGAAGGAAGAAGCATCCTTCTAATAATCACAGGTACTTAATTCTGGCCAGTTGGATTAATTTGGCTTCGTTACTTTCAGCTCCTATTCCCTGCTGAGTAGTAGAAACAAGGTAACAAGTGGTTTTAAAAGAATATTTGTAAAAATGCGTTTTATAGCCAGAAGAAATGCAATACCTTGAACAAAAAATATCCACGGCAGCAGACAAGTAAACTAATATTTTCATGTCAAGCAAAATTTTTAAGTAAAAACCAATAATTTTGGCAAAATTGTGGTAAGATTTCAGACTGTTTATTTCCCTTTGGATGATCTTGTCTTTTTCCCCCCCACATATAAGATCTTGTCATTTTCATTTCAATGCAACTGAATTTTTTCAGAGGTGTTCATTCTGAATTCATTCTCATATTTTATCCTCTTCACAGAAAAATATTTCATTTCTTATGGGAAGTGGAAATTAAAGTCTGCACAAGAAAATTCTGTTTTCAAACAGTCTAGCTCAGAGGTCAGCCAAGGTAAATATTAGACAAAATAATTTTGTCAATCCGGTTGGATTTTTAATTCCTCTTGATGTATCTTAGGTAAGAGGTAAATTTTGTTACTACTGGACTGATTACTGAGATGTACTCCTATCTCTCACTTAAAGATTTTCAATATTTTTATTCCTGATCCTTTTCTGCCTTTCCCCTCTACTCACAACTCCTACTGCCCTAGAACTTTGCCCACCCTTGAGTTAGTAACTAGAAATAGCTCAGGTACTGAGAGCAGTCCAACTGGCACAGCACCTTCCCCACACACAGGTTAAACAAACCTGCTTTCCAGGCTCATTCATCTGTGCTTAGCTTGCTTCCAGCACTGGGGACACTTCACTTGATTCTATTTGAGGCAGCTCTCCATTATATTGACAACAATTCTCCAGTATATTGACAACTACTAAATTCCATATTTCCCACCTTGGGATTTCATGGCCAGCATATTAGGAGTAAAATGCTCACAGTGTCAATTCAGAGGTAAGGACCCTGCTAAAGCAGTCACAGAAGGTGAGGTGTGAAGGCACACAAACACCACAGAAGGTGAGGTGTGAAGGCACACAAACACAACAGAACAGAATCTCCTGCCATACACCTCAAAGTGGTCTAAAGCCTATAGCAGAAAAAGGGATTAACACAGACACAAAAACAAATTGTGTAAACTAAGTGTGCAGTCTGCTATCTCCTTTTGCAGAGTCTGAAACTGAAGACAGCAGTAATACTTTAATTAAGGGATAATTTAAGAATTTCATATTGGGATGCTCTGTAAGTGAAATTCTTTAAGATCTAAGCAAAGTCATGTTCTTGAGACCTTTGTGTACCCAAAAAAGTCATCCTTGCAATGTGCACAAATTGAGTGATGGTGATTTGCTGGTATTTTTATCATTTAAGTCCCTCTACTACAATATCTACTTACCATGGCTGACCTTATACCAGAAGCTATGGGGGTTTAAACCAGAAGTTTATGGGGGCTTATGCCTCCAAAAATAAAGGAATCAAGATATTAAAATGGGTTTTCTTAACTCCTTATGTCCATAACTTTTCAAAATTACCATGATGGGGTTCCAATGCTTTCTTCCATAACATTCACCAAAGTTTGAGCACATCAGACTGCACAATGTCAAAAGAGAATATGAATTGAGGATAGGAGTTCACTCTTTTTTTGGCCACAATTTGGACTCAATGATTTCAGAGGTCTTTTCCAACTTAATTGATTCTGCAATTTGGTTTACTGGTTTACAGCTTATCTTATATAATGATCGAAGTAAAGAGTTTTAAAAGTTTTTAAACTGTAGGTACAGAATTCTGGTGATTCCCTTCCTCCCCTGCCTCATTTGAGCAACTTACTGAGATAATCCACTCTTTGGATGATCAAACAGTACCTTTTTTGAGAGAGAGGGATACACAGAGTAAGGGAGAGGCACATACATGGACTGCATGTACTACACTGTACAATAATTAAATCCCATTTCTTTGCACTACTTTTCCTATTTGGGCAACACCATCACTGACAGCAAGAGCACACCTATGACAAATCCATGTATAATTATCTGCTTATATACACCCAGAAAAAGTGCATAGGAAAATCCCCATGCAAATAGCATTATATATACTAAGGCACCTACAAACTTACAAATGCATGGAGGGAGCAATAATGCCAAAAGAATTAATTGGCAAATGAATTCAATGTATATAAAACACATGCTTTTTTTTTTTTACATAGTTGTTCTTAGTTTCTTTGTACTACAGTACAAATTAATTTGTCAGGCCAACTCAAATGGTACCACATTACCAGGAATGAACAGAAAAAAAGGGAACTTTCTTTTCTGATGTTGTTTCTCTTAACCATGGTTGCTTTCTTGATACAGGTTGCTGACACTGAGATGAAGGTTGTTCTTTTCCTACCCCCAACAGGAAATCACAGAGGTAGCTGGGCATATTTGGAATACACTGTACAAATCCCAGCCTCACCATTTTAACTTCAGTGACATTGGAACACATCTGCATGCCGCACCAGTTCGTTTTCAGAGCACAACATGAGAGACAAGGCTGAGCACAGCCTGTTTGAGCTGATACTGCTTCAAGGGATGATTGTCAGGTTGGCATTGTTATGTGCAGGGATTTCAAAGCCTCAGCATGCACCTGCACTCTCCTGAATAATGACTTGGGAAGTGTCCCAAGCTTCATGTGGCAAGATGCATGTAACTAATTTTTGTCCAAAGACAACAGCTACTTAAGAAGGACCAGCAATTTCCTTGGTTTCTCTCTCTGGAACCTCACAGCAAGTCTGTAAACAAATATCTCTAATGTCGTCCAACATGACACTGCTGTAAAAAATGCACCAGAGTCAAGAACAAGACACCTTTTTCCATTAGCTACTCTGATATTTATCAGTGGTAAGTCACTTGTGCCAAAATTTCTCAGAACTATCCATTCCAATAGAGGTGCCCAGAATTAAAAATGCAGTAAAGATTCACAATGGATTCAAGTTTTAAGAATGGCAGGCACTCGCCCATTACACAGTTCAATTGAATCCTGGAATATGTGAAAGCATTATACACAGTGCATCACTTGAGCAGTAAGGGCAAGGCAGCCTAGAACTGACAGAGAAGACGAAGACACACATGACTAAGCCTTGCTCACTGCAATGAAACTATTTGGATAAGATATTATGAAGCAATTGACACAGTTAGTTGTGACTCATGCTAGAGAATAAGAACGTTTGCTTTACCACAAGTCTAATAGAAACATTCAACCTTGTAAAATTATTTTCTGGTCTGGTTTAAGGAAGAACTCCAAATATTTAGTTTAAAATGACATGTTGGGAAGTCCTATGCATACACACACGTCAGTGCACAACTAACTTGCACCTAGTAAGGAGCATATGTAAATAACACCTTCTATGTGGATAAATCTTTTAAGAGTCATTTTCCAGGCAGCTTGTGACATGGTGACTATTACAGGGTTAGACAAATAAGCTTGTTCAAATTCTGCCATCTGTTGCCATTTTTGCCACTAACTTTTTTTTTTTTTACTGAAGACACAGTTATCAGAATTGCAGCAGAAGTCAAGTTTTCCATTATGTACCTACTTTGCATGAGACCCAAATTCTTCTGTTTAAATTCAACAATTACAGCAGTGCTGGCCCTGTGTTTCGCATTCAGCTTTATGGGATCTCTACGGGTGATCTTTTCCAATAGTGTCCTCTTTTTTTGTCTTGAGGTGACTTTATGATGTGTATCCCATATCGCTGCCCTATGCCCAGAAATTAACTTTGTGCCTTTCTATGCCTCTAAACTGAGCCTGAGAGGGGGAAGGAAAACCTGAGCAAAACTTTTTCAAAGCAGTTTGCAGCTTGTTCAAGGTTACACAGAGATAGCAACTTTTGCCCAGCTGTGGCAGGGGAGGGAGGAGGCACCCGGCTGGCTGCTTTCCAGTCAGCTTTTGGCCAGTGGTTCAGCTTCTTTTTCTCCGGAGAGAGACTGAGAGCTGAATTTTTTTTTCCTTTCCTGGAATTTCAGATTTTCTCCCTTTTCCACTGGACTGCTACAATATCAGAACACATCAGGAGGACTTTCCACTGAGCACAGAGGGCCTGGCCCTGGGCCAAGCCCCAGCTCCAAGGAGACCAAAGGGAGGACTTTAACACTTTCCCAGGTTTTTTCTCCACAGTGAGAGATTTTATTATTCAGCATTATTATCTTTTTCCTGTGTGTTTGTTAAATAAATAGTTTTTATCTCTTTCACTTTCCTTTGAGGAAAATTTATTTTTCCCCAAACCTGGTGGGGGAGGGCTGGTTGTGCCTTCTCTCAGAGGATATATTTCTAAATTTGGCCAAATCAGAACATTTTTTCATAGAACTTAAAATTACACTGTCAAGTTAGGGAAAATGAAGGAGGCTTTCTCAATCTCCAGTTATTCTCCAATCTGGGAATTCTGTCCAGATTTATTTTCACTTAAGATAGGAAATTTCCTTTCAGCATATCCAAACATAAGCATGTCACGAGCTGCAAAAGGTGTTAAGACTATGTTCAAGCAGAGAGAACAGCAGCATGGGAAGCAATGGCCTAAGGCAACTGCACTAAGGTCTTGTCCCAATCCATTAAACACTAGTGGAGATGGCTTCTTTCCCAAGAAAGGAAAGCTTCAGGCTACAGTTCACCTTCAAATTCATGGATACAGACTAACGTACATTATGATCACAAGAAAAAGTTATTTTATCTTTGTTTTAAGTGTGCACGCAGTCAGTATAACCCTTCCTATGTGCCATGATGGACCCACAGACAAGTCATGTGAAGGTGATGCCAGCCCACATACAGATCCCTCCACTGAAGTCCACAGGGCACAGTTTTAGCTGTCTGTTCTGCAAAAGGCCAAAGAGCTGACCTGTTTCTACAGTGTTCATTCACAACAATAATCCTACACCTAGTAGTAGCCAGGTATGCTAATGCTTAGGGCAGGTAACTGGGAGCTTTGGCCTACGGTTTGCCTGTTATCTGACTGGTTTGGGTCTCATCTAGAATTGCTCCACTTATCTTTCCCCATCTCTGATGAGGAGGAAAATCCAGGAATGGTATAATATTTAGTGGTTTATACTACATTTTATTTATTGATCTCAAATTCATTTAATTCACCTATTGCAAAATATAATGGAAAGGAGTTTTCCCCACCAATGTTACCAGAATATTTTTTTCTTATTGATACCAGAAAAGCAAACAACAAACAAACAAACAAAAAACAAACAAACAAACAAACAAAAAACCCCTCCACCAATAAAACAGACAATGTGATAGAGCAAGAGGCTGCAATATTTATATTGTCTCACATTATATTTCTCCACTGAAATCCATACAGACATGAATCCTGCTCAAGTGACACATTGTGTACTCATCAAGGTGATACTGTCTTTATAAATCAGGCATACAGTGACCATTTCAGGCACTGTGGAAAACACAGCAGACATAATATGAGATGGGCTATGAATCTGACAATTTATCCATGTTTATCCTTGAAAAAAGGGGGTTTATTTTTATTATCTAAAATAAATCTGAGAACTTCATTAGATCGTCCCACCAAAATTGAATGTCAGGTTTATATTACAGTCTACAAAGCACACAGCAGCTGGTAATGATCAAAAACATTTTACCTTGGAGCTCTTTCATAGTGAGTTTCAGAATTGACTGTTCAGAATAAAAAGCTAGGCCTGCCATACTTGACTGAAACATACAGCTTATGAACACTCCAGAATGAACATGTGAAGAAGTAAAATCAATTTTAGAAAAAATCAGAAGATAAAAGGGTTGATGGTACACCCCATTTATCCCTTTTCTCCCCTGTCACAAGGAGCTACTTCTCCCCCACTATTCACCATTTTAAATTATGAGAAATAAGTAATACCCAGGATTACAATAAAGACTGGTTTCAAACACATTTTCCCTCCCTACCTTCATGTCCAAAATCTGTTTCCTTGCAGCTATACCTGACAAGCAAAGTACTCTGAGGTAACACCTTCCAAATTCCCAATCCAACTGGACTTGAAGGTGTTGTCTTGCCTGTTTCTGCAGTAAAAGGAAGTACTGACACAGCTATTTAAGGAGCGTTGTCCACTCACTAACTTTTTATCAACCTGTGAGTGTCCAAACCTCTAAAGTATCGGGCTCCTCTTTTCTTGCCTTCAATTCAGATTTTATGTTGTAGCCTTGCAGATTATCTGCAACCAGAATGGTTTGAAATGACATGGGTTTGTTTCTCACATATCAAAATCTCCTATTCCTCCTGAAACATCCATAAAGAAATAGGGCTGGGGAGAAACTACACTGTCTGGTTTTAAATGGTCTGAATCTTCTCAGAACTTTTAAATGCTCCTGCATTTGGACTAACACCTACCTTTTGCAGGTTTAGCATGTGGCATAAGTGTAGAATGATGCAAAACTGACAGGTCTGCTAGTTTCGAAAACCTAAGTCATAGTGTGGATTCATGTTCTCCCTGACAGCAATCAAAACCTGCAGATACACTCAGCTTCACTAATCCAAATCTGTGGAAGAAATGCTAATACAAATCTGAGTAGATACATCTACACTTCAGTTCTGCCTTCATTGACTGATTGGTAATTAAGGCATATATTTGGTTCCAGAGATATAGAAAAAACCCCAAATCCCAAAGGAAGCAGTTGAATCTGAGCCCAAGGTTATTAATCATACTGCCTCTAATTGTATATAAAGTATTTTTACTCCCTCAAAAATGTTTTTTTTTTAATACTATGGGATTTAAATATGTCACAATATTCTGGATATCTTGATTAAATCTCCTTTAATATACTGCCTCCGAATAATTCGTCATTTATTTAACAGAAATGAAGAACTCTTACTAATCATTAAGATTAAGCAGAATTTTTAGCCTGACTAGACTAGCAACAAAAGTTGATAAGGGGATTTTTTTTTTTTCTTAAACAGTGCTTTTTACTGTCTTCTTGTAATTAAAGTTTCAACCAAGGTCCCATTAGGCTGATAGTGATCCCCCCTGTGAATCAGACAGACCCTCAAGTCTTCAAGTTTCCAGAGTAAAGTCTCATTGGTGACTAGCATCTGGGAAGGGTTTGACTAAATCAAGTGAAAACTCACTTAGATTAAAAGCCTAAAGAATTTTGCTCCTCATTGACATTTAAAATACTTTCTACATCATTCCCCTGATTCAGCCAGATCACATGTCCTCACAAAGCACTACACGGGTTACTTTAGCCTACCTTCCCTTGCAGTCAACCCTGTATGGGTGCCAATTTCATGTCAGGCAGCCAAAGTGCACTAAAGCTCACTACAAATGCCCTCCCTCATTCAGTGGCCCCTCAGGATTAGGGCACAAAAATCAGTCCAGTAGAAGTCAGGGAGGACACAGAACCTTTGCCAAGCAGGAAGCCAAGGGAGGAGAAGGAGAAGGGGAAGGGGAAGGAGAAGGGGAAGGGGAAAGGGGAAAGGGGAAAGGGGAAAGGGGAAAGGGGAAAGGGGAAAGGGGAAAGGGGAAGGGAAAGGGGAAAGGGAAAGGGAAAGGGGAAAGGGGAAAGGGAAAGGGAAAGGGAAAGGGAAAGGGGAAAGGGGAAGGGGGAAAGGGGAAAGGGGAAGGGGGAAAGGGGAAAGGGGAAGGGGGAAAGGGGAAAGGGGAAGGGGAAAGGGGAAGGGGAAAGGGGAAAGGGGGAAGGGGAAAGGGGAAGGGGAAAGGGGAAGAGGAAAAGGGAAGGGGAAAGGGGAAGGGGGAAGAGGAAAGGGGAAGGGGAAAGGGGAAGGGGAAAGGGGAAGAGGAAAGGGGAAGGGGAAAGGGGAAGGGGAAGAGGAAAGGGGAAGGGGAAAGGGGAAAGGGGAAGGAAAAGGGGAAGGAAAAGGGGAAGGAAAAGGGGAAGGAAAAGGGAAAGCTACACAGAATCCCTGAACAGAGGAAGAACTGGCCTGGGAGAAGCACTGCAGGATCTGCCCGAAGTAGAACACACCACCCATACACTGAAGCTGGGCCAGGACTGGTCCTGCAGTGGAAGTACTTTGTAAGTATTCCTCACACCTACAGAAGCTGAAGCAGTGACATTCTTCTTTCTTTTATGGCTTCTATGCCCCTTACATCTTTGTAGTCCTTCCACAAGTGTCCCTGCTTTGGTAAAAGCTGCCACATCTCTCCTCTGGCAAGAGCACATCCAAATTTCCTTTCCAAACTATGGTAATAGATGTTCTCCACAGGGCTTCATCCATTTGTCACCTTCTGATCCTGGCTTTCACAGTTTCTCTTGCATGTTACCCTTAAAGTTCCTATAAGAATCCCTCCCTCAGTCTTTCCCTCTCCCCTCAATCAATGTGCCAGATTGTAAGACCCAGATCAGGCTTTCAGACTCTCTCCTTCATGGTAAAGATATTTTAGAACTGACCGGGTACTGGTCTACTAGACCACCCAAATCAACTTTCTCCATTCCCTGCTTATTCCGTTTCTCCCCCTTACAGCTTCTCTGAAGCTAATAAGCATAGCTATTTGCATACCTATAAATAAGCATACCTTTGCCATCTTCCAAATCATGCTCACACACCTTGAGGAAGTTCACCTTAAAATCCTTCTTCCTAATACTTGTTTCCCTCCACAAATCCAGCAGACTAGCCCACAAACTCTGAGTGGGCCAGAAGGGCAGATCTACTGAAAGGCTAAATGGATAATGAGAGCCTCAAACTTGCAGCAGAGACAAGGTCAGTCTTGTCTACCCATCAAGGTCTTTAATACAGTTAAAGACAGCTGTACAGTCAATCCAGAGGCACAGGGAAGCAAAGCCAGAGGCTTTTTCTTTAAGAAGGGGATCCCCAAATGTACGCAATGAAAGTCTTTCTGTTACTTTATTTATGCATAAAAGCTCAGTGCATAGATGCTCTTTTTTTTTAAGCTTTTACCAAACACACCTCAAAACAACCACAGACTGCTCTTAAACAAGCATTAAAATAAAAAGGACAGTATACATTTTACCATACCATAACAGTGTGAGATCTTATATTTACCATAAAACAGAAACAAGGCTGTATATGGCGTTTGACCAGCTGAGGAGTTCGCCAATCCCAGTGTTGTGTGTTAGTATTTTCAGCTCCAAAGAACTGAAAAAAATAATAGCATTGTAGCACAGCCAGTCAAGGCAAAGGGAAAGCAAATCAAAGCAGCAAATGGAGAAGAGGTAGAAATCCATACATTCCAGCTCTGCATTCAAAGTTACCTTCCTGCTTAGAGAAAGGTTTTCCCTTTCATTCCCTTCTGAAGCATTCAATATAGCTTAGTGCCAAAGGCAAGATTTCATATTCACTAGAAGAAAAATTCTGATATTCTATGGGAAGACTCACGCAGCTTGTCCCAATATGTTTCTCTGCAGCCTGTAGCCTTAAAGAATAAGGGCCTTTTTATTACACAGGTGATCTGGTGACAGCAAACTATAAACTATTAATGTAAAACACCTTGCTGCAGTTTGCTGAAGACTTCCATGTTCCAGTTTTGGGGAAGATAAGGTATTGCACTGGAAGAAGAATAATTTTAAGATCTAATTAAGTTCCTTAATCAAAAGCATTTAAGTTATGATACTTTGTGCTGTAGGTACTTAATAGAGCTATTAACCAAGGAAAGAAATTATTATTTTTAAACACAGCCTGTTCTTTCAGAAAGAAGTGAAAGAAAGATGCTGCCATCATTTACAAGTACAATGCCAAGCACAAGAAGCTTAAGTAACTCTTGATCACATAGTGTTGAACTGCTTCAAAAATCAAGCTACTACAGTCAGGATCATTTGAATTAGAACTGTTAATGTAGTAAAAAGGTGAACAGTTCAATTAGTTCTTCAAAACAAAAATTGTCACAGTGAAGTTTGTCCAAGATGAAAAGTCTCAAACATATCTGGGGGCACCAGGGCCACCCCAGCAAGAAACTCTTTGTTTCTCTGTGGCCAGAATAATGCTCTGAAGTGTCATGGTCCCCTGCCATGCTCCAAAGAGCAGCAGCTCTTACACACCACACAGCATTTCATACAGTCTCAGGGAAACTGTCAGAGACACATTGCAAATGGCACAGATGGTGCCACTTGAGGAATGAATTTATTGCAAATAAGAAAATGGTCACAGAAATCAGGTATCTGAGCTATTGCTTGGACTTGAACTGTCACTAATCCTTTGCAAGACACTGTAAATGGATGCATTGGAAGTTTCTTGGAGTTTTCTATACACTTCATATGAGACAGAATAAGAGTACTGGTAAATAACCAAAACAGCAACACAGTACATTCCAGTAGAAAGACACCTAGGAGTCAGATCTGATTGACCACTGCTGTTTCCAAGTACCACATAAATACATTTTAGAATGGTGAGAAAGAACAAAGCAAACTTTCATGTTACTCAACAAAAGGTACCTACTCAGTCCTCCAGAATGCATCTCTCAAAATGCATCTTCATTACCTACAGCAATTTTTTACTTTTCTGTCATTCAACCTTATGAATCAAAAGGCCCACTTCAAATGAGAACAGGAAAATGCACCTGACAAATAAAGATATTTTATTTATCAATAGAAAATTTACTACATTGTATGATAGGAACTACCTTGGCACGCTGTTCTTTCACTTCCACTTAATTTTTGCCATACTCTTCAGGGTCTCTTCCTTTACCTAGTTGTTTCCCCACAGTCATAGATTATTTAAATACCTGTCTAGGAAGAGGTGTCTTTTCCTTTGAAAACTGGAAGCATTAGTTTGCATCTTAAGCAATAGTGATCTCAAGTTTATAAAGAAGCGGGGCACAGGGAAAGGAACTTACCTTTCATAAGCTTTCCCATTGGGTTTGAAAAATCTGGCAGCTGCCCAAGAGGAAAATACTGTCCCAATAATAGAGGCTGTGCTGCTGAAAAATGTCATTTCTAAAACTGTTGATCATTAGTGAAATACCATAGATCAGGATCTTTTTAACCAGAAGCACTGGAATAACTTGAGAGGGTGACTAAAGCCAGTGAACAGTTTTCCCCATAATTACTGAAAAATGAAACTAATTTCTTTTCACCCTGAACAGCTTTCACCTCTTGCCAGAGGCATTAATGTAGAATATGGATGTTAATAATGAGGATAGTAGGAACAAGAAGTGTTTTAAGATTTAAAGGCTGACTTTTTAATGGTGTTCATGTGTAGTGTGGCATGCCACATAATTAATGCAACTCCTTTTTACCAATTCAAAAATGTGTACTTCTCTTCACAGAGCTGCAGTTCTGACACTGTTTAGAGCAACTCTTGGCCCTTCTGAATAGTCTCTTATCTCAGATCATTAAGTGTTTTGGGTGACACTATAGTAATGAAACTTACTTTCATTTTGTAAGGTCTTTAATTTTGAAATATAATATAGCTAAAACTGTAGGATGGTTTATGCTCTCAGCACCCCACCTGATAAATAAGAAGACTGACAAAGTATGCAGTAGAAATGGACACAGCAAATCTTTCCTACCTTTCTCCAAGCACTGCCTACATTTCTTGTGCTGCTCTCACAATTGAAATCACCCTCATTCCAACTTTAAGAAAACTAGCTGGGGTATGAGCAACAAAACTGGAGCAGAACAAGGCACTATCACAGAATGACAAATTGTGGAACATTCTTGGGCTGCTCATGCTGAAAGCCAGTCATCTTAATGTTCAGAGGTACCTGTAACCCACAGTAGCTACATGAAATTATCAAGGAATCCCCATCCCTGCCATACCTTTCCTACAGTTCATGTACATCCTGACTGCATAAAACTGACAGTTTTGCTGTTACTCTGTTGAAATTCAATGATTTGAATCACAGCAAGCCTAACACCCTCATAAGTTTTCTTGGGAAAAGAAAAAGAAAAAGAAATAAACAAAAAACCAAAACACCAGCACATACCCTACCTGAAAGACCCAATTTTTAACAATTCTTATTTTTGCTCAATTACTCTAAATCCAGATTTGAGCAAAATCTCTTTTTTGGGTTTTTTTGGGGTTTTTTTTTGTTGTCGTTGTTGTTGTTCTTGTTTGTTTTGTGGTTTTTTGTTGTTGTTTTTGGGGTTGTTTTTTTTGTTTAGGGTGAGAGGGGAAAGCATGCTAACAGCTTCTTCACAGCTATATTCCACAGACAAATTTAGATTAATGACCATCCAGGCAGTCTTCACCCTCTGACCCTCAGTTATTCCCTTTGCTCCAGTTCCCAGAAAGTTCAGGAGAGCCTACACAGTAACTGAAGAACGTAATCTTTTGTGCCTTTAATCAAAGAACTAATACTGTTGCACAGCTTTAAAATTCACACATCTATGGCTACATTATTTCAAAAGACAAAAGTATTCTTTGTTAATGATGACAGTCTTGCCACTATCTGCTGCCCTGATATCACATATTCACTGTAGACTTTAGTCTCAAAGTATTTTTAAAATACAGGAATGTTTTCATGCACTGTTTAAATATTGTCCTATATATAGAAATACCCTGAGCTTGACTTCATGACATTGGATGATAGGAGAGAAAAAACCCAAAAAAATAAACCCACCACATTCTTGGGAATGTAAACATGTTGTAAAACACCAGCACCAAATCCCTAAACATCTACTACAGAGCAAGGCCAACAGGGCAAGGTTTCTGTAACTCAGCTAGGAGCTTCCCCTTTGCCGTGGACTTTTTCTCAGTCACTTAAATAAAAGGAACCTACAAATGTCTATTCTGTGTCTTCTGTAAGTGATAACATTTCCATGAATAGCACAAATTGATGGGGAAGGTGCCTTGTCTAATTACTCGCTGTGAAAGCAAAGAGTCCAAACTGGAATTAATGATCAGCTTGAATATTAATCAGTCTAATGACTAAGTTGGCAACAGACAGAAGCTTGAAGGAACAGGATGAGTTGCTGCAGGGTTAACATGGGGGAAGCTGTTGCTTATGGGCCAGGAGCTGTTGAAAAATCTCCTCTGAGAGCTTGAAGAGACTTCCAGTAGAGGACCACAGAGATCCACCACCAATTGAAAGAGTTATAAATAATTTTGTACCAATGCACTTTCCATACATGAGCAGCCAGAGGATGCAACATCCCCAAAGAGACCAGATAAATTTACAAAGATCACCCCCATAGAAGAGGAGACTGCAAGCATTTTCAGTGTATTGCAGCAGCGTGAAAGGCAACGACTGTAGAATGAAAACCTACATTGTGAAGATGTCATCTTTAAGATTTATACAAATATTAAATTGTGAAGGTTACAAATAGAGCAAAAAGAATGAGTGACTGCTTTCAAATAGATAAACAAGCAGAGGCTCACAGGGGGTAAATCCAATTGGTTTCTGCTTCATGATGATTCATGGCTCTAAAGACACATATAGAGCCATATTCCCAGCCCTGGCAATGCCTCACCCTGATAATGCCTGTGGCATGGTGAAGCCCTCCCCACCTTTGCTCCAAAACACATTTGCTCTTTGCCTATTGCTTCTTGTAAAAGATACGTACGTTTTCTTTGCCATTTCTGGCAGTCGGTTTTACGTACACATGTTAAGTTTTCCAGTTAACAAAAGATGGCACAGCTAAGAATCAGTGATTTTTATCTTCAAAAGGCTCCTGATGCAGTAGGGACTGAATTCTGTATACTTAAGGAACACTGGAAAGGCTGTGGGAGCATTGCCGATCTTTGCATACACATGCATCCAGTATAGAGGGAGCCTGGGGACAGTGTTCAGCAGTGGTCTTCTGCATCACTCACTCTAAAATGGACTGGGGATGAGGGAGAAAAAAAGACACAGTAGCAGCTCATTTATTTAATTTGTATTGCATGCCTTTTTAATCCTTCTCTGGCTTTGCCTCTACCTTAGCTAGCTAGCTAACCTCACCACAACCTCTCAAAAGCACAGGCTTGAATCCTGTTCCATTCCATCTTACTCACTTTTCACCAGTACACAGTACATTGAAAAGCCCAGGCCTTCTTGTGCTGAAGTCAAAGCTCATTTAGCTATTTTTCTCTGACAGCTGCAAACCACTACAGATAGTGATGATATATTTAGGCTGTTGTCCAAAAATACCAGAAATGTCTGCTTCTTTTATACTGCTGTACCTCATGTTATAGTTTGAGCAAGACCACATCAAGCCGCTGCAGAGCCCCTTAGTATTCTCCAGCCATTAAACCAGTCCTACTGCAAAAGAACAGACCCTTCTCTCTGCATGGCATAACAAATGAGCATAACAGAAACCTTGTCATTTCCACCTCAGAACAGAGGTGAGATGATGTGGCTGACTGCAGAGCTTCAGGAAAGGTAATTTAAAAACTACTCCTCTCCCAGGCCTAGGCCAGAAGTAGGAACAGAGCAGAGGGTGGTAGATGAGGGGTGAGGGCACAAAAGTTCTCTTCAGAGAGCTGTCACATTTAGATGACTGCTAGAAATTCTCAACAGACATGGCAGAGCCCAGGCAACCATTTTGGAAAGGTCCTTTACTAAGAACACTAAATTACCACAATTTCCAAATAATTGCCAGCCCTGTGTATTTTCTGGATTCACTTGTACAACTAGCTCACAACTGAGCAAAGCCCAGCAGCTCCCAGAGCCCATCAGTTTCTTGGGTAGATGGGGCTTAAGGGCAGGTACCATAGCACAGCTGGAGCTCTGTGAGGGACTGCAGGAGACATTTATTCCTCCTGACACTGTAACTTACTGTGTCGGTCACAATGTTATCTGGGTCACCGCTACAAGTTTATGCGGCATCAACAGCAGCTCTGCTGCCAGGCTTGCCCTCGGAACCAACAGCGATGTAGTATTAGCATCCAGTCCTGATCACTGCAAAACTTAGATCACAATATCTAATCCGGGAGAAACTTCAGTTCCAGAAGAGAGAGAGAAATTATCAGTGAACAGTAGCATCATTAAACTGCATTCTGGCTGTCAGACATCCAGCATGAGGATTGTGCTGCAGCTGGCAGTCCATCTTCGAGAGTAAACTTACTACATTTACTTGTTTGTTTTCCTCTCCCTCGATTTGCCTCATAAACCAGTTATGAAGCAGCAGAAGGGCCGTGAATTTTAACCTTCCCCTGCTGCAGCTCCACACAGGTTGTGTGGGTGCCGCTGCTTCTAAATCCGCTGCAGAGCCACAAGGGCTGCAGAGCCGGAGGGATGCGGTGCTCCTGTGCCGTTTCCATGGCAGTGCCGAGCCCTCGGGGCTGAAGCCCTGCTGTCTGTCTGCTCCCGCCCAGCTTGCAGGGAGCGGCTAAACGTGCTTTCTCAGGGCCGCATGGCTACTGCTTCTCCTTCCTTCAGAGCCCTCGCAACCCATCATTTCCATTGTCTTTGCCTTTTCCCCACATTCCCACTGTTGCTAATTAGGCTGGCGCTCTATGGAACCGACAATACTTGTGCTTATCCAATTAAGCAGGCGCTCAGCAGAAGGTGGACTGTCACCGCAGAAGCCCGGCATGACACTAGAAAGAGCTCGTCTCTCACGGGTTTTTCCAACATTTTTTTTCTTTTCCCATAGGAAAGACTAGGAATTAGGTGCAGTCAGAATACAAAACCCAAACGATCTGAAACTTATGTTTCAGATTATAGTATTTTTATTTCTTTTCATTTAATTAAACTAATTACTTTTGGGGCGTTGCTTCAGTCAAAAAAAAAAAAGGAGAGGAGAGGAGAGGAGAGGAGAGGAGAGGAGAGGAGAGGAGAGGAGAGGAGAGGAGAGGAGAGGAGAGGAGAGGAGAGGAGAGGAGAGGAGAGGAGAGGAGAGGAGAGGAGAGGAGAGGAGAGGAGAGGAAAAGGAACTATTTACAAAACCCCACACTTAATGACTTAGAGAAAAGTCCCAGAGTTGCTAATCAGGTGATTACAAATGTACCTGTAGAAACAAGCAACAGCCATCAAAAATTCACCTGGTGACCTTCACCCTCCCTGCTACCCTCAGGAGGAAAAAATTGTAACAAGCGAAAAACATTCTTTCAAGTACAAAATGCCCAACACTTGGGAAAGGAAATAAACAGGTATTTGCAAAAGTGACCTCTTGCCCTGCTCTCTAGGATGACATTAAAACAGGAATAAAGGCTCAGTGTCCAAATCTAGCTGTGATTAACACAGGATTCAAAGACAGAGAGAAGGAATTTAGTTACAAGGAAAATTGGCTGCTCTTTCATCTGAGCGTTTCTTCTTTTCAAGAAAAATATTTTACCTTAGAAGGAGAAGAAAAAAAAAGACAAATTTTGTGTCATTCCCTTTTCTTTCCTATGACAAGCTGTCACTTCTAGATATGGAAACGATATCACCATGTTGCTGGAGAGAATAAGTGGGGCACAATTTCTCCTTTCCTTTGATATGAGCAAAGATTAAAGTAATAAAAAACTAAAAAGATGAGAGTGAAGGAAAAGCAGAATTTTCCAGCAGAGCTGATGTTATTTTAGGATGACATTCTATGAAGCAACAGTGGCATCCAGTGGTAAATTTCCATAAGCAAGTTTCATACCCTACTTTCACTAAGTTTTGGCTTACATCACTTTTTTTTTTGGTTGGTTTTTTTTTTTTTTTTTGGCAATAGGTTCTCAAGGAACCTTCCCCCTCTTCCTCCTACATACACTACCAAAACAGCCACCATGCACCCATTCATCAATACCAGTAATGGAGATCAAGCTATCCGTTTTCTGAAAGGCTGTACATCATATCTGCATAGTCAGAAATTCCAGTCATTACTGAGAAGCTGCAACATTGATACAAACACATTTTTAAATCATTCTCAGAAAAATAAAGGACATTTTTCTCCTGGCGCCCACAAGAGTGCAGCAAATATAATTCTGTACTGTCCCTTCTTCAGTCCCCCTTCCCAATTTGTTTTTCTGCAAGGCAATATGATCATTCTTTTCTCATTTAGTGACATTAAGATTATTTTCACTTTATGATATCTCCTAAGTAGATGCCCTGGGCAAAAATGAAGGGCTTATAGTTATAAGAGTATACTACAGAAGAAAGTCCGTTCAGTGAATTTATTATGGTATTTTCAGGCTGAGATCACATTTGCAGTTAAGAAAGCACCTTGTGCTAGCACAAGCTCAGTATCATTGTCAGTTATAATTTGGTAAGAAGGAGAACTGTCTCCTCACCAACAGAGCTGAGAACTAAAACTTGTCGGTCTGGCTTTCAGGTCAATCAAAACTTCTGGTCTGATTTTTTTTTTTAATCTCTCTAGAGATCTTTTAAAAGAATCACCCTCAACATCACTAAAAATTATGGTTTTCACTTAAATTTCCAAAAGAGTTAAACTAGAGTATCTTCTCCTTTTTAATAGGACAATTTCTCTATCTGCACACCCCAAATTAAGCTTCAGAAAGCTATTGACTTATTCAACAAGGCTGTCTCAAGAAAAGCATTGGGTTTGTTTCCCTCCCAACATGTTAAAACATAAAACATCTCATGAAGAAACCGAGGCTTGGCCTGCATCCAGTCTTCATATGACAATACAGTAACAGAGTTAACTGATTTTTAGTTGTTGTGGTTCCACAAGTATGAGAGTGCCTACACAATCTATCCCAAGAAATGCAGACAGAAAAGGATAATTACTGCCACACTGCTGAAGAGGAGGGGGTAGATTAGGAAGAAAGTGTTCAACACTGAACTAAACTGCACTGAAGTGTATGAGCAAACTCCCTGCCACAGGCCTTCTACTCAAACCCATTTGGATTATCCAAACCCCTGCCCACCAGAAGCACAGCAGAGCAATTCACTGTTTGGAGTAAACAATGTATTTTATTCATCATGGTATCGAAATAGCAGAGTTCATGAATATCATCCATTTGTGACTCTAACGATGAGGTGACCTGAGAAATAGGTTACTCAGACATGCTGCTGTTAAATGCCTGATGTGGCTGACCAAAAGATGGGTCCATCCCATTGTGGTCTAGCCCTGAAATGCTGGATCTGTGGGTTTAGGTATTTGCTAACTTGTTTCTCTGCTTGAACTGTGCAGTTCCCAAAAAGCATTATTTTTGTGCAAGCAGGCTAAAACTTGCAGATGGAGTTTGCCCCCAAAGCAGGAAAAGGATTCAGAACTCTTGTAATATATTGTTCTAGCAAGTGAGATGCTAACATTAAAAATAGAAGAAAAAATGCATAAAGAAACAAAAGAAGCTCAAGATTTATTGCCTTCTGATGAAGGGGGAAATCCCACATGATTGAGGCGGGCAGTTATGCACAGGAGATGAGCCTGAACTACAAAGCAGAACTACAACTGAACTTGTGCTATGCTTGGGATAAAGCAATCTTTCAGTAGCAAAGTTGTAACACAGAAAAATATCAGACTGACATGGGATGATCAATATCCTACGGAATGAAACCTCAGAAGAATCAGGTATTTTAAAGCAGAGCTGAAAGATTAGGATGAATTCTCTTTTCCCCTGGGCCCTTGAGCTGAGCTAGGAGGTTCCTGAACATCCTTAATATATAGAGCTCCCAATGAATTGAAGACTCTTTTTCCACAACATACTTTGGAAATAAATACAATAAAGCAAAATGTGTGCAGCTCTGAGCCCACCCTGATTTTATGCAAGTTCTGACTCTAGCAATGTGACACCAAGCAAAAGGTAGCTCCAGTTCCCCCCACCACTTTCTCCTACAGAGCTCCTCCCCTTCTTCTCCTCCCTCATGCAATACAAGGCTATTCCCACACTCTGCAGAAGAGCCTGCCCACAGCCACCAGTTCTAAGGGAGCAGAACCCAAACAGGGACTCCAATTGCATCTCCAAGCCAGTGTCAGACCAGTATCTTCCAGAACAGCAACATCAAATGATCCTGATAATTTGGGACTTGCACCTGGCAGCAGTATTACAGAAGACTCAATAAAGAACTCAAGCATCAAAAATCCTGCTAGGATATTCATCATATTCATCATGTTACTTAGATGACATTTTTCTGAAAAAATGCTTGGATACCCAAAGGCAGCTAAACCTGTACCATATTAATTTATTTTTAGTGTAGATTAAGAGTTTGGGGGAGGAACTTAACAAAATCAGCTTTCTTTGGCAGCTTAGAAGAGATCACTATTCATTAAGAACATAATCATCTTGCCATGTATACTGGTTTGGACAATATGAACTATGAGATCACGAAATACGTCACCCATCTGGATTTCATCTCCAGCACTGGTTTCAAACATCATATAATGCATTTTCGTGCCAAATAATCCCATTTATCACTAATGGATCTCTTGCTCCTGATACCATCTTTCCACCAGATGTCACACTTCCCCTTTACCTGGTAACTCCAAACCTCAATATAACCCGGTACACAGATGTATTTGTTCTTTGCTGACCACTTCCACATTCTATCCTTAATTAAATATTAGCCCTTCTATTTGGCTTGCAGTGTGCATTAAACACCAAAACATGTAACTTGTGCAGCTAAGTTCAAGACCTCACTTATATAGTGGTGCTTATGCTGTCATAAACAGAAAAAATCGGCATTGTTCTGTTATGGCCCAAACCCCACACATTTGTATACATCAACAGGTACCTAAAATGACAGAAATTCCTTCCCTAATGCCCATTTTTAAACAGTATCATTCTTAGGGGTCTTATTTTTCAGGCCTCTCAGCACTCTAGATTAACTAGAGAAAAAAAATCCATTCACATTGACCAAATGCACAAAACAGAAGCATTATTTCCAAACCCAAATGCCTAAGTCCCAGCACTAAACAGATGTTTTATTATACAATTTAATACATGAAAAAATTGGGGGTTTAAATGAGTAATATTTTAAGCATAAGAGCAAAATTTGGTCCAGCCCTGCTACCTTCTGAGATGGTTTGTTTTACTTTACTATTTCTAACTGCTGTGTCAGAAGTAACCCATTAGCATTAGCTGTCTTTAGAGTCTGCAGTCATCCTCCTGTCTTGATAAATGCAATGTTAATGTATTATTCTAGAAAACAATCCATGGAAAGCTACAGTTTTGAACATAGAATTACCTCAGCTTCAGAATATGCTATCCCACTGGACTGCAGTGGTTTAGTTTATAGATTTATACAGTTCCTTTCCTCTCCTTTGACAATGACCTATTTTTAGGCACACATCACATTGAGTGGGTATGTCACTTGATAGAATACCATCCTGAAGATTCAAGTCTGTCATAAATAAATATGTAAGACAAACTGGTACGTACAAGTTGCCTCTGAGACCTGCTTTCAAGTCCATTCCAGAATGCAGTGAATGAAAATCATTTCAAATGAATGTCTGCTGGTCTCTGCCATGTTTCTTCTCTGAGAATTGCACATCACAACACAGTCAAGCATTTCCAAACAGACAGCTCTAAGAAGGGACAGAGGAAGACAGAAAGGAAACCTTCCACTAACCAGGTGCAACCCTTTCCCAGCTCGACCCCTTGCTGCCTCTTAGTGGGGAAGGTCTCTATTGAGAGACTCAGCCGATGCACCTATTCTGCAGAAGGAAAAATTACTTCTTAATTAGGAAAACAAATAAACAATGGCAAGACAACTTGCAGTATTATTCTGAGGAGACAGCAGTTGGGTTTTGGGGGTTTTGTTGTTGATATTTTTGTTGGTTTTTAACTCCACCTAGGAAATATTGCCTAGCAACAATGGGAGAACCCTTCTAACAAAATGAATCATGCAGGTATTGGCTGTTTATTCCCATGAAGGGCTGTGTTTCCACCCTGTCAAATGACATCAAGGCCATGTTGCCAGAGGCATTGGGAGTTTTGACCTCTAAAAGGCAATTTTCTCACTGTCTGCTCAGAAATGTAACATTTTTCATATTGAAGGCTTTTATATCATATCTTGTAGGTTTCAGATCTATAAATAACATACTAAAATTCTCCAACACAATAAAGCACAGCTATTATATTTAGCTATTAACACTGTAAACATTAAATATCACAAAGTTAGCACTCTATTAGCATAACTATCAGGCACCACAAAAAACCAAACCAAAACCAAACAAAAAACAAACAAAAAAAAAAAAAAACAAAAACAAAAACAAAACAAACAAAAAACAAACAAACAAAAAAACCAACCCAACACAAACCACATTAAATTGCATGACCAAGTTTAATGGAAATGAATAGAGGCCAGAACTTGGTTCATACAAGTTCTGAATTTCAGAAAGAAAATATCCACTAGATCACCAGATACCCATTCAAGATTACCTTTGGGTTTCCTTGCCCAAGTAAGTCCTCCCTTAATATCTTAATGGAGCTATTACAAAGAAGAGTTTTAAGTTACAGGATGGACTAGCAGCATGCAAACAGAAAAGCTAAGGCCTATTATTTGCATAGAATGCAGAAGTATAATTCTCACTAATAAATGGGCATGTACAGTGTGTGTGTCCCCACCCAGATTAATTCTTTTAAAAGCTTCCTATATTTTAATTGCAGCAGCTCTACTAGAAGCAGAGTGAGCCAGTGAGCTTTGGTCCTAAAATTATTGCTTTCTCAGTTGCTCTGCAAAGCTTGTGATAACTAAATTTATCCAACAGAGTTAACTACAGCCTTGTACACCAATATTATGTTTTTCAAGACCATGAGGAGTCCCACAACACTACTAACCTGTTCTGGTAACTGCACTATTCTTTACCATCAGAGGGTTTGTTTGCTTGCTTTTGCCCACATTAAAGAGTCATCAAATCTTTTAGAGAATCACCATTTGCAAGCCATGGAAAGGCAAGCAGGTTGTCTCTGAGAACATCAGCATTTTCACAAAATTATTCTGTCTTGGGGGTGAGGGTTGATCAAAAACTCACCATGAGCTGGCAGTGAGTACTCACAGCCCAAAAAGCCAAGGCAATCCTGAGCTGCATCCAGAGGAACATGGCCAGAAGGTCAAAGGAGGTGTTTCTCCCCCTCCACTCTGCTCTTGTGAGACCCCACTGGCAGTGCTGCACCCAGTTCTGGTGTTCCCAACACAAGAAGGACATGGAACTGTTGTGGCAAGTCCAGAGGACTGGGGCACGTCCTCTATGAGAAAGTTGGGGCTGTTCAGCCCAGAGAAGAGAAGGTTCTTCCATGTGGAGACTTCATGGCACCTTCCAGGGTCTGAAGGGGCGACAGGGAAGGATGCTTTGTCAGGAACTGTAGTGATAGGACAGGATAGTTACAGATAGACTGGAGAGTAGGAAGAATTTTTTCACTGTGAGGCTGGTGAGACACTGGAACAGCTTGCGGATTCCCCAGCCCTGGAAGTGTCCAAGGCCAGGTTGCCTTGAGCAACCTGGTCTAGTGGAAGGTGTCCCACCCATGGCAAGGGGTTGGGACCAGGTGATGTTTAGGTCCCTTCCAATCCCTTAACGTTGTGTCATTCTGTGATGTTCTCCAGCTTTTTCACAAAATTATTCTACACAGCTTACAGAAATCAAAGCTCTACCTACCAGAACAAATACTTCTGGCGCATTCTTCAGACTGAAGATTTTAGACTACACAAGTAGATGGTCAAGAAAATAAATTCCTAGGGCTACAAATCAACTTCCACAATCACAGATAATCTGCAAAACAATGAGGTATGAAATGAGGTAGAAGCACTCTTAGTGGGCTGGGTTTTATACACAATCATTAACTGTTCTCGAAATAATAGAAAATAATTTTGAATGATTCAGTAATCATTTTCCTCAAAAACGTTCAAGAAAGATCATGCTTTGCTTCCAAAGATAAGCTACATATTGGCAACCTTTCCCAGATATCTGTACTTTGGAACAGATATTTTTGCTATGTTCTTCAACAACGTGATGTTTTTTAATTTATAGAAGTGTAAAAGCTCAAGGCAAATAATTGGTTAGGACTTTTTTAATATAAAAGCAAAATATTAAAGTGCTTATTATCCTATTCAAGGAATTTACTCACAACATTTTCTTAGAACTGACTCCTATACTGTGTATTTTCTACCCTAGAAATGGAGTATAGCTCTTAATCAACCATGTTACTACTCTGTTATTTTGCGCAGGCCACAAAGAAACAGTAACACAATTTCTGTTTCAAACACTTGACTTAAACACCTATTTCTGGGATGCCAAGTGTCAGCAGTGTTGGCACCCTACTCCTTGGAGAGACAAAAAAAGAAAAAAACCACAACAGTTGAGACAAGCTTCCCATGCTTTGAGATGCAGTGTGAAACCCCAGAGCTTATGGGTAGCTCTATGGCTAGATTTATTCACCCATACTGAATCCAGCTTCTATATAATCTTCTTCCAATTTGACTTGTTGAGAGAGACATTCTCCTTTATTACGAGTTTCAAAAAGAAATTAACTCCAAAATAAACACACACAAACACAGACTTGTATATAGAAATCAGGTATTTTTCATCAAGTTTTTGCTTAAACCTCATTACTATACGCAAATCAGACACATCCTCACCACAAGTATGTGTTTAAGTGCATGGTTGATATTGAATTTATGAAAAGTATATAGCCAAAGAGAACACATATTAGACACTTCCACATGTACTTGAAAAAAAAAAGGGGAGGGGGGGAGTGGGGGGCGAGGAGGGGGAAGCTTACTATAAAATAAAACCAGAATCTAACACATGTCATCATTTCTCCCGAGGACTCATGACATAACTTTATCCCAGCACACAGATATATCCAGAGCTGTAAGTGTGCTCCAAACTCCAGCTCTAGAACCGAGTGCCCTTAGAAGAGCAGGCACCGCACACGCCGAGCAAGGCCGGCAGCAGGACAGTCCCAGGGATCTGTGGAGGTGCTCTGCTACCGACGTGGAGAAAAGCAGGTGTCAGTCCTACCTGCCCACCACAGCGAGTGCGGCTGACAGGAGAGCAAGCCCTTAGAAGGCAATGAGGAGGAGCAGAGAAAAGAGCTCTACAGGAAATTAGCCAAACTACAGCTGTAACTACATAAGTATTGGGCATTTCTTCTGTGGTACAGCCACAACAGCAAACTTAAGTGCAATACAGGACCTAGGCAGATTTATAAGTAATTTTTAATTAACGGAACCCTAGAATATACCTTTGTTGCTACAATACTCCTGAGAGCCCGGTAACACAGATTAGGCTACCACACACGCATTAATTAGAAACAACAACACTCGGTGCCTCTCGGAGGGCCGCGCTCTCCCGGCAGATCCCACGGCCCGCGCCGCTCCCGCCGGGAGTTGCGGAGTGCCGGGGTGGCCCTGCGGCCCCGGGCATCCCTGCCGGGGGTGGCCTCAGGTGAGCGGGCCCGCGGGCCCCTCTACGCTGCCACAGGAGCGATGGGCCCTGCAAGGCGCTGCACTCCCACCCAGAGGGTCCCGCTCAGGCCCCGGGGCTGTTCGGCAGTACGAGACCCCACAGGGACCCCCAGCGCCGGGCGCATCGCTCAGCCCGGGGCGCCGCTCCCCTCCAGCCCCCTCAGCCCCCGCGCAGCCGCCCGTCTCCACGGCAACGGCGGGCGCGGGGCTGAGGCGAGGCTGAGGCGGGAGCGGGGCCGGGGCCGGGGCGGGAGCGGAGCTGAGGCGGGAGCGGGGCCGGGGCCGGGGCGGGAGCGGAGCTGAGGCGGGAGCGGGAGCGGGGCCGGGGCCGGGGCGGGAGCGGAGCTGAGGCGAGGCTGAGGCGGGAGCGGAGACGCGGCGGCTGCCCCGGATCCGAGCGCGGCTCCCGCACCCGGCCGGACCCTGCGGGTTCTCCCTGCGGCTGCCCCGGGGCCAGAATGGCGACATGGGGACAGCCGGCCCCCGCTCGCCCCACGCCTGTTCTGAGCAAAGCCCCGACCTCGGCGATCCAAACGGGGACCATAGCTCCTGTCCTGCATTATTCATGCTCTCAGAGAGCACTGTATATGGGGGGGAAACCCACCGAAATATATATATCTATATATTCATTTTAAACTATTTTTCAGATTGCTTCAAAATTCAAATTAATTAAGATTAATTAAAAATTAAATCAAAAATAAAAAGCTCCAAAAGTGATTTTTTTCTTTCACTTACATCTTTAATGGAGAAGTAACTCCAGTGGGGTCGGTATTTTTAGTTTCATGCAGCATAACAGGAGAGATGGGGACTTGCTATTCTACTGTGGCAGAGCTGCCGAGTGGGGAACAATCGGAGGGGAACCTTCGTCTGGGGAAACGACAGGCAAAACTGTGGGGATGAAAAGAGGGCACAGGAGGAAGACTATGGTCGAGATGTCCTCCAAGAGTGGCCTCCTTCTCCTTCCCCTAAGCCATTCCAGTCTCCTACCGGCTCCACCAAAGTAAAGAGAAAAGAGAATAGGGAAGGAGGATGTCTTCCCTGCCTCTGCCATCACTGATCGCAGGAAAGCCATGGCCACAGTCACCCACCCTGCTTTACCATTCTCCAGATGCAAGAAAGAAGAACCTTAATCCTCTTGGAAGAGCTGCCCTTTTCACAAGCAAAACATGTGCCTTCCCATCCCTGCCATTCTGGGAATATGAATGTAGATGCTCATGAAATGCAAGTAAATACCTGGTCCACAGGGGGAAGAGTCTGCGTTTGAATTTCAGGCCTGTGACTGAAGAGAGAAACTCTAAAAAGCAGCAAATGAGAAGCAATATGGGATCCTGCACAGGCCCAAGTGTAATTTTTACTCGCACCCCTTATCATTGAATCAGATGACACGACCCTTGTAAGCAGTTGCATGGTGAGTGTTGATGCCCAGGTGAGAAATGGGCTCCAGTGTGTTGGACACACAAAAGTATCACTGCTCCAAAAATTACCAGTGTCATCTGGAAATAAGAGGCAAGAATTGAACAGCAAAGCAGCAAGAAGAGGAAACTGGAGGGCCATGGCGACGTAGATGAGATTACTTGTCCTCGGACAGCTTCATGGTCCTGCTGAATGAAGATCATTTCCACCTGTTCAGTTCATTTACCCTTTTACTATTAAATCACCAGTTCCTCAGGGGAAAGGCAACTCCTAGCCAGGTTATGTCATAACTCAAGAATATCTTGTGAGGAACAGGAGGTGGTCTGGAAAACTAACTCCAAGATGAGGTTTTACAAGGAGACACTTCTGAGCAAGCAGCGGAGCAGCCAAGGCTGATCTCTGTTAGACTTAACACAGTGTATTCAGAAATGAGGGATTAAAGTGCAACTGTTTCATGCAAGGACTTTTCAAATGCCTTTATTCACCAAAGAATATCACATCTGAAAATTTATGTGCACTTTTTTCCCAAGAGGGTGTCTTGATAACAGAAAGCTTAACTGAATAGCATTCACAAAAATACTAAATGCATACAACGACCCTTTGCACAAAGCAGACTTAGCATAATGTTCCAAAAATTAACAAAACACAACCCTGGAGTTGCTGCTAAAAAGCAGTTCAAGAAGGCTCCAATGTTGGGACTAGTAGTGTCAAATAATTTTTATTTCAAATTATATTGAATTCATCTGTTTACAGATTTCTTCTACAAGTTCTACATCTCAGAGGCTAATTGCAAACTAAAAGTTGGATATAAAAATACAAATTAATTCCTTCAATCACCGTTCAAACTGAAGATTGGCAAAATCTGTGACATTGTAATAAAACACTTGAACTAAAGTTTAAACAAGGGTTTGACAAAGACTTTTATTATTCTCTTCTCTGTGTACCATTCAACATGCACTTCAAGATGAGAAATATGGCTCTTATTTAAGGAGTTTATTCCAACAGGCATTCTGTTCTTCTTTTTTTGAGAAGAAATCCATGACAGAAATGTGGAATAATACAGTGTTTACAAAGTCAAGGGCACAAATCTATGGAAAATGAATATGCGTATGCATCCTCAAAGATACAGGTTAGAAAAAATTAAGTTTAATTCCTACTACTTGGCAATGCTGTTTCTGTATCAGATGCTTTGGGGATGCTTGTTTTATTAACTTCACATACTTGCATGACATCTGGTGTGACACTGTGGATATTAAGTATTCTAGAGTCTGGATGCTGAAATTTTACTCTCACAGTATACCGGGCTCTGCTTTTTCAACCAAACACACCGTTAAAGTAATGAAGGATATCCCTCTGTGTCTGCCTGAAAGAATGCCAGACAGGGAAAATGGAAAGCTCTGACTAGCTGCATATCTGAAATCAGTGAAGCAAAAGTGAAGAGACCATCAGGAAGACTGCTAAGGTCCCTGATTCTCAGGCCCAGTGCAAATTAGAGCCCAGCTGGCAGTGGTACTCGGGAGACCATACGCTAGCCGAGGATGGCTGGAGCACAGCATGTTTCAACCATATGTCTGACATACTGCCTCCTTTCCAAGGGTCTCTGGCATACCAGGATTTGGATAGGCTCTCGCTCAGCTGGCCAGGTTCAGAGCTCTCCTCTTCTTTGTGTTGAAACAATGGCAGCTCGGCTGCAGCTCGGCTCTCCCGCGGCAGCCCAGGCAGAGAAGCACGGCCGCGCATCAGCCCTGTGGTAGGGGCACGTTCTGCGGTGGAAACGCTCCAGCTGAGCCCGCCTGCGTCACAGGTGGGCAGGGAGAACCATCGGGGGTTAGCACGCAGAGATCACCGGCCACAACACTGTTACTGCTCCCTTTTTATACTGTTAGCAGTAATGAGTTTTGTTCTATATTGTGTCTCATTCTGCAAGTTCATCACAAATTCCAAATCACTAATCATTTTTTCCAACAGATGAACATCGCTACCTCAAAATATTCTTTTAGTTTTCTCCTTCCAATTCCGTTATTTGTTTCTATTATTTAGATATTTTGCAAAATAAAGGTGCGTTTAATTCCATTTCTGTGTGCTGCTAAATGCAGGTTCTGGAAGAATTTGTTCCATTTTCTTTTTCTTCCATTTTCATGTCACTGTCATGCTACTTTACTGCGCTGCTGCTCTCTCAGGTTCTGTCTCTGCCACGGATGATCCAAACCCCTTTGGTCTGGTATTTGCCAAAGAAAAAGCATGCTGAAATGCTGCTACATAAATAAGCACTGCACCTATGATTCTAGAGGTGCCTGTGCCCAAAGATCCTAAAAAGTGTAAATGATTTGTTACAAAAGGGCCATTATAGCTCTTTTCTTCATTCTCTATACTCTGTTAAGTGATTTTTTTGCAGTTTAACATATTCCAGACCTTTGCTGGCAGAACCAATGCGTATAACCTCCCTTAGAAGTGTATTCAGTTGGGAGCTGCCTGGCTACACAGGATTTTATATATCGTTCAGCTAAGTCAGCGATCCATATGCAAAAATCAAGCGCTCAGGGACACCATGTGGATTTGTGACATTCTTCAGAGTACATTGTGTCTCTAATAAACCAATGAATGGATTAAACTCAGCCATAAAAATGTTTTCTCCTTCTCTGTGACATACATAATACGGATATATAATATGCATACGCTTTATTTAATAAATAGCTAAAAACTAACATAACACGTTACTTAAACAGGTTAAAAAACACTCCTCAGTTTTATAACCTGCTTAAGAAGAAGAGGCAAAGCACTCAACAAAATGTGTGAAACTGGAAACACCGTGCTGAACATTAACATGGGACATCTTGATTAAGTAAATTTCATCCTGGAAGCTATCTTTGGCTTATAAGAGTTGGAAACAGAAGAGACAAACAAACCTTTCCTATACTGTATTTCCTGACAAGCTATTTCATCTTGGCATTCCAGGACAGATTATTTCTTTGTATCATGCTGTTGTCACAAGTTAGGCACTGGATAATGGATAGTTTTAAAAACAGTCCATCTGTATTTAGTCAATAAAGTAATAGTTTGTAAATTTACTCAGCAGCAAGCTGTTTCTTGAAAAGAATAGAAGAGCATTCAAGGGAAAAGACTGACAAGACTTGGTTATTTCCTAATGATCAGATTTTGTTCTTTGCATGGTCATGCTTACTGCTCTCAGGAAATCCCTCATCTGTCTACAAATGACAAACAGTTATTTGACTTAATTAGCAAACCCTGAGTCAAGTTCCTGTTCCAGAATGATTGGCACTGCAACTGGCTTGAAAACTTGCTTCAATTGGGAGATGTCCTTAATTCTTTTTATTATTCCTTGTATGTCAACTGACTGTAGCAAGTGTTGGGATTTCAAGATGCTTAGAATTTTCAGGTTCCTCACAAGAACAAACCTTTCTGGAGGCTCAACACATATGTAGCATCAGCTTTCCACAGCTTCTGCTTCTCTCTCATTTCCAGTGATGGAAGCAATGGTGCCAGTCAGAGCATCCACGGCCACCTACCTCTGAGTTCAGATGTGTTTGTCCCGGTGCCTCTGCAGTCCAGGAGACAGAGCTAAACCCAGCCCCATCTATGAAAACCCACTGAAGGCAACGAAGTCACATAGGCTTTGCTGCCTGAACGTGCACCGGTGTCCAACAACTACTTTTGAAATCCCAAGTATTTACTCAAATCTTCTCTTCCAAGATAAAAGTCCATCTAAGCTACAGTGGTGTCTTAACTGTGACTGCGAGGAGTATTAATCTACAGATAAGACATTGATTCCTTCGTTTTAAAGGAACAATCCCTTAATTCTCATTTATCTGCTTTGAACATGTAATGAAATGATCTGTTTCCTCCCTAACTTCCTGCTGTATCTTAAAATGCCTAGTAGAACACGGTGAGTTTCAGCGAGGACCAGGCATTCCACAGTTTTCTTCCTGCACTTATTGTAGTTGGTGGGAATGTTGGTATCATCACCAGAACACCTCAAGTTAAGATACATAACATAACAAATCCTGAAGTCAGGTTTAAACCTCAGGATAAAACACGTAATGTAAGGAAAAGAGTAAGGACAAGGACAGAATGAGGTCTACTACCACAAAGTCATACAGGGCCCTCAAGAACAACACCAACTGGAAGTTGTCCTGCTCTTACTCAGAGAGCATGGTGCAGAAAAGGTTGATGTTGCTTGTCAGTTTACGATACTTTCTCTCACACATCTCAAAATACATTTGGATCATCTTTTTGATAGGAAATTTATATTCCTCCAAATCAGCATATTTTCACAATCTAGTAATATTCTGTCCTGTAAAATACAGACAATTAATTATTTTTGGAAAACAAGAAAAAAAAAAGGAAAACAAGCTGGAGCTCCTTATGGGCTTCTCTTTCACACTGTCTTAGGTGTATCAATAAATATTTTACCCATTTATTTAAAAAATGAAAGTAAACTACAGAATATTAGGTATAAAAACAGATTTCAGAATAGTTCTGCCCAATTCCATTTTTAAGCATCTGCACAGAATACAAAGAACTGTTGGTAAGAAAAAAATCCAAAGTATGTATTTTGAAGTACTTAGGATTGTAGCTAACACATGCTGGGCATTTGGTCAAGAACTTTTAAGCACCTATGGTAAATTACAACTTATCATTTCTAATTCTAATATCCTGCAACCGAGCTCAGAAATCTTCTGCTACAAATTTTGTATTGCTTTATAGGGAGGATAACAGAATTGTTGACAAAATGAGTTATATTCAGTTCTAACAGTATTTCTTCTTTTTTGTTCACTACATACTATTTAATATTTTCCTTTGTACACTTCTTAATAGTTGAGCTTTAAGTGAAACTCTGAAAAACAACATTAGGATTCAAAATACAGTGGAAGATTTTATTTTCAGGGTCACAAGTAGCATAGCGAGATTTCTCTCTTAAACAATGACACTTAGTATCTCTGTAGTTCTATGAATACTTTTGAAGTGTCATATTAAAACCAATCTCTTGGCCTTCAGGCAAAGAGAAGCAATTAGTCTTGGAGTTGTGAATAAATAAAAATCCATTTATATACCCGTCCTTGACACGTACCTTGCAAATCTTAGAAACTTCATCTAGTGGGAAAAGAAATGTTAAATCACGAACACCAATACTAATCATACTGCAGTGTTGCTTCCTAAAACTGTTTAGTTTATATAAATCTTTTAAGTATTAATTCATATGTATATATTCATACATATTGAAACAAAACAACAGAAAGGCACTCATACACTTGAGTGAGAAGAAAGAAATGAGAGCGTGCATATAGAGCTGTAACACGTACCTTTATTACCCTCAACATTAATACAGGCAAGAAAAAACACAAAGCTCTCAAGTACATTGTCCTTTTCTCAGATACAGTAAAAAGAATCCCGCACAAGTTACCTACCGCGCAGGCTTTTTCATCCCAAGTGCTACTGTATCTTTGCTTTGATCTACAAGCAAACAAACAAACCGAATCTTTATCATCCGTGCATCCCATTTCCATGCAGCACAATTAAATAGTGCCTGTCACAGATGTGTTGGGATGAGTCAGATCACAGTTTCTACTTTTCATACAAGTGCAGTATTTTTAGGTCTTCTCTTTCCTCTTTAGCATGCCTCAGTGCAGAAGTCTCCTATCAGTGCAGAAGTATCCTATTTTTATGCTGCTCTGATTGCTGTTCGAGATTCTCATATTTAGTTTTTCATTTAGCAGTCAATAATTCACAAAGGAAGTAAAAATTATGATGCCGAGTCATTCCAAATAGTCCGCCCGCACCCCTACAAAAAAGCTGAGTGAAACTCGGGCAGCACGGCAGGTCACCGTCTCAGTGGAGCTTGTCCTCCCCGTATCCACTTGTTGACCAGAATGCTGAGGAAATGAGAGTACTTAGGCTACAGCCTTGTGCAACCATCAGGTGAAGCAGCTGGCTGGGGACACGCTTGTGTTCGGAGGTTATTTTAAAATAAAATCTCCCCCTTTGTGCCATGCTCACAGAGGCAGAGAGTCCCAGCCTGGAGGTCAGAGGTGGGACAGTGACCGCCACAAAGGATCACACCTGGGCTGATGGGATGGTCAAGGAAAACAAATTTTAGTCTGTTCTGGATGCAAATCTCTCTGCTGACCTAGTTCTCATTCTCCTTTTCATTTCAGAAGCTCAGCTAAAAATCCATAAATTAAGGAAATTAACTGATGGAGCCTCCGGCATCTTTGTAAGCTATTTAAATCTTTAAATTTACAACATCTTCTGCATATATCAAGTAATTGAACTAACTGCAGGGATGTAACTTTAATGAGAAAATTTCCCTCTTCTCCTGTAGTTTGTACTCTAGAAGAAAAAAAAAAAAAAAGCTCCCCTTAGGAGAAAAGTTTCTGTTTATTCCTGACACGGAAGAAAACTTTAAAAACCCCCTCAGTTTTAGGGTGTCCTGCCTCCACCGCGCCCCGGCTGCTTTCGGGCGGGAGCGGCCCAGGCCCCGCGGTGCGGGGAGAGCGCGGGGGGCGCGCGGCCCTCCCCGGCCTGACCTTTCGGGGCCGCGCAGCGTTGCGTAACGGCCGCGCGGCCGGCGCGCGCTAGTGGGCGCTGCAGCCCCGCCGAGCCGCGGCCGCCGGTGCGCGCGGTGCCGCTCCGCGGGCGCGGAGGCGGCCGCCCCCCCCCTCCCCCCCGAGCGCGGCCGAGTGCCGGGAACGCCGCGGGGCCGCCCGCCGGCTGCGGCGCGCTGGGGCGCGGAGCGGGCCCCGCACCCTCCGCCAAACTTCCGTGGGGACCAGCGCGGAGCGGGGGCGTATCCCCCGCGGCGGCGCGCAGAAACACGCAGGCACCGGCAGACCCGCGCCTCTCAGTGAAAGTTGAGGGAGGGATTTGCCTTTTTTTTTTTTTCCCCTCTTCACGGGGGGGTTCCCTGCCGGCCCCCCCCCCCGCGGCACGTGGGCCGGGCGCGCTGCGCGCCCGCGGAGCCGCCCGCGGAGCCCCGCGCCATCGCGCCGCGCGCTCTAATTGAAATGGCGCTTTTGGCCGGGGGCGGGCTGCCAGGGCGCTCCGCAATAGCACAATGCATGTCGATAGACGTCATTTGGTTTTAATGGCCTACAGGAAATTTGGCGTTTACAATGCGAGACATTAGCAAAGGGTGAAAGGGAGGGGGAGGCAGGCAGGATGGATGGCTGGGAATAATTGCGGCCCCGCCCCCGAGGCTCCCCGTCCGCACCTCGGCGGCGCTGGGTGCTGCAGGGAAGTGGGGGTCGGGGCTATTTTTTTATTATTTATTTTTTAACTTGATCTAGTTTATCAACAAGTGCAGAGTGGGTGCTACCTTAATTGTAACAGAGGAGTCAAGAGATGTGAGAAACGTGCCCTGTGTTACTTATTTGGGAGCTGAAAATTTATGCCTAGTTGAAAATGCCTGGGGAAATATTACATCAGACCAAATGACAATGATTAAAATCAGCTTTTTTCCCCCCTCCCCCCCCCCCTCTTTTCCTCCTTCTTCTTTTCAGTAAGTCTGTTGAAGGACGTGACAGTGGCCTGATCCTCCCCAACACCGAACCGTTATCCCCCGGCAGGGCCGTGTCGGGCCGGGCTGCGCGGGGCTCCGCGGGGCAGCGCAGGGCTCCCGCCCCGGCCGCGCCGCGCGGAGGGGCTCTGCGGGCGGCGGCGCCGGGGGCGCGGGCTGGGGAGCCGGCTGCCTTCCCAGCCTTATTTCATTTTCAAGGGCTGTATTTTATTTTATTCTGGGGGGGTGGGGGAGTAAATCTGCAGACCTTCACCAAAAGGAGGGAAAAATATCCAATTTTCATCGCAAAATTAGCTAGGGCGAGAGCAAAGGGCTGAGCTAATTGTAGCCTAATCCTCTGCCCTGCAGGCGTTTGCAAAGCCCTGAGCAAGAATTCGCTTTTTTTCCTCCTCTTCTCCCTTCCCTCTGTTATTTAGAGACGGGATTATTGCCTTTCTTCTCATAACAGCCTCGGCAGTTTCATTTAAAGGCTTTTCCCCCCCCCCCCCTCACACACACATACACACACACACGCACAAAATAAATAGAAAAAGAAGCAGCAAAAACAGGGAGAGGGAGAAGAGACAGAGCAGCTTTAAAAAAAATAATAATCACAGCAAGATCTGCGGAGCAAAGATAGTAATAAAAGCAAAAAGCTGAGCCCATCCACACACAGCCCCGGCAGAGCCCAAAGCCAAAGGGGGGCTCGCAGATCTCTTCTGTGCTCAAGGTAAGGACCGCGGCAGCGGCTCCCGCAGCCGCCCGCCCGCCCGTGCGCCCGCCCGTGCGGGGCCGGAGCGCGCCGTGCGCGCCGTGAATCGCATCGCGCCGCACCGCGCGGCTCGCGCCTGCTCGCGCTCTTTTTTTTTTTTCCTCCCCCCCCCCACCTTTTTTTTTTTTTTTTTTTTTTTTTTGGAAAGTGCCTCTTCAAACTCACTCGGCTGCCGGCTCCGGGGAGCAGCGGCGGAGGGGTGTTTTTTTAAAGCTACAGGACCCGTTTGTAGCCGCCCCGCTTTGGTAGCGCTGCGTGTGTGTGTGTCTGTGTGTGTGCCTGTGTGTGTGTATGTTTTGTTTTGCTCCGCTCCAGCATGGGCAGCGCCGGCGGAGCCCCGCGGCCCGGGGTGCCCGCGCTCCCGCTGCCCCCCCGGCCTCGGCTCTGAAGACGGCCAAGCCCCAGCGCGGCGGAGGCAGCGCGGCTCGCTCTGCGCTTTCGCATGGTACACGCGGAGCCGCGGCCGCGGGGTCGGGCGGGCGGGAGCGCGGCGAGGCGCGGGGGTGCGCGGGCCGGGGCGCAGGGGCTGGCGCGGGGCGGCTCGGCACAAAGGGAAGGCGGGCGACAATGGGGAGCGCCGCGTATGGAAAACACGGGCGGGCTGTGAATGAAACTCTGGCGCCAGTGAGAGTGGAAGGCTTGGTTTGGGGTAGACTTCAAACCACTCTAGGCTATAGTTTGCATTCCTGCTCCTGCATGCGATGTGGCACACTTCTGCAAAATTAATACATTAGCCTGGCTAATGCTCACCACCATTGGCTGCGCGGAAAATGTGCAGGATCGGGGATTCGGGCTTGACTTTTTTTTTCTTGCATTCATCTAAGACATCTCCTTTCTTGTTATGTGGGAATAAGTAAAGGACGCCATGTTGTGCCTTTTTTTTTTTTTTTTTTTTTTGGTTGAATTTTACCTTTGGGCATACAGTGTGTTCAAAAGAAAAAGGCAGAAGTTGAGTGACCGGGTGCGTTGCTCGCTGGTGATTTCCCTGACCATCAGTAGGGAAAAGCATTTGGGTGACGTGAAACTTGCACTAAATAGACTGGAGACTGCCAGAGAGAGGCGGGTTGCGGGGGGGGGGGGGGGAAGGGGAGAGGAAGGAGAAAGCCTTTCCTTTCCTTTTTTCTTTTTCTTCTTTTTTTTTTTTTTGGGGGGGGGGGGGGGTTGCTACCAGAGCTCCAGAGGGAGCTCCCCCTTTACCCTCCCCCACCCCCCCAAAGTTTTGGGCACGATCTCCTCTGTCTCTCGGTGCAGTGTTCAGTAAAGCAGCGTGGAGGTGTGGGCAAATGTTTACGGACTTTTAATTTTGGAGCCACCGAGCCCAAGGTTTGTAGCCCCCCCCCGCCCCGCTTTGTCTTTGGGCTGGGAGCACGGCGTAGGCAAGTTGTCTCGGAGTGGCTCTGGAGGCAGACCCGAGCGGTCGCCGGCCCTGTTCAGACAGACAAAGGTAATTGCCCAGTCTGTGGCTGTGTCCCTCCGGCAGCGCCGGGCGCAGGCTGGGGACGCAGACGCTGCCCTGGAGTCACGGGAGCGCCGGGGGAACTTCTGGCCCGCAGTGCTGAGGATGGGGCGGTCGGGGGGCTGCAGTGGGTGGTTTTACCCCTAGTGGGTCTGCTGGTACAGAAATGAAGGTCCGTGGGGAGGAAGAGCAGCTTCCCCGAGGCCCCAGCAGCCCGGGAGCAGCGGCGGTGCCGGGGGGGTGCAGCCGGGCCGGGTCCTGCAGCCCGGCCCGCCCCCACCCCGGCTCCCCGGGAGAGCAGCTTCATGGCAGGTCCGTAAACCTGCCGTTTTCATTTCACGTCTTAAATGTGCATGAAGGAATTAAACTGCACGAGTGAATAACAGCATTAGTTTCAATTAATTTTTATCCTGGCAACAATAAACTTTAGAAACAAAGCGCTTTTACATCCTTAATTAGTCTTGCTTCCCATCTGTAGTCTTTTAAGTGCCTGCTCCTTGATTTAACTTTGTCCCTCCTTCAGAGCCGCCTCCTTTTTTATTCTTTTCCCTTTTTTCTCGTTCCCCCTTTCAGACTGCTGCCTGTTTCTTTCCTGCAACCTTTCACCTCCCTTGTCCCTATCTGTCTGCTCTGCTCTGTGCAGTTTATTTCTCCTGTATTTTCCCAACATCAACAGCAGTATTGGTTACCATGGCCCCAAGCTATGTGCAGAGGTGGGAAAGCTTCATCCGCCCAAAACTTCTTACACTTTTGAAGTCTTTCTTTTAGTAGGATCTGAAATGTATCATCTAGAGTGTGTATTAAATGAACAGTATTCCTGAAGGCTTTAGAGCAAGAAAGGCAACACCCTGGAAAATTCTGCAGTCTTTCAGCATTCTCTGCCCTAGGGTTATAGCCCTGGGCACGGAGCTGAATGGAGCTCTTACAACTGCCTTCTGTTTACCTTTTATGGTTAAAATAACAGCTTAGCAAAGAAGCAACTTCATGGAGAAACGATTCAGTGAAATCATCTCAAGCTGTAGCAGCATAGCTAGTTTAATCACCCCTAGAGAGCTGAACAACTGTGAGCACAATGGGACACAAAATCATTTTGTGTGTAAATGAGCATGGCATTGTGATTATTTCACTTTGCATGGGCAAATAGTTTTTACAAGCAGTTAGCTTAGGAAGGCAGAAAAAGATAAGCTGGCTCTGAAAGATCTTGGTGTGTAATGTTTGAAAAACTAAATATTCACATAATTTGGGAATCAGGCTCTATTGATTTTGCCTTCAGCAGGTTCCTGTGTTACTTATTAGAGCAGGGTTATTGCCTGTGCCACTAGTTGGGATGGTGTATCCTGTTGTAGGCAACTAAAGAGCAAGGATTATTTTACATGGTTTAATAAATGAAGTTTGTTAGTGTTTCTGCGATATTTACCCTTAAGGTTTTAATTTTCACATCCATATTAGAAAATATGTGCATAAAGACATTCACTGGATAAATACATTTAGGATTTTGCTTTGTGCATAAAATAAGTACATTACTCAGTGTGATGAATTTTAGCTGTGTGTTACATTAAGAAGAGGAAGGAGTCCTTAGAAATAGGGTTACAGTACCTTAAGAAACAAGGGGTATTTATTTTTTTTGGAGCAATAGTGTCCTTTATATAGTGCTTAGCAATTTTTCTTCTTGATAATTTGCTCATACAAAAATGATTGAATTCCATAACTTTAATAAAAATCTAGGATCTTTTTTTCTAATATGAGTCCTCTCCAGCCAGAGGAAAAGCCAGTGTTTTAATTCCCCTTTTCCTCTCCCCAAAAGCCAGTGGCACTCTCAGTAAGTATGAAAAGCCATAAAAGTTTGAGAACTATTTTAGCTTTCCAGTGATTTTCTATAATTAAGTGTTTTTTCAACACATGCTCTAGCTGAGAAATGCCAAAAGCAGAGGATTGTTCAAAAGGTCCCTCCAGTGAATAGTATAAATTAAATATCTACTGTGTGAGTATGGCCTCACTGAGAATCTCAGTCTTTACAGATCAAGGAATTTACTGGTATACTAACATTAAACAAAATCCTAAGATAGCCGCAGTGTTTAAATATGCACAAATAGATTTGTATCACTTGATCTTTAGCTATCTGTGCATATTTTAAAATCGAAGTCTGTATTTCAAGACAAATGGTTAAATGTAAGACACATTTACAGAGAACTGGAAGTCCTTTGATTTCATTTGGAAATTGTAACAAGGGGTGCAGATGAGCCCTAATTAGACTCTTGTTTTGTGAAACTGCATGAGATTTATTTCTAAGGCAGCCCTGTACCGAGCGAGGTCTGTACCTTTATCATTAGTGATAATGGTTGGGGTCTGAACAAAGACAGGATTGACATTCAGCCTGGATCTTCTGACCCTTTCATTTAAGTGAGGGAGTAGAGACTGAACATGAGTTTACAGTGCTCTTTGGTAAGAAAAAAACCAGCAACCTTTGTCTGTGTTGGCAGACATATGAGTAAATATGTTGCTAAAATACTGTAGGTACTTACACACTGAGTTGTTTTTAAAAGTTAGTTGTTTTATTTATGCTATATGACATATTTACTGAAGGTTGGCCACAACAAGCTCTTGTGGGAAACAAGAAAGCAACGTCTTCAGTCATGAAAGGATTCAGTCACTTTCCGTGAAGGTGGTGCTGTAGTAAAAATGTTAATGCCCAATTTTGCATCGGCTGACACAGAAGTCCTAGGACAGAGTTGGCATTTGCTTCGTGTTCGGTGCAGATGTCCATCCAGCCTCTGAAGAGAAAAGGATGTGGATTCATAATGGGGTGATGTATTTCTGTGCTGTAGATGCAAGAAATTCATAGGAGCTAACCAAGATGAAATACAGTAAATGGAGATGTTGTGATGACTTTGTGAAGCTGTTCAGATGTATTAAGATTTTTCAATCCCTTTCTCTATAGCTTGGAAATTATTTTAGAAAGAATGTTGTTAATTTATGTTCATCAAGTGGCGTAGTCAGGCATCTCGTGCAAAATACTGCTAAGAGAAAGGCAAGACCAGCTGTAGATTTCTAAGAAATATTGTCAAAGTAATGTGGGAGAAATAGAAATTCACTTTGCAATGCTGCATGTAAAGTGCTTGTCAGATGTAAGGAAGAGCCTGGGTGCGTGGTAGCATGCTTGAGTTACAAAATACCAGGAAAATTAGATTATATTCAGAAATGTCTTCAACTATAATGTTTTGCATATGTTGCTTTCCCCATAAGGGGGAGAATGGATGGACATTTTCTTAAACTTTTCTAAAAGGGTTTTTTTCCGTTTGACATGTGCCGTCTGCACCGATTGAACTGAAGTCAGCTTTGAGACACACGTTTGGTGCAGAATAAGCTGTGCTTTTCTTAAGAAGAGAATTAAGGAATTTTCTTTTGCTTGGTTGTCCTGTTCATTTTTAAGACATTTCAGTATTTTTAGCTTTGATTTTGCTGAAAATTTTGGGATTCAATTCAGTAATTTCACTCATTTTCCAATATTTTTAGGGCAGGAAACATTAAGTAAATTGTGGAATTTATAATTTCACATGCTAGATCATGCAGTACTTTATAACACATCTTGTCCTGAACGGGTCAGTTTATATATCTTTCTGTTTTCACTACTTCCAGTTATTAATTGCTTTCAGTGTGAAAGCTTATTAGTTGTTTAGGTCTAATATTAAGGCTTAACTGAAAATTATCCATTTATTTCACAATTATTGAAAATAAGCTACAAAATTGATCTTAGTTTGATGTGAAATTTATTACATGTATAAACTAAATGCCTTAGGTACTGGGGAAGTCACTAATTTAGAGGTGTCTTGTTACTGAGACAAACTTGCAAAAACCCCCTGAATCCCAATTCACAAATTGGTTATTCGTTTGTCAGGGGATATTTCACATCTAACACATAAGCCTGCGACCTTTAATTAGAATTTTGCAGTTTGTTTTATGCCCCTTGAGGCTGACACCTTGGAAATTTTTTTCTTGATTTCTTATTGCTAATAAGCATCTTTCTCTTCCCCTCTGGTACTCAGAAGAAAATGATGCAAATACACTTAATTACAGTGGTGGCAATAATTTGTTAGCTGAATATGTGATCAGGCAGATGCAAAAATGATCTGATTAGATCTGTGATCACACTGGAAAGAAAGGTAACACACTGCTACATTTAAGAGAAACTGTTCTTTTTGCCTTCCCGTTGCAGGAGGGAAGAAGCATGTCCCGTCTGTCTCTAACACGGTCCCCGGTTTCTCCTCTGGCTGCTCAAGGAATTCCTCTCCCAGCTCAACTCACCAAGTCGAACGCTCCTGTGCACATCGATGTAGGAGGACACATGTACACCAGCAGCCTTGCTACCCTGACAAAGTACCCAGACTCCAGGTAAGACCTTGGTGTTTCCAGGCTCACTGCCCGGTTCTGTTCACTGCATGGACCTGTGAGGGATATTTCAATGCGAAGTACGATTTATTATATATTCACCACTTATGAATAATTCAGGTTCCGATTTATACAGTAACTTCACTGGGGTTCTGCAGAAAAAAGGCCTGTACAATTTATATATTATTTAGAGAGTCTATTCATTTTCTCTCTCAACATCTTCTGCGCTCTGCTAATGCATTTGAAGCACCTGTTGGTGTCCTGCCCTAGATTATTTCCAACTGTACCAGGCAACTTGTTTCTTTCAGATTTAGGGGGAAAAAATTGGTTTTTTCTTCCTCAAGGAGAAACAATGGTTCTACTACTGTGGGACTAATGGATGCTTCTGTTGGCCAGCCAGAATCCTGACCTCACTGGTAGCTGTGTGCCTCAGCAGCCAGTTCCGTTGGGCACTGCCTGGCTGACCCACTCTGGCTGCTGCAGCTACAGACTGGATTGAATTCCTGTGTGTTTAAATGTAGTGTGGACATTGTGCTGGACAGGTTGGTGACATGTCTGGCAAGATTTATATAGATCTGGCCAGTATTATCTCAGGATAGACTCCAGATATGCCAAATTGGGAATAGAAGTGGCATTAGATTATATTTGTGTATGACATGGACTCTCTTTATTGTTTACCTGGCTGCCAGTCCTGCAGGGTCCTGGGCCCCATGAAGGGTGGGGGATCCTGGGCAGCATGGAAGGCGCTGCTCTGTTAGGGGTTAAAGCACATTCATCAGAGCAGGACGTTAAGAGGTGCCTGATTTTCATTTACAGTTATGATCACTAAACCAATTCAGCTTTTTGTCATTGAGGCTGCTCATGGTCCAGAGGGTGACTTCCAGAGGCTGAGTGTGAATGCCTGGCATGGAGCCAAGGGCAGGTGTGGCTGTGCCGGGCCAGGGTGCCCAGTGCACTGTTGGCTCCAAAGCAAACCAATGCCCAGATTGTGTTGCCAGAGGTTTTGTTACCTTCATGGCCAATATTCCATAAGAAAGAGAGAATTTTTTTTGTTTTGGTATGACAACCAGTGTAAAGATCTAGTTTCATCTGAAGATTTTTCTTTTAAAAGAGCTGAGGGGTTTTGCAGATTTGGCAGGTTTGCAAACAATAAATGACATTTATGGAGACACCTTGAAATGCCTCTAATATCATAAAGCATATGGCTGTGATTTCATTCCAAGGAGAGGGAGCTGCTGAAATTCTCTATGGAAGAAAGCCCAATTATTAAAATACCTATATTTTATGGTCAGACCAAAACAATATGATTTTTTTAATAATGTCTGTGTGGTACTACTTTAATCATAGAGAAGAAATCTGTTTAGTGGCAAGAGATATATAATGGCGAAACAGACAAATGCTTCGTAGTATTAAAAAATACAGTGAAAATTCAGCAGTTGTAATAGAGTGACACATCTGTTTCCACATTTTAAAATATTGCTGCTGACACTATTTTTAAAATGTGCTCAACATCAAACTTACTTAATAAAAGCTTCAGTTATGGAAGCTTTGGGAGAATATACATAAATTCACAGATTTTACTTCAAGAGAATAGAGTACTGATCCAAAATATTTTTTTTCTGCTTGACAAATAACAAAAGCATATTTCTTCAGATTTTGAAAGTACAAAACTGACCAGAGCTCACATGCTGCCTGATGTTTTGCTGTGTAGTGTCTTTTGTTCATATTGCTGTGTTACCTCATAAGGCTTGAATGCTTTTTCAGCTGCTCTGCTCAAACTTCAGTTCTCACTGAAGTAAGAGCTTCCAGGATGAAACCTGTAGATGACATTATTTTTATAGCAAAAGATAACCCTTCACCAGCATCCCAAGTAGGACATGTTGTTTGATACGTTATGAAGCTGGATGAAGGCTACATCTTAATTTATTATCTTACTTTCCCTTTTTTTTTTTTAATATCACTTGTTTTTCTGCAGTGCTGCATAGTAGACTTAGTTGTAATCCCCTCATTGAGTCTGGCCTGCTTGCATTCCTGGTTAAGGCAAAGTACTTGCAGTTATTCCCGTGGGGATGGTTGGAGCTCCTGATGCTGCTTCACTGCTCTGTTGTGTATCTTCCATGTGGCACAGACTGTCCTTGCAGTGGTGTGGCTGGGAGGGGATTCCCAGGTCTCTCACAGGGCAGGAGGAAGGAGATAGCTCTTCTGAGCAAAATATCTGGAAATAAGGCCAGGGCACTGCTGGCTTCTTCTCAGAGGTAACATGTATGGCCACATAGAGAGGCACGGCCATACTGATCCACATGCAGAGCTTTCTGGATTATTTTGGACAGTGTGTTAAACTCTTGGTTTGAGCATGAGTTCAAAAGCTTCAAACCTAAGAAATCACAAAAAATTTGTAGATTGTATTTCAGCAAAAGATGTAAGCATATGCTGAAATGTGTTGCTAAATCGTAGCTGCAGTCACATAAAATAGTTTGTGCTCACTGAAATTTAAAACAGTGGGAATAAACTTCCTTTTTATTTGTTTTACAATTTCTATTGCTTTCTCTATGCTCCCAGATCCTTTTAGCTTGTAGGCTTTTTAGCATATACTGCACTTGGATTTTTAAGGACACATGGATTGTGAGCACGTGTATAAATGCAGCCCGGATATGCATACACAGAAACATCACATGCTGATGGAAAACAGGGGAAAAAAATCACCAAGTAGTGTTTAAACCTCCTCAAAATATTGAGGAGGTCCAGTCCTATTCAGTCCTGAGCAAACTCAGTTCATGTTGACTTCAGTGAGAGGGAGGAGCTCCCAGCAGCTGGCCAGGTCAGGCCCAGCAGGAGCAGGTGTAGGTATGACCAGTTCCTGCCTACGCCTGCTCTGCAGTCACCCCTCTGGTGTGATACAAATGACACCTGACAGCAGGCAGCATGATGCATTTCTTGCTGTGATCTGGTAGGAGTGGCTGTGCTCTGCCCACTGGGCTGGCTCTGCGTGGCTGTGCCAGGTTATGGATGTGGTTGGCTCTGATTTGAGGAGGAAAAGAGCCCAATTTGGGAAATCTTACTCAAGTTAGTGAATGGCTGTTAATGTGAAGCCAGAGACCAAATCTTGTGTTTTAGAGATCCCAGAGTTGTTTCAGAGCACCTTTGACAAAGTCTTTGATGTTGTTTGTATTAGTGCAGCTGCTGTGATCAGAGCATTTGTCCATTGATTAAATTTGCATAAGTAAAGGGTGCCAGATTAGGCATTAAAGGGGGTAGATGTTCTCTTTCCAGTAAATTTTTATGGCCTACATAAATTCTCTTCACTAAAGAGGAGAAAACTTGAGCAGGCACAACTGTTGCGACAAAGGAGAAGAGGGTTAAACAGCCACTGTCGAAGGTGATTTCTGAACCACTCACACTCACCCACTACTCTTGCACACCTTTTGAGCTGGCTTTTTGAATTAAACCACACACAAGAAGAAAAAGCTGGCCTTTCAGAGGGTGCAAGGCCAGGGAAATGAGAAACAGAAAAAGAAATTGTGATCAACAGCAGCATAATGATGGTGGTCTCAGAAATTACCTCACAAATGATATTATTATTCCCACATCCTATACCTACTTGAGGCCATTTCCATGCATACCCAAAATTGCCATTAAAGTTGACAAGCTTTGAAGGTACAAGGAGGTTGATGTTGCCTTACCTGGATCTGAGGCTCAATTTCAATAGTTTGTTTTCAAAAACTTCTCCTACTTGAACTCCCAATTCTTGTAGTTCTGCATTACAGGTAAAAAAAAACCAAACAAAACCAAACAAACCAAAATACTCTGTTGAATTCTAGTGACTCTTACCATCAGCATCTTATTTCTGTAGTAACTGGCTAAGTAGACAAATTATTCATCTTCATAGCATTTCTTCTGGAAATTCCATTCCTGTTTTCACCCAGAGGACCTCTAAAGCCGCCCCTTCACACGTTGACACTTGGATGTGGATTTATGTGACAGATTGTAAAGGCTGCAAAACCTCTAGCACATCTACAAAGTGAGTTGCAAATTGTATTTATCCAACAGAGTGAGACAATTTTTACATTTAGAAAACAAACCTGCACCAAAAGTCCAAGCTCCTCACATGCAGTCAGGAATACCCAAAGGCATTGCCAGATCCCCCAGTGTTACTCCCACTGAACTCTGGCAGACATCTCATTGACTTGAAGCAGAAAAGAAATAGAACCTCCAAATCCCTGTAGACCACAGCAAGCCTCAGCTTCTTGATTTCACTGGAAATTTTGATACCACTTTGAATTTTTGTTAGAAAGCGGAACAAGGTTTTTCTTTAGAAGCCTGTCCTTTGCACAGTCCTGAATAGTGTCTTTATCTCAGAGAATTGCTGTGAGCTCTCTCTTGAGTTGTTCTGCTATACGAGGTAAATATATTTACCTTCCATTCTTGGATAGTTAGTATTTGTGTATAACCCTCTGTTAAAGATACTTCTATTTGTTTTAAGAGCTCGTGCTTTCTGTGGCATTATTTATGACAAAAGGGAGCAGGAATAATTTCTGTTGAAGCACTGCTGTCCATGTGGGAACAGTGTGGGCACACAGAGCCCAGAGAGGCTCCCCGATGGTTTGTAGCACTCGGGGTTTGGGAGCTCTGCTCCAGCCTTTCCCCTTTGGGAGAATGCAGCTCCTTGGCCCTGTGGCCTGGGGCAGCTGAGCCAGTGCCAGCACAGTGCCCCTCCTGATCTCAGCTCTTGGGCACCTGGGCTCTACCACCCCATCTCTGGAGCCTGTGCCCTCCAAAGAAAACCAGCACAGGCTTTAGTATTTGTTTCAGAAATGAATGACCTCTCTACAAGACAGTAGTTTTCCAGGCATATCCCTGCCTCACCTTCCTCTGAACCCATGGACTTTTTGGTGATTTACAAAGGAGTTCCCTAAAGCATGTGTCTTCTCCTCTGAATGTTTCAATGTGACAAAACACATTGTCATTCATCTGACCGCCCCTTAGACAAGCTCTCCTACCAAGTGACTTGATTCTAGCTACTCTCTAGGTATCTTTGGGTTTTAATTCACCTGGCTTTTCCTCCAGCACCTCCATCTCTCTGGTTGCTGTAGCTCGGCACTGACACCTGAGATCTGCTTCTACCCCCTCCTCTGCAGCCACACCAGGCTGGGCTGAGTTCAGGGGAATTCTCTGCTCCAAGTTTTAGGACCCCTCTGTTTTCCCTGATGGAACGTGATTACTGACCCTGTACAGCTGGATACAGTGGTTTCATAGCTCAGACACACCTACTGAGAACTACAAGACAGATTTTCCACATCATCCTTTATGTGAAGGGCTCCATACTGAGCCCCACTCTGCACTTCTTGGGAGGGAGCAGGGAAATTCTTAATTTGCATATATTCAGGATATATAATTCTCCAGATTTAGCTGGCCTGAGAACATCTCATATATCTTGCTCGTGCATTCAGTGTCAGTCTTATAATAATTTATTTGCTAATTTTCCATCAAATCTGTGTATTACTGAGGTTATTGCCTGAAGACAATGTCCAATTAGCAAATTTTGTCACTTACCCCATGCTGGCATTTAGGGTGTAAATCAATGATTAAGCAAGGCCTCTGCTCAAGACAGGTTAAGTGAGGTGAAGGCCAGACATGTTCCTAACCAGTGAGTGTTGGTGGCTGTGAAAGCACAGCACAGTTGAGGGCAGGATCCCCATCTGGAGTGGTGTCGGTTCTTTTGGGACAGCACATTCTCCTGGCAGCTGTCCTGCACCACTGCAGTTGCATTCATCCTGACTTAAGTGTCTCCCAGATCTCTCCATGCCACTGTCACTCCGTGCTGCTCCCCCACCCAGCAGCTGTGCAGTGTCTGGTCCCTCTTCAATCCCTCCCTCATCTCCCACACGCTCTTCCAGGCACAGTGAAGGACACAGGGGCACATTTCAGCCTCTGTAAGACACCACTCTTCCCACCCAGGTCAGCTGTTTGTGGGGTGACACCAGGCCCTGACAGTCCCAGGCTGGGGACTGTCGTGTTACCCAAAGGCAGTTTCAGAGTCAGATCCAGCACCCCACGTTCCAGCAAAGTGCTACAAAATGTGCCTGCATGTGAGCTGCAGCACAAAGCTCATTAATTTTAATAGCTATTGTGAACTTAACCCATACACAGACTTTTAAGCAAAGCACCTGAAGAGGCAGGAGCAAGTGTTTTCCCTGCACATTAGGAATGCTCTGAGAGGCAGATTCTAGGCATGGTGCAGGAGTGGTAGCTCTGCAGCTCTCAGTGTGGTAGCTCTGCAGCGAGGGTGAGCCTGCCAGGGCTCCCTGGGGCTCTGCCCTCTGTCAGCAATTGGGTGTATGCTGCAGATGAGAGCAAGTAAAGGAGCCAAAACCCAGAGGTTTTGGTTATATGCAGTGCCTTTTCTGAATTAACATATGAATTCTCATAGAGATTAACATAGTTTTTGGATTCATATCATGCACCTGAGATTTAGATAAATCTTTTGAGTTTTTCTTATCTGGTCCTTGACTGAGCACATATTTCTCTGGTTTCTAAGGGAACTTTGACCAGCAGAACCCATAAGATAAAAACCCAAAGGAGGGCCTTTCCCCCTTCCCATCCTCTGTCTCCCCCCAGTCTGTCTGTGGATGTTGTACTTAGTAAAGCAGAAGTTGGAGCAAGCAAAGGGTCTCCCTTTGCCAGGCTGCTGTATCAGGTGGTGTAAGATGAACCTGTCTGTCCCCATCTGCAGAGCTGGTTCTGTACAGGTGCTACATGGCCAAGGTCACACAAGTCCTTGCAGCACTTTGATAAGCTCTAGGAAAGGTGTGAAGTGTTTGTTCCTACAGGCGTTGTGTCCTACAGCACCGTGTGTTGCTGCTTGGAAACATCCAGCACAGCTCCTGGACACATCCAGCACAGCTCCTGAACAGGGGGAGGACTGGCCAGAGCTGCTACAGCTTGAGCTGCACCATTCCCAGGTGCCAGAGGAGGAGCACATGGCTTGGTCTCTATGGAAAATAAAAATAATCTGTAATAGGGATGTAATTACAACTGGGCATGATGATGTTAGATACCCTGTCTCTATCTGTCACTAACTGGAAAAAGTCCTGGATGCAGTGTCTGTCAGAGCCCATGGGAGGAGCACACTGTTATAGCAGATTTCTGTGTGTTCCCTGTGTTGTTGCACAGCTGGAGCAGTAGCTTTGGTGGTAAAGGAGAATAATCCCTGTAACCCTAACCCTGCTTCCCATTGACTTAGGGAGATGGGAAGGAGGGAATTTATATGAAAACTGATTCTTCAGACCTGTATGTGTCCACCTCTCCAGGATCTCCTACTAACTGGCATGTGGGGAGCCACAGCAGAGCTGAGCTGTCTGCTGTGATAAAGGTGTTTGCTCCTTCCTGGACTTGATAACCACTACCTTGCCCAGCCACAGACTGGGACCTGCCCACAGGCTCTGGAGAGGAAAGCAGAGTTTAGCCTTTGGGAGTGCAAATCTTACTGTAATTGGGTGCTGAGATTGGGTCCTGTTGGTGAATGAATTATTTGTGTGTTTACTTGGAAAAGTTGAAATGTTCAAGAAAATACTGCCTGGCTGGTCTCCAATGAACATTTTTTCAGAAACTGTTTTTTCTCTGTGTACATTTCCAGCCTGGGTTGTGTGGAGTTCTAGGCATAAGTGGGTGTTACGGTGACTAGGAAGGGGCAGACCAAACTCCTTATGTGGAGGAGCAGACAACAAATCAATATTCATATGACTTAGAGAAGTAACATGGTTGTGGTGCTGTGCCTGGCACAGGTTGTTCAAAAATTTGAGAAAATTGCACAGTCCTACCCAGATAGCAGCTTCCTTGCCTTAGCTAGTCAAAAGGAAGGGCAGGCCTGTCCATGCAGCTGGTGCAGCCAGGCTGTGAGCAGGAGGGATGTCATTGTGACCCCTGAGAGCAGTCCAAAAGATGAACATTGGATGGTGTGTCCAGTACCTCTGGTGCAAACCCCAGCTGACCTTGCCCTCTTTTCTGCTCTTCCCTTTCACGTTCTGCAATGACAATGTGACTGTAGCTGAGTTACACTTACCACATTAGTAATTCCCACCCTTCATACTTAGAACAGGTTGAAAACTAGTCTGGTTTACTAAAAAACACAAAGAGAAGCCAGCAGACATGGAGACCAAAATTTCAACTTTTTTTTTCATTTAGCACTCTGTATTTATATCAGTTTCTGAGGTTAGTTGGTCAAGTTTGGTTTGTCTTTTTTTTTGCTTCTACTTTTGGTTACCACTTACCTGACAGGGCACTTTGGTACCAGCAGCATAATTTAAGTATTTTTCAGCAGTCAGTTTCGGGATGGTAAGAGGAAAAGCATTAGCAGTGTGTTGTGAGAAACCATTCCCACAGGATGCTGTAGAAGTAACTGTCTGTTCTTTTTAGTTGCTGCAAATGGAGGCTCTTTCCTGCTCAACAGTGTGGTGTAAAGATGCTGTACTATGAAGTGTAGCATCTTTACACTTAAAACAAAGGGGGATCTCCTTTATTGATTGCTGCTTCATGTGCTGTGCATCCAGCTCCCTCATGGCATGCAGAGGAGTTATGTAAAGATGCAGGTTCAGTAGCTTTGTACTGGAAATGGTGTCCCGAGGTCACAGCTCACCACCGCACCACTGGAGCTGACGAGGCGTTACCCCTTCATAGCTGGTCTTTGAACACACATCACTGGTGTTCGTCTTTTGATTCATAAACTTTGGATTTATAAGACCCTGCAATGGCAAGTAGACCTAGTCTGCTTAGGGGGATATTTCATGAACTACATAGGAAGTTTATAAAACAGGCTCCCTAGATTATGAAGAAAGGGGGTATCTGTTTTGTAAGGAACATGTTATGAAATGGATTTGTCTCTAGGCCTAACTTAATTATTTTAATGATCCCACTGGTGGTTGTCGTAGGTGTCATTCTGTGTGCATATTGTGACCTACATGCTTGCGATCATTTGTGAAATCTAAAGATTTAAAAATACGTTGGACCTTATTATTTCCTTGCCTCCTTCCACTGAAATAAATGGAGGTGGTTTGGATATTGGTATGTTGGGCCAGGTCTCTCTTCCAGTGAAGTCAGTGAGAGTTTTACTGTAAGCTTAAATGAAAAGAAAATGAGCCTTATTGTTTTAGAAAATGAGCCTAATACTAGACCTGGCCAAAATAATCCTTAGTGTAACCCTGTCGTCCTCTGTGGAGTTACACCAGGGATTGATCTGGTGTGCTGCGTGGTGAGGAGTTACAAGAACCTGAGCACTGCAGTAAGATGCTTCTGCTGGGTGTCCACAGTGCTCAGTCTCAAAGACATCTGAGGGTGTAAAATCAACAGTCAGATGAAGACAAAGTGTCCTGCCCATGTGGGTGCATGCACAAACCTCTCCTGGCCTTCCCAAAGACATGACTCTGCTGGTTTTGAAGGAGTTGCTTTAAATTTTTATCTGTATAACTGAAATCAGAATTAATCTATTCATGGGTTAATGAAATCTTTAAGAACAAAGTGCATATTTAAATAGAAGAAATATGCAGGCATGCAAACACAGGATTCATATGTGAGAGCAGAAGGGAAGCTGGATCTCTGGAGCACAGAGTAACAAGCTGGTATGGAGGATGCCGGGCAGGAGCTGATGCAGGCTGTGCCCCATGCTGCTGTTACCCTCATGAGCTTTGCTAAGTTTTTGTTATGTGGAATGTAATAAATTGATGAGCATAGCTAGGCCTTGCAGTACCTCAGCTTGTTCCCATGTGCTGTTCTGACATTAAATGCATAATCTGATGACAGGAACAGGTATTGTCAGTCACTCTCATCGCTGGTATAACTCCAGTGATATACCAGGTTGGTGGCTTTCCCAACCTGAACTTGTAGATGGGAGAAGCTGCAGAGCTGGAATTAAACTCCAGAGTTACAAACTCACATCTCTCTGCTGTGTCCACCAAACTGACTAATCCTTCATCTCAGCTGCTGTGATTAGCATGTACTTCAGTCTTTTTGATGCTTAAAAATGAAATGACATCTGTAAAAACTTTACAGGGGTTTGTTTTTACCTGACTTGCTCTCACTTGAAACTCTGCCAGGCAGGGCAGCTCTTAGCTTCACAAGTGTGCCTGACTGGTTCCTTCCTGATGCAGGCACTGACAGCTGCCTGCCTGTCAGAGCTGGGCACCAGCACACAGAGGAAGAGCAGAGGAATTTGGTGTTCACCTGTACTGTGTTAAATTGACTCTACTGCAGTATGGTATGTGCTCAAAGGCTAAAATTGCTGCTTTTTTATCTGCTGAGGATCACATAAAGCAAAACCTGGGAGGAGTCCTGCACATGGATGTTGGGAAGTTATTATGCAGCATTTGCACCGTTCCTCTTGGCCAGACTCAGAAGGAATCAGTTGGCAAGCACTGGAAACTGAGATTTGCACCATAAAGCTGAAACGCTGAAGGAATCCCAGTCCAAAGGGCAGGCTCCCGTTCCGCCTCCCTCCTAATGGAGTGCAGATGCTACCAGTGCTGCAGGTAATCCACTTAGACCTGGGAGACGCTTTTGCAGCAGCAAATCTCTCTCTTGAGAAAGCAGACAATGAAAACCGGGGACTCCTTAACCTCTTTGGTGTCATACTGCGTTAGGCCAGCGATTTGTACCAGTGCAATTTACACCAAAGGCTGCAGCTTTGGCATTTGGGGAGCGTGGTGTGCAGACTGCTGCCTGAACTCTGCCCTGACAAAACTCACATACAGTTCCATGGGCAAATTTGGCTAGTGGAACTCCATGGGAACTAGTACATGACAGTAGAGAAACTGGGTCCTCTGCTTGTGCCAGGGTTGTGTGGGAGGGAATGAGGGCTGAGTTTGGGCCAGTAGTACATAACGCTGCTGTTGAATGAGGAAAAACATTCAGTAACTGCTTTGTAATCCTACAGCGGGGAGGAAGTACAGCTTGCAGTTAAGACCAGTTTCAAACATATTTCTTCTTTGTTTCTCATCCAGTTGTATTCTGTTCGCAGGCACGAGGGTTAAAATGGGGGCTCGCTTCTGCTTCCAGTTAAATCAGAGGTTGTTTTGGCCTTGACTTCACTGGAACCAGAATCAAACCCATGACCAGAGTACTGTATTTAAGAAGGAATTTCTCACAGTCACATAAGAAAGTCAGGTTCAGCTTTCAGTAGCTCATCAGAACTCAACAGTTAACAGTTTACATATTATTTTAAAGTTTTTGATGAGCTTAATTCTGTAGGGCAAGTGTCCTTTGTGCAGCAGGTGTATTGCTGTCTCCTTCCCAGGTGTGAGTTCCTTCTCTATAGCCCCTAGACAGGGGCTCCTCCTTTTTTTGAGAACTTGGCTGTGGAGGTGGGCTCTTCCAGCAGACATGGTGGTGGTGCGTTGCTTCCTGTCTGTCCCTGCTCTCCAGCTGCAGAAGTGGAAAACCTGCTGGAAATTCCTCTTTGTTTCTGCTCATCTGCCAGTGGTTCAGGCTCACCAGCAAAAAACTTACACAAGTCTTCCTACCCAGTGTGGCTCTGTAGGCTTTGGGGATTGTTTTACCTTCAAAATAGCTTTTTAACAAGTCATTCTTGATGTGTTCAGTTTCTTTAAATGAACAGCCAGGAAAAATACATTGGGTACAGCTTAATCAAATGTAAGAATAAACAAGAGAACAAACATTATTTGTTCATCATTTGAAGCGTGGTAATAAAATATGGATAGAGAGAGCTGGATGCAACTTCCCAATCACACACATGCTTGTAGAGAAACAGGACCAGTGACAGTCTCCTGTAACTTCCTGCAGTGTCCTCGTTCCAGAGCAGGTGCTGATGTGAGCTCTGCTGGAGGTGTGCAGTACTGTAATGCAGCAGTTTTACATTCTGGGACTGGGCAAAATCGGTGTAGTGTTCTCAGTGGAGGACAGAAGGATGGGCTGCAGGAAAAGCAAATGGAGCAAGGATTTAAGACAAGGTGGGTTCTTTCTGAATTATTGTCAACACCAGGAGAGCTGTACTAGTTCAGTGGATCAGCATACCAAGGAAATGGCCGAGCAGCATGGGCAGCTGCTTGTAAGCAGAAAGCTAATTTACCAGTGCCCAGAGAGACTGGAATCGTTCCTTTTCACAGTACTGGGTAGTGTCCCAGTGCAGAACTGGGCCAGTGTGGGCACCAAGGGTCACTGGGTGTCCCTGCTCAGCCCAGGCCATGCAGAGCTGCAGAGTCCTGGGCAGCCTGTGTCTGGGAACTATTTCCTGTGAATCTGGAAATAAAGGAGAAATCACAGGAAAAAACTGCTCAGCTTTCATATGTCTGGGATTAGAAATTAACAGGCTGTGACTCCAGCAGGTTAGACATTCTAGCTGTTCATGTGAGCAGTGTGTACCAAAGCCAATGTGTTGGTTGTCACCATTTGTGCTTTATAAAAGGTTGTGAAGCCCTTGAGTCAATGACATCCCTCTTTCGCCTACTGAAGCATCCTGGTTTCACAGCACCCACACATGCAAAAGATGTGGAAGGCCAGACTCACAAACTGAAAGGGAAATTAGTTCCATTTGAAATTTTCCCTGCCTTCACTGAGTCTCAGTGGGAGTTTCACTCTTGACTTCAACGAGCAAGGATTTAGCCCATTTATATTATAATATAACTAGTGCCTGCATGTTTTCAACTTCCCAGCATGCCCAGTTGTACTGGGGTGCTGGTAATGCAAGTAATGTCCACATTTGGTCAGATTGAAAATCGTAGTGAAATACTCAGTTATCCTCCACTGGAAGTTACAGAAAGAAGGTGAGCAGCAAGAGAGCTGGCATTTGGTGCAGCCCTGCTCTCACCAGGGCCCTCCTAGCTCCCTGATCAGGGGAAAGGAGTGGTTAAAGGAATAGCAAGAAAAGACTTGTACAGGCAGGAATGTTTTATTTGAATTGTGTATCTTCTCATGTATTAATTTTCTTGAGTGTCTGCAGCTCGTACAGAGTTTGAGCTGCAGTGAAGTTCTTGCGGGATTGGGACCTGTGGAAAAGCAGGGAACACTTTGGGAAACTAAGATGCTAGTTTTGAATTTTGGTTTAAATTAAAGAATTTTCTTCTGAGTTGATTTTCATGACCAATATTTAGTGTAAATTATGTGTTGAGAAAACATGAGGCCCAGAACCCTCACAGGCCTCAAATCAGAGCAGCAGGAACAATGGCATAATAGAAACAGGATACAATATAAATTTATATTAATGTTTTTAATCTTCACCAACTATTTAGGCAAAAGATCAGTTAGAATGAAGTAAAAGGCACAAGGAGAGAAAAAATAACCTGAATGTTATATTGGAAAAAACCAATAGTATCAGAAATCCAGCTTACATGCTTCTTTAACTTCAAGTGTAAGTCCACAGTTTAAAGCAAAGAGAGGAATTCCCAGATAGATGGGTGTTACCTACAGTGTAGTAACAGTAGGTAACTTCTGTGTAGTTACTGGATCTCGGCATATTTCACAGAAAGAATAATATTTAGCTCCTACCCTAAACATATTCTGTGTTTTGAAGGCTCATAGTGTATTGTAATATTATTTGGTTACTTCTATTAAAAATATGCAAGTCAGCCAGACTGCTGTTCTCACTCTCCCCAAATAGTGCTTGTTAGGAGCAGGGGTGGCAGAACTGGCCTGTCTTGCACTACAGTAGCAGCAACCTCTCTGCTTGGATTGGGATGCTGTGGGTCCTCACACCTGACATGGTCAGAGCCCTGTTCTGGTCATGGTTACTCCAGAGCAGCTCAGCCAGACCAAGCAATGGGAATCGTATGGTTTAGCATCACAAATCATGGGAGGCTCTTTGTCAATGGCCCTGGTGCAAAAGATGTACAGGCCATGTCAGTGGCAACTTCTAGAAGTGAGAACTTTCTAATGAAGAAATGCAAACTGTAGCTGTATTTGAAAGTTATGTTTTTTCCCTTGTTAAGCACAGCAAATGCTTTTCATGACTGATGAGTTAAATAGGTGTGGTGGGATGCTGATCTGTGTGTAGCAAAAGGGTTCTGTCCTCTGTGTGTGTCTCTGCTTCCCTTACCTATGGATGTAGTGATGTGCCAAATTAAATGAAAGGATTCGTGATACAGCAATTAACATACTCGAACTGTTTGTTTAGTGAAGTATTTTAATAGCTGTTAACACACTAAAATAGGCAAACTCTTGAAAAAGGCAAATTGGAATCATTAGCCTGATGAGGGGTGTACTTCCACCATTACTCGTGGCTCAGCAGCACTTTGCTCCTGTTGGTCACGCACAAGGCACGTGGCAGCAGCCAGGAGAAACTGGCTGCTGAGAAACTGGGGATAAGTGACCAGTGCTCATGGGCCTAATCCCAGTGAGGTGAAGGGTTTAGGGTTAATGAAAAGCTTGGAAAGGAAAGCTTATGGGTATCTCAATTCCCTTAGTATTTGGTCTGCTCATGGTAATTGTTTGACCACTCCTCCTCCTCCCTGTTGGGATGTGTGGCTGAAGGGATGCAGGGTCAGAGTGGCTCTTGACTATGAAGAGAATTTTTCATTCAGGAGAAGACACAGGCTTCTCTGCCTGGGTTTAGTGTTTCCACTTCCTTGTTTTACCTGCTAATTTATGTCGAGTTGATACTGTTTCTACAAATTAAGAGATCTGTGTAGCGCATCAAAATATGAATACACACACATTTCCAGGAAATTATGTATCAAAGTCATCTGCTAAAGTGTCTTAAATGTGGAGATAGGCTATTAACACAAGCATCTCTCACCCTTACCATGAATACTTGGTGGTATTTCAAAAATAATAGGTAATTTCCACTTCAGTGGATTTTATTACCTGTTGCTCCAGTGGACTTTAATTGATAGTAACATTGAACAGAAAACACAATTGTCCATGGCTTTCTTTTAACTACAAAATCCATTATATACCTAATTTTGCTTTTTTAGTGGTGGCATAGAAAGAAGAAAGAAAATCCTTCCAGAGCTTCCTAAAAATAATTCTGCATGGTAGATTATAATGTTCTTTATGGATTATTGACTTTTAAAAATACATGTTGATACTATATAGACTAGCTCTGATCTGTTACAAAAATAGATATTGTAGCCTGAACAGCAAAATATGAAGTATTAAATCTAGGTAATAGGTCCTGCAGTTCCTTCAGGTGCTTAATGGTTGATGAGTGTAATATCCTTCAGAAGCACGGCAAAGTGAGCATATGGCTCAAAAAACTCCTATGGCATTCCAGGATCAGCACTGGGAGGCAGGAACAGGAAGTTATAGGAACTGGAGATGGATAAACATGTTATCTTGTGAGTTACTCCTTGTAGTGAGTTGACCCTGGCTGGTCTCCAGGTACCACCAGAGCTGCTCTCTCACCCCCTCCACAGCTGGACAGGGGAGAGAAAATACGATGAAGGTTCATGAGTTAAAGAGCAGGAGAGATCACTCAGGATCATCACAGGCAAAATAGGCTGGAATTAGAGATATTAATTGGGTCTATTTGTAACAAAATCAGGATAATGAGAAGTAAAATAAACCCTTAAAAACACCTTCACCCTACACCCCCTCCTTCCCAGCTCTATCTCCTCCCCTGATGGCCCAGGGAGACAGGGAATGAGAGTTTTGGTCAGTTCATTCCCCATGGCTTCTCCTGCTGCTCAGGGAGAGGAGTTGTTCCCCTGCAGTGCTGTGGGGTCCCCCCTGTGGGAGAGTTCTCCAGGAACTTCTCTGATGTATCTCCATCTCATGAGCACCAGCTCTCTGTGAACTGCTGCAGTATGAATTTTCCCCAGGGGCCCACAGTCCTCCCCAAACTGCTGCGGCGTGGGTCACTCTGCCATGGGGTGCAGTCCTCCAAGGCCAGGCTGCTCCAGCCTGCACCAGGGCTCCCACTGGAGCACAGCCTCCTCCAGGCATCTGCCTGCTCTGGCGTGGGCACCTCCCCCATGGGCTGCGGGTGGATCTCTGCATCCCCCGTGGATCCCCAGGGGCTGCGGGTGGATCTCTGCATCCCCCGTGGATCCCCAGGGGCTGCGGGTGGATCTCTGCATCCCCCGTGGATCCCCAGGGGCTGTGGGTGGATCTCTGCATCCCCCGTGGATCCCCAGGGGCTGCGGGTGGATCTCTGCATCCCCCATGGATCCTCAGGGGCTGTGGGTGGATCTCTGCATTCCCCGTGGATCCCCAGGGGCTGCGGGTGGATCTCTGCATCCCCCATGGATCCTCAGGGGCTGTGGGTGGATCTCTGCATTCCCCGTGGATCCCCAGGGGCTGTGGGTGGATCTCTGCATCCCCCGTGGATCCTCAGGGGCTGTGGGTGGATCTCTGCATTCCCTGTGGATCCCCAGGGGCTGCGGGTGGATCTCTGCATCCCCCATGGATCCTCAGGGGCTGTGGGTGGATCTCTGCATTCCCCGTGGATCCCCAGGGGCTGTGGGTGGATCTCTGCATCCCCCATGGATCCTCAGGGGCTGTGGGTGGATCTCTGCATTCCCCGTGGATCCCCAGGGGCTGTGGGTGGATCTCTGCATTCCCCATGGATCCCCAGGGGCTGCAGGGTCAACAGCTGCTTCACCTTGGGCTGCTTCACCATGGCCTGCAGAGGAATCCCAGCTCTGGTGCCTGGAGCACCTCGTCCCCCTCCTTCTGCACTGCCCTTGGTGTCTGCAGAGTTGTTCTTCTCACATGTTCTCACCCTGCTCTTCTCTGGCCACAATTATAACTGTGCAGTAACTTTTTTTCTTTCTTCTTCTTAAATCTGTTATTGCAGAGGCATTACCACCATTTCTAATTGGCCCAGCCTTGGCCAGTGGTGCATCTGTCTTTGGAGCTGCCAGGGGTTGGCTCTGCCAGACACAGAGGAAGCTTCTGGCAGCTTCTCGCAGAAGCCACCTCTGTAGCCCCTCTGCTACTTAAGCTTGGCCATGCCAACCCAAAACACTCCTCCACCCTTCTGCTGAGATTGGACCGTACTGCTTGATGCTCTTGTTAAAAATGGAGGCTTTAGTATCTCTGTTTGTTTCTCACAGGCCCGTTTTGTTTTGAACATCTGTGGTAGCTCACTTGTGCCATCAGGGACGGATCTGCGGCTGAGTGATGCCAGGCAGTGCCTGTAGACACTGGCACCTGAGGCTGCCTTGCTGAAGGGTAGCTGTTTGCCCCAGCCATGTGGGAGTATTAGGAGAAGGAGACAGTGGTCAGGATGTCTGGAGCACGTGGAGTGGTGGATGACCTGTGTGACACCACAGGCTTGATGCCTGCACTGCACTTGGGACTGGAAGCTGGTACCTGATCCAGTACCTACTTTTGCCAGAAACTCCTTTTGGGGGCACCTCTCTGTGCCTTCAGGCACACGTGGCTCTTGGATGTCATGGTTTTCAGAGCAGCAGTTTATACCCAAAGTTCAAGACTCAGACTCTCACACACAGCTTTTCCTCATCACTGTCCAAACAAAAGATGCTTAAAATTCTCCCCAGCTGAAACACCCTCCAAGCCAAGCAGATGCCTGCAGCAGTCTTAGGTGGTGAAGATGTTGTCTTTGATTAAAGTGGAAGAGCTGCAGGGGCAAAGCCTCACAGGGTTTCTGCAGTGTAGGACAGCCAGGTTGGGTGGGCACCGACCGTGCTGCAGCTCCTGCCTCTCTTCAGTGCTTTCTTCTCTCAGCTGGAGAAGGGCTTAAAATCACTGCTCAGAGAACAGGGAGGGAAGGTGTGGTACAACCATTCAACTGTCACACTAATTGTAGCTGAAGTTTTAAACTGAGGCAGATCAGAAAACCTACTGCAGGCAGATGCAACTTTTAGCCACGTTCCTCGCAGTCCAGGGCGTGAGAGAGCTTGTGTGCTGGCAGAGGCAATGCCTTCACACCTCTCTCTTGTAACTAATGCCAGGCCAGAAGGTGGATGATACCCATCCACCGTGTTATCCCTGTCCTCCTCTGGCCAGCCTGGCCTGCTTTTCAGACAGGCTGAAAGGTGTTTTAAGGTACCTCCCTGGGGAAAGTTGCAGGTGCTTTCCCCATTATGGTTTGCTTTGCTGGGAACTTACGCACAAATCCAAACAGTTTTATAGAAATAATGGAAATAGGAAAAATGCTACTGGGAAGGTCTGACAGCACTGCCCACTCAACCTGTGCTGCTTCAGCTGGGCTGTGGCAGTGCCAGCAGAGAACTGGCTCCTAGCACGGGCGCTTCAGAGGCTTTCCACAGTCCTTTCCCAGCAGTTACTGCCTTGGGACAGGACAAGTAGCAGACTCCTGACAGACACAGCTATGCAGGCAGCAGTGCCAGACACGGTGTAAGGCCTGTCAAGCACCTCTGCTCCAATTCATGGCATTTTTTCTCTTCCAAGCAGATAACAGTATCTATCCTACCCACTCTGGGCAAATATTTAGGAGATAAGCAGCACTGTTTGTGCTCAGCAGCAATGACTGGACTCTGCTCATCCGCTGGGGATGCTTTGCTAGCGTGTCCCGCAGGGTAGTTTTAGGTCATGCTCAGTGTCCTGCCTCTAAACAATCCTTTCTTTCTCCCTGTGGCTTTTCCCACAGCCACCTTCTCCTTCTCCAGCTCCACAGCCAAGCCCAAATGCCAAGTACAGCTGACAGCCCCCATAAAGCACAGGGAGAGCTGCAGAGCTCGTGTTGGCTCCACTGTGCATTTGCACTGAGGACAGGAGGGCACACAGAGGGGGCAGGTTCAGCAGGGAGGACACTGGGTGCAGCACAGACCTGCCACATGTATGCAGGACCCACAGACAGGCATTTCTCCCTTCCTCCCCTGTCCTCCCATAATACTAGAAAAGAGACACGTTTTAATGACAGTTCACTGAAATGTGCATTCCCTGCTGATTTGACATTGGGCAGAAAAAGTGTCTACAAAATCAATTTTTAATAAATGTAAACAACTAAATTATGAATGACAAAAATATCACTGAACAGTTAAATATTAATCATGTAATTACTTAAATTAATACTTTTAGTGCAATATTGAGATGGAGAGTTCTGCTTATGCTGTGTCACTGTGCTGGCCAGACTGGTGCACAGGGGACGACGACCACAGTGGCCCCCACAGCAGAGTGACCTGAGGGCCTTAGGGCCTCATGGTGCCACATCCCCAGTTGCTGGTTGTCCCACAGGTCGCACAATACTGGCTGCTCTTCTTAAGACCTCTGGAATCAGATTTATTAGCAAAGAACTTCTATCTCCTGTTCAAAGTAAAGCTGCCAAGAAAATGGCTAAACTGGCGCAAACCAGAAAGCAAACTGCCCCACCCCAAAAACTTTTCTGTCCCAAAGTGCCATGAAACTTCCCAACAGCTGTGTGTGATGTGCAGACCCACAGCTGTGCTCAGTGATGATCTTTGGGAAGACCAAAGGTGCTGTGGAGGGAGCTGGGGGTGCCAAAAGCCCTGGCTGCTTCTGAAATGGAGTTGGGAGAGTTGATGAAGGAGATGGTGTGTCGTGAGCTCTGCTGTGGGGGCTGGACTTACTGCCCTGCAGGCCCCCTCTGTGCTCCTGCCTCAACAGGTGCTGCAGGGAGCCTGCAGGCTGGAGAATTGGTCCCCAGGATTCAGAGGGGTGGGCAGCCTTCTGTAGCAGCCTTCTGTAGGTACTTGCGGGCAGCACAAGTAGTTTCTTTCCTTGCCCAGGAAACTAAGAAAAGAATTTACTGGCACTCTTGTCCTTGTGGGTTGGCTGACTGTGTTGTTTGTTTTTAATCTAATAAAAGAAGATCTTAATATCATAGTAAAATTGGTACAAAGCTAGAAACTCACCCCTCGGCATTTTGGCAAAACATTATTGAAAATGTAAAAGCCTTTAGCAGAAATAACAGAAGCACAAAGAAACAGTAGGAATGGGATCAACAGGTGGTGTTCTGGCTCTTGGGAGAGACAGAGAAGTGCATCCAGCCAGGGCTCGAGGTGCCAGGCTGGAGGCTGGACACCAGCCCGGCGGTGGCTCTGCAGCAACGGTGGCCAAGGGCAGGGACCCTTCGAGGGCAGCCCTGCAGAGCAGTGACCAGACAGCTGGGAAGAGCACATTGTTGGGAGGGCAGGAGCACCTGAGGAGGGAGAACAGGCGGCTGGGAGGATCTGTGCACTGGGCAGATGGTGTGAGCATAGCAGGACCTGGCCAGGGCAACGGAGGCAATGGAAAGACATGCTTGGCATCCTTAGGCTTGCAACTGCTGCAGTTGATCCTGGCTCTGTCTGCTCCCTGTATGGAAATTAAATATTGGACACAGATTATACGAGTGTTTCTAAATTAGAAAGTGAAGCATCTCTTTCAAAAAGGTGGGAATGCTGAAGAAGTGTTCATTGTTCAGACTTGCCCTTTGCTGTAACATCCCAGTGCAGTTCTTCTTGCCTTGTCTCCTTTTCCCTGTGCCTCCTGCCTCCTCACAAGCATCACTGGAAGTACCATTCCTGTGTGCCATAAGCGGCTCCTGAAAATGGCATTAACTAATTTGTCCACCAGTACAGGTTGCCATGACCACTCATAAAAACAACGGGGGTTACTACTGCCCAGTCTGAGCTGCAGCAGCTCCCCATGACTTTTAACTCATGGCACATGGTGGGTCACTGGAGGGAGCAGCTTCCTGAGGCTGCCAGCCAGGCTGGTACCTTATTTCTGATTGATCATCAGTAAGTCTGTACAGTGCAAAGCCCTTCCTGTCCCCCTGCACTTGCTGACTTGCCAGCTCCCTGACAGCCTGAGTGCATTTTGCTTCTCTGCTTCTGTGTGAGGCATTTTGTTCTGGCCGCCAAAGACCCATCCACAGAGAGCTTCATGTCCCGGTGCAGAGCATGGAGCTGCTCTTTTCCATAGCTTTACACATGGTGAGGAATCCTATCAGGTGAACTGTCCATTTGAAGCTGCTGTTTGAGTTCATTTTGTGCTGTCCCAGCATTGCATTTTCCGATGAACTTTTCCAGGTATGGTTTAAACTGGCGAGACGGGAGAAGCAGGAGCACTTTCCACATGCGGCATTACAACATGCTGCAAAGAAGTTGCTTCTTGGAACATAGCAGCCCCCTAAAATGTCAAATAAATCCTTAAACTATTCATCACTCTGTTTTTGGGGTGGCAGTTAAGTCTTTCAACACTCTGTGAGTTTCTTTCCCCAGCAGTAATTTTGCTGGTGAAGAAATACAGCTCAGGGCACTCCACAAAGTGGAGCCTCAGAATTCATGTTTTGTTTTCATTACCAAAAAAATGCTTTACTACATCAAAGAGTGGCCCATTAAAATTTTGTACCCTGTCTTCTCTGCACCCTGTCGTTGTTGGCAAACCTTCCCCTGTGCCCGTGCAGAGCCGAGCAGCTTTGCTTCTGCAGACTCCACAGAGAAAGGGCAGCGAAGGGGAGGAGGGTTCAGCCACAGCTCAGCTTGTTTAGATGTAAGATCTCAAAACTTCCAATAGCCATGCAAATTTACTCAGTAAATGTTTGTACTGAACCTTAAGCCATCAGTGCTTGCTCTGCTTCCAGTGTATCCCAGCACAGCACACTGGCAAAGGAAATAAATTAACTGTCTGGTTCCTGGAATAAAATGTAACGCTGTACACAGCAGTATATTTAACTGTCTTGGGCAAATGGCCCTAAAATAACAACGAAAAAGAAAACAATGAATTACAGTAGTCTTACTGAGCCTTGTGATTATATAAATTAAATGTTGCCAGGTGAACTGGATGGTATTCTCTGATACTGTAGGAATGCCAGAGGTTGGAGAAAACAGTAAATGTTATAATTAGGGTTTAGGAGAGCACTTGGTTATTCTCACAAGTAACTCAGACTAGCTGTATGCTGGCATGGGCATGAGAGCAGGCAGTAAAACCTGGAGTTTCCTTAATTAAGAGGGCAGAAAGGTTTTTAGCAAAATTCAGTGAAGACTTACTAAGTCCAGTTTTATTTAGTATTTCCACAGTTTATTTACATAGAAATGGCGCATTAATACATTTGTAACTATATTAGCAAGTTAGAAGATCAGAGCAAGGTACAGCTGTGGGGAGCCCATGAACCCAGGGCCAGCTGCGTGGGGCACAGCCAGAAGCACCAGCAGGGCAGTGGGGCAGCAAACCTGCCCCTTGCCAGCGCTCACATGGGCACTGGGGTCACTCACAGATGCTCCCCACGCTGCTGGGCCTGAAAGCTCGGGGTGTGGTGGTGGTGCTGGGAGGAGGGAGGCAGCAAGACTGTGGCTGCTGCATTCGTCAGCAGTGCTGGACATCGCCTCTGGGGATGAGTTTGTTTTCCAGGGAAGGGGAAAGCCCTGCCCTGGTCTCAGCGAGGCACACGGGGGATTTCATGGGCGATTTGAAGGGGTGGCTCGATAGTGAAATCCAGCCAGCTGTGGGATAGTCTCTCTGGGAAATGGAGGAGTCCTCACTGGCAGGATTATTTAAGACTCGACTTTGAAAGACGAGACACTCTGCAGTTGGGAACAATGCTGCACTGTCAGAGAGATGGACTCAATTACTTAATAGGTCGTTGCTGTCTGTCTCCTGCGTTTTCCCTTTCAAGAACATATATTCAGCTGGGTTATTTCTCATGGGAAGACAAAGCGTTGTGAGAGAAGCCAGGCATTTGGAAGGGAGAGGCTGGAGGAGCAGCAGCCAGGCAGATGCCTGGTTTGCTCTCTGAGGAGCAGGCTCCTCAGGACTGGAGAAGCTTGGAGTGATGTAGCTGATGTGGTACTTTGGTCCTGTAATCCGCTGATCCCTCGGTCTCATAGGTCTTGCTCCTGTTTTCTCTTTCTCGCAAAAGATTTGCCTTGGTGCTCTCCTCCTGCCAGACTCATCCCTAGGACTGCTGGTGGTGGCACTGTGGTCCCACAGGCTGTGCTGTAGATGCTGCATGGGCCACTGGTTTCTGTTTTTCCAAAACATTCTGCATTGGGTGGACACTGGCAGGTCCGTACAGCCCATCTCAGTGCATGGGCAGCCTCTCCTTCAGCACAGAAAGGCTTGGATGGTGTTTGATCAAATGACAGCCAAGCTGGAGGTAAGCTCATGGCCAGGAACCCATCTCTGAAGTAACCACTTGGTTCTCTGTTAGCAGGACGTGGTGGATAGGGATGTATAACAAAGCCAGGGACTCGCGTTCTCACCAAAATCACTCTGCCAGCCATGGGCTGAGCGTTCCAGGGTGCTTTTGTTGTTGGGGCCATGGGCCTGCCTGGCAGCCCTGGCTGAAGGCAGCACGAGCCTGGTGCCAGGGCAGCCGTGGGGCCCTCGCTGCTGGTGTGTCTCACTGCACACACACCCAGGTACCTACCCTCGTGCATGTGTTTGTCACCAAATTAAGATCCTGCATTACCTTATGCACATTGAATTGTTGCACCTAAATTGGTTGCCCTTAAGCCCGAAGGCAGTAATGAGATTTTGTCTCTTTTGCCCATTTCTTTTTCTCTTCTTTTTTTCAGAATAAGTCGTCTGTTTAATGGCACAGAGCCTATTGTCTTGGACAGTTTAAAGCAACATTATTTCATTGATCGAGATGGGGAAATTTTCAGATATATATTAAGCTTCCTAAGGACGTCTAAGCTACTGCTCCCAGATGACTTTAAGGTAAGGAAAGCTATAGTCTGCAGTCTGTTTTTTCCTCCCATTCTGTCATTTTTTTTGGTGCGGGTTGGTTTGTGTGCTTGACCTAAACACACTTAACTAAATGTTGCTGTTTATTTGTTGGGATTTTTAGTACTTGTGTATTACACCAGGGATGCTGTTATTTAATAAATGGACCAATGGTTGTCATGGATACCAAGAAAAGTTAAATGATGACGCTTATGGCTATCAGTTTTTCTAAACTAATTGTATTTTCTCGCATTTTTAGCTTATTTATCAGGGTATAACAACAATTAAGAAGCAACATCAGCAACTTGAACTTAGCAGGGTTTAATGCTCAGAATCTGAAAGAAATGTTTTAAATTTGATACTTACAGGACTTGAACTGTGTAAATCTTTTTCTTGTTGGTATAAAAAAGAAACACCCTTAAACAAGCCCGTTGGTTTGTGTCAGACATAACCAGTGCAGATACTTTGATTTCAGGAAGTAATCTGCTCACAGTTAATGTCAAAATATTCTTGGGAGATGGAACTGACTGAGGGCTTTTTAAGGAGCAGGACATGTTTTGTATGAAATCGTGGTGCTGGTTGTTTCTTTGCAGGCCCTGATTGTTTAAAGGCTCTCCTCTTAGCCTTGTTTGTTCGGCTTTGCACTTACGAAACTTCCAACATTGTCACCCTTATGTATGAAAATTAGAAGACAAAAGTGTCCAAACTGTAGATGACAAGATTCAACAAAAGCACTTATTCCAGGATGAAATGATGAATAAATTGGGATGGCAGATGGGGATCTGCTCAGTTAGAGGACACAGAGCATTGCTAGGAAGGAAAGCTCCTTGCTTTCTCTGAAATGCCATTTCACTTTGTTGTACTGGCTGGGCCACAAGATCACTTGGTCAGTTGTGACTGAGCGAGTCCAGAGTGGTGGTGGTGGCGGCGGCTCTTGCTTTGGAGTACAACTGGTCCTCGTGCTGCAAACCCAGTCATTCTCACCTGAGTTAGGAGTCTGACCCCACTGTGGGAGGGTCTGCAGCTCACATCTTGTCCCAAGGCAGGGGGAGGTTTTGGCAGTTCTGGGTGGTTTGGAGCTCCAGCCCAGAAGGGCTGTCCTGAGCACTGGTGTTTCTGGCGAGTGGCAGATGGGCTGGGGAAGCTGCCCCATGGCTTGGGGTGCTCTGGGATGGGGTGGGGGGAGCCAGAGCACTGAGGGGTGAGTGGGAGAAAACTCTACAGAGAAATGGGAGAAAACCTTTGTGTAGTAGCGAAGCTAAAGACCAGACCAGTCCCAGGGGTCATAAGATGGATCCAGTAAAGGCAGTGGATGGAGAAGTGGGAGAGGTGCCAGAGAGATGCTTTAGCAGCAATGTTTTGGACAATCCAGTGGGACAAGGTGTGAGAGGAGAGGGTAGGAGAGAAGAGAGAGGTAGTTTGAGCTGATCATGGCCTCGACCAGCATCCAGATTTCAGAGGTGCTCAGTAGCAGAACAGGCAGGATTTGGCTGGAGCCTGGAGGGGAGAGTGCCCGCGGATGCCAAGGACTTGTCTGTGCAGCGAGCCCTGGCAGGGCTGGAGAGACTCAGGGAGCCGGCGCTGTGCCCGGGCTCAGGCCGCTGTTCCAGACCATCCCTTTGCATAGGGTTAACTGGGTTTTATTTAGTTCCTCTCTGGGAGAGCTTTAGAGCAAACCCCAGGCTAATGAGGGCTCGAGAACAAAGCAGAGCATTGCTAGGTAGGGAGTAACTAAATAAAAATGCATAGAAGAATGCGCTGTAAAGCTATATTAAAACTGCATTGTAAACGGATTTGACTTCACAGAAATCGTGTAATTTTGCCAGCATGATTAAAGTGACAGAAGACAATAATCAAAGGCAGCAAATGGAATCACTCGGTGTTTCTAAATGCAAAACTCTATTTAAGGTATAAAACCTGACAGCTTTTCCAGTGAGACTTGCATTAAATGTTCTTTATGTCAAACAAAGCATTATCAAGTGTTTTGAATATTTATTAGTTTTTACCCCTTAATTTAATCAAGCAGTTTATTAGCCTCAAGGTTTAGCCAAGTTGCTTTTCAACTTGAATTGCTGCTCAGATGGTTATTTTGGAAAGTTTGGAATGTAAGTACCACACCAGCATTATTGTGTTTGCTATTTCAGTGTTGTTTTCAGACTTAGTTAACACTGAAATGCAGAGAAAGTGGGGTGTGTGTTCCGAGGCTAGTGATTCTTTATTATCAAGTCTGAGTGGTGTGTTTACAGTGAATATTAATTACACTTCCAACCACGACTAAGCCAGAACTTGAAAGTGTCTCCCAGGTCTTCCTGCTGAAAGTAGCACTCTTATGGTTCTGTAGGTTTTCTGGGCTTGGGGGATTTTAAGCCACATGAAGTGTGCTGAGGAGTGACTGTAAGTGTTTGGGTTCTGCTCTGCAGCCAGCCTGTGCCACGCTGGTGATGGTGCACAGCCTGTAGCTGCTTCCAGCTCCCTCTGCCTGCTCTGCTTCAGTGTCCTGTCTGTGGGACATGACACCGTGAGCATCCTTCGGCCCTGAGCACGGCATGGGGCCAGCACCCCCAGCTCTGCCACACTGCTGGGTCAGGGGTGGCTGCCACAGGAGCTGCTCCTCCTCAGGTGCCCAAATACTCCTGCCTTGGTCTCCTCCACCATCAGAGGGGCTTCCCCATGACATCATGAGCAGCATGTGTCCCCTTCACTGTCAATACCAGGACCTGTTGTACCTCCTTGTTTGAGACTCACTCCCTGCTCAGAGAGCATCAATCAAAAATAGACGTAGGCAATGTGTGTCTGTCTCAAAGAGGGGAGGAGCACAAAGGCTCAGGATGTCTGAGTTTTATGTGGATTACAGAGATCACTTGTAACACCAGAGTGACAAGGCCACCACTCTTAATTTATTAATACAGTTACAAAATTAGTGTGCTTGCATCTAAAGTCTTCTCAAACTGACCTCTGGAAATGGTGCAGTTGTCATCATAGAAGTGAGCAACTTTCTTTCATAGCCAGGAGTCAGATCTTCACAGCACTAAAAATATAAGAGAAACATGGAGTCAGGATGACAGTTTGTTGTTTCATGTAATAAAGAATAACAAGTGAAAAATGGACAGAAAGAGCCATTTCAGCCTGTTCAGGAGTCAACATTAGGTACAAAAATAAACGATGTCTTTGGTACTGAGAGAACAGCATCAGGTCCGTGGGACACATGGTCTCAGTCTCTGCTGGCTGTCTCTGCCTGGAGTAGCAGGTCTGTGCCGACCCACTGGCACTGACATCGAAACAGCAGCACAGCTGGCCTTGGGGTCACACCTCCCATCTCCTCCCCAGGAAGATGTCACCCTTGTCAGAGGTGACTGCAGAATTCAGCCATGAAATCCACCACAAAAAAAGCTTTTCTACCAAGCAAAAAGCAGAAAATTATTTTGTGAAAGGCAAAAGGCTGCATCTTTGAAAGATCTGTTTGTTTCCCATGAGATCTAAATGTAGGCCAGAAGCTGTGGCTGGAGAAAGGCTGTGTGCATCCCGCCTGCCTATCTGCTCTCTTTTTCAAGTGACCTGGCAGAACTTCTCCACTAGTTCCTACAACAGCCTCAAGAAGTTGAAGACTCGTGGTACTATAAAGGCTTTTTGTGGTACTTCACAGAAAAATTAAAAGCTGTACTGTTTATCTCCCCTTTCAGGCTATCAAAGAGCACCCTGCTTGTGACTATCACTAGTGGTGGGAATCACCTTTGGAGTAAAATGTGTTTCCTAGGCTAAACAGCAGCAGCTCCACTATCTATCATAGTGCTTGGCTCTGGTACTGCTGTTGGGAGCTGGGAACATAGGGAAATAATCCTTAGAAGAAATGGGAGGTGCCTTAGTCCTGCAGGACAAGGAACCCCTGGATTTTGTACAAAATCTGCTGTGGAACGCTGCCTGCTGCTCAGCAGCCCTGCACTGACACCAGGCTGGAGCCTCTGTGAAGAGGGGGCAGTGTCCGTGTGCAGGGATCAGTGCTCGTGTGGGATCAGTGCTGTGCTCTGGGGCTGAGCTGCAGTGCACCTCTGTGCACCTGGCCGCTGTGGCTACTCCCTGCCCGTTCCAGTGAGATGTGCCTCTCCTGGATGGGTCCCGGAAGGTTCATGTCTGCATCTGCCTTCGGTAACTTATCAAAACTAACAGCATGGAAATGTTGTCATGCAGTTCCTATGGCATCTCCCTGATGAGGTCTCTTGTGGGTTTAATTCTTTACTTTTTCTTTACTTTTACTTTTAATTTCAATTTCATATTAAACTTCAGAACATCTTCAGGGTGAGATTTGATCTCTACAGTGCAAGGGTGGAAATACCTATGTCAGTATTACCTGAAGCATTCAGTGCAGATAGTCCAGAGCTGGGCTCTCCCAGTCTGGTCACAGACAGTATTCTGAACAGCATATAAAACCTGAAGGAAAAGATTGTGGGCTTGTTGTGTAGAGCCCATGACAGCACAGGATTTGGAGAACCGAACCCCCATATTGTGAGCCACTCATTCTGTGCTCCTGGCTTTGTGAAATCCTCTTCCCTCCCTAAACATACTGTCAGATTCCCTCACGAAAGGCCAGAGATGTCCCATGAGAGGAGCAGAGCGGGGCGGGGCAGCCTTTGCTGCTGGTGGCTGTCGGCAGCAGTGGAGTGGGGTCACACAAGGTGTCTCTTCCCAGCACTGGCACTGGTGGACACAAATTAATTTCTCTTGCCTAGAGAAGACACTTTTTTATTCCCTCTACTTGTTACTGTGCTACAGCACAACAAATTCCCTTTATTGGCACTGCCTGACAGTAGGTGCCCTGATTCCCTGACATCACCTCTTGGCACCAGCTCACCTCAGTTCCCCGGGTCTGTTACAGGGCCCTTCTTCAAGTGCAGAGCCCTTTCCATATTTGTGCTCAACCCAGGTGTGGAATCGACACAGGCATGAGAGTCTTACTTTAGAAACAAACCCAAACACCTTGGCTCAACCCAGGCCGTTGTACCAGGTGCTCACCTTGTCCCACAGAGCATGTGATGGTCCAGCACAGCCCTGATTTCCACACAGCCATCTGAAGTGTGGCTGTATCATTCTGGGAACAGTAGTGGAAGAGCTGTTACATTTGAAAGCAGGTTTTATTCTCACAAAATGGTATCAGAATGTAAAATTTTTCCTGTTCATTTTAGGGCAAATGACAGCTAGCAAGAGTCACTAAAAAGCTGCAGTTGATGGGGTGGGCTGAGTTGGCTGTTGGAGAAGTAGGGGTGGTGTGATCTGGGTTTTGCTTGGTTTATGGCATTGCAGTTTTGGCCCGAGGGTGCAGGACCATTGAACTCCTGTGATTCAGGGTACTGTCAGGCTAGTCCAAAGCCCAGTGAAGGCAGTCAGAGACTCTGTAATGTAATGGGCTTTGCATCCAGCCTCAGGAGCACCGTACCACTCTCTGCTTTCAAAAATGAATGACTGTTTTTTCTATTGCTGTACCATCTCTTCCAGGTTTTACTGTTGAGTTTTCTTAGCACATATTCACTTGATTGATTTTACAAATAATACCTTATTTTATTTTGTCCATAAACCCAGATATTCTAAAACTGGTTTTTCAGGACCTACTGAAAACAGCAGATGACTTTCCATTGCCCTCAGAAAGCACTGGGTACTCCTGTTCACTCTACACCATTACATTTTTCCTTAGCATTGCATGTTTCCTTGCTTGAACAAGCAATCCATGGCACCAGCAGATGCCCAGGTGAACATTTGGCAGGCCACTGCACACACCTCTGTAGTGAACACAGTTAGGCGGTGGACTGTGCTGATTCAGTGTCCTGCACAGAGATTTCAGAATTTTTTTTTTAAACTTAGGCCACTAATCCCTATAGGTTTAAACTGATCCCCTGTTCAGTACCCAGGGAGCTTCACTGGTGCTCAGAGAAAAGCAGTAATGGTTCAGCACAGTGCTGGTTTTGGGGAAGGGTGAGAATACCTTCCAGCAGAGGAAGGTATTCTCTGCCTTTGGGGCTGATGCTGTCCTACCTGAGACCAGGTAGTGCAGCCAGCCTCCACACCTCTTTGCCTGGCCTGTTCCCAACACTGGTTGTTGGTGGTTTGCAGCATGCTCTCTGCATGATTTCTTCTTTAATCTTCTGTTGTTTTCCATCTTCGAGCTGTCCCGCGAGAATGTTGCCCTCATTGCTTCCCACTTGCTCTTATCCCTCTTCTTCTGTCCTTCTTATCCCTCCTCTTATCCTCCAGTCCTTTTTTCTCCCTTAGCCGTGTGCACATTGTCCCAACCTTAGCAGACATCAAAGAGATGTAAAGGATTGGATGTCCCTTTTGTAAGTCGATCACCTTGCCTTGTCACTGTGAATAATCATAGGTCTCCAGGCTGCAGGCAGCCCTGGGGTGAAGGAGCAGCTCCACTACCGGTGGGTCAGTGGTGCCAAATTTGAGCAGAGCTAACTGCTTTGGTTCAGTAATACCCTGCAGCAGCAGATTTTACAGGTTAATTCCAAACCACTATGAAGAGTCGCACCTTTTTGTGCTGTGTGTTGATTGGCCTTTGATTCCCCCTCCTCCCCGAGTCCTGGGGCAGCAGCACACCCGTTATTTTTCATGTAATTTTGGTGCCCATTTCTTGATTGCTTCTTGTCATATCATTCTTTCCAGTCCAAATTATTTCAGTCATTTCAGTCTTGATTTTTCATTTAATTTCATTTGTGTAGGACTGGCCTTAGTTCCGCGTGTTGACCTCCAGCACACTCCACAAAAGCATCTGTGGTGCAGCATTTGCATGTGTAAAGAGGTGCAAGAGCCAGGAAAGCAGACACAGGTCTTTGCAGGGAGGAGCTGCTGCTGAGCCCTTGTTGCTCCTCTTCCCTCGGGAGGCTGGAGGAGGCTGTGGGGCCAGCGGGAGCAAAGTGCCCACAGGGGCCTTCTCCCTCGGGTCCGGGGATGCTCACACCCTTGGCCGCCACGTGCTCTCACATATTTCCACTGAGGTGGGAAGATCTGTCAGAAACCGATGAAACAATCACTGAACTGGGAATTGGATCAAATTGGGAATTTGAATTGCCCAAAGCCCAAGTGAAGTGATGGACAAATGGCAGGGAAGAACTGCTGCTTTTAAGCCGTTGGAGCAACAGCTGAGCTCCCAGCCAGCAGGATGGTCACTACCTCCATATAATTTACCAGGCTCCAAAGTACGCTTTAAATACATGAATAGTCATGAGCTGCAGGGAGCAGCTGAGCCGCTGTAGCTGAATTTCAGCCTCAGCAAAGGCAGGTGAGAAGTGAAGCTGAACTGACAACTCCATCTCGTATCGTGTGCGAGAGGCGACAGCGAAGCCTGAGATCTCCTGTGAGATCAGAGTGATCTGAGGCCATTAAGTGGAGGTTAGGGCTCGGAACATCTTCTTTTACATCAGTAGGCTTTGTTTATTGCAACCAGCTATTTTGATTTCTTAATCCAGGAGTAAAGCCTTCTGGCATTGAGCTTGTGGGATAATAAATGAAGAGGTAATTCAGTGCAGTGGGAACTTCTCGATCAGCTCAAACAGATTCAACACTAACACCATGTGGTTTTCTGTGGAGGTGTATGTGGGTACCTGTTGCCTTTGCTCTCTTGCTGACAATACATAAGCCTAAGTAGGTCAAACAGGAACAATACTCATTTTTAAAAGAGAACTATACCCATTTCTAGTTTCTCTCTCTCCCACTCTTTTTTTTTTTTTTTTTATTCTCCAGGACTTTAATCTTTTATATGAAGAAGCAAAGTATTACCAGCTGCAGCCAATGATTAAGGAACTTGAGCGATGGAAACAAGAGAAAGAACAAAGGAAACATTTCCAGCCTTGTGACTGCTTGGTTGTAAGAGTGACTCCAGATCTGGGGGAAAGAATTGCATTGAGCGGGGAGAAGGCTTTGATAGAAGAGATCTTCCCAGAGACTGGGGACGTCATGTGCAACTCTGTAAACGCGGGCTGGAACCAGGACCCCACCCACGTTATCAGGTTTCCCTTGAATGGATACTGCCGGTTGAACTCCGTGCAGGTAATGGCCTTTCCGTGCTGCCTCCTCTGGTGCTGGGGTGCTTTTTCACTATGGCTTGTTCAATTATATGCAAATTATTTGCTTCTGCCCAATTACTTTCAGTGCTTATAGTGCAAGAAAACATCTTTCTGCCTGGTGAGATCACAGTCTTTCAGGTTTTCCTGAGTCTAAGCAGAAAAATACATTTAGATTTTGTGTATGTTAGTGCCATGCTGGCCTCATAATGGTGTTATACTGATAAATGCTAATTTTTTTCATCAATGTATAGCCTTTGGCAGTATTTTTTTTTTCCTCCAAAGTGCCTCTAGGAAGAATGAGAGAGTTCCAAAAACTACAAAAAAAAAAGTCTCCACACCATTTTATAGAAAATGCAACAATGTGTAAATGCATAATTTATGTCTCACTCATAATTAAATGATGGTGCCTGCGGGATGGACTTAAAAAAATTGATCTCTGCACTTTTTTTTTTTCCAAAAGGATGTTCTATAAAAATTGCCCAGAGTATTTTAAACAAAAATGTATTTCATTTTATACTCAGAGTTTTGACATTAAGTTTAAAATTAAACATCTGAAACAAAAGAAGATAACTGGACAGATAGGTGGATGGCAGCAGGAATAAATACGTGGTCTGTGTTTAGGCAGCAGCCTGTGGGCAAGCAGTGCCATTTCTCAGGGATCACCAGCACTGCAGCCAGAGCTCTGCTGGTGTGGCTGTCCTGGGGCTGTGGGGAGGAACCAGGCGATGGTGCCGTTAACTTGGCCTTAATTAACACGGGCAAGACAGAGCTCTTGGTTTTTGTGTGTATTCCTCTGGAATATGCTGCAAATGCTCATGTTAGGGGAAGTGAAATCAACCTAGAGGGGAGTATTTCCCAAGTTACCATCCTCTGCAGATGGGCTGTGGCTGCAGATGTGAACTGGGCTGTGGGAAATGCCATGGTTGTCTTGATAAAGTCCCCTGTGGGCAAAAACCCACAGAAGAGCTGGTCCATGGATCAGGCCGGCCAGACTGGCTGGGGAGGGAGGTGCAAGGGAGCAAGGGAGGACAAGAACCTGGAGCTCTTGTACCTGTGTGGTTGTTACACATCAGGCTCAGGCACCCTCTGTCTCCCAGGCTGCCAAGGGACATCTTCAGGGGAGCTGCAGTCACCTGCATATGTAGAGGTGGGTGGAGTCATTTTCAAAACGTGACCCTAATGGTGGCTCCCCCACTGCATGGGCAGCATTCCCCGTGGGTTTGGGTGCTTTTTGGTTCAAGACTCCCAAGTGGTATATTTGGTTGAACTTCACCAGGCTGTGGTTAATTTTGCACAGTCCTTACCAGTTTCACACTTGGCAAGGTTTGGGGTGGGTTTGGTAAGGCTTGGGGTGGGTTTGGCAAGGTTTGGGGTGGGTTTGGCAAGGCTTGGAGTGGGTTTGGCAAGGTTTGGGGTGGGTTTGGCAAGGCTTGGGGTGGGCTGCCCCAAGCCCAGCGGGCTGGGAGTGGTCAGAGGCAACTCCGTTTGCTGGCAGTGGGACAGGGAGATGTCTCCATTGCTGTGCTGGGAGGAGAGGGAGCAGTCTAGCTCAGGTGAGTGGGTAGGGAAGAGCATTTGTGTCCCAGCCACGCTGTCCATGGGATCCTGCTAGATCACACAAGGAATTAGAGAAACTGAAACAATAAAGGGTCACAGTGAGCCACTGACCAGCTCAGCACTGGCTGGCCAAGCTCTGGATGCCCACATGGTTGAGCACTCAGCTCTCTTTTATCCAGAGTGGTGTAACTCGTAGGATACATGTGCTACCTGAGTAGTAAAACACTAATTACTGTTACTATTTGAATGTGTTTGAATTCAGTCAAAATTCAGACAGAATCAAAGAGTCTCTTTGCAAGTTCATGTTGTGGAAAAAATTTCTGTCAAAGAGTCTACAGTATAAGTAATACTATTAAACTACATCATTTTACTAAATTACATCATTTTACTATATAATTAATAGAAAGTGTTTTCAAACACTTTCTGGAAAATGATGCATTTCTGAGACCAAAGGCTGATGAAATCAGCAGCTAATTAGCATTGGCTCTGATGAACTCTGGTCAGCACACAGGCACTGCTCTTCCCCCTCAAAGGATTTTTTTGGCAAAACAATATTAAGTCAAAAGTTGGAAGTACAGGGAGGCAAATGCACAGACTTAAGGGAGATGGGTAGTGGTTGGAAGAGCAGAATTGCTTGCAAAGAATCCCAGAGAGCAACACAAGAAGCCTGTCTGCTGTTTGCTGAGGTGATACATTACTTCTGTCTCCCTAGGCTCTGCTCAATGTATTTGGTAGCACAACTGCAATATTTATAAATTTTTTTCCTATATTTGGAAAATATTTTCATTAGATGCTTTATATCAAGAACTGTGCATACAAAACAAAGAATGTCAACACCTATTAGGCAAAAAAAATACAGTAACTCCTAATTTTACAGCCATTTGTAATTATATAGAGGTATAGGTTTTTTCAACTCCTTGCAACAGGGTCTGGTGGGAATCATGAATTTATCTTACAGAAAATTCTGTGATGCTGTGAATGTTGAACATTAAGTCTTCATAATTAAGAATGTATTTGTTAATATTCTGCAAAATTTAAATGAAATGCACTAAATGAAAGGATCAGGTTTCCATTTGGAGAACCTTCCAATAAAATCAAATGTGCTTGGAATATTGGAAGACAGCGTATATTAAATCCTAGCACAAATCCTCTGTTTAATAATGTGCATGTGTCCCTGTACATGGGAGAGTCACAGCTGATACTCAGTTTTTGGCATATTCTCTTTGGAGATTTTCAGGAAAGTAGCTCTGATTTGACTCAGAGATGGTCACTGCTTTCCCCCTGTCTGTACCTTACCTTCAGAAGAAATAATGTGTATAGAGTCAAATTCTCCAAATGGAATTTAAACCTGTCCGTGTTCAAAATGCTGTTCAGTCTCATGCACAGAAGCACTGAAAGGAGCCTTTCTGCCTAGACCTGAGCTCAGCCTCATCCAAGTGACACTTAAAACCGCAGTATTTAAACATCCTCAGCATTGTTTACAGGATTTGGCCTGTTCTGTTTCTTGCTGAGAAAATTGATGATCCCAAGGTTTTTAATGCCAGATTATAGCCTGCAGTCTGGTCCTTCCAGCACGTACTGAGCAAAAATGAATCGCTTTGTTCAGTGTGTGGAGCTCTGAGGTGTAATGTCTATCTGGACTGGGTGTTTGCAGAGAGAGGCTCAGTGAAAAAGAATCCTATTTTAACATATAACATATAACATAGCTTTGGTCTGAGGCAAGCCAAGGGCACCCCCCTGCTTGTTTTGTCTTACAAGCAAATTGATTTAAAAAACTTTTTAGTGAGGATTTTGAAGTCCCGTCTCTCTCAGAAATCTTACCTGTCAATCCTCTGTTCCACTCTCCAGTTCAGTGGGAGAAGCCTCCTTTCCCATGGCTTGTCTCTCATCTTCATCCTATCGGGGCTAGGAGCAGTGATACATAATACAGGCAGAACACATTCCAGCCTGTGAAACAGCAGCCTGCTGGTGTCTTATTCCTCCTTCCGTCTCAGACTCCTCCTGCCTTCCTCTCTGAGGAGGAACAGTGTTGGTATCTGCACCCCATTTTGGAACTATAGGCTGCATACAGCCTGGACAAATAAGAGAGACGGAAGCTTTCTTTTTCTCTATCTTAAAGGTATTTTATTAACCCACTCTCCTGCCTCTTCTTTTCATCTCTCCTGGTTCGTTTTTCTTCCATGCTCTCGTGTGCTTTTTTGATCTTTCAGTTCTACAACTTTCTTGCAGTGTAGAGTATGTAAAAATCAGGGCAAAAGTCAGGGAGATTTGGCAGATGGGACTTTCTGAGAATGTTAAGTCCCTGTGTCCCAGGGCCAGGCAGAACTCCTCAGGCAAGTTGATTTTCAGCAGACTCGGCATGGCTTAGGCAAAGCTCTGCTGGAGCAGCCCCTTTCCTTTGCCCATCCTTAGAGCCAGGGTAGCAAAAGTAAAACGTTTTAGTTACCCCTGAAAAGCCAAACCCTGGATTAAGTGCAGATGGATAACACAGGCAGCCCCTAAGGAGGGATCAAACGGATTAAAACCAGCAAATGCTGCTGCCATGGTTTGCACTGCACTACGACACCACCTTGGACACAGCTGTCCTTCCAAAATCATGTGTCTGGGAAAAGCAAAGCAAACACTCAGGCAAAAGAAGTGGTGCACTAAGAAATGCAGCGTAGCCTCAGGTGGGTGTGTGTGAGGGCGAGGGCAGTGCTCTGTGTGCAGCTCCTCAGTCGGTGTAACCACGGACGTGCTCACAGCGAAGCTGAGCAGAGACCAAACTCCTGTAGCCTCAGCCCAGGAAAGTACGACATGAGTGTCTGAAGGTGGATGTATTGCTTAGACACCTCTCTAGGATGAATGAACAAGTTTGTAAAGGGCTTGGTCCAGGTCGCTGTGGGTGCAGAGAGGTGTCACACGGGGCTGGTGCTGCTGTGACCGGGATCCTCAGGTTTAATAATTAAAACCATCTGGTCACTTCCCTGTTCCACGTGCTGCCACAGTGGGAGCCATACCCTGGGTGAGGCTCTTGGAGGACACTACAGGCTGCTCCCTTCGATGGCATTTATCAGTAGAGAAGAACACAGGAACCATTTTTCCAGGCTGCTGCCCAGGACTGAGGAGAGCCAGAGTGGGTCCTGCATTGTGACCTGCCCAAGGTGGATCTGGCATCTGCTCTCACCTGACTCTGGGAAAAGCCTGGTGTGTCCTGCTCTGCTGGGAAGCCAAATACCAACACACGCTCACGCATGTGGAAACACGTCCCCGATCCCATTGCCAGGATCAGTATATCCTGGGGAAATGTGCTGTGTGACAGTCGCAGAAATTAAAGTTGCCTCTGGGTTCCTTAAATTCATGCATCTAAATTGCACCAACTTTTCTTAAGGAGTAGAAAGAGAAAATACATATTTGGGCAGTACAGATTAACCTCTTTCTTGGGCCAGAACATTTCCCTGTTGTCCACATCCTGGCTCTGCATCCTGTCCCTGCCATGCTTTGCTCCCTTCCAGCGAGGGCAAACAGCTGTGATTGCCACGAAGATCTGGTGGATGTGTCATTTGAACTCCTAATACATTTTCATCTGCCAAGGAAGAGCTTCTCAGCCCCCCTCTCTCTAAGACTGTTCATATTACTAATGAATAATTGGCACTTTTTATTACAGCTTAAACCTGATGTTGCTTTCGATAAGCAGTAAGAGAGAGCATCAATATCACCACAGTCCAGTATTTTACTATATAATATACTAAGCTGCTCTGCAGAGTGCTTATTTCTTTGATTAATTTTTGTTTTCTACAGAGGTTTGCTGAGAGCGAGACTTTAATCACAGTATAGTCATTTAACAATAACTTATAGAATTATAGCTGAATAATATTCATTCAACGAGGACTCGAAAGACTAAATCCATCATTTAGATCTGGTGCTTCCGAATGCTTTTATCACTAAAATTTGCTAAATATTAATCTGATTTTTTTCCCTCCACATTGCAGGTGCTCGAAAGATTATTTCAGAAGGGATTTAACGTGGCAGCTTCCTGTGGTGGTGGGGTAGATTCCTCCCAGTTCAGCGAATACGTGCTGTGTCGCGAAGACAGACGACCACAGCCCACCCCAACAATCAGAATAAAACAGGAGCCCCTGGACTAGACCCTCCCTGTGCCCCCTTTGTAACCGTAGAAGTGTTTAATAGTCCCTTATGTGAAACACTAAGGATTTGCAAAACAGTATTAGCAAACAGACGTTGACTTTATGTTGCCAATTAGTGGTACTCTGAAACTACCTGTCACACAGCCAGCCATGGAATGCATTTGAAAAACCAGTTGTCCGTTGTCCACAGTGACGTTCCTGAGCACACCCAGCGTGGCGGGTCTGGGATGTACTCTGGGCTGGCCAGCAGTGGTGTGGAACAGGCAAAGCTTCGGAAACCCTGGCCCTGGACTGGGCTTCTGCAGCAAGAGCCATGGAAGCAGTGGAACAGACCAGCAGGAGCAGTGGTCCCGACAGCTGCCCAGGGACACCCCAGAGCTGCGCTGTGGGGACGGGGGCGTCTGCGGGAGGAAGAACCCTAAAAACTGCACTGAGATTCCTCCCTGACTGCTGCCCCTCCTCCATATCAGACGTGCTTTACACCCCCAGCATCACAGTCACCTGGTGATTGTACTCACCCACATGAGCAAATGGCTTATTTTTATACTACATTTCCAACTGAGGTCTCTCTCTGTGAACAGGATCCAGAACCAGAAAAGGACCAATTCATAGTCACTGGTGCTCAGTACTAAACCCCCACCCCCCAAACCAAACAAAATAAGTGACAAGAAATTAGACAGGCCCACTTACGGCAATATTTGCAACAGTAGGGATCTGGAAGCACAAAATAAAATGCTAAATAAATCCACCATCACACGAGGGTCACATACTTGACATGGAGCTGTAGCTCTTTAAAGCCAGTCTTGTTTTGACACAGCAACTGTTAAGTTTTGCATCATCAAAGAAGCATGGTTCTGCCAAGCAAGCCACCCCTTGTTAATCATTTACTAACCATGTTAGAAACCCACATTTAGCAGGAAAGTTTTAAGAATTTTGGACAAGCCCACTCTTTATGGGCCTGGAATTCTTGCAAAGAGTTGTTAAAATCCTGTATTGCCATTGCCGGATGAAAGCAGGCAGCCTTTTGCTTAAATTGTTTTTTTATTCTAAATTATTATTTAGATTTTAACTGTGTAGCTGCCCTCTATCTGTGTAACTTTCTCTGTAACAAAGTCAGGGGTCTGTCTGCAGGAGGGTCCTGCTTCTGCCAGGACTTGGCACTGACTCACAGGGCTTCCTAACTCAGGAGACAGCACCGTGTTTGCAGGTGCAAGGTTATAAATAGCATTCTGCTAAATCCTGTTTATTGCTGTTTAGCATGATTGGGTCCTCAATCACTAATTCATGTGTTAATCACAATTTAGTTTCTCCCACATTAATTTATAGAATATTGTTGTAGATGCTGAATTTTAATTAAACTCTTTTTAGATGCATAAATATGGCCATATGGAACAAGGTACAGAGTATTAAGTGGTCAACAGTTCTTTAATGCAAATTGATTGCAATCAGGCAAAATTTAAGTCATGTTTAAGACTAGTATTTTCAAAAGCAATGAGCTGTACTGACTATCCAAGGTAAAATCTAGGCAGGGGTCTAATTTTTGGAAAAGGGCTGGATACCTGTCCATGGAAAATCAGACCTCTGCAGGTTTTCTCACCTTGGTCACCACACTCGGAAATCTCTAATGGCAATCCTGGCCACTTGGCCTGCTACCTTAACAGAACAGTTGAGCAAATCTGTCTACTTTAAGAGTTGTAAAGTTATTTTATTTTGTGGTTTTATACTTGTACGACATTCTAAAGTCGCTAGGCATTGCCATATTTGAATATATGGCACAGCATTCACCTTTGTATGTAAGATATCTGTAGAATTGTATATTATACATTTAATATTGTAAAGAACTTAACGTATAATTGTCATGTATTTGTGTATGCACATTTCTTATACAGTACTTCATGCCATAAACATTTCTGTAAAGTAAATGAACAAAAACAAGCACGTAGGGTGGAACATTCACTGTATCTCCCATGTTGTTTGAAAGAGGTGAGAATTTTTGATTGCGTCTTCTCCAGCCTTTTTCTCCATTCAGCTTGATGTAGCCATGTCTTACAAAAAGATAAAAGTGTTTTATTTATTACTTTCATACCTTTAAGTCCAAAGTATCCTTCACGAGTCTGTTCAGGTTCTTGTTTTTATCCTGCAGCCACTCCTGCCCTGCCCTCCGGCACGGGGTGAGCCGAGTGCTTCCGGCAGCACGTCCTGTCCGGTTCTTACCTCTCAGCCAGGGAATAAAGGTGATATTCCATCCCAGGGGCCTGCTCCTGCCCCTGGTGCTCTCCCCAGGCAGCTCTGGGGAGCGCAGAGTGGGATGGTGCTTTTACACATCTGTGGAACGTTGGAAGTATTTGTGGTTGGTTGGTTGGTTGGTTTTTCCTCAGTTTGGTGTTTACTGTATTCTTTTACGGCTCAATAAAGCAGCTCCCGTAGTTGGGGCAGCTTTGCTGAGGTGGCATTGGAAAGGGTTCCAGGCTGCGCCAGCCGAGTTAAATGTGAACTTGAGATGGGAAGTTTAAACCATGACATCACAGCATTGACTGCAAAACAGCACAAAGGCAAGGAAGACATGTGGAAACAATCACTTTCTTAGAACAAATATGCCTTTAAAAAAAAAAGTTAAGCCTAGGACATGTTCTTTTAGTTAGTAACTTCAGGTCACCTATTTAAAGATTATTACAGTTTCATTTATATCTTTTTTACTTATTTCCCTATATTTTTAGGCAGCAATATCAGCAAAAACTGATTTGAATATTTACTTCTGGCCTTAAACCATAGCAACATAACTTAATGAAGAACGTTGCTCAGCATCGCTAAGATGTTTTAAAGCACCACAGAACCCCAGTGAAGCTGTGGTGTGCAGCCAGCACAGGTTTGTGTGGCGAAGGCCAAGAAGCAAAGCACAGCCTGGTTTTTCACCTAAACCCATTGAACAAAACTCTTCTGATTCGCTGTTGCTAAGCACTGTTCCCGTGCTTGACAAGCACGAGGCTTCACGAGCACTTTGTGTCCAGGCTGTCACAGCTCCAGTCCAGACAGAAGGCGAAAGAGAATGTTCTGTTGTGCTTGTTGGACTCATCGCTCCCGAGAAAGCCACTGCTGAGTACATCCATTCTCTGTACTAATGGCATCGAGGTTTGTTGACAATTTTATTAGATGTTTCACAAAGGATAAGAATCAGCACAACAAAACATTGAAGTATTTGGTTTTAATATTTCTTTGTGGGTATTCTGTTAATATTTTAATGCAAAATGTTTCTGACCAGTGCTTAAGAACTACAAGACAATGTGAAATTCATGTTTGATAAATTAATACTGTATGTCACTCGATGTGTTACTTTAGTAAATTGTTTTATTTCTTTACAAAATAAGTACAAATAAGGGAGTATGTTTTCACACAAATTGGGGGTATTTACCAGTATGTACAGAAATCATCAAAATAACGTAACTCTAATAAACACAAGGCCTTTATTAACAATATGTACAAATTATCAATACATTTAAAACGTAACTTTACACTTCCTGGCCTTAAATACCTTATGAATAATCTTTTGGCTAAATAGCAGCAGTATAAATTTTCTTCTGCTTTTCATAAACCTTAAAAAATAATTAAAACCTTTGTTTTTAAAACTATTGGACAAATAGTTCTATTTGTGCTTTCGCTATGGTTTCCCATCAAAAAAAATATTGCCTCAAAAAAGTGGCAAGCATAACATAGTAAAAATGGAAAAGATAAATAAGCAAATGTGTCCCTTCTGTGGTGACTGGTAACACTGTTAGCTCTGAAGCACAGCTCGTGCCCACCTGCCTGTGCGTGCCCTATTCGATCCCCATTTCACAGGCTCACACTGACATCGCTTGGCTTCCGTGTGGGCCCAAATTCTGCTTCAGCAAAGCATTTAAAAGGCATTCACCCCACCTTTAGGTACTTACAGCTGCTCCTTATGCTTAAAGTCACGTGCCTGTTCAGGAGCCTCTCCGGACTGGAGGCCTTGGTCCAGTTGTCCAAGGCAAAGGTGTCCCCACTCCAGGTGGCACCAGGCTGCCCGGGCTCACCTGCTCTCCCCACTCCAGGAGTGGAAGCGGCCCCCAGAAACCTCTACAGTGACTTTAAAAATCCATATAGAATACTCTAAAATCTTTACTGAACAATATTATCTTTTAAAACCACCATTAATCCATACTCTTTGCAATAAATAAATTAGTATTTTTCTAGAAAATAAAACCCAGCTTTGAATCCTGTTACTAACCAGCTGCTACAAATGCGCAAAAGGTTGATGAGATTTAGAAAACAACTGGAAGCAAGTCAAGGTAACTCAGCTGAGACCCAGCACACAGATTTCATACACTTAAGATTTGGTTCAGCAAATGGCTCAGGAAATGAGCTGTGCAGTAAAAGCAAAAATCCTAAATATATAAAATTTGTGGGAGTGTGCAGTGGCTAGTCTCTTGGCTGTGCAAAAAATTGCCATTATAACTAAGCTAAAATAGCAACAGGTATCACCATGGTTAGTAAGACAGTGCTAGTAAACTGAAAACAAAACAAGCCCAGCACGAGTGAACACACAGGTGAACACCATGGCTGGGACCCACCCCTGTGAACCTGTCCCAGTCCTGGCCAGGAGATGGTTTAGGTGAGCCATTGCATTTGTGTAACTTCAACATCAGCTACTTCAGCCTTACCTAAAATGGCCAAATGGAGCAAGACTTCAATGTTGATTTTATTTGTGGAGTTAACATTTTAAAACCTTTTGCACATTTTTTTTGGTGGTTTTTATATATATATATATATTTTTTTTTTACATAAAGGGAATTTATTGCATGTGTCTGACAATTTTACAAAACAAAATTACTGGAACATTGACTTCTGAAAAAAATAGAAGGCACATTAAAATGACAGCTTTCAATGCAAGTTGAGCTTCTGTGGAGCAATCAGTACAACTGTTGGCTTTATTTAAGCAGAGCTCGGTAGAGCAGCAGAGAATGGCTCATTTCTCGCTCCTGCTCCATGTAGAAGATGAAGTCCCTGAGGTTCACGCGCGTGATTTTCTGCCGGGGGTACTGCCGGGGGGAGGCCGTGCCCAGCCCGGCCTGGCTGCCAGCACACACCCCCACACCCTGCAAGAGAGCACACCAGAGCATGAGTCCTCAGCAGCAAAGGGCCTCCTCCTCTCCCAGGGCTACAGCTGCTGGATTCTTTTCAAACAGCTTCAATGCATCATTATGAGCCTCATTCTGTAAACATTACATGAGGGGTTTATTACTATTATTATTTTTTCTATTCTGAGTCTCTCACCAGGTTAACCTGAGTAAAGGCCACAAGTGCAAACACATGAGGCTAAACCTTGGTCACTTACAGCTCGGGACAAATCCATCCTGCTACAGTCATGTTCACTGTAGACATATTTGACCAGTTTAAATTCAGGAGCCTTTTAAGAAGAAAACTATTTTCAGCAGGTAAGGCCATTAAGATATCAAATGTGTGCACAATCCTACTGCTCATCCAAGGACTGGGAACAGGTGAGTGGCATATTGGGATGTCCCCAGAGGGACCCCAGTTCTCTCCTCTGGGTCTGCTGAAGAGAAGGGCTCAGTGTGGGGAGATACTCAATGCAAGCAAACAATCAAAAAATTAAATGGAAAAATCACAAAGACTCAGACATTATGTGATGATAAACATTAGTGTACCTGTTTCTACAGCTATGTTAAACAATTACATATTTTTTAATTGCTTCATTGGTAGTGAATTACTGAATACCTCATCCTGGCTTTGTATATAGAGAGAAAATTCTTAAACTGGGCCTGGGAACACAGTGATCTGAGTATTTAGAAAAGGAAAGGACATAATTACAGCCCCTGCAGACTCATGGAGTTTAAACTCAAACCTGATGCACACACATGTTCAGCCATTTTTTCATCCATAGGAGTCCACTGTTTTTATTAATTCCAATTGGTTTGTAGCAAAATAAAGTGTTCTAACGTAGAAAAATAGGTTTTAATCACTGAAAAGATTTAAGCTATTTTTCAAACCTCTAAGACATCTGGTAAAATTTTCAATACTTTTAATATCCCACATTTAACTGCTGCTCAAACCTACCTTTCTTTCCCCAGGAAATACTTATTCTAGGATCTTTGAGTCCAGACATTAAGAATACAGTTAAGGGTAATTTTACTACTGAAAAGTTGCAGGGGAAACATACATGGTCTGTTGAGAGTAAGGCATGGCACTGTTTTCCTCTGTCCACCACAGTCAGTCTGACTCCTTGCAGAACTGCACTATTCATGTTATTTCTCCCATACCTGCTTATTCAATTACAGCAGTGGGGCAAATCCTGTTCTGTAACCACAAACACAAAAGGCTTCATGGAGTGCAGTGAATGTGGCTCAGCTTGCAGGGAATGGAGGGAGAAGCCCACGACCTTTGAGCACCCGGAGCATTTGAGCCAAAGGATTCTGCTCTCCAGTATGGAGCAGTTTTTGTTAATTAATTGATTGAGCACCGAACCTCACTGCTCATAGGAAATGCAGCTGCAAGGGCTGCTCATCCATGCTGCAGCCAAACACATGCCCAGTGCATAATCCATGTATTCAGCACTGCTTCGAGTTCAGCCTTTAACCCAAAACCCCACTTTGCATTCCTAAAAGAAAAGGAATCATTTAAACTCTCCCTCTCTGTCTTCCACAGGTTGTACAAAACCATACCTTGACCTGCCTCTCACTGGACTCTGACCATGCACCCACTCTGACAGGGCTGTGCCCACTGCTCCTAAGTCCTTAAGAAACCACTGTGTGTGTATTTATTTTAAATCAAGCTGACTCAAAAAATACTTCTCCTTCTTCTCTGTTCCCACCATGGTGCATCTCTCCCCTGCCCACAGCACTCATTTCAGATTCATCCTGACCACAGGACCTGTGACAAATACACTTGTAATGAATGTGGCCACCTTAAACTCATTGGAAACTGCTGTCCTTAGCACTCTGGACTGGGAGCATCCCACACACACCCAACAGTCACAGAAAAGCTGCATAACTTTTAACATTTTTTCTTTATAAAAAACTATTTCTTGAGTCAGGTGAGTTACATTGACAGCAAGGAACTGCTCTCTATTTGGACAGAGTAGCTGGAATTAAGATGTGCCAAGTCATATTCATTGCATTTATCACTTGAGATACTGAACTTCTACATAGGAAGAGCATATCCTTAACCAGCACCAGAACACGGCATCAAGCTGTGCACATTGTAACCACAGTTGTGAGCCCATCAGTTACCTGATCATGTTCTGGAATTGTTTCACAAGGTGAAAAAAACCCATAAAAATTATTTTAGAAATAGAGAAGCACATCTGTAAGCTCACAGAACAGTAATTTATGTGTGTCAATATGATCACTAATTTAAATTAAAAACCAGTTTGTTTGGTACTGCATTGTATGCAAAATTACTCTGCAGATGCTATATATAAAAAAGTGGACTCCTAAATGCCATAATTATTTAATTGAATACATGAATTCAAGTGTAGTTTAAAATAATGGCCAAGAATAGTGGAAGTGAAATAATTCAAAATTTTCTCAAGAAAAATCACATTTTTTACCAGCATGACAGATTTTTCATCAACCCAAACAAGCCCCTGTGTTGTCTGTATCTATGGCAACTAATCAGAGTTACACAGATAAAAGCTCTAACAAAAAAAGTAATGGTTTTAAATTGTTTACCTCCTTTATTTCCTGGCCTGCCACACCCAAGTTATTGCCAAATTTCACACACACTCAAATATACATCAATGCTAGTTTTTGTATCAGTGAACTTCTAGTTATAATTTCAGGAAAACTTGAGACATTCCAGACCAGAAAAAACCCATGTAATTTATGCATGAACTCTGTGCCTCTTAATTTTGAGACAGCTTCCAAACATGCGTTCCAGTGACTTCCTTTCTCCTTCCCTCCCAGCCTCTCCTTTCCCCACTGCCCCTCTTCCCGTGCTCCTTCAATCCTTTCTTGTAACACACCTGGGGACTGGTGACTGCCTCGGACCTGGCAGCTGCAAATCCCACAGCACAGCCCAGCACACAGCAGAGAGCAAAGAGATTCTCCTGTGCTCTCCTTGCGGGCCTCCAGGGGTGGGGAGCACCTGAGACTCCCCCCAGCTCCTGCTCCCGGCCAGGGCTGAAGAGAAAATCAATTCATGGAAAATCACAGGCAGGAATTTGTAACCCTGCCATGGTGCTGTGCTCTCCGTTAACCTGTAATCCCAGACCCACTGAGACAGCCACAGTCTGTCTGCCGGAACAGCTTTACTGCACTTCAGCCCCGTGAGCTGATGGGGATAAAGCTCACAGCATTCCAAATAACAGTGTTGGACTGACAAGCTTAATTCAACTGTTGGAAGCTACCTAGCTTGAAATTACGGCTTCAGAAGAATCAGAGTAATTACTCATTCAGTATGCATACTTTGAAGCAATTCTGAATTTATGTCAGATGTGACACAACATTTGGGCCACCTTTCTCAGCCTGTTTGCTATTTTCATGATTTTCCTCTATGAGAAAACTCCTGCTGTATTGCAGAGGGAAATATAAACAGTTCAGAATAAAATCTTGACCGAAGCCTTGGTAGATCACTAGCTACAACAGTCTGCTACAGAAACACGCTTTCCCAGTGACAGGGAGACTACAACAAGCCCTATGCACAGAGAGGCCAACAAAACCTCCTTTGTGTCACAGTTCTCAGCACTACTGAGAACAGCAAATGCAGCTCCTCTACAGAGTGTGCATCACCTCTTACCTCTCCAGGAACAGCGTGTGCCCTTCACCAACCACCAAGTCCCCCTTGCCTCCCAAACCTTCACCCATCTGGAAACTGTGTCGGAGCTACTCCATGCTCAGCTCTTGTCCCATCCTCAGGTGACACAGGTGGGTCCCCCCGTGGCCCCCAGGGCTGCAGGAGCTCCTCAGCCCCCAGGGATGGGTGACCCCAAGCCAGGTGCACCCCAGAGCTCACAGTGCAGCCTGTTCCTCTGGAGAGCCCAGCCAGCCTCTCTTTGCTGTCCCCAAGCCAACAGTACCCACAGAAGCTGTAGGGACTGAAAATCTCAAGCTCCTTCCTACCTCTGTTCTCCTTCTGCTGGGCCCCACCACTCAACTGGATCCCTAAGGATTCGTAAAGGTTTAAAGGCTGCTGGGAAAGGGGACTGAGGCAGACAGACACGCCTCTTTCAAAATGATCGTGGGCAAACTCGCCCACCACTCACAAAGTAGAAGCGTCTTTGTGCATGAAATTACAATAGTTACAGCAGCAGGTGGATGGAAATCAAAGTGGGTAAGTCCCAAAAATGTGCTGTTCCCTGCTCGAGATAGAAGTGCTTTCACAGAAGAAAGCAAATGTAATACAGAATCTACACTTATTTTTATAACAATTTCTACTGTTGAACAATTTTTTTTTTTTTCTTCACAAACCTGCATCTCTTCAACTTTGAATTACAGAACCATGGAAATAAAATACAATATTCTTGTCAGGGAACAGAAAGATAAGGGCAAGTAGCAGATTGCATTTAATATTTTATCCATCCTTCCTTCACCAAAAAACAATTCAGTGCTGACATCTCTGCTTTGAACAGAGTCTTGATCTGCGGCTATTGCTTCTCTGTGAGCCAGAGACAAGGCAATAATGATAAAAGATCCGCTGGGTTTCTTCCCAGGCTACATGGCACATCCTTGTGGCAGACTTCACTTCAAGCCAAAGTCTGAAAGTGGGAATCATACAGCAACAATTCAAAGCCAAGCTATTTTTGGAGTAAAATATACCAGGAATTTTGTCTCTGCAAGCTCCGTGCACTGCAGAGGAGTGGGAAGATAAGGTATCTATTAGTCTGCTTTTATGAACAAGAGGTCTTGAATCACAAGAAACATTCTGGAGATATTCTGCAGCAATTATGTTTTTACTTGCATAAAATGCTATTAGATCTTTGGCTGAGAGGCACATGAAAAACAGGTATAATACTATGTATGATTAGCTGTCCCACATAAATTAGGGTTTAATTCAACACCTACTGAAGCTAACAGTAACAATTTCACTGAAACATCCTAAAATTAAGATGCCTCTAAAGTACAGAAATGTAATAACTGTTCATCAGCACCTCAAAGATTAACAATGCTATAGGAAATATAATTATATCTACAAAAATACCGTGCATCTTCATATGTGCAACATGGTGACTCTACCAGTGTCTTTAGAAAGATTCATCACCAAAAGCTATCATTTAGGCCTTCAGATGAGCAGCATTTACAGGGAGGAGTAGATCCCATGCTTTCTTCGGAAGCTGGTTATTTTCATTTGCCAACATTTTCACCCTGTACTATTTTAGTGCAACTGTTCCTACAGACTGTTTTGGCACCCGTTCACTTGCTACACCCTTCTGGATGCAAATGCATCTCCTTTCCCCTGGGCACATAAACACACACCTCGCCCTGCAGACAAACATCAGAAAAACTGATTTGCACAAGTACTTACAAGTACTTCAAATACCAACACAATTGCAACATTTCAAAGACAGCGTGCAGTAATTTTTAAATTAAGAAATAATAAGGAGAAGGTAAATCACACTAAGTCATGGATACAGTGAAAATTTTTTCTTCAGATGTGATCACCTCAGTTTATAATTACCTGATGTTATTTGAACCCAAAGAAATGGGCTGCCATTACAAGCAGAAGACTTTATATGTACCTGCTCCTCGCCTTTATTACATTACGCCAAGTCACATATGCAAGTACTATTATAATAAAAAACCTGCTTGGTAAAGCAGCATCAAACCAAAATCCTCCAGTTGAGGGAACTGGGCATCAATTCCAATCTCACCACTTATTGCTCCCTCTAAGACAGCATTTCCCCCCCAGCTGAATGAGAGCAGGGGCAAAAAGCAGGCTAGGAGGCATTTCAGTGAGAAACTATCTGGGAAGAAGAGGAGTCTGCCCCAATGACAACAGATAATAAGATGAAGTGTAAGGGCTTTGGGCTATGACATTCACCTGCTCAAGAGAGATGGGTGCTTCAGTACCCAGTCCTCAATAGGTCACTCTTGGTAGGAACCAGACTGCAACTCATCCTCCCTTCTTAATCAATGTATCCACACAGTGTCTGAATAATCACTGCACTGATGTGAGGCAGAAAAACTCAGGTTTTTGAGATAAGCTCTGCATTCTGCAGAGACCTTTGACCTTTCCAAGATCTTTCAGCACCCCCACTGCCTGTTTGGTATCTGATGAGAACACAGTGCCTTGTATCCTCCAGCTCCTTGCAGCACACTCACAACACGCTGGTGGTGCAAGCTCTGGGTCGTCTCATTTCCTTTGTTCATGAACCTGCTCTTCAGAGCAGCTACGGGTCCTGCCAACATCTTTATCCACAAACATCTCATACCCAACACAATCCACTGCCTTACTTGGACTTAAAAGCAACGACAATTTTACCTGATTAAGAATTCTTAAGTTTAGGCTGCGTTCTTGCCGTGGTAATTATAAGTGGAATATTCTATTTATCCTGTTTCCATCATACACATATATTTTCATTTTGCTTGGAATGCTTCTCCTTGCATGCTTTCCAAATGTTTAATCAAGTGCTGCTCCCTTTCAAATACTAATCCTGCCAAATTTTTTTATTGCTATTTTTCAAGCACTGTGGTGCTTTACCCTTCTCATCTTTCAATACTAACATAGGGGGGCTTTTTCTTGTTTTCTGTTGTTTTGTTGAGGTTTTTTTAAGCATTTGCTTGCATTATGCCAGCCCAGTCACTCTGTACATCCCTGCATTCTCTCTCACAGAGAATCAAGAAACATCAAACCAACTTTGGGAGAAGCCCTACAGCCCAGCTTGCAGGATTCACATTTTCCTTGAGACATATTTGATTCCCATCTGAATTTTTTCTAATATACTTGATACTAATTTGAAACTATCTCAGTTTTACACAGTGGGTGGCCCTTTCCTTTCTAACCTGTATGACTGTGACTTTCATAAAACCTGAAACATAAAATAATTAAAATATTCTTGACATTCATCGATCTCTAGACACATACAACTGTAAAATTTAATTATTTAAATGTCTAATTAAAAGATACATAATTGCCATACAGTAAAGGCTGCTTTTTGGCCTGCCTCTTACTGAAAACACTCTGAGCAGAACAACTGTAGGGGACCAGACTCATTTGCAGCAGGTTTTGATGAGGAGAAGTCAGCACTTCCATGTGCATCACAACACTCTATGCACTCATCGAGGTGAGACACAGGTACCACACAGCTGCTTCATGTCCTGCCAGCCCTCCCATGGGAGGAGGAAGAGCAGGAGACAGAGAGAAAAGTATCCCAATCTTAAACACAAAATCGCTTTCTCAGCTCTTGAGAGCATGAATTGCCCTCATTCATCTCAGCTGACTTTCGGTTCTTAAGCCTAATTATGATGTATAACACCCAGACTTTATAATAATTGTGTTTCCAGCTGTTGGCCATCTTGCTCACCCTCAGCAACTGTGCAAGTGCCAATCAAGTGACTTTATGTCCCAGTTGCCAAACAAAGGACAAAAATACCCACAGAGCTACCAGCTCCTTAGGACTTTATTCCTGTGTAAAATCTGCTGGTGGATTAGTCACTCTCTCTGAACAGTGATCTAAACCTTTCCCTGTAATTACCACGGGCTCCTCTGTGGATTGAGGGTAGTGCAGGGCCCTCACCCGTACCAAGCCCATTAAACAAACCAAAATAAAGCAGGCAATGCAGTTATCTCTGGATTGAGTGGCAATAAAATTAAACCCTAAATGCTAATACCTTCAGCTTGCAGGATAAACACATTGCTGGAACACAGTCCAGTGTGCAGGAAACAAGACATTAACATTTGCAAATAAAAGGTGGAAGACAGCTAACACTCTATTACTGCAAATATCATGGAATATAATTAAGGCTGGTGCATTTCAGACATTAGGGAGAAATGACAGAGTTCAGCAGGGAGAAGTTACCAGATCATTCAGCTATTCAGTTCTTAGTTTCTTCACATTTCTTACAGCTAAGTCTCACTCTTGGCTCTTTTTAAGTTAGTGGCTTGCTTGTTCAGAAAACATTTAAAAAACTTAGATTGGCACAAACAGCTCTCAGGAAAAAAGGCTCCAAAAAGGAAACAAGTTCCTACAGACATCAGTAACCTTAAACGAGCCCCCACTCCCTGCACTGCTTCCCCTTCCACACTATCAAGACATTCCTCTTCACATCCTGGTCACCAAGTGCTGCTTCCATCCAAGTCCTTCTCCACGTTCCTGTCTCTCTCTCGCACACCAGGACCACTTCTCCAGGACTCAAAGCTGATACACTTGGTGACCTGCATGTCTCCACCACCTCTGACTGCTCTGCATTACAGCATCAGACCGCTATCTAATCTGCCCCTAAACTTCCAAAACCAACCCTCTGCTTCATACTGTCCTCTAACCCCTAAATGTCAATCCAGGTTTTTCCTTTCCCTCCATTATTAGACAAAATAAGACAGCCAAGCCTTGAGTAACAAGCAGATAATTTTAATTTATAAACACATTACTGACAATTTAAACTTTGCTCTATGCTTTAGGAACCCTGCAATCCCCTCTTCATGAATTCCCAAATCCTTATCTTCCTCCAGCCCGTTTCATCACAAAGCAACCAACCAATCTTTTAAAGACACTTATATTCAACACAGCCAACAACAAACAATAAACCTTAAATTTCAAACTAAGCTATTTGAAAAAAACCCAAACATACTTGTCTTTTGTAAAGTTAACCCTTTCACACACTCAAAATTTTCCCAGATCCACCTCACTGTATAAACAGTGGGATTAAATGCATCACGAAAACTTTCCAGAAGATTCTTTAAACTGTATCTTGCTGTACCAAAATGATTGGGCAATCCATATCAATTTCTATAAAGAATAAATATCTTTAGTCTACAGATGGTCATGGAGGAGACACAGTGATGTAGAAAACATTTTTTTCAGATGTTAAAGCTCTACTCTTAGTTATCTCTAACTTTTCATTTTTCCTATTCTGATAGGTTTGAACACCACTCAGACTACCTCAAGAAAATAAGACTTAACAAGTAAATATTACAACTATCACCACCTTTCCTTTATTAAAATCACCCCCAATATATATAGTTATTAATTATTTAAAATAAATTAAAAACCAGATAGTCAAAATCAAGTGCTCCACTACAAACAATTCTAATTAAAACAGACCCTAAAATATATTATAGAAGTAAGTCTAAGCCAGACACAAAATCACCTTATCAATCATCTGATACATACTGAAGAGCTCTTACAGATGGGTCCTGAAAATTGACAACAGTCAATGTATAAACTGACAAGTCTGTCAGATCTAATTACTCCCAAAACAAAATAAACATGAATATTATATCAAAAAGAAGGTTGTAACTACAAAAGAAAAACCTTTACCAAAGTAGTAGCTCAAACCAGAGGCTCATGATGGGATATTTTTGGCTAAGTTAAACAAAAGGCAGTGGAGTGCAATGTACTCCCCTCTCTGGAAGGAGCTGGCACAAGGCATTGCAGCAACGTGAGAACCCAGCAGATGCTGCGAGAGGGCACCCAAGCAGACAAGCGCTGAGCACAGGAGCACACACTGAGGGATTACTGCAGTAATTAGTGAGAGCCAAGGGAAACAACAGCGTGGAATTCCGAGTGTGTTCCATAGCATGGAATGGTGCTGCTGGCCTATTTTTACCATTGGCAGTAGGAGGGGAGGCACAGCAGCTCCAGTAGGAGCAAGTGCATTATGATACAACACAACATGAGCATTATAAAATGCGAGATGAATCTCAAGCCCAGAGGCTCTTTAGCACCACTCCAAATCACAACTCTCTGCCTTCATTTTTCTTCTTTGCTACTATTTCACTTCTTCTCTCAGTACTTCTGACTTGATTAACCCTTTTTTCTCTTTCCTGTCTTCTACCTTCCTATTTTCATGGTATCGCATCAGATTCCTTAAAAAGCATCTGAGTATTACTGGCAGAGATTATAGATCAGCAGTCAGGTTTTCTGACTTACTCTAACCCAGTGAAGCTCCAGTTGTTTCCAGTGAGAAATTTATCACTTCACTGGCATCTCAATAAGACAGCATGCTCTTTTGACAATCTGGCCCCTGATTAAAAGTTACAAAAATCATAAATCAAATTGTAACCTGTTTTTAATGGCCTGAATTCAAGTGCTGTGAATTTGTTTTTTTCTTCAAATACTTTCCCCAGAAATTCAAGTCTAATGAGCCTGAAACAGACTTCCTGAAATACAAGCTTCATTTTAGTTTTCTGGGAATTAGAAAAGATGCAGTTATGTGTTGTGCCTAATTTTTGGTATCCCTTTCTGGAATGGTGAGTTCTGGAGTTCTGGTTTAACAAATTACATCTTTCTCATTAACCGGCCTGGAATTATGAAATCAATTTTTTGAGCTCTTTTTTGGTCTTTCCACAAATCTGTGCTAGGATCCCTGATCTTTCCACACTGTACACATAATGTGCTACCTGAACACGTGCAGCAGCAACATATGGTACAGTAGGTTATAACTATTTTACCATCTGTTCTATCTGAACTCTAACCTCAATAATCCCATATCAGCTTTTCCCGTTAACTGCCACAGTTCTTAGATCTTGGCTTCTACTTACTCTTTTAAAATTAAATTGCAGCAAAATGCATGGCCAGATCATAGACTGCTCTTCAGAAGCCTCCACTGCTCCCCAGGTGACTTAATTTGGCCAGGGTCTTAAACAAATTATGCCTTCAGAGCTACAGGCCTTCTTTTTTTTCAGTGAATAAGATAAATCAGTAACCGGAATATTCTTTATTCTGAAAAATATTGCTCAAGATCCTGCCATATCCATTACATACTCATTTATAAAGTACTTTGTTTCTATCTGCTCTTATTTAGAAAAGGGCATCCCCTTCAGTGGAACTACAGAGGATTCTGTATTTTTCAGGAGCAAACGTCCAGGCTGTGCCTGGCTAACCACCTCCCACTATGGGCCTAATTCAGTTTTTCCACAAACAGCACCATCACTATAACCCCTTATTGTCTTGCTATTCTGTGTACCCATAAAACCCAAACAGTAGCATCATATTGAACAATAAAATGATAATTTTATTGCAATAAATCTAAGTTCTATCCAAAGTTCAGAAAACTGGACAGATTCTGTAAATGGAGAGAGGACATTTGGAACTTTTATTACTGTTGGGGTTTGTTGGTTTGGTTTTGGTGTTTTATTGTTTTATTTTGTTTTACTTTTAAGACTTGCATCTAATGTCATCAAGTTCTATGTCATATAGATATTGGAATTTGAAAGTAAGCTGTAGCTCCGGCTAGAACAGCTCATCCGGTGGACTGCCTTCAAATTTAAAGTCTGCTTCATTTACAGAAACTCCAAAAATAGCTACATAGTAATAAAAATCCATGAAAGACTGTGGCTTTGGTATAATTTAGACATACCCATACAAAACTATTACATATACACAGACATATGGAAAACATATTTTTAATAAATACTAATCACAGCCACAAGAATATGCCCCTCTGTTTTTTACTATAGCACTTGACAATACCAGTTCTTATGGATGATGAAATTGAAGAAAAAATCAAATATGGTTATCACCAATTACTATTTTACAATATCTGTATTCAACTCAAAATAGTAAATCATAACAGCTCAGTAAACTTCTCTGACTCATTATCAACTGAACCAGACTGTAATGCCTACACAACGAAAACTACATTTGTAAAAGAATACCTTTGTAAAATTACTCAACTTTTAAAATCAGTATAATGCCTTCTCATTAAAATTATTTGTATCTTCTCCAATTTGAAATACCACATCTTGTGCACAAACATTCCCTCCTTTTGGGTTCCCGTTAAGTATCTGAACAAAAGGGGAATTCGATTTTTTGAATGTGCGAAGAAATCAGTTCGTGAGATATAATTTTGCTTTTTCACACATGAGCAGTTTAAATATGTTATTCAGTGTTATCTTGAGGCACAAACATAAGGCACGGAGGTTAGAGAAGTCAAGACTACATACTAGTCTGTTACCTCAAATGTCTTCCAAAACACGCAGCTGAAGAATATAATGGAAACTATGGTTTAATTAAGGAATATTGAATTTAATTGTAATCTGGGTCCTATTACACAAATAGTATACAGTGCCTATACAAATATACAGAGTCCCTAAATATATAATTCCACACATGTTTCCCAGCTACACAAATGGATCTATATTCTGTAGCCCTACTTGGGGGGAGGAGAGTAGTACTTTGTTTCTTTTGGACTTTATGCAAAAATAGCCTCATCCTCCCGCTGTACAAGGCAAGGGAAATAAGAGCTGTAATGGTTAACAGCTGGACTTCACTCTTCCCCTCCAAATACAGGAGGACATCGGGTCTGCCCTCCCCCACCAATTCTTCTTTGCATTCAAAATATTTCCACCTCTGCATAAAAATGACTTTTTTATTATGCAATTTCACAGATTTTCCTAGGTGGCACCCCAGGAGCATAATCCTGACTCACAGAACAAAACCATCTAATTACCCCAGCTGCATAATTCATTGGCCCATAAACAGGAGTTGGCCAACTCATGATCTTATCTGACAGACTCTGGGGAGCACCTGTGGGAATCTCTGCCACAGGATAGGCACCGGGCAGGGCCAAGACCTCCTTGGGCATCTTGGGGTGGCCAAGGGGAAGGAGGACAAAGGAGAGGAGCCATCCTGCAGCCAGGACCTTGGGCTCTCCAGGCAGTCAGCCCTGCCTTTGTCTGCTCAGTCTGGCTGCAGGTGAATCAGTGAAGGAGAGGTTTCTTGGAGCTGTGATCCTCCACAGCCACACTGCAATGAGCCAACACTAAACACAACTGCAAGGAAAACACTTGAACTGGCAATACTCTAAGTATACACTACAGATTTACTTCAATCTCATTCAGAGACAAGACTGTAATCTGAGAATCAGACATTGCTCAGATGACAGAAACAAAACACAGTTACGGAGTATTCCTTACTTTGCATCTATTTTTTCTTTCACGCTGATGAAAAGCTCTCAGTATTCTGGCAAACTTCCCAACAGAAACTTTTTAGACACCGTCTTTAGAGAATTGCAGCAGGTCCTTTTATTACTGCTTGTTTGTTTTAATTTACCAGAGTTGCTCTCCAGTTCCATCTAACCTTTGAAAAACAGCATCCTGTTTGTTTTCATGATCAGGTATCTGCAATTCACTAAATTACAAATGAAGACGAGTCCTGGACCACTCTTGGTGCCAGCTGGCAGAACACCTAATGGTCTCAGGTGAATTTCAAATGTAAAGAATTGATACTTAAAAGAACTACGAGTTGGGTTCTAGTGTGTAACGTTTTACCTTATAAGAAAGACTAAGCCTGAAAACATTTCAATTCTCAACAATGTTTTCATCCTGCATTATAACAAACATGAGTGGCAGAGAGACTTGTCAGCCCAGTGGTTAAGGCACTATTCATCTTTCATCTCCCAGATCTGGGCTGCAACCACTCGGCAATAGACTCACTTTCTCACTAGAAATGTCATCTCGGAGCTGAGAAACCTTCTTGACAAATATGTTTTTGAAACAGATGTATTTTTGCTAAACATTTTATCTTTGACAAAAATGTATTTTGACAGAGGAAGTTTCATAGCAAATTTTTTTTCACCAGCTCTAATAACAACTTAGACTTTTAGGGCCTAAATGGGGAAAGCTGCTCAGACTCTGCCATGCTGATTGAGGCAAGGCCGGAGCAATGACCATTGCTGTAACCACCTCGATGGCAATCTCTGTCAGTTATCCATTGCTCTGTCCCGATTTACCACTGTTTACCCTAAAACAGGCATGCAACTGTGGCATTCAGAGCAAGGCTATGAATGGGACATGAGCTTGTCTCATCCTCCTCAGCTGCTCTTCACAGCTTTGTCTGCACGACTGCTTCTTTTACTTAAGTAGTAATTAACAACATAAATGTTTAGAATAAATAGTAAGGACAGGGCATTTGAAAAAAGAGTTAACAGATGTCCTTAACATTGCTGCTGGCCTAATAACGTTTCTGCAGTAATTTATTTGATGTGGAGTTTATTTAGCTGCTGCAAACATGCAGGGTTATAATAATCATAAGCAGGTTGCATTAAGCACAATACGACTTGGGTGTGTAACACAGTGTTAAAAAATAATCCCAGAAACTGTATTCCTTAAAGATAGTAGATGTGCAGTATCTTCTACAACCTGATTGTGAAAAGCTAGCCAGAAAGCACCATTCAGAATAAAAAAAATATTAACAGAAATATAAAACCCAAGACTTCTTTTACAGATAATTTTGCCTATAGTTTGGGATAGCAAGCATTAAATTCAAACATCAAATCCTGGCATACTTCAGTAAGCTATCAGCACAGCAGTGCTGCCTTTTTTCCTTTGAAAAATGAAAGAATTAAATTCAAAACAAACAACTTCAATTTAACACCAAACTACAGGATAACCAATCTTAAAAATGTCAAATTGTAATGGATCTTAATACCCATATAAAACACAAAAATAGTGGCATTGTTCCTTGGTAATGCATAGCAACCTTACAGAATTTCAGTGAAGGAGAAAGAAGGGAAAAACACCTTATTACTTCTAACTCCTGCGAGCCATTTTGGTCTCCAAAGGTTTTAGACCGCCTCGGGCCATGTGTCTGCAGTGTTTCGGGAAATGACTTGCCTTCGCACGAACACTGCTATGTTCTGCAGCACTGCTGCCCCCCAGCATCCCCGCTCCATTTCTAGTTAACTCTTCCTTACCTGTATCAGCCTTCCCCCCCCCTCCTTTTTTTTTTTTTTTTTTTTTTTTTTTTTTGCAGCAAGATTCCAGAGAGGTTCTGCTTAGGAAAAAAAAAAACCAAAAAAAAAAAAAAAACCCCAAAAAATTCCCCCCCGCCCAAACGCAAACCAAAACCCCCTCTGCTTTTTCTGACAAGTTTTCTCAGAAAGAAACACGACCAGAATTTATCTCTATAAACCTTTGAGAGAAAAAGGAAATTAATTTGAAAGTAAAATATTTGGAAACAACCAGTTTAGCTAACAATCACCAAGGAGCTTTGAAGTTTGATGCTGCTCCAATGTTTGTGTTTTGCCTCAGTTAACAAACAACACTTAGAAAACAAAAAAAAATCAACACTCCCCAAGAATACAATGGCACTACTAAAATCCTTCACTTATCACTGTATTTAGATTTTTAATTACACTCCCAGCACCACATTACAGGCTGCGATTAAGTCCCTGGATAAGGCCTCCGAACTATTCACCCATTTGTCTTAGCAGCAGTGTATTAAAAGTAAGAGGAAATAACCCATCTAGCATAGAGGGGAAGAGAAAGATTTAATCCTCCATATAATGTACTAAACTCATTTAGCAGAGACGTTTAGTGTTTCCCTCTATTTTCTGTAAGGATATATGGCTGCACACTGCCAGCTATTCTACTTGATAGCTTTTTAAAAAATCTCCAGAAAATTCTTTGCCAAGGTCACTGCTGATTGACTCAAAATATGACAGTGTATGAGGTTACTAAAATATTCTGTTCATCTCAGGGGTTGAGTAAGCAGCTCTAACTAAGAGGAAAATCAATATAATACTTCACAGTGAGGAAGGAAATGGAAAATAGTTTAGCAGTTAAGTGGTTAATGCAATTCCTAAGTGTTCAGCAATCATTGCAATTTAGTGCCATTTCGATTATTACACAATAAACAGACCATGTTGTCTGGAAGCAAATTTTTATGAGTATAGCTGAAGGGGTTGCAACTTATTTAGCTGCTGAAACTCTAAGGGAAAGAACATTTCTGAATGCTAACACTACAGATCAGAAATATACAGGTACACTGGAAAGGTTATTTTTAGGTCACTACTATGGTAACTAACCACACTGACCTTTAAAATTAGTATGCAGTTCAAGAAAAATGAAGTTCAGTAAAATGTTCTTTAACCAGCATAATTTTAATAAACAATATTGCACATCCTTACAGCAGAATTCTGTCACTTTTTACAGCTATTAATTTACTTTTATATCATAATATAATGTACAAAAATATCACGATGCAGAACCGACTAGGAAAAAAATGTAAACAGCCAGAAAACTGATTAAACTATCATTAATTTATGTTTAAAGAATTAAAAAAAAAACAAAAACAAACCAGCTACATTTATTTCTGTAGAATAAGATAAAACTGCTAGCTGGAGAAGGGCAGTTTTTTGTATCGTGTAAAGTCATGGAAATATTCAGAATAGTCATAGTTAAAATCATCTTACTTTGTCTTATTTTGAAATACAGAATTTTAAGTGGATTTTAAAAGCAAATCCAGTTCTACAATTTATAAATTCAAAGAAACAGGCAAGAATTATGTTTGGGGCAGATGAGATAAATAGCATGAGATTAAGAGTGTATGGTTGATAGCAGCAGGGACTCAATAAAGGAAACAGTATTTTGAACAAAAAGTGCTCTCTGAATCCAACGGACTTAGACAAAACATCAATTAGAATCATGGCTTTAATAAATAATACATTATGTGCCAGTTCATTAGGTGAGAAATGGAAATCAAACTTTGGTTGGTCATGCAGGTGTGCTGGCTGTCCAAGAAACCACCACCACCACACAGAACACACCAACAAGCAGTTAATGCTGGCAATTGGAAAGAGCCAATTTACCCCATCAACCCATAATCATCAAACACAGAACACAACTCTTCTAATTTTATTTTCTCAGCTATGTTTGAGACAGCTTATAATGTTATGTCAAATGGCTGATAATAAATCAGATACATAATAAAAAAATATTTTATAAGCACACACATAAGTCTATATGTGCACATGTGCAGGGAGAGATATACACAAACATTTTAGTCTAAGCCACATTGTAGACCTTTTTCAAAATCTGTCTCTTCCAGAAGAATATATAAAAATTAATTTTAAAGAGGGAAAATTATATCTGCATTTTTCAAGCCTCAATATGTGAGTAACATTGCTCTTGAAGTGACTTTTAAATGCCTGGATCATAATTGCTATGAAAAAGGGGAAAAAAAATCTCAACAACTAGTGGGATACTGGGTCACCTATACAGTGTTCCTGTGTTTCCTGAATTTCGTATCATACCTACATCTCTGTTAGTCTCAGGCAGGAGAGATGGATGCTGGTCAGCTGGTAACTATATTCACCTTTAAGGACCATCTGGAAATGAGTCCTCTTACAATACTCACTGTACAAAGACACAGCAAGGGACAGGCACAGTAACCAATCTAACACCACCAGCAACAAAACAAAAACCACCAAGATGAACCCCAAAGCACGGATGATAAGCTGTACAGAGTATCCTCCTTTTCCTCCCAGGGACCTCAGCACAGCAGCCATGGGAGTGAGTTGCTCCTCATGGCAATGGATGAGACCTGTGCTGAGGACAATGAACACAGCCAGGAGCCCTGCTCTGACACCCAGGGAAACACTGGCCAGCTTAGAAATTCAACAGAGACAGCACAGAACCAGAGAGCCAATCTGTCCGTGGCTGAAACTGGGCACCCAGGGCAGCACGCTGGTTTCTCTCCATTGGTGCTAAAGGAGCTACACTGGCAGCCACACTTTTTCTTTTCCCCCCCATCTCTTTAACACAATAGTTCTTCTGTTAACAAAAAACAACTTAGGTGTATTAAAAAAAAGTGACATGGCAATAGGGTCTTGTTTCCAAAATGTAAAGCAAAATCTTACACTTTGCTTTTCTGAAAATTTAAGACCTACTGATTAGGCTCCCCTGCCTTTCCATGGAGTAATTTTGCTGATAGTAAACTATCAAAATTATCATTTTTTGAAAGCCAACCAAGACTCTGAGCATTCTTCTTGACATCTTTGCAGCCAAGACTGCTTCCAGCTGCTGGCCAAAGAGCTTATTGAAGGAATGGAAGGCTGTAATGTGCCAGCCAGATGAGAGTCCCGAGCAGGAAGGGAACAAGCCAACACAACAGGTAGAATGCCTGCATGGAAAAAATATCCCCACGGTATTCTCTGATCAGCAAAGACATTTGTTGTGCTGTAATGAATGTCACAATCTCCACGTTTATATTAAAACAGATGTGGGTTCTGAAAGGTTATTTGTCATTTTGCTTGACTGGTGTTTACACAAACAAATCCAAATTTAGTTAAAACAAACAAACAAACAAACATGCTCATGTAAGTACTTATTCAGAAGTAAGATTCCACCAAGATTAAATTTTCCAGCCTGACATAAGAGAAACATGAAGCAGAAATAATTAGTGTCTGACACTAGGAAAAATGATGCTGATTAACTACACAGATTTAGTTTTAAAATACACATTTCACTGCAGTAGTATGGCCACATACAAATATGTAGCTTTAAAAAGAAACTGCTAACTCAAAGGAGCACATGGAGGGGTTTTTTGAGTGTATAAATAGGTATTCTTTTCATCTTTTTAGTGTGCAAATTTATTTAAAACACAATAAAATGACAGGCAGGTCTAAAGACTAAATATAAAAATATAAGAATGTGAAATGAACAAACTTTTTCACTCTGCAGTTTTTATTTTATTATTAGATGCTATTCCTAACTTGTTAAAATTGATCAAATAGAAAGCTGTGAATAGAGAAAAAATTAAGCCAACTAGAAAAGTGTGACTTGGATTTAATATTTTATAATTGCCAAGGGACATACTGAGATCAATGAATTTTTGCCCGAGATGAACGTCAGAAAGAGATGTACTTCAGTCTTTTAGGGAACATTGGTCTATTTAATTCTTGTGTCTGATGCATGTGAAATATGCCTGTCTTGGCCTTCTTCGTGCCTCAAGGCCACGCTGGAGGCAGACATTACCACTTTTAATAGGCCGCCATCTGAGGAATGGCAAGGGATCCAATAACCCATCGACTCTAATGGATTTGCCTGTTTATTCACTTACACCTTTTTTGCAGCTAATTTTAGTTTTGCATGCTGAGTTGTTTCACTTTAAATTAAATGAATAGAAACAAAGGGGAAAAGACTGTGCAGCTAATAAACCATGATTATTTTCCAAGTTCTTCACAACAGGATCCTCCATATACTAAGGTATATCACTTGAGAACAGATTCACTGCTGCGTTTTTCCACTTGTTGTCAGAATTAACAAAGCTTCTTTTAAATTTAGTGAGACAAAAAGTAGGTTATTATAAAGTCTTACTTATAATGCACTAATGATTTGCAGCAGTATAAAGCAACCAGCTTCAAATCATTATGAGAGTCATGAGCATCTTCAAAGAATAATACAGGTAATGTTAATGATTGTGCAGTATTATCACAAACAAAAACAGTATACAGTTTAATCTAGCCCTTCATGTGTACTTTGAAGATCACAGGTAACACCTAATGTGTTACTTATAAACTTATAGTCCCTCTAGATACAGAGGAACTTGGAGTAATAAAAATTTCCACTACATTTGATCCTTAGGAAAAATATACATTACAGGCTAAAACTTATTAGGGGATATAATCTCTATATTTGGACTGCATTAATATTTTGTTCCTTACAGAATAGCTCTTCCTCCCTTTCCTTAGGAGATGTCTCTTGCATCTCACTCTCCACAACTCGTGGGTCCTCTACAAAAGCATGGCGTGATCTTTAAGGTCCCTTCCAACCCAAACCATTCTACAATTATTATACATTTATTCTAGAACCTTCTGCTCACCCACCTCTTTTTCCAGACCCACAGTTCAGGTGCTTTGCTTTTCTCAGAAAGGCTGAAAGGAACTTACTCAGGGGCTGTCACTGCCAGGCTCAGCCTCAGAGCAGCTTTCAGTGAGTTACAAAGGGGCCTTTTCTCCAGGTTTGGTTGAATCTCCCCATTCCCAGGGCTCCCCAGTTTCCATCAGTTTCGAGAGAGGCAGACAAGGGCCAGGTGTCACCTGCTGCTGACAGGTCATCCACTGAAGCTCTGCAGGAGCCTTTGTGTCCCCGCCTGGGGGGACACATCCCTCTGGACATACCAACAGCCCCTGACCACTGCCTGCCCTGAGGAAATCACTGTCAGCTTTCAGGCAGCAAGTCATCAAATCTAGGCAGGAATCATCTTCTTTTAAAGGCACAAAAATAATACAGCTCCTACTTCCAGAAAGAACAGCCAGGCTTGGTCCCCAAGGTAACCAAAACACAGCACCACCGGGGTCAGCCCAGGAAAAACAGCTGCTGAACTGGAGCAGTCCCCAGAGACTCCGACTTCACTGCTGCAAAAAATTACTCTTTTCTATAACAAAATTGCATAAAATACAGCAGCATGTGGTCATTTGTTCCCTCTTCATGACAAAAACCTAAACACGTGACATCTACAAAAGGTTGTAATATGGGGTAAGGTTTGTTGACCAAACAGCAGGAATATGGAATACGAAAAACTAACATTAAGAGCCAAAAACTTGGGAGCCAAAACTCTGTGCTGCTCCAGGCCACAGCTGCAGGGAGAGCAGAGATGCAGCAAGAGGAGAGCATGTATACTCTTCATTTAGAAAAACACATTTAGTTTGGGAGATCCTGCCCCTGTAAAACAGTGTCTGGAGCACTAAACAGCCATAATATAATGTAAAAGCTCTTTGGAGTGAAACATATTACAACAAAAAAGGGCCTGTGTCATTCAGAAGGGTCCACAGCACTAGCAATTACTAATGCAGAAGGAAAACAAAGCAGCTACAAGTCTTCTTTTGTCTCTAGCTGATTATGTTTTCTTTTAAGGGATCACATTGTGAATTTGACATCTCCTTATTTTTGCCAAAAAGACTTCACCTCCTTTTATATCAGTTGATGATCTCTTACAGATTCCTTGATAACATGGTGTGACACAGAGTCAGCTCGAAAGCTTTACCAGGGCTTTTGGGCTGGATTTGGGATTTTTGTCGCTCGGTGGCTCACAAGACACAAAAGTATGTATTTCAAAGGATGATCCCCACATTATGAAAACTGGCGTCTTCGCTTTGCATTCATTTTATTGCTAGTGAATGTTTTCTCTTAGAATTGAGACTGAGGTGGAAGACTGTTTTTCTGACGCAAAACTATCATCAGTGTCCCCTTAAATATATAGCAAGAATTAAAATAAGGCTCCTCAAATAATTTCAAATCAATCTACATACCTAAAGCTTAAACCTGTTGGAGATAAATATTTTTGGATTGTTACAAATCCAGCATCCCTTTTAAAATGTTGACTCAGGCCTATTATTTAAATGTCAAAAACACCCCAAACCAACAGGACATTTTACAAGCACACAGACAAGTTAGAATAATCTGCCTGCTTTAGATATGGGTAAGTGAATCTGCAAAACAGGAGAAGTTACACAGCAGCAGAACAATTTTTTTCCCCCAAATTGTATTTGTAGACCTGGATACTAACTCCCAGACACACTGTGGAAAGAAAAATGGGAACAACAGACTGAAGTTGGGATTGATTTACTTCATTAGCTGGGATTACAAGTTTAACTTACAAACCAGAGGTCAAAATTTCTCATTAACAAGGGGGCCATGAATTGCTGCAGGGCTTGGTTCAAGAGGAGACCACTCTTATTACTAACTACACATTTCAATCTGTCTTTGATGTTCTCCTTCTACCCTCCTCCCTTTTATTTTTTGGCAGAGGAGTTGATTTTAATTGTAGCTATACAACACAGCTCAGTTTGCCTGAGAGCCAGCCTCCACATCTGCAGTGAGCGCAGTTCTAGTGATATTGGGTGCAGTCCATAGCTTAGGGCTAATTTTAATGGCTCCCCTTTTCATACAAGGCTCAGATTGTTTTCCACGTGATTCCTGTTAATTTAGCTGCAGGAAAGGGCATCAGTTTTCCTTGCGAGTTTCTGATCCATACTTCTAAACTAGGTGAAATGTATTAAAGAAGAGAAATGATCTAAAATAAGAGGTTGAATTTTCTACTGTCTCCCTAAGTGATTAAGCAAGTAATCCCACTATTTTAATACACAAAAGAAAAATAGAACATACAAATAGTATTTTTTCTTATATCTGTATTTTGATAAACGTTTGATTTATGAAATGCTGTGAAGAAGCTCTTGAAATCTCTAACAGGGTTAAAAAAGGAAAGTTTAAATGTCTGGATATTGTGCATTTTCAAAATCTACAGATTCAAACTAAGATTTCACAGTACATTTCTCAAAACAAGAGTTGTGTGCATCATGGCAGCAGATGGTGGAGTACACCATCAAATAATAAAATGTTTCATGAATATTTTCTATTTTTGATGAATAGAACTAAAATGTAACTGAATAGTCAAAGGTGGAGTATTTAAACAGATTAAAAGTGCTCATTCTACAGGACCTACTCCAGTTTTTGAAGGAAAACATGCCACTGATGCTGGTTAAACAGCTGAAATTTTCATATATCTTGTATAGTTGAAATCATAATCAAATTTGTCTCAGCAATCAAAGTTATACTCTATACAGTTGGAACCACCTTTGAGCATTGCCAAATTTAAAAACCCTCAAAAAAAAGAGCAGTCAATTCTTACAAGTGAAAAACAAAGTATGATGGTAATTTTTTTTTTTTCATAATTTAAATGTAGAAAAACAATTGCCAAGGGTAATGGTTACCAAAATAATTCTTCATAGATATACAGTTTCTTGCCTTTGTTTACACACATCTATTTTGACTACAAAGAGGTACCATCTCCAGCTTCATACCTATTTATTACTAGCAATGAAATACAATTCTGCACATGGTAAATTCATGCAGGTTTATGATGCAAAACCCCAAGGTGAAAAGACAGGAATGATCAGGTGAGTAATTTTAGTTTAGGACCAATACAAATTTCTACTTATCCCAATAGACAAACATCTCCTGTATATTATGCAGATCTGTTCCACGTTTCCCATTTTCTACTGGGCCAGTTTCCACTTCACACTTGGGGGTAGCATGTATTAAATCACTTTCTTGTCTATATTAACAGTTGCTGTTAATCCTCCCTTTTCCAAGCTTTTCCAGTTGCCAGCCAGTGTCAGAGCATTAGAAGGTATGCTTTCAATTCGCACTCATAGCCAAGAATTAACTTCTTCTGATGGCCAAGTCGGTGCCTTTTGTGCAAGCCTTCTATTACCAGTGTGTAACTAATGTGCCCGCTGCAACTTCACAAAGAGCCTTTGTTTGCTCCGGCCGGGCTCCGTGAGCTCTGGGTCTCAGCGCTGGTGGCAGCGCAGGTCACGGCACTGGCCACGGCACTGGGGCCACGGCACCGGCCACGGCACTGGCCACGGCACTGGGGCCACGGCACTGGGGCCACGGCACTGGCCACGGCACTGGCCACGGCACTGGGGCCACGGCACCGGCCACGGCACCGGGGCCACGGCACTGGGGCCACGGCACTGGGGCCACGGCACCGGCCACGGCACTGGGGCCACGGCACTGGGGCCACGGCACTGGGGCCACGGCACTGGCCACGGCACCGGCCACGGCACTGGGGCCACGGCACCGGCCACGGCACTGGGGCCACGGCACTGGGGCCACGGCACTGGCCACGGCACTGGGGCCACGGCACTGGCCACGGCACTGGCCACGGCACTGGGGCCACGGCACTGGCCACGGCACCGGCCACGGCACTGGGGCCACGGCACTGGGGCCACGGCACCGGCCACGGCACTGGGGCCACGGCACCGGCCACGGCACTGGGGCCACGGCACTGGGGCCACGGCACTGGGGCCACGGCACCGGCCACGGCACTGGGGCCACGGCACTGGGGCCACGGCACCGGCCACGGCACCGGCCACGGCACTGGCCACGGCTCGCCGGCACCTTTACGGAATTTGCCACTGCCTCGGGAACCGCTGAGCAACACGGGCTGCAAGAGCCACCTTCAAGTTTCAACAGGGGGTTATCTTAACAACTAGACATCTTTAAAAGGTCATTATTGCAGTCTAATTTCAAACTGGCACCAAAATGAAGGGTTGTCTTTGTGTAGGATTAATTTTAAAACCTCAGGATTTGATGTCAGTGGGAAATAACCAGCGTGGGACTCATAATGCTGCCTTCTCCTGCTTCTGGCCAGCACCTAGGGCTAATTTCTTAGGAGATGAAAACTATGACAAGCCCTTCAGTTAAGCTGAAAGCAGGCAGCAGTCCAGTAACACCCACAGGCCTCAGAGGCATCCTGTGACCCCCTTAGAAAAGTCACATTCACTTTGCTCTTGAGAAAGGAAAAATAACGCTGGAGGCATTTTGTTTTAAACCATGTGAAATAAGGAAATGTGAGGATGTGAAAATGAAGTGAAAAAAGTTAGAATTCATTTCCTCTCTTTGCAATGGCTTAGAAGCAAAACTGGTTCATTTTGAAAGTGTGTGTAAAAATCTGATACATTCACCAGTAGGCAGTGACTACAAAATGCTTAAGGTAAAATATGTAAATATGTAAAATAATCTCTTGAAAACCATCTCCTTTTGTGCTTGAAAGCATTTTGTAAAAGCATCTTTATTTCTCAGTAGCATTAATAGACAGTCAGAAAGAAAACTTGTCAAAACAAAAAATAGCAACAAAATTCAAGGTACTAGAAAAATATTTTGAAACAAATCTGCAGAATAGTGAAAGGGAAGAAAATTAATGCATAAGTTCCTTGGATGACTTCTGCCCTTTTAGTATTAATCTGAATAATAATAAAGGAACATGTAAATTACAGTTTCAAAATTTTAAATGGGGTTATTTTAACTATCATAGACTTAAGGCAAATCTAATCTGCCAAGTCTTCACTCTCATTTCAGTCTAAAACTGTGTCTCACTTTTTTACTCCTATTATGCCTTTTAACTTAAGATGGGCTTTTTATCTCCTAGCTAAGCACATCCAACCTCATTTCCTCGTTCCCATTAAAGAGGTCTACATAAACATGTATTCAATCTGTTTATTACTTGCCACAGACTGCTCATCTCGTTCCAAAATATTCTCATTAATAAAAGGTTGCACTTTGAGGACCCATTAGAATGCTCAAATTAAGAGGATACTTAAAAGCTTTCATTCTTTGTCCAAAATTCCTGAGCTGTATTATGTATTATCCAAAACCAAGTAGCAGAGAATTCATTAATACAATTTTCAAAAACTGTTCCACAAGTGAGGTCTCAAATCTGAAAAATGAACTCCAGCATTAAAATAATTTGTCTTGATTTAATTTTTTTTCCTTATGTGGAGAAAGCTAAGAATATACAAGGTAAGCTAAGGTAAGGAACATGTAAGGAAGAAGACAGCACCAAAGGCAGAGGATGGGAATCTTGAGCCACTGCAACACACAGGTACTGAATGATCCTTCTAGTATAAGGCTACTGGGAGTTAGCTGAAAAAATTGACATGGTATCAGGCTTCAAGGGGGTATGTAACTAAAGAAACACCTACACTAGAAAGGAAATAATGATACATTGGAATTGTTTTGAGACATGGCAAAATTTATACAGCCCAGGAGTTTTTATAAAAATCTCATCAAAATTAAAAATTTTTCAACATCAATAATGACAAAATAATTTATTTGCAGCATCGCATCCGAGCCCCACAACCAGGCTACCCCACATCCATTTATGGGGAGATAGATGTATTTACCATGTTGGAGAGAACTTCTTACTACCATTCTGGAATTCTGACACTATGACAAGTTGAAAGGAAATCTGGGAAGTTGATAATGCCAAAGAATGACATACCCAAAGTCTTCATCATTCTCTTTTCCACAGTATTATGATTAAGTGGATGAACAGTAGGAATGGCAAAAGGATGGTCTGTATCAGTATGAAATGGAATCAACACACCCAGCTTGATTCTCCTCCCTGCCATCCACTCCAAACTGTGATTTCTTAGTAAACCGAAGATGGAACGATGATACATCTTGACATGCTTTTAATATGCAAACTATTAATCTTAGAAGGTATGATTCTGCAAAATTTTTAAGTCTGAAGTGCATGCCTGAGTTAAGTATTTAGATAAACTGGCGTTTTTTTCTACCTAAGACAGCTATAGTTAATGGGTCAAAACATAATTTGCCTGTCTTGTTTGAGCTCACAGACATTTGTACAAGTGTCACAATCATTCATGTGACACTTGTCTGCTTTATTATTCTATGCCAAAACCAAGCAAATGTTTACAAGATTTGTTTTTCTGAAGCATATAGGGAGCACATAAGAAAAGCAAAAGACATGAATAATAGTAAGCAGAGAAGCTTCATAGATACTCAGACTGCTCCTTTCCAACACCGCTTTTTTGAATGCAAGCTTCTCTTCCCTGCGTTCTTTACACTGTCATTAAATTATTATAAGAGTGTTTATAATCAACCCAGTTATGGTCAAGTGTGCATTGGCCTGTAAATTCAAATATCCTGCCCTCCCATCATCCATTCACTTCCTCACAGGCACAGAGAGAGGAGCTTCATGACTGAAATATCCCGGGAATATGGGCACATGGATGACTCCTCCTCAGTTCTGAGCGCTAAGGAGGGAGTTCGCACACAGCTCTTCGATGGCAATCTCAGCACAACTGAACAGCTTCTTTGTGTAATTCCCTTATTTTCATTCCACAGCTGCTCTTTACTGAGACTTACACATATAACCATTGCTGGGAAAGTATAGGAAAGTTAATAATTGTTAAAGGCTTACATGAAAGTAATTGTTCTGTTTCTTCTGAATTGCCAATACTGATTTTGCTGTGAGAGGGGATTATGGAAAGAAATGGAACACTAGAGATGGGAAAGTACTGTTACCAAAATAATCTAACAAATGCAAATACAGCCCCCAGTATTAACAGAAGTGTCGAGTCTAAGAGTACAGACAGATGTTCGCTCTGGATCCAGCTGTGCTGATGAAGGGCTTTGTGCCCCCCAGCTGCTCCTCGGTGCCCCCCGCTGAAGTCATTATCCTGCGGATCCGCCCCGATTCACTCGGGGCAGGGCCAGCCCCAGCCCACACCCCCCTCACATGGGCCACAATAATCCAGCTGATTTTGCCCCAGTGAGTGCCCTTGCATGGACCCTCTGCCCGAGCCCATGGCAGTGACCTCCTCAACCGATGGCAACCAGAGCAGTCCTTGCACTGGGATGCTCCTTCTGAAGCCCTAGAAAACAGGCACTGCTAAAATACCATCTCCCTCAGTCATATATATAATAAGCATTTTTAAAATCACCTAAACAAATAAAGCAATGCCTAGCATCTGATTTTTAATTTTGGTTTTTTTTTTTTTTGCAATAAACATACCCATGGATTTTTCCTACTGAACTACAGATAGGATTCAAACAGCAAAAGGACATCTGAAAACAGCACAAACAATAATGATAACTTAAAGTGTGCACAGCACCGAACCCATCACCTTTGTTCAAATAATGCTTGTAAGTGATCACCAAGACTAACAACTTAAACCACAAGCTGAAACATTGGTTTGTTTAGTGATTCTTGATTTTGAGGGCATAGATTATATTTGACACAACTTTCACACTGAAACAATCTGAGATTTTTGTTAATAAAGACAAAATATAGGTAACATTTAGAGCTGCAAGCTCCTTATCTAGGTCTGACACATTCCCTTGTGAACCTGTAAAATGCACTGTAGAACAGTATTTTTTCATTTAAAATTTGCAAGAGAATTTCATATCATCTTCCACTTATTTTTGGAGGTGTATTTCAAGCCATGCAACACACATTTCCCAGCCTAATCACAAGGTGTCTACTGTTACACAACACATGTTAAAAGAGTTCTTTAAATACTAAATACTAATCGTGACCATGTTTTCAGTTGGATTTCAGCCTGCTCTGGTAACTTCTCTTTTGAGGTGACAAACTAGCAGTACCTGAACTCATTACAGCCTGATTAATTATGCTGCTTTCATACAAAGGAGAAGGAGACTTCAATCAGAAGTGGTAACCTTAAACAGTACCTGTGTAGCAGCATATCAGAACATCAATCCCAGGTCCATGCACTTCCATTTGCTTTGAGAATTCTTAGTAATTACTTCTCCCTTACTATCAAATAGCTCAGCTCAACTCCATGGCCTGAAAAACTAATGGAAGAGGTTTGGAACACATCAGTTCCAGCTGACAGAATTTACACCACTTACCAGAAACACTGAAAACTGCACCTTATACTCTCTACTTGCTTACCACAACCTCACTACACAACCAGCCTTTTTCTCCCCAACTGAACACAGCAGGAATTTGGGGAATAAAAGGAGAAGAGAGGAGCAGAGCCAAATGTCAGAGATCTCTTTTCTCATACAGCTGACGACTTGCCAGGTTTTCATCTTCTACATATTTGGAGGCAATTTCCTTAAATGATCAGAAGCTGAGAACCACCTGGCTATTACCTTCTCCTAAAGCAGGCATATCACCACAACATAGAGACAGTACCTAGACAGCAATACTGTTCTTGCTTGCTTGCCTTTTGTGCGTGCAAAGGCAAATAAATATAAGACAAGAATCTGGCATATGTGTCTAAAATACATACTGCATAATTAAACTGAGAATGAAAACAAATCAAAGGTATATATGTTCAAATAGTATTTATTGTTCCTTTACATAAAGGAACAAGGAACTTGGCAAATATTTCTTATGAATAAAGGCCCATCTTCACAAAGTATGGGTTATGAATAGCAATGAACAAGATAAGAGCACACAAGATAAAGCCAGCAAGAGTAAGCCACAGATGGAAGCAGAGCCAGACTGACAATGGAAGAATTCCCACCCTACCGGGCTACAGAGCATTCTCCACACAACTGTTTAATGCCAACACACATCAGCATTTACACTAAAGGAGACACTTCAGAGAAGTATTTTTAAATGCAAAGTTTGGGATATCTCTTTTTTAATATGGATAATACTCAAAGCATAGATCTCTCTACAGACTTAGGTCTCTCGTGCTTAGTCTGTAACATGCCTGTGTGCTCTGCTGCTAACGGCGATTTAAAGGATTTGCTGTACCTACAGAATTGTATTATGGAGATCCTAGAGGGTATGACTAAAACTTGTTGAAATTAAGTTCTAAGGAAATATATAAATGTAGGTGACTGGTTAGGGTTTGGTTAAAGTCAAGAAGAGAAGCTGCTCCCAGGTCTCTTTCTCAGAGCCAGCTGCCTGTAATAATAAATACACAGGGTTGACTGTGGAATCAGGTGCTTTGGAGAAAAATAATAATGCATTACAAATTTTGCCAGACCAACAGGCTTCCCTGTCTCATTCAAATTCACCATCGTCCTGTATGAACAAAAACTGCAGGAAGACAGCTTAGACTGTCACACTCAGGCAAAAGGAGCTGGCACTGACTGCAAACAAAATGCAGTGACAAAATGTCATCCCTCTTGTTCTTCACTTAGGGATGCCCCTGCATTATACTTATGGACCCAGGTTGTCACATTTCTCTTTTAATTAGGCAAAATAATGCTGCAGCTAATACCTAGCAGAAGAATTTACAGTGTTTGTGGGAAAAGTATGAGATCAGCTTGCAAAACCTCACTCCTAAAAGAAAAAAGAGGAAATGAAACTCAAAAATAGATTCTTTAATAAAGAGCATTGTTTAAACACTTAAGGCAGCTCCTCATCTTTATCCAATTTTTGTAAACAGAACTCTGATTTTTGTCACAGATAAGAGATTTAAAACCACAGAATATCAAGTAGTCGAAAAACGTTTTGTGCATTAATTAAAACAAGTTGTGAAACGATACTATTCACTAAATTGCTAACAGGTTCTTCTAAAGAGAATTAAATGTAAAGAAAAATTCAATGGGTTTATTTTCAATTATATGATTGCCTTCTTTTCAATATTTTTCCTCAAAATTTAACCATGAAAATAAAACCTTTGTATGTCTGAACAGAGATGAAAATGTATACTTAATATTTTATCAATTACTATTAACTTTGCTATTAGTATAAGTATTCAAAGACTTAAAAGTACATGTTTTAAAGATATATAAACCAGCCAAAAATTAATCTTAAAAAAACCCCCCAGTAGCGCAGAAACCTCCTTCAGAGTCTTCAGATTTGGCTGGCTCAACCAATCTGCTATGGCCACTCAACCAGTTAAATAAATTTCTATAATGATTTCACCATTTTAGGCTGCCTATCTGCAAGTTCTTACTGTCAACACGAATTACCCTGTGTGCTGCAGTTCCCCCATCACTTGAGACAAAGTATGACTGTTGTAGTGCTCTGTTAACATGACATGCTTCTCATGGATCTGTATTCCAAATGTCAGGATGATCCGGCCCAGCCAGCCAGAAGTGTCCTGTTACCAGACCTCGGAGAACAATTCCCACAAAAGGGTACAGCCCAGGCAGGTGAAGGGTTTTCTCTGGTGTGCAGTCTGGAGCTGGGGTGGCTCTGGTGCAAGAGGAGTGGGAGCAGCTCAGGGGATTGATGTGACACAGCCCAGCGCGCCCGCCTGACGCGACACCCAACTGACACCAACCCCAGCAGAGCCAGGGCAGGTGCCTTTGTCTGGGGAGGGAGAGGGCAGAGACAGGCCATGAAAAGCTACTCATGAGCTGCTTTGGGGTTTTCTTCTGGAGACAAGTTGTTCAGAAATTCAGCACGAATCTGAAGTTTTCATAGAGGAGCTACTTACATAAAGCAATTGAATGCTGGAGATAAAAATATCCCCCTAAAACTCCTAAAAACTGTAACTGTTGTTAAGGCTTATAGGATTACACATTTAAATTAAAAAATAACGAATCTCAATATGTACACTAAGTAATTCAGAAGTTACAGATGACACTGCCTCATTAAAAAATTATTTTGAAATTAGAAGGCTTATGTTAAATCCGTAATTTAAATATGACAAAAAGTCTAATTTTGTAGAATTGGCAGTTGGAAAAACAGTAACACAAAAAGAAACACAGCTTTGCTATCTCCCACCCACAAACTCAGTACAACTTCATAAATTTACCACAGCAGTACATAATACCTAGAGAGTAAGGGCAGAAGTATAGAAAATTATGTTAAAAAGTAATTGGTCTTCATCACCACCAGGATAAAAGGCAATATATAACTTTTTTAGAAGTTGTATGAAGCCCACAAAATCTTGTATCCCAGTAGAGCTGATATAAGAAATGCATTTGACTGCAGACCAACCAGGATTTACAGCCCAACATAGGCTGCACAAGCTGAATTATGGATTACATTACATTTTTTTTATATATGGCACTGTACAAAAGAAACCCCAATAGGTCAAATTGATGTATTAATCACTACAGCTAAAATAAATACTGTATGTGAATAACATCTACTCATGGGCCACAAAATCGATCAAGGTAGAGAATTCTGAAGACACTTGGAACATTGGAGCCTTCAGCACCTATCAACAATATCAACTGAAAAGCATTAAAATGCTCATTAAACGTTTGTAATTTCCACTAATTGCTGCAGACCTGTCAGACATCACAATGAAATACACAATGTATACATCCAGATTTGATTATGGAGAGACCAGAGCTAGGACAAACAGTTGACTCTAGCCTGTACTTTAAGACTTTACTCCAGATGCTCTTCATTAGGGGTTTTCTAAAACAATGTACTATTGCTTAAGTGATTTGGACACTCAAAACTGAAAAATTAATGATCTGTGGTGGAATCAAATCACCTGTTGTACTTCTTCTTGTCCTCAACCAGGAGAAGCCACAGAACATGTCCCATTACAGTTAAGCTCATCAAAATAAGGAACATTTCACAATATTAAAAACTAACTAATTGAAGAGTCAGGCTCATAGTACTTCTTGAAATAAATAAAATAATTCTTCTTCTGGATTCTCAGTCAAGACATAAGACACAATGTCGAATATTTCCAAAGATACAATTTTTATTTCTTTCTTTAGAGAGAGAAAACCTACCTTCTAATTTTCCTCTGGAAGCCCTTCCATATTGGTTCTAAATTATTTAAGGAATATTATGAAATGAAAAGATATTTGAAATCTTGATGTATGTTTGCTCTTAACATCACTGGCAAATTATTATTGCTTTGACTACCTGCATAGCTGACAAGAACATCAGGGAACAGTACCTGCAGTTCTTCATTTTTCTGTTACTTAGTAAGATAAAAGCTAAGTCAACAGCAGCATCAAATTTATCCCATCTCACTGTAGTGACACAGCTGAAAATAAAAACTCTTGCTGAAAGAATTTTGGGGCAACGTAAGTTTTACCAAAATGCAACACACCTATGGCTGTCAATGGTGTCTAGGGGCAGGAGGCAAGCTTGTACAGAGTGCACTTTGTTTCCCCTTCCCTCCTTTAATTGAGCTTCAATGTACTGAAACCAAATGCTATTCATAAAAATTACTTACAGAGATGAGAACAGTAACTTTGGCTTTGGAGACATGCACTAGGCACATTTTTCAAGTCCACTAGGTGTGGCTCATTTTTTCCTTTGTAACTACGTCTCTTAAAGTTGCTTTTTTTAAAAATTGCAATAGCATAAAAATGAAAACAAATAAAAAGAGAAAACCGAGGGATTAACAAACACTTGCAAAAGAGAGAAATTCAGGTGGCTTCTTTTATGGATTAGGAAAAACATATCACAGGCCAGTGATAGGGCCTGGGAAAAAAATGCCCTCTGCCAACACCTCCCCTATAGATAAAGCAGGCTGCAGTGCTGCTGTCTTTTTGATCAAGAGAAGAAATCCCACACCAATGACTGTTTCCCCTGACAGACTGCTTGTCCTTTTTAATGTTACATGAGAGCACCAGCCTGAATTTCCCTCCCCTCAGAGCTCATACCACTACCACTGATTAGAGATGCTGGTCTGCCTAGGGGTACTCACTTCTTTGGCCAAGGCTGTTTAACCTGTTGTGCTCCTTGTATTCCCTACCTTCTCCTTTGGAGATAGAAACTTTGCCTTTTTTATGGAACTTTTTGCTCATTCTCCTGGCACAGCTTCCTCTAAATTGTTCACTAATTGGTCCATCATACAGAAGTTCAGCTCTTGCTAGGCTCCTGTCTTGGCAAGAGAGTGTCATGCTCAAAAAGACTGGAGAATTATCTCTTTTATTGGTAATTATAACATGGGTCAACACTATTTTCATGCTGCTATAGCACGGAAATCACTTTTTATGATACCTTCTACTTTCTCAAACACAGCTGCAGAAAATCTCGTAATTCTCCTCATTTCCCTTCCCATACAACACTACTGTTCTTTGCCCTTTTGTTTGCTGAGGTAATTATACCAAGAATACTGCAAACAGAATAACAACAGCCAGTGAAAATAGGTCTACTGCACTCCCTCCTTCAGACACCTAATCCACAGCCCAGCTCAAAGCTCATCAGCAAAGTGAGAGGTAGGGTAAGATTTCCCAAAGTGGTTCAACAGCCCAGAAGTCTGACTCCTAAGTGACCTACGGTTTCCATACCCAAGTTTTGTAATAATTTAACTTAGTTTTAGTTAACACTGTGAAATGTCTGTGTGTATATTCAGTCATGCTTGGAAAAGTGATCTGTAACTAGTTAACAAAACTACCCTGTGAAACTAACTCCAGAATCCCACAAAGTGACACCAGTTAAAAAGCTATAAAGACCATAATTTTATGCAAATCATTGTAACTTCATATAGGCCAAAAAAGTGAGATTTTGCTCCAAAGACAGGAGGAGGAGGAGGGAAAAAACCCAACTCTGACTTACAAGTCAGGGAGACACTCATGGTAATTTTATCACCACAGTCCTTCTAGATGGTAAAAAATTTCCTGAAGTTGTTGCTATTTTTTAACTTCTCTGCTTCTCTTTTTGACGTCTCTTGGGTTGATGGTATTAAAAAACCCCCAAACTCCACCAGTGTAAAAAATCTTGCCACGGCTGGGGAGCTGCAGTGCTGCCTGATGCCCTTCCCTCCCTACTGCACCTCCCCTGCAGGAACTGGCTGCCAGCCTGTAACTTGAAGGCAAGCAGTAACCAAGTAACTAATAAATAAGGAGTACACCACTAAAGTAAACAGTACCCCAGCTATAATTAGCTAGAACAGACAAGCTGCTGGTGGTAGATGTCTCTCCGAGTTCCCTCAGGCCCTCTCCAGCCCCCACAGAATCCCTTTAACCAGCATGCTCCTGTTTGACTCCAGGCAAAACAAAAACAAAAACCCCCTTTTTTCCTAGTCACTCACTAGAACAGAGTATGTAACAAAAGGAACACCAAGATGAAGATCCCACTATCAGCTATTTTTACTGTATTATTTCTTTGAAAGCAAAATACTGCCTGTAATAGTCAAGACACACTGGGAAACTTCATAAACCTGCATTTAACACACACTGATTACTCCCAAAGACTTCCATGGACAAATAGCATGAGACTTTTCAAAAGCACACAATATGACAATTTCTAGAAAGAAAACCCTGGTTTTACTATAGAAATAAATATAGAAAATAAAGCATTTTCCTACACCAGAACCAGACAGGGATTAGCAAAGCCGAGCTCATGCAGTAGGAAACGGAGGGAGATTGACAGGAACACAGCGCTCCAACAAAAGCTTATTGCAGGTAATTAATGTTCTACACGAGGCACATTACTGACTTCAAACAAACTCACCACTCTGCTTAAAGTTAAGCATGTGCACGTCCTTGCAGGTTTGGAGCTCACACGCTCAACTTCTCATGAATGTGGCCAAACAGGCCCCACTTCGCCATCACTCCTACAAAGGAAGGATGTGCAAAGCACACTGTTCCATTATCTGTGGACAGCTTCTAACAAAGCTGAAAAGCTCGTTTCAGCTCAAAATTTACATATTTGAGCTCCACCTTTGAGTTTTATCATTGACAAATTTCAGACAAATTCTGAAGGAGGAATGCGGACAGCAGAAGGCTGGTCAACACATGTAAAAGAAGAGTGAGCATTAATTTCCAAATTAAGTAAATGTTTGCTCAAAATACTCCTACAATTTAGAATAGATCACAGGGATTAAAATGCATCATGTTCCTGAACAGAAAAGTTGGTCAAAATAAATTTGCCTGCACCACAAACTGCTGATAGTGTCATTTCATGATGACATCACTTACAAAACCTGTAATAGGGACATCTTTAAATTTTGTGCACAGATACACATACAATATGCACACATTAAATACTGAGAAAAACATTCTGACTTCAAGTAAAATCTTGGAAGACTTGCACGTGGTAAAAAAAGGTCTGTTTTCATTTCTCTTTCTTACACACTAAGCTTGTTTTCAATTGGGATTACTTAAAATGAAGGGATAATTTTTTGAACACATAATAAGACAGCAAGTCTTATGACTTATGAAATATTTATCTGTCAGGTTTTTGTTTTGTTGTCTTTTTAACTGAAGAACTTCTACTTTTTTATCAACAGACCACATTCAGCTGTACACAATGCACAGTACTAATGCAGAGGGAGCATGGCCATTGCTATTCTGTACCACCCACATCATCACTTGGGATGTGGCTTCAGGGGGAAGAAAATGTGGCCATACACTGGAATTAAGGCGTTGTGTTGAGTTTTGTCCCCAGGGAAGTTGTTGGGCCAGCACTGAAGAGTGCCCTCCCACCAGTCCTCAGCAGGACACAGCCGAGGCGTGGATGAGGCTCCAAGCAGCGAAGGGAGCCCAAGTGGAGCCCAAGTGGAGCCCTGCCGAGCACAGCTGGAAGCGGGCAGTGCAACGTGGCCAATCCAGCTTTCTGTGGGTTTTGTTGTCTCAGGGACAGAAAACGCGGCTGTGGGAGCACCAGCACCTTGTCTTTGTCCTGCGAACACCCGCGTGTCACAGCTGAGGTCTTGTTTTGGCCTCAGCCACACAGAGCTGAGCCGAGGGGGGGAACTCCTCTGGTGTGTGACTCTCCTGCTCTTTTGTGTCCTTTTGCTATCGATATTGTTCTGTTCCTTTGCGTTTCCTATCCCATTGCTGTTTGTTTTCAGTAAATTGTTATCTCACCCCACAGCCTCTGCCTTTGTCCCTCTCTCACTGAAAGCAGGGGAAAGAGGGAAGTGGAGCAGCTTATTTGGAATTTAATTCCCACCACAGGGAAGCTCAACTTGGACAATGCTTTGGTTCTGCAATTGACAGCAGGTAAAATAACAAGTTCTGTTCAGCACTTCTAGGTAGGGTGTTTACTTCAGAAGCTGGCAACAGGACTCCCTTGAAGTTCAAGACTGTTTGCCCAAAGGCCCAGGGTAAACTAAAAATGTTAAATGACTAATTGTCACTCTCTGAAGGACCAACACATTACTTGACTGCCTATAAAACAATTGGCTGAAAAAATAGAAAAATGTGCATCTTAATACATTTTAAGCTCTTTAGACTTTTTCCAAACCTTAACTTCAGTAAAAAAAGTTTATTCCAAAAAAAAGATCATTCCACAAAATTTACCTAGCATTGAATAGGATCGAAGCAGAAGGAAATTCATCTATTTGATGATTCATCTCATTGCTCTAGGGAAGAATTACTTAAATGGGAAACATTGCCACCTTAAGATACAGGTATGACTCTTTGCATGTACACGTTGAAAAGTTACACCTTGAAAATTTTCTAGTCAGGTTTTAAAAATTATTTTCACTGACATCTAAAATTGTCACAGCGCCTTGGCCCTTACCTTCTAAAGTCAGTGGACAAACCCTCTGCTAGACCCTTCCATGCTTTTTCTTAGTCTTACCAGTTTTATTTAGCCAGAAGAAGGAAAAATTCTGTAATTATAAGCATCAGGAAAACAGAGACTGCAAAATAGATTGTATATTTTTCAGTGTCTGAAAATCAGTAAAATAGAGAGAAGACAACTGAAAATATAGAAAAACTCAACCCAAAACCAACTCCCAAAAAAAGCCCAAAAAGCAAACTCACATACCCTCTGTCCCCACACATCCTCAAGGTAGCTGCCTTTTGCAAGAAAAATACAGCCTCCCCAGGAATAGCAGTAGAGCTCCATATGGATTGACAAACAATGGATGAACTCTCAGCTACTCAGAAGTCTTTGTGCCAAGCTCTCATTTTCCATGCTAATAAGCTACACACACTGTATTTCCAATGTATCCATAAATAAAACAATTGTATTTATTATTACCATATCGATAAAATTTTCTTTTAAAAAATGTAGCCATTTTTTCTTTTGTAACCAAGGAGGAGGATTTCTATTAAGAAAAAAAAAGAACAAAACACTATTTAAGTAAGAATGCAGTAGAAACCTTTGAGAAGCAGAGAAAGAAGTGTTCTCATGGTCTCCTCCTGCATGCTACATCAACATCATGCAGTCAGGTGGGACCAACTTCCATCTCCAAATGAAGTAAAAATCAAATTTTTCTTGGCCAATAAGGAAAAATTATTAATATCATTGAACCCTCTGTCAGAATATTTTGTGTTCCACACATCAAAAGAATACACACAGTATGCAAACCTGTTCTACTAGTAAAAAAGAATGTTTTTCCTGGCACAGAGCCCACTTGCTATTTTCTTGCATTGCTGCCTGGCTTTTTCCTCCTGTCAGCTGAGATCCATGCAAAAATGTTCTACTGCCTCCTGACTCACTGTCTGTACTCCTGCCTGTTTGCAACAGGCACAGAAATGTGTTTCTACACATTCATTCCCAGTTACAATTATTAATCATCAATGTAAACACAGCATTATCCATCATCTTCAAAGTCTTCCTACTTTTACTGCTAAGTCTGTAAGAAGCATTACAGTAATGTTTATAAGTCTTGTTCCACAAAATAAAACCAGAATTCTAAAAAAACCCAGTTTGTGTTCATCACGGGCTAAAACACAGTTTGAAATTAAATTTTTAAAAATGAAAACTCATCACTGGGGCAATTGATTTTTAAATTGAAATCTCTTTCATTTAAGAATAAGGAAAAAAGGTACAGTTACTAATTAGGGTAATACCTATATAGTGTTTCAAAACAGTGCTTTTGAAATAGATCACAACACGTTTACGGCGAACTATTTTAATATTTATTTGATTTTGAAAACAGGAAGTAAAACAAAACAGAAATGAAACAGAAGTTGAAGCCAAACTTGAGGTTTTCAAAGATTTATAAAATAGTATGCATGTAATTCCATAAAAAAAAAATAAGGACAGACTCCTTTCTTCTGTCTCCTTGCAAATTCAAACCCATAAATTTAAGTGATAGTTTTGGGATACCTCAAATGAAATCATAACTGTCAGCAGCAGTGACATCCTACACCAAAACGGGTCCGAGAGAACGCTCTTTTTTATCGTGTCAGTGGGACATGGAGCAAAAAGTGCTTGAAAAGGCAATGATACAATAAATCATAAAAATTCCTTCTGTTCTTCTCTCAGTCTACAGGCTTAAAAAGCACAAAAAGCAAATTTTAACTTCTTGATCCAGGAATGCTTGCAAAAGGTGTTCTGCTCTGTTGTATCTCTTTCATATAACTCAAGCTTAACCAGTGTAAAGGGGCTTTAGATTCCAGTGCCTTCTAAACATATCTTGACCACTTTAAACACAAAGTAATTTATCAAGAGCCAACCATACAGTAGGAAGACCAAGCTGAGACTTGAGTTGCTGAACAAGTTGTTCCAAGGATCTTTGAAAGCGAATGCCGTAAAATAAACTTTAGTTCCAGAAGGGTGAGGGAACAGCCCAAAGATTTGCTCAGAGAACAGAAACGCTGATGATTGGTGTTTTTCCCCAAAAGAAAAGACTATTCCTTGGCTCTAGTTCTTTTGGGTCTGTCAGGAATAGTTATGCCTCATATATTGGCTGATTCATGACCTTCTAAAGTTTAGAAACTTTGGACAGAAGCCAAGGCACAACCCTTCTGTAACAGAGACTTCTGCAGGACACACTACACATCTCTTCTTGCTTCAAAGGGCAAGCAAGGAAGGAAACATGGCCAGGTTTTCCAAGAGACGGCTCATGTCTAACCCATTCCAAAGAGAAAATGACCTAGTATGCTGATTTCTTCTTAATATTGTTAAAATATTGACAATGGATTTGAGGAATAACTGCAGGTGTTGCTGAAATGTCCATGGATAACCCAAGCATGAAGTGAGAATGTCAGCTGAAATGGTGCAAACAAATGAATCACGTTCTGTACTGCATAACTAAAAAGAGACTGCAGTCAAAAGAGCCTTTTTCCAACTATAGCACATACCCAAGTGCTTCCCACATAATCCTGAATCCATCCTTACAGTTCCACTTAGAAATCAGGAATTACTAATTGTATAAAGACCTAATGGACAGTAGTATTAAGTAACTTCTCTATGTCTGCATTTGGAAGCCTCTGGTACAACACAGATTTCCAAGTCCTAAACCAGAATCTTAATCATGTTTTGTACAAAACCTAAACATGAAAACAGCTTTAAAATACTTAAATTATACCATCTGAAGGATTAATTTAATCAAAAAATGTGGTGCCTCGTACCCAAAGTAAATCTCACTTCAGTAATTAGCTTTTCTCTACACAAACCATCACTGTTTTAAGTGTTAGTTTTGGGACTTTCCAAGTCTGCAGGAACATTATCTTTCTTGAGTAATATAATGGCTGGAATATACTGGATGAGAAAACACACAGAGTATCAGATCTCCCTTGAGCATTGGACCAACATATGGTCCTGCACATTTTGAAAGATGGTGGTTGGGATAATTTGCTGAATATTCTTAAGATGACTGCTCTTCTGCTGTGTGAGAAAGAGGGCTTTTTCTTATCCCTAAAATGACTGTCTTCAATAAGCGGTGATTCACTGAACTAGCCCTGGAGCTGCCTTTGGAAGCTCAGTATTCAAAAACCATCTGTGCCAGCAAGTACCAAGAGAGGGCTTTCACTTGATATTTAAACAAATTATACCCTCAGATATTTCAAACATATACTCTGTATTTATGTATTTTGGGATACCAGCCATAGGTCTTGATGAAAAGCCAAATTATTTAATTATTTTTATTATTATTAAATAAAGAAAAATACTCGTATTTAACCTCTACACTTTGATTCCATAATAAAAAATGAGGGACTTGAAAATATGCAAATTCTGCATTCATGCTACCTTACCAGTACTCAAATATTTAGCTTATAAATATAAATATAAAGCTACCTGGCCTAGTCTTGTCATGGTTAATCCTTTTTTTAAAGCTTTAGCTCTTACAATTACATGAAAATATCTATTTCATAAACAAACCAAAATTTTAATTCTAACTCTTAAAAGCCTTATAATGCAAGAAAAAAAACCATTGAAAATGTGAACTGAATAGATTCAAAATCAAACAAAAAGCAACCAAAGTAAACAAAAGCAACCCCCAACTTATATTTAATCTGACATTAGAGGTGCTTAGGGATGCTAAGTGAAGAATTTAAGTGCTTGCTGTCCTGAATGTTGTGACCTGTTTGCATCACCCACTGCTGAGTGCCACACAAGCATCACAGGACCACAGCACAGATCAGAACTGGGCAGCACTGCTGCTAAGCACTTAACGTGGGCCAGGATCCTTAGATACCTAACTTGATAATCAAGCACAAAATTCCAAAAAACTGTGACTTTAAATGGTATTTTACAATAATTTTTGTCTAGTATTACTAAAGAAATGGAAAACCCCCAAAAAATCCTGCAAATACAGTATTTTCAACTCTGCCAGGCAGAGAAGCTGAATCCTTCCGAAGGTATCTCACTTCTCTTTACCTCTTCTCCTTCACTCTTGATCTAAACCACATTATAATAATAAGCAGGCTGAATTACTGATGAGCTGCTGGCTGCTACAGAGGCAGCTGTATTTCCAGGAGATCATCTAAAATACGAGCAGACACAAAAGGTACTAAAAAGGAAGCGAATGAAGTGCAGGTGATCTCATATTTGCTGTCTCTGTCTGGTTGTTAAGTTCCTTTTCCAGTGCTCACTGGGCTCTAGGCCAAACTACTTCAACAAGCTAAGCAGGAACTATTCCCTTTTTACTGTTGTTAGATTAGTCTTCATCCTATTTATCAAATGGAGATGGGTCAGCCCAGGGTACAAGAGCCAGAGCCAAGCAAAGGGAAGGGGCAGGAATGCAGGGATTGGGATATGGGTCACACTGACATTAGCCCAGGCCACTTCATATTTGTGGTCTGAAACCAGTCACTCACTTGGTGGCAGTGCTATTTGGGAACATCAAGCCCCTGCTCATCCACTGTTTTACAGAATATTTTCCCCATGTTTTGGAAAGGCATTTGTTACATGGTTGCATGTAGAATAAAATTTTAAAAAACAGGTAAAAATAACCTCACTCCGAAACTGCTGATTTTCCATGTCCCCAGGTAAAAGTATTTTTAAAAAAATTAGCTGTACTAGTGCAGGAAAGACAATTGATGGGCCTGGTGTTGATAACTTATAATAATCCTGCCATCCAAAAACAAGCAAAGAAGTCCAAATGAGCTCTGGCAATGTGAGACAGAGAACAAGTTTAAAGAAAATACTCTCGAACAAAGTGCAGGTAGAAAATACTTACAGTTATTAACACAAGTTTTTTCACATTTACAAAAGCTGTAAAAGAGCTATTTCTCTCTATACAACAAACAGTACTTGAATACAGAAACACTAATCTTCTCCATCAACTTCTTAAGTAGACTATTCATCACTACTCCCTAAATTAAACTCCTGCTCAAATGAAAAGGATATAATTAAAAAGATCCAATTTCCAAAAATAAATTACTAGTATTTCTGTTAAAACAAGAAGCTGGACTGAAATCCAGCACTGCTCACAGAAAAATGGTTAATGCAACTAAGTAAAATATCAAACAAGAGTTAGTTCAGAAAAGGGGGAAAAAAAAGGAACATGCCAGGGAAGGATGATTTGTAAATGACATCTCTTTGGATCAGCAAACATGCAGGGTCCCAGCTGCAACAAAAGCAGACATTTAAGTCAAAAAAGATTAGTGAGGAGACTAGCAACTTCAATGCAAAAACTGGGTATTTTGACCAAAAAAAGAGGGCAGGCCAAGAAAGCTCAGGCCAAGTCAGACCCTTCAAGCAGAGATTATCAGTAACAAGGGTTTTAAGCAGCTTAGAAATTGCTGGGAGAAATTAGAGTGTCATAGAGCATAGAGGAGGTCAGACATTTGATGGTAGAATTGGGCTAAGGGGGTGTTGGTACTACAGAACACAGAATCAGAAGGATGTTTATAATCTCCAGAAACCCAAAGAAGAGATATCACAGAGTCTTAGACAAACAATACAAAATTCCAGTGCCTTTTTACAGTGAAACGTTTTGGAGGAGTTGATTTTATTTCTGCATAGCAGCCCTAATAAGCTCAGAAGAATAACAGAAAGGGAGTTTCTAGGAGCCAAGCTGTGTGACACAGCTTCTACAGTACTTTAGGTCCTATTCCCTACAAAATACATTGATTAATGTGATACAGTTTCCAAGCCCTTGAAATCAGCTTCCAGCCAGCCATGTATATGAGCTGGCCAGGATGGTTAGAAGCTAAGAGAAGAGGCTGGGAGCAATTCCATCTGAACTGGCACACAAGTCATGGCTCCAGGAAATCCATGTATCGGCAAAAACTTCAAGGATAGTTTGCCAATTGAACAATACAGTTGTCCAGCAAAATTAGGGCTAGGGGAGCAGCAAAAGGAAGCAAAAACATCCAGAAGCCTTTGGAATTTGCCCCAGACCTTTATTTTTCCTTAAAGCACTGTACCAAGAGAATAAGGAGCTTCTAGAGAGAGAAGGAGGCTGTTCATCATAATCCATTCAGAGAGCTCTGATTAAACTGTTTCACTCACTGAAGGTGACCACAATTTTGTTCATCAAATTATCAAAGCTTACAAAAGAGTAATTTTTTAAAGGGATAACAGACAGTAAAAATTAAATTCTATTCCTTAGGATAAAATATTCCTTCGGTGAAGTGTTAGAATCTGAAGGGATTAGAAGGTTCAAATTATTTTTAAATGAGGGAAAGCCAAAGCTGTGACCACCCAGTTGAGCTTCTAATGAAAGTTTCTTCGGGCCTGTTGCTGCAAGATTTGCTACAGGTGCATGTGGAGGAGAAAAGAATTCTTTAATGAATATAAGATAAAGATGGGAGACTGAAAGGAAGGGCATAACAGGACAACACAACACCCAGGAAACTGCCTCAGTCTGAAATGAATTTAGCCAGAAACAGGAGCACCTCCTATGTATCTGAAGTCCTAAGTCAATTTTAGAGTATAAACAAGATCCACTTCTGTTCCTAGCTCAGCTAATTCCCTAGCACTAATCTTAGCACACGAGAAGAGAGAGAAGTCAGATAAAAGCTATCCAAAATGGGATACAAATAGGCCTTTGGAAATGCCTGGCATTTAGACAGTCAAATGTCTGAGCCAAAACTGTTAGTTTAGTTATTCAAAACAAAATGTTTGCATTTTCCTCAGAACAGGCATGTAATAGGGAGAATTCCTCTGACTCCACTGTGTGGGCAGACTTAGCAAAAGGAAAAGCAGCCCAAGTGTATCTGTACTAAACAACACAGTGCTCTTACAGAGCCACCCACAGCAGTGCAACCACATCACCTGGTTCATACCAGGTGATCAGGCTTTCGACAATTTTGCCTTTATTGTGTAGCACAGCTACTTCTCCACTTAAAATAACAGGAGAATCATGCCAATGAATCTGATTCTACTTCTAGAGCACAGTATTCTTATTGAAATTACAATTTAGCATGATTATAAACTCATCTTTGCAGTGGTGGGGGACACCTTGACATTCTGGAAGGAGTTCAGACACGTATTTGTCACAAAGCCACACTGGTATTACTACAAGCTCTTGGTTCAAACTGTAAGCAAGACTACAGTTATGGCTTTTCAGACACTTCTTCATTCCCTGCTGTTCTGGGGTTTTTTTCAGATTATGCAGAAGAAAAAACAGGTATGAAGGCAGCGAACAGTTTAAGACCCACACTTCACAGTTAACTATTTAAAAAATATTCTTTAATTATCTGCTGAAAGTTCACACTTGAAAATACAACTAAAAGGAGATGCCATTTTAACTGTGGCAAGATAAGCTGGACTGCCAGTCCTGATGTGCATTTCCAAATGACACACTTCACTGACAGCACCAGCAGGAGCAGCTTTGGCTGTTCCTACGAGGTTCTGAAGGGGTGATTTCCCTTCCTCTGGGTACACACATACCTCTCCTCCTATGGTGAGCAGGCCAGGTGCATCCAGCTTCCGTTTCTTCCGGGGACCGATGGCTGCCAGTGCCGTTAGATTGGCATCCCTCTGCCTCATCTGGGCAAGCTCTTGCTGCTGCATCTATCAGAGAGGGAAAGAACTCTCTTTAGTTTTTATTCTGTTGCCATATCAAAAAGTTATCTTCAGACCTGCAAGTATGAGGTAGAAGTCACACATGAGCAATCCCTGAGAGCATTCTACTGCTCCCAGAAGTACTATTTTAGCAGCCTGGCCATAGAGGAATAATGAAGATACCGAAGTTCTCGATACTTTTCAGAGGATTTCTGCTTCCAAATACCTCACCTGTTTCCAAAACCACAATCCTTTTCATTGAAAACTGCCTCAGCAAGTACTTTATACTAACTACATATCTCCAGTTTAAGACCGATATGAAGAATGTAAATACCAATTCAAATCTTAAAAAACCCACATTTTTCAATCTTACATTTATATTGAGTATTTCAAACATACTTGATGTTTTCTTAAAAAAATATATACCTAAATTAATAAAATACCTCTGTTTAAATGCTAGCCAAAGGTAATGCTGACACAAAACCTCTACAAACTGAATTTACAAGTGCTTTCTGGGCTTAGGCTTTAGGTAAGAATACATTTGACTAGTTTGAAGCTAGAATTAAACAACCTGCCAGCTGCATTATGTAACAATGTAGCACACTACAGAAAATAGGAGAAAATGCTCTGGCCAGCAGAGAGGCAAGACTGCATATTAACTATAAACTTTACAGTTCTTTCAGAGTGTTTAATGGTGTCACATTCCCATGAACACTAATATTTTAATAAATATTCTGATCAATACCGCACAAGAATAATTGATAAGGCTACCAGTATATTATTTTAATTAGATAAAAGCATTCAAAGCTGTTAGCAATAATTCTTATTAATTTCAAAACTTTGGGTTTGCAAAATGCCTCAATGAACTGAGAGGAGGCATTTGCTTTCTAATCCCACTGATGTCATTCTTGTTCCTGCTTCAGCAGCAGTGCACAGAACACCACATTGAGAAATTCAATGGTGGTAATAAAAACATTGTATGATACAGGCACAATTCTTCATTAAAATACAACTGAACTTACAAGCATAGAAGTGTCTCAGCCATCACCTACATGTGATCTGCACATACAAGCAGGGCCTATCTCAACCAGTGTTAAAAGGAAAGGAGGTCTAAGCAAAAAAGTGCAAGTGTGGAGTCTCTTTTCTCCATTCACCTCTGCCCAGAAAAAGCAGATCCACCTCATGCTTCCTATTTAGGGCAGTTCTCTGATTAATTCATTTAGCAATCAATACACTTGTGAACAAGCATTGTGCCTGAGTGGCTTTGGCCACAGGCTCACCAACGAGTGTTTCAAACTCCAGGTGATGGTGCCAGGGCCCAGCACGTGCCCAGAGCCAGGAGAGGGGTGGTGGGTGACCCAGAGGGCCCCTGGAGAGCAGCACAAAGGAACTGGAGCCAGCAAGTGAGCGGCACCAGGGCCCAGAACTGGGCACAGCCCTCGGGGTGTGCCCTCACCAGTGCCCAGCACAGAGGGACAGGCACTGCCCTGGTCCTGCTGCCCACACTAGTGCTGACGCTGGCCAGGTGCCGTCGGCCTCGTGCCCACCTGGGCACGCCTGGGCTCATGCTCAGCTGCTGTCAACCACCACTGGCACTTTTCCCATCTTTGTCGATGACATGGACACTGGGATCAAGTGCACCCTCAGCAAGGTTGCTGACTGCACCAAGCTGGAACTGAGGATGTTCAGCCTGGAGAACAGAAGGCCACAGAAAGATCCCATTGTGGCTTTCCAGTGCTTAAAGAGACCAGAAAAGAAAGACAGAGATGGACCTTGGACAAGGGCCTGGAGTAACAGGACATGAGGGAATGGCTTCAAACTAAAAAGATGTGGATTTGGATGAGATACAAGGAAAAAATCCTTCCCTGTGAGGCTGCTGAGTTCCTGGCACAGGGTGCCCAGAGAAACTGTGGCTGCCCCATCCCTGGAAGTGTCCAAGGTTAGATGGGGCTTGGAGCAACCTGAGACAGTAGAAGGTGTCTCTGCTCATGGCAAGGGGTGAACGAGATGATCTCAAAGATCCCTTCCAACCCAAACCATTCTATATTTTCACATTCTTCAGAAAAAGTGAATTCAGTCACTTAGAATTTGAAACCCCATTTTTCACATTTTTATGCTATATATTTTGCACCCGCAGTTATTATCGTAACTTCAGTGTAACATTATCTAAAAACACATATCTTATCTACAGGGTAAAAGAATTTCCTAAATACAAAAAAGAAATGCAGAAAAATATCTAAATAATAGTGCAAAGGTCTACACATACTTCTCTTTGCCAACTCATATTAGGTTTTTAGCTCAAATATCTTTGGCTCTCTTCCAGATTAAATGCCAGTTAGACAGACCTGCCCGCTTACCCTTTCAAGGTAGGTAGCAACAGTGGTGAGCTCTAATCATTTACAAAGGTCATGATCGGAAGCTAGCCCGTAAGCAGTCATTTAAAATTCGATTGATCCCTATTTGTAGTCAGGGAAAGAAAATGGACATTTCAGCTGTATTGTAATTATGAGGCTTCAAGGCAATTGTAAATAGATGTGCAAATCCAGATACTGGCAAATACCTTAGAGAAGAAATTATTACTATAGTATAACATATATCCAGGAAAGGTTGAAGATAAAACTGCATATAAAAAAAGATCAATCATCTTTTTGCTAATTTGCCTTGCTTGCCAGCCTACAAGGGTTATCACAATTATCAGAAGTCTGATGAATATTTAAGCAAGGGCCAACTGGCTTAGAATGATCTCAGACGAAGTTGTCAAGCTCTGCAGAATAAGAAATTCTGCACTGGAGTAAGTATTCATTTCCTGGGAGGTGCAGGTCAGAAATGTAATATGATATATAACTAGTATCATACAAAGGTTATATGAATATTATATCAGTATCTTATCCAAAGTCACCATTTTCAAACCCACAGGAAGCTAATACTTACTTGGCTCTCTGTGCTACCTGTACTGTATATACCCTGACTGTTTCCACATGGAATATCAGCACCTAATGCCTCTTGTCAGGGTTTCTTTTCAGATGCAAATTGTAAAGAAAAACATGTCACTTCTCTAAATTTCCCATAGTGGGATAAATCTTGCCCTCACTTTGAAACCTGCAAACTGGTGCTGTTTTACCAAGAAAATATGGAATAGCTTTAAGAGTCTGCAGAAAGGTTCCTCAGGTTCTTCATCCTTTCTTTTTTAACCAGTGTGAAAAACTAAAGATGGTTCTTGATATCATACACTAATTTTGACGAATGCACAAGATTTTCCATTACCTGTAATTCAACACCTGACAGAGCCAAAAGAGCTGGGCTCTGTTCAACCCACACTGGGCGAACACTGGTAAGACCTTGTTCTTCACCTCCCTGCGTTTCTCACCCCACATCACCCAGCTTGTCTATGTCTGCTATAGGCTCTCCAGACAAGCATTCTCCTCCACTGGGTGCCTCACTTATAATCAAGCCCCAGTGGCATGAATAGACATTACTTTAATACAAATAAGGAATATGCTGCCAGGTATAAGAGCTCCAGACAAAAACACAATACAGTTTCCAATACTGGTTTTACAGCACACACTGTGGTAAACTACAGCAGGAAAGAATAACCTTATGTAACCTTCATGAATGCTGATCAAAAAATTTCTAACACATCAAACACATCATCAGTGAGGTCACAGTATCCTGATGTTTTATAACATAGGGACTGAAGTGCTGAAAATACTTGATAAATATTGTATTGCACAAATCCTCATCCATCTTTTATAAATTATCACTGGTGGTTCTTTAGGTTTTATTTGAAGTTCATCTAAAAGCAGAGAATCATAAAATTACATTTAAAAAAAATCAGAAGAGTTATGATCCTGATACTGGTTCCCAAGAGCTGCCTTCATCTTGCAGAGGTCAGTGTATTCCAGCTGATTTAGGAGAGCGTCTCTGGACACTCACCGTTAACCATGAATCTTCTTACAAGAAAATATTTTTGCAGGTTATAGATACTTTCTAGCAAGACATGTGACAAGACCTTATTTAACATCCCAGACCACCCTTTAACATCCCACTATTGTTGGCTTCTTCATACCCCTATTCCAACATTATCTTTTTTCCATCTCCAAGTCACAGACTTTTGTTTTTTCATAGCCTACATCAAATTACCTGCACCAGTCTCTTTCCTACCCATCATCTGTCTTTGAATGAAAAATATTATCCCCAATTGTAATCTTTGTTTAAAATAATAAAAAGAAAAAAAAGCAGTATCTTGGCTTTGGTTCAAAAGAGGGGACACTGCACCTTGTTCACCAGATGCCAGTTGCAAACCCTGGCCTGTGAAGGCTCTTCTCCCCAGTGCATTCTGGAGCCACATTCTCTGTGTCAAGTGGAAATGACTTTGCAACCAGTTCTGCATACCTGGTTGCACAGTAATCACCCTCTGAATTCTCAGCACTAAGAATAACGTGAATTAAATGTCACCATCTTCAGTGCTCTGAAATTACTCTTAGACGTACCTGTAAAACTAAGGCTACTTAAGCTTCTTACTTTACACCGATCAGTTATATTTTGAAGTTAACAAAGCAGCCTGTTATTACAATATAGTTTATCTTCTAACTAGGCAAGTTACTAATTTCTGGATATTTAAACAAATGAAACACCTGTTACTATCTGTACATCCTGTTACTTAACATGACTTACCAGAAATGAATCTAACTCACTACATCAACCAAAAAGATGCAATCATTTGATAGCTGCATTCATTCACACTCTCATTTTCATACTGGGCTGCTGATACAAAATCTTCCTTTAACTTGCCTTTATCACAAATAATTCAGATATATTAATCAATAACATATTAAAATTTCTGCCCTCTGGGAAGAAAGCAATGCTTCAATTCAGAACCACACTAATTAACAACAATTAACTTTTTTGAAAGTAAAAACATTTAGATAAAACACAGACAAATATTCCAATGCATTATACAAGAAAAATGCTTACAAATTAGATACTGTTCCTTGCTCCTTATCAAATCCAAATGTATTTTTAGCATGCCACTTACTAACTGGGAGGTATCTCATTTGATGAAAAGTACACCATAAGAACGAAGCATTATTTTGCACAATGAAATGTTCTTCGTTGTGGTGGTGGCACAGCATTAAAACCACAGAAAGAACACTACTTTGCTACTTTAATAAAGTGAAGCTAACCACAGAAGTTCTAAAATTTTAGTTTGTTTTCTATAGATCATTATTTGTTATGATACATTTAGGTATTTAAGAAAGAAGTGCCACAAGCCATATGCCACAAGGAAGACAGCCATATGTCTATGTGAAGTATCAACATTAGATCTTAAAAGCTAGATTTAGTAATTTCCAAAAACCAAGAATGCACTTATTTGTCAGGCAAAACCCAGGCAAAAAGAAGTGAGCTTTGTCTAAAACAGAGATGTAGATAAAATATGGATATGAGCTGTAGCTGCTAAAGACTAAGAGAAATTTCCTCCAATATGATCAGAAAGTAAGAGGACTGCTGGAACTCTTAAAAATCCTAGTCTACATATAAATACCTTCAAAAATTAAAGGGAGAAGAGGGAGTGGGATCACATGAAAGGTCAAGGAGGTGTTTCTCTGCCTACAGGCAGAATTCAGGGATGTTTTTTGGCCTAGAAGGAAAAGAATCAGTGACAGAGAGACAGAGATGATTGTGAAGATAAAGAAGAAGAAAGAGCTTAAGGAAGTAGTCATGTATGTTTAAATACTGCCAATACAGGATTTGATAAGGAAATAGAAGCCAAGTTGTAAAATAAGTTTCTGTAGTCACAGAGCCAACTCAGCCCACCAAGAACTATATTTTATGTACTTACAGTTCCCAGCTTAGTTCAGAAATACCACCTAAGAAGAAACGAGAGGAGGCTCCCAGCACCACAGAAGCTAAAAATATCAACGGCATTCATGGGTGAAGACAGGCAGCAGTGAACCCCGAACAGGAAACTGGCAACAGAGGGTGCTAAATGGCAGAAATGTTTGATGAAAGCAAGATCATATAAACAATGATTTAAGCCTCGATTTCTAGCCAATAGGCATCAATGGAAATCCCTCCTAATTCTGTTTGCGATGGATGGCTTAATTCCTGGTAACAGGGTCATATGCTGGGAAAAACTTGTCTTAATTGATGGTTCTGTAACATGTATCTATCAGTCTCAGACAGTGATTACACCCCCTGGAAAAACATCTTTTTGCTGAGGAGTGCCTGAAATGCGGAACCATTACACATGTCCTAAGATGCCCACAACAGAAGGTGCAATTAAAAATGAAACTCATTAAAAATGCTGGCAGGAACCCTGAGAAGTCCAGGACAATGATCAAGAAGGATGGGTGCTTCAGTGAATTTGAGGGAGCCTTGCAAAGCAGCTCGTGTGTGCAGCAGGCCCGTGCTGTCCTCCAGCCCTGCTCTGGCGCTGAAATCTCTCAAGGTCAGCACAGCTCCACTGCCTGGTAAGGAACTGCTCCAAGCAGTGAAGTGTACAAGAGGCACTGCAAAAATGCCACACCAGAGAGGCTTCACCTGTGTAACAGCAGGTCATACACCAAACACATTCTGTGAGACTTCCAAACATTCACAGCTCTGACAAATTGTATCTAATTTTCTTCAGTACAAAGCTGGATGCTGCTTCTTCGCAAGTGTTCTCCCACAAGTCAGTAAAAGCTCCAGCTGTCCCTTGCAGTGGCTGCACATCTATCTGAACTAGATCAAGATTTTATTTCACTGTGAAAGGTGCTTGTCTGTTGGGTTTTGGTGGGGGGAGTTTCTTCTTTTTTTCTTACCCACAGCGGTTGAAAATTATTGCATAGCATTAGGAAAAAAAATCACCCTGGGCAAAGACCAAGCTGGGAATGTTTCAGCTTCAAGATGACTGTTTCTCAAAATAATGAGTGTCTGAACACAGTTCTGGAATCTTAACTGGGGAACTTTGGACCAAGCATCTTTCCTACAACAGACATTTTTGTTTATTACATCTAATTTCATTATGTTTTACAAGTTTACTCAAATTTTCCATTTAAACGTGCCCTATTACTTTCAAGTTGATGTATCAAACTCTGATACAGAAAATTCCAGGTGCATCCTGCCTTTCATTTTTATTTTTCCCTGAAATAAAAAGCCTTCATTGTAATTCCCCCAGTCTTGTACATTACACAGTTAAATGGGGTTTTTAAACAATTATCCTTTATCCCCTTATTACTCAAGATTACATACTGTCTGAACTAATACATACATACATATATATATATATATATATATATATATGATACAGGTTTAATTCTCTTGGAAGTATCCTTAACAGCCAACTCATAACTTATAAAAACCAAAAGCATGAAGAATTTGAGAACTGATTTTAAACTCGTGCAATTTTTTAACATACTGGGTTACATTTTTTGATTTTCCAAATACGATGCACTATTATTTAATTATTAACTTAAACCCATTTATTTCTGCAACTGTCCAACCATTTCTTAAGCTACATATCCCTATCTAGAATAACACAAGGTATAATAAATGCTTAAGGAAGATATCCCTCAAACACCTCTGAAAGAGTTCTACAATAATGGATTTTTTGTCCTTCCAGCAACTTTAATCATCACATTTCTTCACTCTTCAGAACCCGTTATTTGAGCTCCAGTACAATTTGTCTGGTTTTGGTTATACTATTCCTCAAACAACTTACCTCTAGTAGCAGCAGTTACAGGCTCTCCTATGCTAAGCTGGAAACACACCTATTGTAAACCTTTATATTTGTTAGGTGCTGTAATAGTGTGTGGCAGATTTACCAAGCCAAATACGGCCCATTTGAGCAAAGGGTTTTTGAGGCACAGACAACTGGGCAGGATCAGCACTACTAGAGCTGGCAACTTACTGAAGTGTCAGTAACATACCCACAGCGAGATCAGAAAAAACTCTGAAAAATTTCCTTAAGATTTGTTCTTTTATTATTATCAGTCTTAATTTTATTTTGGAGCAAGGCAACAATGGACAATCACAAATCTTCTCAAGCTGTTCTTCAAAGGACACGAGACATACAGCATCAGTATGACTGGGAAGAACACGAGTCAAAGAGCTCAATGGCTTTACTCAGAGGCTCCTCATCCTCAGTTCAGGAGCAGCCAGTGGAACATCCTCACTCCCAGGGCACTGGCGAGAAAGATGGGATAAGGTATTTTCCCAGGCCCTTTGTTCATCCAAGCTGGGGTTTACTGTCCTCCCCAGATTTCTAGGATCTTCTCCTTTCCCGCTGAAGTAAGACACTGTGAGGACTCAAACTGATGTTTTAATCAAGATTAGGGAAAAAAAAATACAGTGAAAGCCAGGAGATCAGTCACATCTAGAGTTACAGACTGAGGTAGTAAGAGCAGGAAACCTGTTGAGCTGTGGCTTTGGTTAGGGACAACTGACACAAACACTGGGATATGGGAGCAAAGTCAACAAAGAGTTTGCTTTTTTAAAATCACGCACTGGAAAATATGAGTGCAAGCAGTAACTCCCAGAGGCCGCACTGCCCACTGTAACACAGTGCTCAACGTTGGACTAGAACGTGAACCAACTGCTCTGCTTTTCACATGGTGAAGTATCCAGTAAACCTTTCTGAAAATACCCTTTAAAGAATCTTCCACTGTGTCTGAGCAATACAGCAGCTGTATGGTGAAAACTCTCCATGGCTGCTACACCTTTGTGCTAGTGCTAGGGGAGTCTGATCAGGAATTTTATCTGTACCATCTTCTCCGTGCATCAGGAGTTTAAATAGCAGAGCATGGCCTTTTATTACTTTTATTTCTGTTCATCTCTGGCACACACTCAAAATCTGAATTAAGAACCAGTACACCAGAACTACACCAAGAAGATGGAATAAGTTCTTGGCTGGTCTATCAATGGAGCCAACTGAAGACTGAGGCACACGAAGATCTCACCTTCCTGGAAGTGAAGAGTGACACTATTTCATATCATAAAATCTCAACTCAGCCTGAAGCATTTTCCCCATATTTTTCCAAATAAGTATTTCTATTTTTTGAAAAAATTTCTCTGGCTATATGCCGCTAGCACAAAACTTCAGAATAGCAGATATTTTAAGTGCATTTAAAATAGTTAATCAGAAATTCTAGTAAGAGGCTTTATTAACTAGATTATTCCAAAAGAAAATGCCCAGATTTCGATACCAGTCCTCTAGCATTCTTATGGGAAATCTGCATCTTGAAACTGCCAGCCTCATTTGAGGAAATGAGGCAAATGTAGCTATCTACTAAAAATCACTTGGCTGTAATAAGTAATTTTAATCAAATAGTTAGAGAGAATGGCACTGGAGTTAATGTCTGAAGTGTCATAAACAGATGGGAAATGTGCAGTGTAGCGACTGGTTGTGCACTTTTAACGCAATATCCTCTTCTGCAGTCTGGATTGTGGTTTGATCAAGTCTAAGCGACATGACAAAAACAAATTTAATTTATTCTGAAACTATATTCAACTAAAGAATACACAATACAGCAAGTATGCTACTCTGCTCCAAAGTGAGATTTGAGGCAGAGAAAAACACCGGGAACAAAAATAGCCACACGCCCACCACCTTCTTCCCCTTAAAAGTTGTGGGGGTAGTGCTGGGGGTTCACTTGTAAAATGGAATTTCCACTGGGGATGCAAAACAAGCTTGAAATTTAAATAATCTACATCTTTTCTATTTTAGACTTAACTATAGCAAAACCTCTACTGCTCATTTCTGCTGCAGATCAAGGGAACAACACACCACAGTGTGGGGACAAAATATTTCAAGCAATTTCTCAGACACTGACAAGTAGTAAATTAGGGAATCTTGTAAGTACAATACAGTAGTCATCCCCTTCTATTGATCACATATAATTTACATCTTACAAAGATGTGAATTCTTGCGTTCTCACTCCACAAGGAAAATCTCAATGATTTATTCATTTCAAATAAAAAATAGAAGCTAGATGAGAAGAATTACTTCACAGGCTGTAGCTTTCTCAGGGCACTAGTGCTAGGCTCTTCTTTCGCACTGCCCGTAGGGCCTTTGTGTGCAAGTCCCTCTAATTAACAAGGTGAATCATGCAGCAGTTCCCTAATTAGTGAACATGACAAGCCAATGGAAACAAGCAGACAGACCTGGCGTACAGATATGGTCAACAAAAGGCACAGCAACACACCATTAAAAAATGCCTATTTCATGTAAATAAAATAGCAAGAGAACTAGAATAAGACTTAATTTTCCTTTTCATGTTTTATGCTTATTCCTCATTTATTGCAGATATAAATAACGACACAATAAATCAAGGTTTCCAACTGCAAGTCACACCACCTCTCCAAAATCAAAGACTACTTACCCTACGTGAATAAGCATCTCCTTAAGGGGCATTATTTGTTTTCTCTCATTTTTCTGCTTTAAAGAACTGCAGTTACATTAAGCTTAGGACTTTAAGAATCCCTTAATTAATTCTATTCAAAATTATTTTTTCTTGAAATCCTTTTTCACCAACAGATGAAAGGAGTGCAATAGTTGCACTATTATTTCAGTATTAAAAAATGCCTACATTCCCAATATGTCATAATTTTTACCTTTTGTATGAGAATAAATAAATAAATAATAAAAGTGAATAATCAAAGAATCAGATTTGCATTAGAAAGGAAATGAGATGATCTAAAATGTACCTCCTTACCTTCCTCTTTCCAAGTAAAATATTTTTAATCTTTCACTCTTCCTTCTGCTTTTCCTAACAGCACTCAGCCCATCTCCAACACAAGGGGGTTAATTAATTTTCAATTTATTGCATATTGAACCTTTGATTTAGATTTTTACAATCCTTCAGCATTACATATTTTTACAATCCTTCAACATATTATAAGTCTAAAATGTGTGTCACCACCAGCAGAATATAATTCTTCACAGAAAAACTCCACTATGTTCTTTGCTCTCTATTCCTTGGCATGTTATCATAAGTAAGGAGAACTACAGATTATATCCTCATTACAGGCTCCTCTTTCTCACAGTCTTGGGGGAAAAAAATATCTGACTTTCCTCTTCGAATTGGGTAAAACTTTCTTATGTTTTAAAATTGATGGTCCAAATACTAATGTCTAAAAAACGTAACATTTTTCTGACCAGTCCTATTTTAAAAATATAGGAATTAAAATAGTGACCCATAAGAAATAATGGTTCTAACATGCCCCTAAAGATTGTTTTTTGGCTATAACTTTAAAGAATATTTAATGATGTTCCATTACAGAACTGATCAGCTGTTTCAAAGTAGTTTTGAATTCACAATAAACACTATCAGTGATCACAAGAAGAAAGCTGGAATCACTACTGTTTGCTGTGCTCATTTTCCCCTTCTTCTCTGTGTGCACTTCCCAACTTGTCTCGGATCCCACCCAGCACAACCCTTCCTAGGACGGCTCCAAACCAAGGCTGGAAGTATCCTCTTTTAACATCAAGGCACAATGGATAATCTGCTAACAACTGAACTCTGATCTGCCATATGCACACAGGAAGGATTCAGCAAACAGCCTGTCACAAACACTTACTGCTGCACAGAGCAACTCACAGAGCACGGGCTCTGCACAGTGTGCTGCACACTCACCACACCATCTATTATTGCCCAGACAGCTGCAATTACATGGCAACTACTGCAAAGACAAAATGCACTCGCTGCATTAAAAAGCTTCACACTCCTATTTGCATCTTAAATAAAATCAAGGCAAGGAGATGGGAAATAGACACTGAACAGGCACACCCAGAAATTAATGCAAAATCACAAAATTTGACTGATTGATATTGATTTTCAAATAAATTACATACACAACCACAGGTTATTTTATATATACAACTACAAAAGTATTTTGCATTTAAGCAAAAATGTTTAGTGCCGCCGATAAAAACAAATCCTAATTGTCCACAGGAGTTGTTTTGATATGAGATTATATCTAACACCAGGGGGACAAATTCTGTTTGTTTTGAATATTGCTACTGATGTCAGTAGAGATATTCTATAGTTACAGTGGTGTGGCAGAAGAATTCAATTTTAACATTTAAATGTAAGGGACACACATTTAAAAAGTGACAGGAGCAAAAATGCACTCACAGGCACACAGGGCAAAAATAAAAATCTCCAACACAAACCAGTCAGATCACTCTCATACTTGCTACATAGCCTACCACATGTCCTCAGCATTCCTGAATGCTGGCATGCCTGCTAAGGCAGACATTTCCTTACCCATTGGACTTAGGATGTTTGCTTTTCAGATTTTGGTACTGTCCAGAAATTATTTCTCCACATAGCTAGATAGACAGATGAGCATTTTTTAACTGAGGAATTATTTTTAAAGCCACAGTTAAAATTACCTGAGGATATTTATGAAATGTACATTTATGATTTTTTTCTTTTGTATAGCTGAGCAGATCACAGAAATCACCATATATTGCAATGTTAACAGAAGCACCCATCGACAAATTTAAGAAACATATGCATTTTAGATAACATAACAATGTACAAGGTATTTAAATATTATAGTAGCTCTGTATCTAAATCATCAAATAACTGCAGAGCAGAACACTGTCACATATTACTGAAACTCAGCACCTTGTACTGAGCACCGTGACTGCACACAAAACACACAGAAGTTTAGCTCAATAGTTAAGTATATTTTATCTCTGTATAAATTACCTAGATTAAACCTTGACAAAACTGGGATTAAAAAAATGGTCTTAGAAAACTTTTCCACTCTCTCATGGCCTCAAGATCTCCTTCTCCTCTGCTAAAATTCAGAGCATTGTTCGATTTCTGCACCCTAAAATAAGGTATGAGTTTTCAATCTGAGACTTAATTACGGAAGCTCATGGGGTGAGCTCATGGAGCTTCATATTCTTTAGCTGCTTCCATGTAACCTGAAGGTCTGTATCACTCTATCTTGCAGTCACCTAGATCACTAAAGAGGTAAAATAGCAAAAAGATGCAAACAAGTTATTTCTTAGAGGGAGGGAAAAAATCATCCCATATTTTTGTTTTCCTACACACCCTAGTACACAAGAGATTCCCTGAACATACTGCTTAAGAAGGAAAGACTAGCAAATGCTGATGACAGACCCTTACTAAAAGACAGAACAATTTTGCTGAATACTGAATTTACTGTTCCTCAAAAGAGGAAGCTGAAAGTAATTGATTTTAATGAAACAGCAGCACGTACAGTGAAGTAATAATGTGTATTCAATAACCTTCACAATCATTATCTGTCACAGTAAGGCAGGGCAGACATCCTGGATATTCTACAGGTACCCTCTGAGGGGAGCCCATCTCACTTGTCCACAGCTGGCAGGTGCCCACCACAGCCACCAAATGCTGGGCTGCTTTAAGAGTAAGGGCTCCTCATGAAAACACAGATCACACTTCTCCAGAATTTAAACACAGATTTCAAAAATAAATAGACCAAATTATCCTATTTCTCATAAAAACATGCTCTCTTCTCACCAGTTTCACCTCTAGTATGTTTCCAGTAGAGTGAACATTCTGCTCCTCTCCTGTTGTCCTGAACACAATTAACACCTGAGTTTAGCACTTATGCTCTATTCTCCCATTTTGTATATTTGACACTTTCCTAAAGCTTACTTAATTATCTGACATGTTTGTCAAATAGGAGCTCTTCTCCCAGGACAGATTTTTTTATTATTACTATTGTTTTTTTGGAAATAATAGATTTTAAAGCACCTTTCAGTGTGAATATGGCTTTTGGCCATTAAGAGAAATCTTCAGGATCTACATGATGTTACTTCTGTTTCAAGAATATAAATGTCTGTTCTGGATATAAATACATTTCCTACTTGTGGAGGGAAAGGACACAGCAGTGTAAGAAGCCTACTCTGTGCTTCACGGCTGTGCAGAGTCAATAAACCCATGAACTGTAATTGCAGCACACTGTTTTTCAATTTGCTTTGCTTCAACCCTACCAGATACTGAGGCATCAGTTTTTAGGAAGCTGCAACACCTCAGTGTATGGACACTCATCAGCATAAATACATATAACAAACCTTCCCATTCCAGGAAATCAGGTATTTATGACAATTTCCATGGAAATCTAGACATTAACCACCAATTCAGCAGCAATTTGTAAAACTAAACTACATGAAAACAAAACTCTTACAAACCATTACTCAACTGCCCAATAACATTAAAAATACATGAATACCTTCCAAGTGTTTACATTTTAGAGATAATCATATCTACCTTTAACAAACATATTTGAGGGGAAAACTCTATATTGTGAATGGCAATAATAAATTTTATTTATTTAAGAGACAACTACTATTGAAGGGTCACTACTTTTTCAGGGTATGTTGAGCAGTATCTCATTATTCAGCTAAGATGATATAACTACTCTTTCACAGACTGATGCCGTGTTTTTTAACTACAAGACTAAACTAAAAATAGGAAATAGATGTTAACACACCTTTCATGACCTCTGCATGTTACCACCCAGCCACCTAGCTTGTAGTTCAGAGAAAAGTGGCATAAAACCTAGCTACACTCAGAAATGTTGAGTGTTTAGTTAACCAAAATGGACACTTTTTACCCTACTGTTAATGGTATTAAATATTCTCAAAAATGGGCTGGCAAGGAAGTCTTAAATTACTTTGTTTAAAATTTCACTACTACATTTCAACTTTCACCTTAACTGTGCTCCCATGAACTCTTTCATCTTCCACTACCAGGTTAGAAACAGATCCCATATTTTACGAGAAACAGTGTGTTCTATGGAATGTATATATTCCAAACGAGGTCCTGCCCTTGTGAGATGACAGAACATATGAACACCCTGCCAGACTGTGAGGTGGGTGTGGGGAGCAGGGGGAGGTCTGTGCGTGGGTCTTGCACAAAGAGGAGCCGAGGCAGGGCTACACAGGAGCCGGGATGTGCAGCCCCAGCCCGAGCGGGCAGGGACACACAGGAGCCGGGATGTGCAGCCCCAGCCCGAGCGGGCAGGGACACACAGGAGCCGGGATGTGCAGCCCCAGCCCGAGCGGGCAGGGACACACAGGAGCCGGGATGTGCAGCCCCAGCCCCAGCGGGCAGGGACACACAGGAGCCGGGATGTGCAGCCCCAGCCCGAGCGGGCAGGGACACACAGGAGCCGGGATGTGCAGCCCCAGCCCGAGCGGGCAGGGACACACAGGAGCCGGGATGTGCAGCCCCAGCCCGAGCGGGCAGGGACACACAGGAGCCGGGATGTGCAGCCCCAGCCCGAGCGGGCAGGGACACACAGGAGCCGGGATGTGCAGCCCCAGCCCGAGCGGGCAGGGACACACAGGAGCCGGGATGTGCAGCCCCAGCCCGAGCGGGCAGGGACACACAGGAGCCGGGCGCTTCGCCTCCATCCCCTCGGGGCAGCGCATGTGACGCGAGCGCCCGGAGGATCTGGGGGCAGATGAAAGCTGGCAGCTGTGGCTGCCTCGGGCGCTCGAGGCTGCCAAACAGGGCTTACAAACACGTTAGCACAGCAGCAGAATTAAAGCCCTCATTCAGGTTTGTTTTGGAGTAAGAAACCAATGCGCATAGAGGGGATGCGGGAAAACTTGCCCTGCAGGCTGAAGCCTAAATACACCTTGACCTCCCCTCGAAAGCTGCTATAGAGTACAGCAGGCTTAACTACGGGACCAAATCATCTAAATAATAATTTATGTTGTTGTCCAAGCAACCTCCTCAGTTTCTGACAAGCAGACACAGCTGACATTTGCTGCCCTCTACTTATTAAACAGGCAATCATATTCTAAAGTGCTGTTAGTCAGCCAAATCAGCAGGAAAGTAAATCTGTTGCAGCGTTCCGATAAAACAGTTATGTGATTTTTCCACATTCACAGCTTGCTCCCAAAGAATTTTCTTCTTTTTTCCCCCGTCTATGCCAATGTGATAAATTGTGTTTAACAAGGTTGTTTTTACCTGAGGAAGACCCATATTTAGACAGAACACCACTGAAGCAAAAGGAGAACTAGAAATTCAGTCTTGACCTCTCCCTTGCACAAACTGATCTGATATATATATTTATATATAGACAGAGGGGGGAGAGAGAGATAGATGTGTGTTTATATTTAGATATATAAAATTGAAAAAAAAAAATCTTTCAGAAAAGGAAGTACCATTGAATGCATTCCTCACTGCTTCTTCTGGAACCTCTGGATGCAATTGTCAGTACCCAAGACAGGCAAACTCAAACCACCCATATCACAAATCTTACACACCATACATGGAAAAGAATAGCTCCCTTATCTCTCCACCAAGTCCAAAAGGGATTAAAAACGGGGCTGCCACCCTCCACTTGTTCAAAATCAAAAAAAGCAGTAGCACTGGTTATTACTACAGACATGGAAGGAAAACTACAGGAGATCTGAAAGAATTCATTTTACAAGAGGAAGTTCCTGCTGGAGTATTTTGGTGAAATTCAGAAAGGCAAAGTCACATGCAGCTTCAGAAATTCTTTGCAAAAAGCTTTTACCATTCTAAACCCAAGTTCTGGAAATTCACCTTTAAGCAGCCCTATTGCTGTATAACGGGAGGCTACATGTTGCAACAACCTTGTGTTAGGCAGGACTCCATCGTGTGTGTGCGCTCTGGAAGGTGACAGAAACAACTCCTTCCCTACCACCTTTCTGCTTTAAAACAACGAAATCCATTAGGTAGAGCAGACTTTGTAACAGGTATTGTTCTTTTGGAACTGTTCAAACACAACCCAGATATATTTCACACCAGAACTAAACTCTGTTTTGAAAATGAGTCTTGAGTCCTCCTCACTAGTTTTACTTGAAAATTGAGAGTACACAGTTACTTAAAATTTTGTTAGGGAATGTGAGAAAACAAGAAATAATCACAAAAAGAAAAACCAACTTTTACGGGTTTATACAGCTCTTGGTCGTTTCATGCCCCCCATTCTCAGAGCACTAAATGGGAACCCTTTTGGTAACAAGGCAAGAAAATCACTGTATTTCATTGGTTATGAATAGCTGCTTTAGTCTTGAACAGCAGATTGCACCAGGACAAATACACTTATCATACAAAATCTAAGAAAATTACACTGCTGCTGGGTTAATTTGAAGGCTGATACCTTTCAAATACTCCCTGAGACATCAGCTAAACAAGGAACAATGCTTGACTAGACAGCTTGCTTTCTTGTTCCTTTCTCTTGTTATACCCACAGAGCCCCAGAATGGTTTGGCTTGGAAGGGAACTTAAAGATCCTCTCATTCAATGGGCAGGACACCTTCCACTATCCCAGGTTGCTCTAAGCCCTGTCCAACCTTGCCTTGGACACTTCCAGGGATGGGGCAGCCCCAGCTTCTCTGGGCACCCTGTGCCAGGGCCTCCCCACCCTCACAGGGGAGAGTTTTTTACTAATACCTAATCTAAACCTACTCTCTGTCAGTGTGAAACCATTCCCCCTTGTCCTGTTGCTCCTGGCCCTTGTCAACAGTCTCTCCATCTTTCCTGTCAGCTCCTCCAGGTACTGGAAGGTCACAATTAGGCCAACCTGAAGCTTCTTTTCTCCAGGCTGAACAATCCCATACTCACTGTCCCATTTTGTTTTGCATAAGCCCCTGCTCTCCAAGCTATGCAACCTCATTTGTCCTGATAATAAAACACCTCCCATACAAAGCCTCACAGATCTGACACAGGCCTGCGTGGGCAACAAAACAGGGATGCAATACATGGATCCTTCTCACACTCACATTGATGTAAACCAAGTTCTAAGAATTTGTTTTCTCGGTAGCAAGCATAAACAAAGATAAAGGAGTGTTCTTACTTTATACTATAAAGATGGGGGTATAAAAATAGCTTGTTACTTAACAATGGCTGTGTATTTAGCTCATCTATCAGTAAACCAGCATTTCCCTTTAAGAATGCTAAACCCAGCAGTTTTCATCAGTCATGAAAAATAAGCATTCATGTTAACTAAACAAGAGCTGGGCAGTATGTGTATGCTGGAATAATGCATCATTACGGAATGCCACCAAATTGATTTTGTAGAAGGGAATTATTATGTTGGACAGCACTGGATTTAATTTAGATTTCTGGTAGGCTAATAAGGTAAGCTTGGGTCAAGCTTGGGTTAGAGAAAAGACAAAAAAACCCCCAGCCCTTGACTCAGCTCTAATTAATACACATTTTACCTAGGCAGGAATAAATAATTTGACTCAGCTGGAAGATACCATGGTCATTCTGCTGATCTCCTGGCATTTTTCTGTCAATTATCCAGTTTCTGACTCTCTGTACAGCAAGGGTGACACCACGCTTCAACTTCAGTCAGACACCTTGCCACAACTTCTGCTCAAAGCCCAGAAGAACAGGCTGGAATTTTCATCAGCTTCAATTTTACAAAGATACATGCAAGAAATTCTACTGAATAGTAAGATTGCTATTGACCAAAGATCTTCAGGACTTGCAGAATTCATTGCAGGGCAGTACCTCATCCTTGGAAACACAGGAAATCTGGAAGACCTACACACCAAATCCATATGCAATAAACTTATTACTGGTTATAGATTATCTTGTTTCCTCAGCAGCAAATGTAATGCCATTCCTCTTCTGGCCTTGACTGTAAGTTTTATAACCAACTTCAGTCATCAGAATTTGGGACTGTTATCGTAATATACTTATGCATCTAAAGTAATAGCTGCTGGAAGGAAAAAAACACAGCTAACACAAGCAGTAGATTTGATAATGCAGCAGGATGTCCAGGAGAGTATTCTGACTGGTCAGATAGGACCACTCCTCTTGAGATGCAAGTTTAATTACTAACATTTTAGGTCATTGCAAAAACTTTATAACTTCAGAAAAACCTTGTACTCTAAAACCAAATCCAGGGCAGTGCTGCATGAGCTTAAACTGGGCAGGAATGGTCAAAGCATTTTTCTGGGTACAAACAGCAGACCTGTGGTACAGGGAAAGTATGAAAAAGTGACTGTTATCTGACTTTCTACATGTATTGACAAAAATGCTCACATTCCTTCTGCATCACAGCTGTAGCACTGGTAGCCTGATGCAGGAAACTATTCATGAAATAACTCTGTTCTGAGGAATCAGTGTTGCTGAAACACTGCTTCGTCATTACTTCAGGCATCACATTCACAGCTTTTCCTTCTTTCGACCTACTGACACTCAGATGGGTTAGAGAGCTAAGTGAAAATTTAAATTTATTCCCATTCAAGTGCCCTATTTCTCAGTGGACAGTGTTATAAGAAACCAGTTTAAGATAAGAGTGTTGCTTTTGAATCAATATTTTTATGTCAGGCATGACAAAATAGAAAATTTACTTAGACTTCTCATCACTGAGACACTACATTAGTAGTACAATCTTTAAGGACTTCGGCTTTGGTGAAAAGGTGAATAAATTAACTTTCCAAACAAAACAATTTTCATTTGCTTTTCATTTTCAGTAATTATGATAACTTCAGTAAACTATCATTTAAATAGTTGTAAGAAACCACTCCTACTGAGTTGATACATAAATACTAGTGTGGTGACAAGAAATTATTTAGTGTAAAACTGTTTTCCTATTGTAATCCCTAAGTATATGATGCTGGAGTTTCAGTAATTCTGCTATAAGTTCTTCTGGGGGATTTAAAACCTCTAAGGCAATGTTAGAACCACGTAACATATACATCATATGAGGTACATATTTCATTGTTTTAAAGAGAAGGATCCTACAGCTTCCTCTAGAACTCCAACTGCTAACAGTCCATGTAGTTTACTGCATATAATTCAGAAAATTCCCAGTTCAAAAAGTCAATCTCAGCCCAACAAGGCTCTTGTTCCAGAGGACACTGCAGATGTGGGGGATGGCAGCACCCAAGGCCATGGTTACCACAAGGCTGCCCTGGACACAGCTCCTTCTGGGAGATGGGAAAGCCTGTGTCTGCTCTGCTTCCACAAGAACCGAGCACTCCCAAAGCTCCTGGCCAGGGTAGCACTCACAAGCCCCTTCCATCATGATAAAGGACCTGATCCATCCCCAGGAAGCTGGGCCAGCTCTGCTGACAAGGGCACACGAAGGGCTGTCTTGTGCCTTCCCTAGCATCCCAAGGCTGCTGGTATGAGTATCAACAGGCCAGAGACTTCCCTTTCATGGCTGATGAGCACACCTGAGAACAGATTCCACTGAGTGTTATCTAACCTGATCTAGGGCCTGGATACATGCCCAGACATTTATGGTGTCTGGTTTAAGTTTTCATTATTATGCAATATTCTTGGTTGGTGATGACACAAAAATTTGAACCAAGTTAATCTTTCAGGATGAAGCTCAGCTACTTAACTTTTAAATTAAAACATTTTTTAGGCAACAGACCCTGATCTGTAGAATATCCCTGACAGAAAGGATGTTGAGGATCTTACCTTGCCTGCCTTTCCCTACACCATTTCTATTATTAATTACTGGGTGTTGACTCAGATATTCCTAATCTTGATCTATTCCTGCTATCAGTTATATGGCCTGTTTTATGCTCTATTTAATGAAGCCTTTTAATGGAAATTAGAGAACTCATAATTTCTTTAACTTACATTTGTGACTTCCAGACTACATAAATCAGTGCATTTCCTAAAACTTGATTTTAAAAGCTTTAGTCATGCTTTGTTCATTGAAGCTTATCACAGTTAGTTTAGTAAAACTTATAGTTCCATTGATTTTCTAATCACTCTCTAAAACAGCAGTCTGAAAAAATTTAACTATGTGTTGTCTAAAATGGAAAACTCCACTCCTTATGATACCCTACTTATGCAGGGTATTCCCTGCTTATTATTAATCACAAAAATTAATTAAAAAGTTAATTCAAACCATTAATTAGAAAAAATAGGTAGGAAAGCTATATAATTTCCAACAAAACAGACACTGCTCACAAATGATGCTATTTGTCACATTAATTTGTACCAAGTCAAACATTTCAGAATTTATGTTGCAAAGCAATGCAATAAGTAATAGCTGAAAAGCATCATTTTTCCCCTGAAATAGTCTCAATGGAAAATATTTTTCAGTAGCTTATTAAATAGACTTACCAAACAATCATATGCTGTCCACTGAAAAAAGGCTGCCCCAACTTAGAAGTGTGAAAGCAAATGGAGAGTTTTGAGCAATATAATCCTCCACAGGCATATTCTGCTACTGCTTTCACTCAAGTCCATTTGAAACAGGTTAATACAAAAGCAAAATAAGTGACTCACACTGAAATCAGAGTGGGTTTGCACTGACTTAACAAAAACAGTGATAGTCTGCGTGTGAATGAAACCTGGCTCTGCAATAAGACCATGTGTAGATGACCCTTCCCTTTGTTTGGGTAAGTATTTAAATGCAGTTTAAACTTGATTTATGTCAATTTGGTTTAAGCAATATGCAGAGTGGTTTGAAGACTGGCTAATAAATGGATCAAGATGGAATTACAGAGAAAAAACATTATCTTCACCTAACCAAATAATTTTAAAATGTGTTCAAAGGATTCCACTTACATTGTCTTCATGACACTAAGAAGCAAGAAGCAAACTTTCTACTGGTAGACATTCTATGAAAGAAATTGAGCTAATCTTTTTTTCTTCTTAAATTAGGAAGGAAAACAGAGCATTACAGAATGAAGTCTTCAAAATATTCATGAAGGAGAATGTTTTGGAACAAATACCCTTTGCTAGTCTTCTTTCTTTCCTCTTCATCCTATTATCCTTGTACTGGTACCTTTATTTTGCATTCCAAGACAGCACTTTCTAGAGTTCTTTCAATGTTTTGAATAGTTCTTTCCTTTTAAGGAAAGATTTAGAAGACTTTCTTTAAGACTTTGAATGACTTCTTTTGGTACTTCACTTTCTCCCTCTGACTTTTGTCAGTAGTGTCACTGTTCAAACTGACTGAAGTCTGAAACAAGTATTTTCAGAACATAATAATACTATCAGCTGTTTTGCTGGGATGAAAAAACAAGCTATCTGACAATCACATCATTAAACAAGCAACACAAGCTAGAAGAGCTGCAGGTTTCTTAGGTGCCCCCTTTGTGCTTTTTAAAACACTACCTAATGGCCACTTTACTATAGGCCACAAGAATGTCAGGTCTTCAACAATATTCAACAAAGGTCTTCAGGCAATATTCAAGACACAGAAATCAAGGAATCACAGCTTCAAATCCAGCTTATTATTGAAGCTGACAGTATTTTATTCATTAGCTTATACAAAACTTAGAAGAAACACACTTTCTCTCTGAGCTATGGGTGATAAGCACATTAAGAGTAGCCCAGCTGGCAGTGAAGTTTTGAAATTTTTTACATTTTTGTTGGTATTGATTCAAAACTTTTAATTTCAAATGACGAAGTTATGCCAAAGACAGTTTTTCTAACCAACCTGTTATACTATAAAATGGGTTATTTTTTTATTTTGGCAGTGTCAATATCATTTGAGACATCAGCATATATCCAGTATCCAACACAGAAAAAAATACCAACAATATTAAAACATCATCTTGTCAGTACCACGCCACACTCCCCTTTGCAAAAGAAAATGTTTTTACTAACTAAATTTCAATATTTTAAGTTAAAGTCTTTAGAGCTTTAGAACCCTGATCACTAAAACCAGAGACATTTCTTATGGTTTCAAACATGCAGAATGAAATTCAACTTCAGAGAGAGGCGTGGTGCCAGCAATTGATGCGCTTTCCTGAGATGGCTGGGAGAGCAGGCAGGGCCAGTGACCAAATGCAGAGGGTGCAGCACTCAGGCTGAGGAGCTCCTTCTGCACTGCCTCACCCAAAGCCCGGCGTTCAGTGTCACACCAGTGTGCTCTACCCACGCGTAACCCGCTGCCCAGCGTTAGATGTGACCGCGCTCAGTGCCAGCGCTGCCCGGCCCGCAGGGGCCGCAGCGCTCCGCGCAGCCAGGGCCGGCCCGGCCACGCCGCGGCCCTGCGGCAGCGCGGGGCTGTCTCGCCGCTAGTAAAGAACAGCTGTCTCGCTCTGACTACTGGAAAGTGTGGGTTTACTATCCCTGTCTTTTACTTTCACGTCCTCAGGCTTCCAATGGCCGAGAAAGAATCCCCAGGAAAGCCAGCACCGATGCAGCAGCAATGCATTTAACCCCAGCTCTGTTCACTTCCAGCAGCACGGCAGCTTCAGTTCTCAGCCCAACAGCCCTTTCTGCCTGCCATCAATTACTCTCAAAAATCTGGATTCTTCCTTTGCATACACTGGCTACATACAAAACCCAAGTACTATTAAAATCCTGCCTCTTTTCCTGCCAAATAACTTGATTACTCTATTTCATTTCAATGCTTGCTTGACAAATCCAGCTCTGGAAACACTAAGGCCTGGTCTAATGTTTACAAGAATTCATTTCATCAAGTCTTACTACATAATCACATAATGAAATGAAGACAAAACTCATCCATGTATTTGGATTTTTTTGACTGTTATACATATAAAGTCTGTGTAGCTAACGGGACTACAGAATACTGCCAAGAGGGAAACGAAACAGGAAGAACAGGTCAATACAAAAGAACTTGCTATATGCATTTTTCTGTACATCTTACCTTCCAGTGCATAATTATTACCTGCTAATGTGTATATCCAAACAAGCTGCCTGAAAGGAATGGCATCATTTTGCTGAAATTGCTTTCAACTGATGGATATTTTAATCTTTCTAACTGATTTAAATTGCAACCCAATCCTAAACCATGAGATGCCTTAAGCAAAGGACAGTCACTCATTTATAGCAAATTAAGGTACTCTTAGAGTAACATATCACAACTTCATCGGAAATTATTTGATATTTTTTAGATTATTGTAATTTAGACAAATGAGTAAATAGTCCACTGAATCACAAGGTAGAGAAAATGATTGGCAATTACATTACTTGAAAGAATGTTACCAGAACAAAATTGTTAAGTAGCACATTTCTAAGAAAGTGACATTTCACAAAAAGACAAAGGCATACATTTTCCACCAAAATCTAGAGCTGCTGTCATCAACAACCCAACAAAAGCTACAGCTACCTAAAATGGAAATGAAAATGTAATGTATGGAAATATTCTCTTATAAAATCTCCTTAGGCTTCACATGTATTAATGTATTAGTTTGCAAACATTAAGATCAAAGGCAAAGCAACAAATACATCCTAAAAAGTTTTTAGTCAGATTTTTATTAACGATATACAAGTAGCAAGGCATAAAAAATTAATATGTTCAAGCCTTGAAATGTCAAGTGTAATGATCTCTAGCTCTGCTTACCTCCTTTGCTTTTTGTTTCAGTCTAGCTTGCTCTGGGTCTTCTTGCCTTGAGCGACTCTACATGTTTAAAAAAAATGGGGAGAAAAGGTTAACAGATGGTTTAAGAACCCCTCATCTGTTGCAGTAAGTTAAAAAATAGCAAAGAAATAGGAACAGGATACAAGGTATCAAACATGGGACACTTAAATTGATAGAAGTGCAATTTCAAACCCATGAGCCCCACCCAAAAGACTGTTAAATGTTCAGTCGTAAATGAGATGTAGTCTAGATTCGAATTAAAAAACAAAACAAAACCAAAAAAACCAACCCAATCATGTTTTTGTCAATGTGAAAGTTTCCATACAGGTTTAAATTTCAATTATTTAATACAAACAAATTCAAGCATCCAAGAGCAGAAGTGACACCCTTTCCAGTTATCTTAAATTTTTAATTTATGTCCTTACAGTCACATATTTTAAAATTTACTGTTTGCAACTAAGCTTGTATTTAGCTCTTGGTAGAGAACGTGGAGAAAACCATTGTAAAGTTGCCCTCCCAAAAGGTAAATCTTTATATCTGTGCTCACTACACATTTTCAGACTGATGGAATTCAAAATCCAGGAGGCAGATAATACACACATTATACTTTTACAAACATGTGATAGGTCAGCATTCAGCAAAGGTTGCATAAAAAGTTGTAAGAAGCTGCAATAAAACTTGTGACACCTGTGGAAAACTGTTGTTCCTGACACCTGAGAGATGAAGTAGTTCTACTTCAGTATTTCTTTGAGATTTAAAGTGATACCACTTACACAACTAAAGGAATACCTGTGCCCTCTCCTATCTATCCATTCTCTGGTTATTGCTATGCTGAAGGCAGACCTGAAACTAGAAAGAATATTAGTTTGCAAACTTACACAGTCTCAGATTCTTTTCTGGTGTTTAAATTTTTCACACCATATTCTGGTCAGAAGCCAAAAATCCGTTAAGAAAACCAAAGTCAGACAGGTTTTAAGGGCTTACACTTAAAAGGGCCTGGAGAGTGCCTTGGCTGTGATTTGGCAGACAGGGCACCAATGGCACAGAATTCCCTATCTTTTCTCCTGTTAGTTTTTGTGAGTTTTTTGTGGGTTTGGTTGGTTTTTTCTGAACTGGGACTGGTTTTTTTCAGCTACTATAGCACACATATAAAACAGTGCTGATAACACATGGTGACATCAAACAATGAGATTTTTAGATGTGCTTAACTCTTCCACTGTGCACATCAGCTTCACCTTCCAACACCATCTATAAGTGCTTTTGTGTCTGTTGGCACAAGAGGTTGTTGGGACAGGACAGTGTCTGCAGCAAAGGAATGACAAATCAAAATCTGAGACAGCCAATGACCAAATCAGGCTCTCGTGTTGTAGTTGTGCCAGCCAAGGAAGAAACTCCACCTTAACACAGGCTGAGGTTCCTTCTAACTGCTGTGGTCAGACAAAAAGAAAAATGTAGATAATCTGACCTAGTTAATGTTCAAAGGACAAAAAGGTATTTCATGACATATGTGGGTCTGCCGGAGAGCCGGGTTTCTAATCAGCACAGCAATTACTAAGAACTTGATTATATTTATACCTATTAGGTTAAAAACCAAACTAACAAAACCCGCTTTTCTAGGAGATGGGCTCAGGTCAGTATTTATGAACTGAGCTGAACAAGGTCCTTGCTGCCATTTTGCAGTGACAGTTCAACCATTGGAGCCTCACCTTCTCCAGAATTATACACGGAAAAGCATATTTAGCCCTTGCATGGGTTTTGATGATAAATTTATAAATGTACAGTGAACTTCTATTGCCTTGTGAATCTCACAGTGAAAGCAGTACAGAAACATAAAGTATTGTTATACTACTGTATGAAGCTTGAAACATTTGCCAAATGCAAAGTACAAGTTAAAAGCACGTCAGCTTTAGGAGAAAGCAGAGTGTCCTAGGAGAATCCAGCTGAGACTTCTAATATTGTTACTAACTTTCTACAAGGAAATGATAGAATCCTGGAAAACACACCAGATGTACATTGTGTTTGGGGACATTGTAAGAAAAATTAAAGCAACAGATGCAAAGTAACATTGCAATTTCCTGGGCTCCAGAAGTGAAGGAAAAACTCTGAAAGCGCTACAGAGTAAAGTAACACATTTAAAAGTTGAGGCTTTTTCTCCCCCCCTCTCCCCCCCCCCCCCCAAACTGACCAAATTAAAGTAGATCTGGAGTTCAGGATAACTGCAACATGCAAAAGCAAATCATCTGCTCTGTGTAAATCTCCAGCTTGTTCACAATAAATAAATGATAAAAAGGATTGAAGAGGTGAAAACAGGTACTCAGCTCCTGAACAATATCAGATACAGTAACCTTGTTTCAAAAATGAAGATCTAAAATACCAGGTGAAGTTCCATATATAACCCAGATTGAAGGTGAAGATAGAACTACTTTAACATTTAGAATAATGCAATGATTTGTAGTTATTGCTTGAGTCCATGCCAAATAGCCTTTCCAAAGAATCCAGGCTAGTTCTTGTTTCAAACAAGCAGAATTCCAACTTTACACTGGATGTATCATTACTACTAAAAAATTTAAGGAATTTAATTTCGTTTTGAGTTCAGATAAATTTTAACAGATTTTTTTAAAAGCAGACTTTTAAGACTAAAATACTTTCCTGCTGATTACCATGTCAGTAAGCTTCAGAAATAAAATCAGCAGCATATGGAGGCTAAAATGTATTAAAGGACAAGTATAAACATCAACTATTTCATTAATTCTTCACTTCATGATCTAATATAATTATAAAAGGCTTCACCAATGCTCATGCAACACAGATTAAAGCAAATATAAGCAAATGCAAATGTCAAGCTTAAGAGAGGTGCCTAAATAAGCTTTAGAAATGTCACTGGATTCCCTTTACACTCCACTCCACACGTGAACATCTTTCCCTTCCTCTGAAGAGTTTGCACAATTTTGCTGCTGCATAGCTCTTGTAGTGCTTTTCTACATCACCCATCAAGGCATCAACATGTCACCATCACCAAGCAATCATTTTAGTATTTTACACTTACTTTTGTCAAGCTCCTGACTAATCATTCCTAGCTTTTTTAAATTGCAGTTTAACTTTTTTCTTCAAGTTAATTCATATTTTGTGTTTTCTCTTCCTTTCTCCTTTCTAATATCCTAATCTTAATATGCAGCACTTCACCTGTTTTGTGAAACATGCTTTTCCAAAATCTTTTAATGCACCAGTGTCTCCTTCCTCTAAAGCTTTGAGAACACCCACTAATCAGAGAACCCACCAAATCAAATACTTTGAAGGAGTTTATCACAATTCCTTTGCCTTCCACTCCCTGTTCATCGTGTCTAGATCTGTAAATAAAGCAGGCTGCATTTATGTAATGGATTTTCCCGTTGATGAATAAACACCTTTAGAAGTAAGCAAGCTTCCCATAGTAATTTTAAAGAAATCCAGGACTGATCCTAAGCAGATAACATACTTTTAAATGCATTAAATGCTGTCTCCTACTGAGACCATATTCAGCAAACCAGGTTTGTTAACGTCTCTCCCAAACACCAGCTATTTTTATTAGACCAGACAGATTTTAATTGTGAAGAACTAAAGTGCTTTGTGTTAGAGAGCTCTTTATCTGGAAACTGAAAACTGCATAGATCACATTAGGTCTATGGAAATATTGGACTTCCAAAGTATGAAAAGCAGTGTATGTTAAATGTGTGTATTCAAAACAACAGAAATAAGGGGCTTCATTTACATGTCAGCAAACTCCCTAATGTTCCAAACCTCAGCTCTTCCCCTGGCTTGTGTTAAGGCAGGAGGCCACAAAAAGAGACATCCAATTACACATGGAACAGTGTAGTTTTAAGGGTATTGCAGATCTCATAGAATTGTCTGAAATTAGAAAGCAAGAGTATCTTAAAACTTATAAGGATATCTATAACCCACATAATACTTAAATACATGCACCATTTTTTTTAAATTGGAGCACACTCTGCATCTGTACACATGGACAGACTAATAATACTTCTGTTGTGTTTTATTATCATAATCATTCAATACTTTGCTTGATTATTAACGTTAAAGTTGCACTGGTGCTAAATTTTTGATCCACTAACAAAAAGAAGTTTTCTGTTTGGATTTGTAAGGATTTTGAAGTCTTGGCTTGTTACACCTGTGTTGGGAAATGTCTCACAGGGTCTCTCCTGCATTTAGCTACATCTGACCCCAGCTAAGGCACTACTGCCCCTTACCAATATAAACACTAGGGGTCTTTAATACCTCAAATTCATTTTTTTTCATTAAATAAGGAGTCACAACTGCAGGTGCTGTACTATTGAGAGCCACTGCTGTGCCAACAGTTTCAATTTTAAACCTATTTTTCCCCATTGATGACATTAGAACTTCACCCACGGCTGTACCAGCTTATAACTTTCACTTTTAATTAAAGAAATTAAATTGGCAACATGAAACACTTTGCTTTCACATTAGCTTTGTTAATAAAAAGTGAAAGTTAAAAGCATCATAACTGAGGGTAAAACGCTGCTCAGTGTTACGATCATGGTGAGGTGGAATGCAAAAGCGCAGGTCTGAAAAATGATTTATATTAAAATCATTAAAATTGCAGTAACAAATGCCTAAAAATTCAGAAAATTATCTCAACACAGTAATTCCCATTTTGCTCTCCTCTCATCAGAAGTGAGTTCCAAGTGCACATGCAGACAGGAGGCTGCACTGAATTCACTGCTCTCAGAAGAAAGGGAAAGGATTTAATTGGAATGACAGCTGAACTCATCTCGGACTCAGGGAGCAGCCCCTTCAAGTCATCACAGCACACGTGTGGAAGGAAATCTGCAGCACCAAATTTCAATGATCTCTCCAATAAAAAAGCCCTTCAGCCTATAGCACTATAAAAATCACTATCATCCATAAATGCTAATTAACTTTACAAACAAGTCTAAACGTAATTTTCCATTTACTTATGTGAATTTTCCTTTTACAGAACACATCTTACTCTTGCAATAGTTGTACCTAAGATCCCAGAACTTGAAAGACTTGTGCTACTAATACATAACACTCAAAATAACAGACTAATTGAATGCATATATTGGAAATTAAATTTCAGCATTTATTTTATAATAAAATACACATGCATTCAGCCAATTAGAGCAGATTAATTAACACACTAATTTTAATGTGATCCACTTTATCATAGATTATACCATAGAAGTACAATTCATTCATTTTCTGAGAGCCAGGACAACTCTATACTGTAACTCTTTACTGTCACCACTCTCTCTAAAAACAATTCAAAAATAAACCCAACAAAACAACAACAAATCAGCTACAACCTCCTACTCCTGCTGCTGCCAGAAATATTTCCATTATTAGCCCAGAACCAGAACTTCATTCAACTTGACAGACACCACCTGCATTTTCCAGGTTTTGGAAATAGCTATGAAAGCAGCAAGAACACAGATTTACTATAATAAGACCACTGCTTTGTTGGGTTTGTTTTTTTGTTGGATCTTCTTTTTTTTTAGAAACTCCACATGAGACACACCATGTCAAATGTAAAGGTAAATTCCTCCAGTGATTTTAGTCTGGCTTTTGACCTTTCTGCAGCCTTAAGACTCTCCTTAGCTCTCCTCAGTACTGCCTGTACCATCCCCAAAGGCCGATGCAGAGGATGTCTGGTTCTGCACACACTTGGCAACAACAGCCAGTGGCTCTTACTGGCAAAACAAACCAGGGCCAAGAGTTGACTCTCCCAAATATTTCTTTTAAAGAGATTGTGCTCTACATACATGTTTACACACAAGATGGTCCCTCCTTGTGCCATTTTTTTTCCCACCTGTGATGCTCATGTCAGGAAGAAAACCCAAAATCAGTGACAACCAAGGCAGCTCAGTCCCTCCCTGTACAGGTTCCCCTTTTGACACATCACATTTTCTGGGTGTTTGAGACAGGAGCTCTTCCAGCAGCAGCAGGTGACTGGATCTCACAGTTTGGGGACCAATATGCCTTTAAACACTTCTATAATAAAAATAATTACTAGAAAGTAAATTAGAGAAATGCTTTGGGCCACATGTTCAAGGCTGGTATGGGAATGTTGTGGAACATTTTGGAACGTTGTGGAATATTCTGAAATGGTGTGGAAAGTTCTGGAATGCTGTGGAACATGATGCAGGATCCCTGAGGTGCAGGAGGTCATTCTGGCTCCTGAAACAGCGCAGTAGTAGTTTCAATTTTAGATTTTTTATGTAAAAGAAATTCTATGTTGCATTGCCACTATAGAATAGCATGGTTTTTCCTTTCAAGTTTGTCTTCTCCCAAAATATCTCACTGGAATGAGAACATCTGCCACAATGCTCCTAAGCTTGTGATATGAAGTTTCTATTTCTCAAGTATTTCCCAGGTTTGGGATGTAAGATTTTGTAATATTCTCTCATTTAACAAGCTAAATAATACTGCTCCTTTGTTTCAAAGACACTCATGTAGCTTCACAGCTAATTTTAACTTCAGCAACTTTTCTAAGAATGCCAAAAATTGTATTTTTTTCCTTCTTTTTTTCCTTCTACCTTCTCGTCTGATTTGTTGCTTCTTCTCCCAAAAACATTTCCTGAAGCCAAATCAAGCCCATCTGAGTGCTTACAAATTTTGCAATCATTTCCTGATGTAACAACTGAAATTATGATTGCAGATCAACGAGAACACTTGTGTCAAATATTGTCATTTCTCCTCCTAAAGAAACCCATCCACCACCCAGAACAACAAAAACCTGCATGCCTGACACTTTTGTTGGCTATCACTTACTTTTTTTTTTAACCCCTTACTGAACCGTAATGCTAAATTACCAAATCAGTTTCAAGGCTTCCCGAAGGCTCATGCTGCCTCCCCCTTTGATTTCAACCTATTCCTTCATTTTTTATTACCTTCTCCATTGATTATCCTGTTATTAAGTAGATTATTTAACACCATCTGCTTCGATGCTCAAAACATTTCCTTCACAATCTTATTCTTTGTCAAAACCTGGACTTTGGCTGTTAACAAGGCTCCAAAGTAATTAAAAAAGAATTTTCACTGTGCAAGTTCAACCTGTTTATGCTCTTCCATATGAGACAGTAGATGAGGCACCACTAGCAGGAAGCTTTGAAACTTTCACTACAATGGTTCTGCTCAGTAATGTTAAAAACATGCTGCACAATAACATGTCAAAACACTTCCAGGATAAAAGATCACACTGTTTCTCTAAAAGGCACATTAGGAAGTTGCAGTTATAAATAAATATGATTTCTAGATTTAAGCATCTGTAGCAGGGAAAACAGAAAGAGAAATTTCACTTTAAACCCCAAAGATTTTTATATTTTAAAGACAACACTGTCAAGGTGACAAAGGTGCCATGACTGCGGGAAAAACGCCTTTGCATGGTGGATATTTGAGTCTCCAGAGACAGTTTTAAGCATCTCCCCCCCCCTCTGCAGACACAAATATCACCAAGGCCACAGACAGACATGAAGTGGGTACTGATGGGTACCACTTCACCAAGCAGCTGGGGCAGATTTTAACTGTGTCCATTTAATTACTGTGTCATTACAATTACTCCATCCTTCCCACAAGGACTGACATCTCCTTAGACAACAAGGCTCAGTCATAAAAAAACCAGAGAAAACCAAAATCCTGGGTAAGGAATTAGTACATAGGAATCCAGAATAAAAAACTCAACAAATAATGTAAAATCTATTGTATAGAATAAAAAATTGTAATCTGATCATATTTTGCCAAACCACATCCTATGTAAGCCTTGCAATAGGTCATCCATCCTTCCATCAGAACAGACTGGGGAGCACCAGCTGAACAAAGGAAGTTCACTTCCAAACTGGCATTTACACTTAAATCACAACATTGCATAAGCACCTCCCAAGGGGTCCACAGTGTCTTCAACTTCTCTCTCTAAACATTAACACTGATAAATCAGCACTGCTCTTCCATGGCTACTCTGTGGTCTGGTTTTGGACTTTTAACACCTTCACTTAATTTTCACCTTCATATATTTTTTTTAGTATACCATATATTTCTTCCTAGCTGTCTCCTGGTTATGAAGCTGATTTATACATAAGGTAATTCCTTCAAATCAGTCAGGGGATTCTTTTACATTTCTTTGTTGCACAATTCTATAATTTGCTCTTTCTGTAATCTGTAGGAATCAAACTTGATGACCATGTATTTATTTCCTATATTTAGACTTCACAGGACTTCATAATATCCAAGACTAAAACAGCAACAAAAAAACCCTGCCCAAACCACAGAATATCAATTCATGAAGGAATTCAGGTTGGAAGGAACACCAGGAGGTCCTCTAACCCAATCTCACATCAGCCTGCATAAGCCTTTGTGCAGTCAGGGAAGCATTTCTGAACTAAGGACTATAAGGTACTGCATTTTTCTCAATGTCCATTTCAGAAACAACCAACATAACTAATGAGCAGCAGGATAGACAGAAAATGATTCACCAAGATGTAGTCACTGAATGCAGAAAACAGGATAAAAAATAAATAAGCATTTCTTTATTTTTAATAAATAAGAATCAAGAATGAAAACAGCAAACATGTTTTCGTCAAAACATTTAAAGAGTATCTATGTAGTGTAAAAATTTGTGGAATATTTAACAATGTGAACAATTATAAATTAAGAGTACAAACAGGACAGATTAAAGTAGCTTAATTGACAAATAGATTTCTAAATAAGCAAGGCTAGGTTTTGGTTTTTTTATTTAAAAATCTCTCAAATTGTGAACATTAATGGCATAAAATCAGGAGGCTGTGTTACAACGGAACATTGAGTTGTTCTGTGTAATCTCTTCAGAATATACAACAAATAACTCAATGAAGATTCAAATACAATTAGAAATGGGATAACTAAACTTATTTGCAATTAGATATGATATATATAATTAAATTTACAGTCACAAGCAGGAGATTTATCTGTACCTATGTGCTCTTGAAACAATATTATCTGAGTTTGTTCTGTTGCACATATGAACACTCAGTCTCTGGAATTAAAGTTAGAAAGGAACAAGTCCTGAAGTACTGACAGTTAACTGAAGACAGGCATGAATCAATCAAATAATGCAGTTATGGAGAAGCAACTGGAACACATTTAAATGAAGATGAACAAATGAACAAAACTGTTTAAAAACTAAGTCTAAAAACTTAAGAATTAAAAAGCCTCCAAAAAATCCATCAGAATTTATTGAATTTGTTGAAAAACGAGATGTGTAGGCCATGATTCTCCACTGGCACAGAAACCCTTGGCATCCATTAAATTCCAAAGGCAATTGTAACAATTATTTCACAGAATTATTTTGGGAGTGCTAGCCACTGTCTCCTATAGACCCAAGAACTCATCAAATTCAGAGCTGTAGGTTGAAAACACAGAGGCATCCCAGGCAGGTGGGTCTGGAGTCAGCACAGACCAGAGCCCAACCCACAAGGTGTGATATCACAACAACAGTACCTTTCTTGTTTTAAGAAACAAGATGTGTTTATGAAACAGGTATCACAAAATTAAATAACTGTTTGAAGGCTACGGATTGTTAAGTAGTTAAAAAAACAGTAAAAGTGATACCTTAGCAGCCTTCAGCAAGATTTCCCTCTCTTGTTCATCTTTCCTTTGCTTTTCTAAACGCTCCAACTGCTCAAAGAACTTCAGCTGTGATCGGACATCTGTGGCTTGTTCGTACCATTCATCATCCTGTAAAACAGGGACAGGCCTTTAGAAAAACAGGCACTTTTATCAAGAGCATGCACTTGAAGACTCTAGGTGTTACACATTAAAACCTTTCCATTGTACTAATAATAAAAAGAAAATTATTATTTTTTAGGCTCAGGAATGAAGCCAGCCTATGGTTAATAATGAAGCGAGAATCTGATAATTTAATTAATATCTAAGCAAATTTTAAAAAGCAAGGATTGATTTGCCAGCAACACATACATCAAAGAGTTAAAAAAATAAAACCAACAGACTTAATGATGGAAAACATCTAAAATGCTTGACTTTATTACTGAATAATCCTAGATGTACTTTATAGCCAAGCTCATAACCTGTAATTCCTACATTTGTACTAACCTTGAACTAGTAACAGACTTTCTCAAGATGCAGCATTATAAAGCATTAAAGCTAAAAATTCAGTTGAAAATAAGCCTGTAACTACATCAAAACAGAAGCTTATAACAACTAAGAGCATGCAAGTTTTCCTAGTACACAGCAACCAGAAGAGTTTATGGCATGAGCCACATGAAGAACACTCAGAATGTCAGTCAGAAAAATAAGTTACATTACTTGCATCCCATTTATCTACTTTAGTGTTTTCCTTTCTGACCACAATGCTACGAAATCAAAGAAGAACATTAACCAAGAAAAATATGGAATACAATCACAATGCTACAATTCAATCAGAGACAACACTATTTTTCTCCTAAGGATCTTTTAAGACATTATTTTAAATGCTTCTTTGGCTTAATATGGACTAAGCAAACTGGTTTTTTCTCAGACACCATCCTAGAGAGAAGGAAGGAGGGATTTAACACTTCTGAAGCTGATAAAGAATACTGAAAAGAAACAAGGAGACTTTACTTTTAATCCAATACAGTAGAATATAAACATCAATTGCAATGAAAAATGTAAGTGTAGGTAATAAGCAGGAAGAGTGGCCTTTATTTTTTAATCCATTTTTCTATCACAATGATGTTGATTATAGTAACAGACCCCAGAGATGATCATTTTTGCAAATATCACATAGAATTAGTCCAACCATGACTCAGGTTTGGGAAATAGGTGGGCTAAGACACAGTCCAGAGCTGTTTGACTAGACTGCCACTCCAGAAATACAAAAAAGTACCCCACAAAACCAAGGAACAAACTAAACCAGAGCTATTCAATGTATGTATATATATATATATATATATATATGCTTAAGAAATCTAAACACAGCTTAAGACAACACACAACTAGCTATTGCCATCTTACTTTGACACCAGTTTAACAACTATAATATCTAACAAGCACCTTACTTCTACTGGAAAAGGCATTTCAAATATATCAATAAAAATGTTTGATTCATTTGAATTTTAAACTGGTTTGTAGATCCTTATTTAAATTTCCCCCTGGTTTAAGATATCAAAATTGTTTCAATCTTCTTCAGGAATACAATCACTAACAAAAGAATCAGAGTAGCATTTTACCTTTAAATGTTCTTTTTAAAGAGAAAACCATGTTTAAGTACAGTGAAGAATTTACAGTTGAATTCTTTAGTTGCTAGGGAATATATTGGCAGTTTTTGTAAAATACTAATATTTCTCACATCCCGAAAAGTTACTATAGATACCTAAATACCAAAGCAATTTTGATCCAACTCATGCATACCCTGGACAAAAAAAGGAGCTACCAAGAACCAAGTCTTAGTCACAGTCCACGAGCAGAAATAGCTTAGCACATGCTTCATGCCAGACACTTTACCACAGAAAGACAGAAACAATTCTACAACAAGTTCCGTCAGAGAGGAGGAGGACGAGCTGGCAGGCAGATCTACCATCCCACCACTCTCTGTTTGCTGAGCAGACAAACCTGCAGCCGAGGGAAGCTTTGCAGCATGAACCAGAACATTGCTGTGCTGAGCACTGCCGGCCCCACGGCGCTCTGGAACACAAACCCTTCCTGGGCACACTTACTTTGTATGACTCCATTCGGTGCTGGGTTATCACTGTCACTTTTTCTATCACTGTTCTTAATCTGTTCTGTGTCGCATGGGAAATAAAAGTAACGACCTCAGCTGGCACATCAGTAATTCCTAGTTTTTTAGCTAAAGCAAAAAAACAAAACAAAACAGAATTAGCTTACCCCCCATAGAAAAAAAAAACCAACCCAAAACACAAACAAAGTTCTAAAGGACTTTATGTCATAACTTTGTTTTCCTGGATAGAAAAATCCACGACAGTGTATTTACGTGGCTTTGGTGACACATTCATGACCCCTTGAAAAGGGTGTGACTCTACAAGTTTGAAAGAGAAATCAGAGAATTTCTTTAACACTTGAAAGCACTTAAGAACATATTAAATCAAGGCATATCAGAGTATGAGACAATGTGAGTTCTCAGTTGTTCTACACAAGAAACAATTCCTTTATTTTCAGAAGCATTAATGCAGATGAATTTCAGTGTCAAGCACGTGAGGCTGCAGCCCAAAGCATTCTGTTGCATCCTTTAGCCTACACCACTGGCATAGTACTGATAATAGAAATTCTTTAGGGGGGGAAAAAAAAAAACCCTATTAATTGAAGGCAAAGAAATAAGGTCATATTAAAAAGTGTTGTTCAGAAACACCAGTTGTCTCCTTGTCCCATAGTTATTTGGACACTTGATACTTCATGCTGAGTTTATAAGAAAAGCAAATAGTCTACAGTCTAACGCATTTATATATTTCAAAAACATCCAAGCTACAGAAAAAAATGAATATGGGTAACACTTAAGGACTCCTAAATTCATCATTCATAATTACAAAGTATTGGATACAAACTTGTAGGTATATGAATACATGTACTAATTTAAACTACAGTCCTACAAAGACATATGTGGTCCCAGTAGGGCAGTTTTCTGGATAGAAAACTCCCTGTGTGCACGCACAGAAATATATGTATTTTATACAGGAAAAAAACCTGAGAGTTGCATTTTGTATGGACCATTGGTGTTGACCCACCACAAAAGAATAAATACACTGAGTCAGTTTTCCATTGAATGGGCACAAGGCTTTTAAAAGTGGTTTGATTGGGACACATTAAAGGTTATGCAAAACAATACAGGAAATTTGTAACTACTTTGAGAAGTGCTTCCTGCAGAGCCAATTGCAAGAGGAATCCTCGTCTGGGTAGGGGTCCCCGAACAAACACGACCTCGGAGGCACAAGAGCAAGTGTTTGCTTTGCAAGGCGTTCCTACCTTTCCCTAGCTAAATTCGAGAGCGAGAAACCATCCCACGTCTAAAAAGATGATGTGGGAGAAGCGAGCGGCGGGGCCGCGTGCCCGGGTCCCGGCGCTGGTGGCCCCGGGAGCGGCCCCGGGAGCGGCCCCGGGAGCGCCTTCAGGGGGCGCCGGCACCGGCCCCGTCCCGTCCCTTCTTCGCTGTCCTTGGCTCCCGCTCCACCGGGATCTGCCCCTTCCCTGCCCTTGGCTCCCGCTCCACCGGGATCTGCCCCTTCCCTTCCCCTGGCTCCCGCTCCACCGGGATCTGCTCCTTCCCTTCCCCTGGCTCCCGCTCCACCGGGATCTGCTCCTTCCCTTCCCTTGGCTCCCGCTCCACCGGGATCTGCCCCTTCCCTTCCCCTGGCTCCCGCTCCACCGGGATCTGCCCCTTCCCTTCCCCTGGCTCCCGCTCCACCGGGATCTGCTCCTTCCCTTCCCCTGGCTCCCGCTCCACCGGGATCTGCTCCTTCCCTGCCCTTGGCTCCCGCTCCACCGTGATCTACCCCCATCCCGCCTGGATCTGCCCCTTCCAGTGATGGCTGGACCACAGCCCCACTGTGGTCCCCGGCCGCGCCTCCCCAGCACAGTTCTCTACTCCGGCTATCGCTGGTGTTCATTTTAAGGATTCTTTGAAGTCGTTACCTCTTAAACTAACTTAATCACTGACTCCGTATCTTACATGTTACCTTAAGGATTTCAGCAAGATGCATATGTGCTTTTTAACTAATTTTTGCTTCATCATAGGGAAAAAAATAAATTAAACCTTTCTTGGTGCCCAATTTGTCCTGTGTAATAGAGCTGGTGCTGCGCTCAGGTTGCTGAAAGCTGAACATGTAATGGGAAGCAGACACACACATTAAATCCCAACGCTGCAACTGCCACCCAGGCAAATGAAGTCCTTGAAGTCAGGAGGATGATTCCTATAGGCAAGGAGCAATTCCTCCAAGTCAGACTAGCAATATCGAGGCCTATTTGAGCATGCACCATTTTATTATGCAAACACGTGTAAGCAAAGCCATCAATCAGAAAATCCTAGTCTGAAAGATAAAATGCAAGTAAGAAGGGACATTTAATTAACTAGTATCCAGAAAAGAGGCTTGAGATGGAAAATTCTGCCGTATTCTAGGTAAGGGTGTGAATGTGTAATTGTTACAGTTCTTTCAATTTCAGTGTAACTATAGCTACCCAACTTCCCTGAAAACACACACGCTCCTTTTATAACAGAACTGTTGCCATCTTGGTTTTTTACACAATAAAGGTCTTTCTAATCTTAAAGAATTTTATTCTAAGTAAAGTCAACCATTATAGGACTTTTCTTGTCTCTTTAACTCTTCAGAAATTAATCCATAATCAACAGACCATTCTCTGGGACACCTGATGCCTTAAGATTCTCGTCCTTCATCAGCCTCTGCAATATCCCAGTAACTTTCTTCTCCTAAAATCCTTCAACATGATATTCCCAAGTCCAGAAAACTACCTGCAGGCCACAGAGTCCCTCAGGAATCTGCTCTGGGACTTACTCTTTTTAATGGCTGTTTCAGGGACCTCAGGGGTGAGACACCAAGCCCCCTCACCAAGTCTGCAGATGGCACCACCCTGAGCAGTGCAGAGGGAAAAGACTTGGTGAGTGAAACAAGAGGAACTTCATGGAACTCTTGAAGGACAAGTGCAAAGCACTGTGCCTGGGATGGACTCACTGGAACGACACGGGCTAGGGTCAGCAGCACTGATGGGAAGCACGGGAAAGCCTGGAGAGGCCAGCAGATTATCCAGGATCCAGCACTGCACCCTGGCACCGACGAAGACAAGTGGGTCGTAGCTACAGTAAAACAATGGTACCAACCCACCAATGATTTACCAAAGTATGAATATTGATCTAATATCGATACCCAACTGAGACGGACAAAAACTCTCTAACAGTTTAGAGTTAGAAAGTGCATGTTTTATTGGTGCCAGGCTCTGCGTGGGACAGTAATCAATTCCTAGCACCTTGAAAACCATTTCAGGTCCAGCTCTCTTAACTATTTTAATTAACTCTAGCTGGGCCCGAATTCCTTCCTATTCTAACTAATTTCAACACAGCCAGCCTATAACTAAAATCTTTATATTTCTTTTAACTCTCTGTTTCACCAAGGGAAGCAATTACTCCTCACTCAGCCCCCATCTACAATCCTGTGTGTCTGGGTCACCCAGTACAAGAAGAGCTTGAAAAAACTTGAGTCTGGGGAAAAGTCAACAAGATGGTCATGGGATAGGAGCACATGACCTACGTGAGGGGAACATGAGGGTTCTTCTTCTTGGAGTAAGAAGACTAAAGGGAGAGTTTATTGAGAAGATGGAGCCAGACCCTTTATTAAGGTTGCCTGGAAGAAGAATGAGAAATAAATTCATAAACTGAAACAGCTGTTTCTGACTGCATATAGGGAACAATTCTTTTAAGAAGACAAATAATGGAACACTTTGTACAAACAAGTTGTAGACTCTCCAACCACCCCAGCTTTTGGCCAGTTAATGCCCTAAACAACCCTGTCTAAATTTAATGTTGATCCAGCTTTGAGCAAGAGATTGGACCAGATGACTACTCAAGTTATCTTCCAACCTGAGTGATTCAGCGATCCCTGTCCTCCTGTGTATGTCCTTCCATATTCCTGATTACTGCACAATACTCTGACATCTCTCCTCCATCTTGGATCATCCCCTGGCACATCTCCCAGTCCGTATTTATCCAGTAGGCCAGCTGGGCAGAGTCAGAGACCCTGAGCCTGGCCAGTCTGGGCCAGAGAGCTCACTGGCAGCCAACCAGGCAGAAGAGCAAAGAAAAGGAAAAAATGGGTTCATTTCCCTCTCAACTAAGACACACAGAGGGGCTCTATCTAGCTCCTGATTTATCAGTCGACTCAGAAGTGACCTGAAGGGAAAGAAGAAAGGCAAATAGAATATTCAATCACTTAAGGCTAAAATTCTTTGGAAAATAGGATAAGGGAAAAAGAATACAATCTTCCCCCCAAATGAATTAGCATCAAGAAACCAGACTACAAAAAGATTTTTGAAAAGTCATCTTGTCATCCACACGATTCATCATGTGCGGAAGCATCATCACCTCTTCCCTGCTCTAAATTACATTAGTTAAACCCTGTTAGCTTGGGATGCCAAAAGCAGGGTGCATTCCAAAGCTACATACTACATGAAGATTTGGCATGCTCCTTAAATACTTGGATTGCGCTTCGGGCAAGGGTGGGGAAATTACCAATTTCATCTACATTTGCAAATGCTAGCCTGGCTATACTTTCATACACAGTTGTTCACACCACTGACCTAAGATGTTGTGATACCATTGCTTAGAGCCTGTGGTTTTTTTGCTTTCTGCCACTCAGGAAAAAATGCCAAATAGAACCTGAATCTATGCACAGGGCTGGCAACTGCTAATTTTCATATGTTTCTATATTAAAGTCTTTGTTTTGTTTTGCTTTTTTTTTCTTGACTGCCCCCTCTCCTCCTGAGATCATTCTCATTTATACATTTCATAAAATGAAATGTATAAGATTTCATCCACTCTCATTATAAAAAGCATACTGGAATCCTGTCTGCCAAAGGAAAATAACACTTATCTCTAAATAGGAAAATCCTGATGTATTCTTCTAGTCTGCTTAATTACTTTTCCCAGTGTTAATAGGAAAAGGCTTCTCTTCCCTTTTCAGGATTCCCGAGAGTGATAATGATGTGGGAACAGAAATATGATGTATACTTTTAACAAATGTGTATACACATATATATTCTATAATACTAAACATAGTTAACTGAATCACAAAACACAAAAATCCTTGTTATTATTCATCTTTCTAACCAAGTCGTTGGACAGTGGGCTTCATCTACAGGTATTTTTACTTAGGCCCTAGCATTCTGAATTCTGGTCTTAATTGCACCATCTGATCTTTACAATATATACACTTAAACACGTGCAGAAACCAAAAAGAAAATTAAGATTAAAAAAAACCCAAAAAACTTCTATCAATAGAGTGCTTTCCCTTTTGTTTTAAAAAAGTTGAACTTTTCTGATCTTCAGGTGATCATCTCAATGTGCTTTAAGTTTGATGATGTGGCAATCTTAACTTGCAGTCTTCTGATCAAAAGTATCATATGTGGAATTTGAAAAGAGTTGCTTGCTTTTAAATAATACATTTGTTAAATTTAGAAATTTTGGTTAACAACTATGTGCCCCAAGTCTTTAAAATTATTTTAGCAACGTAATTTTGAACTTTTCCTAGAGCTATGATAAAAACATCATCAAGTTTAAGAACAAAAAAGGAGCTGGAGCAAAGCAATGCTCCAAGCTATAATTTTAACCCATCTCTCCAGTTGAATTCAAGTTTTGATAGTTTTAAAGACAAAAATAAGGTCATACTCTTTATTCAAGTGCTCTTGCCAGATCTCTATTACATCAGAACTGTACAAGACCATCAAGAATTGATGACTGATTGAAAGGAAACTTCAATTCTTTGTGGCAGAACTCAGTTACAGCACATCCTCAGAGGCATCAGATGCTACTGAAGAGTCACACTATCCTATGTGAGAAATATGAGGGACAAATTAATACCCTCAAAGTGCAAATTTTGAATCTGCCAAGCATTATAGAACAACACAATTAAGTCTGCCTATATGTTAATTCTTAATTACATGTCTGGAAGCTTTAATAGCAAACCCGGGTTCAATCAGAATTTAATAAAGATCTACAGTATATGAGACAGCATGCAAAGAAGTGTGTTAGGATATTTAGTTACAAATAAACTATATTATATTTAAAACTTTTCGATATTGCAACAGCATTACTGTAAGTCAGAACTTAGATAAAAGCTCCAAAAATGTTCAGGGGAAAAAACGTTCAGCAATATCATTCTGATATTGGCATATGCATCAGTAGCACAAGATTGTTTTTTACAAATATAAAAGCACCTAAACCTTGTAACTAAAAACTTTTTAGGTCTCAAGAAGTGAAAATTCTGCTATCATCTGCTTAGCTATCTGAAAGGTACTGGCTTTGCCGCACTTTAAAAGTTTAATTATATTTTATTGATCAAAAACTGAAACAAATCATAAGGAACAAATCATGCCCTATTTGCGAAGCAGAAGAAAAATACTGTCTTTGCAGATAGGCTTTCAGAGAATCAAAAAGTTACTTTAATAATTTATACTATAAGAGGACTGACAGGATTGAGAGCAAAGATAAAAAAAATTATTTGTAAAACATCAGGTCTGACTCTGATTATTGATGTGATAAATTATTGAGTGCCTGTATAAAATCTCTTTACGTTTACTCTCAAAACAAAAAAACCTTGAAGAACTGGCTTTAAACAGTTAAACAGCTCATATTTAGGGCTTGAGTTGTCCTTCAACAGAAACACTGGGAGGGTGCATAATTAGTGCCTATTTGCCCTAACCACAGGTCAGAAATGCAGAAACCACTCACTCCACTCCTACCATCCTAACACCAGGAGCAACTTCTTGAACTTTAAATTCTGTGCATGAAATATTGGCCCAAGACCCAACTGGAACCAGACTTGTTAGGTCCAGGCCCCTTCTGCCATTACAGCTGGTTTGCATACTACAAAACAGAAAACGAAGTCCCTCCCCCTGCACTCTGAGACACTATCTGTTTAAGCTTTTATTCAGCCTCATTCAACACCATCAGATCCAGGAAAATGCAGCAAAGAAGCATCTGGTCAGATCTACCCACCTCCCTCCTGCCCACGGCACTGAAAGTGCTGGGCTGTGCCTTGGATTGCATCTACAACTGAGGCTCAAGCCCCCTTCCTCTGTTACCCCAAAAGAGCTACCACAGTTTTACGTGCCTCAGTCCCTCTGCAATCTTCCCCATCAGGGAAAGCAATGTATTGGAAACACTACCACTTCAATTCCTGCAGCCTCCCACACTATTCAATTCTTTAATAAAGAATTCTATTCCTTCATTTCAACAGCATAAGGGAAACGGACAATTTTACAGTTCCGCTGTAGATGTAGCAGTGAAACATTTAAAACACCTTAATCTCTGTACAATTACATATAATTAAATACAACATGACTTAAAATATACAGGAACTTCTGGAAATTACAAGCTGAAAAAGTTGGGGTGACAGGGAGAGCGGCTCACCTTCTGAAACTAGATAAGCAATATTTGTGTAAGACACAGCTTGTGTGGTCTCTACAGAAAGCGAGTCATGAAATTAAGAGAAAGCAATGGGAGCTTTGTCTGATACTGTTGAATTAATAACTCTAAATTGAGCAATCCCATTCAACTATCAGGCTGACTAAACACGAAGGGGAAACAATTCTACTGTACTAAGGGGCCTTGACATCCTGAGAAGCACAAATGGCAAGTACTCAACTCACTTCTCCAAATCTCATCAGGTAGAACTTAAGAATAGGTATGTCTCCAATAGAGCAGTGTCCTCAGCCCACAAAGTCATCCATCAATACTGCATTCCTAATGCTATCAAGGGGAAAACCCAACCCTAAATATTAAACTAGAGAATGAGGGATAGAACACAGGAAAGGAAAAAACTAAGGAGGTTGTTTAGGTTCAGAATACCCTGGGGTTGTGTTGGGGGGCGCTATCAGAGCCCCAAACAGACTTTCAGTACTAAAAACTGAAGGCAGAGCTTGTTAAACAGTGGTAATGCAAACAGCAACTCCTAGTTCTGATGATTAAGATTAGAGATTCCTAGGGGTGAAAGATAACCTAGAGATCCCAGGCAGAAGAAACAGTAAGATAATTTTAGCTGCAATCTTCTGGTTTCAGTCCCTTATATAAAAGCTTCAATATAAGTCTTACTAACTAAATGCATAAATAATTCAATCAATGTTGACTTGCTGTACTGTTAAGATGGTCTGCTGCTAGAAGACAGTATGAGGAAAGAAGAAACTACAGAACTTTAGTTGCTACCTTCACAAAAACAGCCAACCCAAACGAAGCGGTTGGAGCAGGCGCCTCAGAGGAACCTGTAACCTGGAGCGTGTTTAGGAAAGCCCCAGGCTAGGGCGTGTTTCCTGCCAAACGAGAGAATCCCTGCCAAGTGCTTTGAGATTTGGTGCACGGTCCCCTGGAGCAGGTACAAACCAGCACCCCCCTGTGAGGGGCAGATGGCCAAGATACAACCCACAGCCCCAAACCAGCCCTCAGCTGCAACAGGAAAGGTTCTGCAAACCAGTATCTGACACTGTTCAACACTTCCAGTTCACCTTCATAGGGAACAACGGCTTCGTTAGAGAGAATGACTTTTTATTGCCTCATAATTGTTATTTACAAAACCGTGGAGAGCCCTACACTCCTTACTTCAGGTAAGCTTGTCTGTAAAAAAACATTCCTCTTCTCACAGTGTGAGAATTAACTCATGAGCCAACTTCTGGACAACCTTCTTGAGAATTCCCGATTTGCTGGGAGTAGTGTTTGTCCTACACTTCTTCAGGACTACCCACCTCAGGCCGATTGCCCGGGAAGCATTTTGTGAAACTGAGAAACTGCTGAAACATCAGTTATTTTTTTAAAATAAATTCTGAACTTGCCTATTATTAAAATCCTCAAAATACATAGCCATGTTCAGTGCAAGACACAGCAGGGGAAAAAAAGATAACCAGCCATGTAATGTAACCTAAAAGAATAAAAATGCTGAATAAGATGCTACACATATTTTAATATTGTCTTCTTCTGCTCCCTCCAAAGTAAATGCCAACCAAATTATTTTAGCAAAGTAAGATTCAACTCAGACTTTTAAGCTCTGTAGTGTGAAATCACGAGCACAAAACCATTCAAAGTATGTTTCAGGCACTACAGTGGATTTAACTTTTTCAGTACAAACTATACTGTAATAAATACTTATGTATTTATATAGCTGTATAAAAAGTTAAGTAAACCTACACAGAGTCCATCATCCTTTCTCTAACAGTGGTATTAGGAGATGCTGCTAGAAGATTATTAAAAAAAAAAAAAAGTGTGTAGTGCTCACTGTGCACCAAAATTATGCCTTGGTCTGTCCTAAGTTAGGCCATCTTATCTGTATATTAGATCAGGATGGAATGTTTTCTCCATTAATTTTTCAAGAAATTTTTGCATCTGCAACATCGTAAAACAAAGAGTTCCACAACTTAACTACTCACCCCGTAGTGAGCAAAAACAACCTTTTTGCTTATTTTGAACTCTTACTTTCTAATTTTGTTTATTACACCTTATTCTTGTGAAAAGAAAACAAGCAAAATAACTCCACTCTAGAGGGTCATATTGATGTCATTATTTTAACACAACAGATCCAGAGAAATAGTTGCATCCATGCAAAATCTATGTGTAACTCTAGCCATAGTCTCATTCTATTTTCCGTGCTGATTCAAAGCCTTTATATGCAAGTCAATAGGATTTGGAGCAGGACAAAAAAAATTCATCAAGTAGAGAAAGAATTTCTCTAATTTTCTAATAAATTTCTTTCTTAACACTACCTACACAACTCGTGTTTTTTGATGAAAGTCATGTAAGACTGACCAGCAAAAAGCCTTCACTTCTCTAAAAAGCCTCAACCAGTGGCTAAGTCTGGGAACTCGCACCTAATTCATGCTTTCTGGCAAACAGAAAAACTACTTTGAGAAGAAGTCTGTGCTAAGGTATATATAACCAGACAATCCAGTTTCCAAAATTCTATCTCTAAGCTAGATAATTAAACAGCTGAAAGGCAGCTATTAATCATCCATAAAGTCTTTTTTATTACCCTTAGTGGTTTGTCTCTAACAGAACCAAGCTAGTCACCAAACAACATTCTGCACAGGTATGTGGAGGCTTGGAAAATGGAAGGAGTTGTCACAAATCATGGAAGCATATACATATAAACAGTGCATCTAGGAGCAGAGAGCACTTGCATTCAGACAGCAAGGAAGGCTTGCAGCTTGATCAGAGAGGACAGAAAGAATGCCAACTCTGAAGGAACATAAGGCACTACAATTAATTGTTTCCCTGCTCTCCTCTGTAATCAAACCGTGTATCACCTAACTTCTTTTAGAAGAAATCAAAATCTCAATGTGTTAAGCAAAGACAATAGCATTAATTTGGATGTTTAATTCCTTTTTTAAATAATTCAACTTTAAGATTATTTTTGTGCCATTTGATGTGTATGTTCTAAAGGAAGGGAGGGTGCTGAAGTTTTCAAAAGGAGGCACTGAAGGCCAAAGAGACTTTGAGAACCACAGCTCCACATCCTACCCTACGACCCCAGTAATCTGTGCTGCAGCAATTTAACAGTGTGAGGAAAATACAAAACACAGAGAAGGGCATGAGAACTGAAACAGGAGCAGGTCTCAACAAGTCAAATTAGAACTCACAGATTACAGTTATATGATCTTTTTTTCCTCATCTTGGTTTTCCCAAAACAAAAAATACAGCATAATAAGCATGTCCAAAGATATTCAGGAACACTCAAGAATAAACACAGAAGACTGGAAAACATGTTCACTATTTTTTGAATAACAGTACATGCCTCAATGGACTTTTGTGCTCGGTTACTCACTAGAGAGTCAAATCAAAAGAGATTGTTACAGGGACCAGACCAGAAAGAACTAATATGGCAATGACACCAACAGGAGTTCCTAAGAAAGCAAGAGAAGTTATTAGTTGGGAATTTATCTGTTTTCATGCACAGTAGAAAAATGTGTTTCCTGAACTAAACTCAAAACAGTAAACTATCACAGGACCTCAGGCTTAAACACCATAAATACATGATTATGACAGTACACCAGGTAAGACAGAGATGGAGCAGAACTCCTGTAAGAATGTCAGAGATGACAAACACAGATGCCAGCATCTTATAGCACAGTCCTCACAGGAACAGAAGACACTCTCCATCACATCCACAGGATCCAAAGGAATACCAAGTATAAGAACTTGCCTATATGGTTCTGTTCTTTTAAAGCAAATTGTGTGAACAATACAATCATTTAGACAATTTTTTCCCCTGAGAAACCATCTCTCTGACACCACAGTCTGAACAGGTTTCACAGTTGTCACCACAAGCCTGAGGCCAGGCAGACTAGCTAAACGTGAGGCTTCATCTAAGGAGGCAGGATGGGCATGTTAGACAGAGAATATAGGCACAAAACCCAGGAAATTATAAAGGATACCAGAAGAACAGACCAAAGATCATAACCTGAATTTCAAAATGTCAGCACCTTCATCTGTGTATGCCCAGGATTACAATTAAAAGTGCCAAGATCAGGACACCATGCCACATTCATTAATACCAAATTGAGCATCACCAGATCATCCACCACTGCAAAAACTAACCAGGTCAGATATGGTCACTTAATTTTGTCAAAATAGCTTTAGTTTATGACAGTTTATGTTAAAGGTGCACTTCTACATTATTGCGGGAGAACAGATGGTGGTACCTCATCTGGCACAACTTTGTATTGCAGCTACTTCCTTGAAAACAAATACCCTTTTGTTAGCAGCAGCATGTCTTTGTACCAGTTCAATATTTGGCTCTGACTTACTTAATAAGGGACTGCAAAACTCGTTAAATCACAGATTAGCCCTCTCTGCATTACAACCATTGAAAAAAGTGTCAAATTGCCAGTGAGTTGTAGTAGATTCTGGACTTGGGTGCAGTAGACTCAGCAATGTGAAGGAGGCTGACAAATGCAATTCAAACTCATGGGAGAAGGAAAGACTAAAGGAAGTTTATGAAGTTTCTCAGTAATTTTAAGAAATGAAAACACTACAACCTTAGTATGAGCAGCAGGATTGCCAAATAAACATAATGAACAATCATTCCAACATATTTTAAAAAATATTACCTTTTACTTTTTCCCCCTTAAACGATCCTTGAAGATGCTGCTCACTGATCAATGACTTCCTCCTCCACAAAGATGTTCCAACATGTGTTGAGCGTTGGGGACATTAGCACCACCTCTAGAGCATGGAGTTTGCCTACAGGGATAATGTAAGTCAGCTTTATTGCAATATTGAATGGTTCTCTAAGGTTTTCTTTTTATTGTTCTTATTTTACATCCATGGACTTTATAAATGAATCTGGTAGAGAATGCATCTCCACAGAATGATGATCTTAATTTTACTCTCCTTTGCAGAGACCAGGAAATTTAAGCCATTCAATTCCCAGATGCAAACTTATTCTGAGGCTGGGTAACATATTTTGGTGGGCCCTGAAGGCCAGAACTGCCTTCCAGAAATAGCAAGACCTTTTAAAGATGGTGCTTTCACTACATTCACAAAACAGAATGAAAAACCGGTGAAAACAAAATTATTATGGTGAAAACAAAACTTGAATTCTCTAAATATTTCTGAGAGCAAGTAGTATGGTCATGCTCTCAGTACAACTGGAGTAAAACCTTTGAAAATGATGCCTAAAGAAACAGCATCATTTTCTGCATAAATAATCATAGTTTCAACATAGCTAAATTAATCATATTTATTTTGAGAAATTACTGCTTCATGAAATAACATCAGTTCTGATACCTAAAGGTGATACTGCTAAAAGCATAACTCAGATTCTGTAGTCTTGCAGAGCCAATAAGATTAATAAAAAGAAAACCTTGGAAATACACAAAAAATATTGAACAGAAGCTGTCCTACCTTTCACAGAAAGGCAGACTCCAAGCTCTCAGGTGGTACTGAAGTTACCATTCCAACACATGTTGGGACATCTTGTAAAACAGGAAGTCTAATCATGGACCTATTAAAGAAAGAACAACAATAAGGTTTAACATTCTGCTAAAGTACTTACTGGTTATGTTTATTTGGCAACACTGCTGCTGATACTAAGATGGGAATGTATTCCCACCTTTTTTGAAAAGGAAATAATAAATGTAAATAACATAATTGTCTTATTGTAACATTAGCAATTAAGTTGGAATATAAAACCAAATTATCTATTGAACATGTACAATAAACTCCAATCTCAACATAAGGAACAACTGCCACAACCATGGACATTGGTTAGAAAATTGGGAGCAGTACACACCTTCTAATCTAAATTCAATTTCTAGCAAATGCTTGTTTCATACTAATGAAAAAAGCCCAAGTTACAGAACTACTATGGATGTCAGAACGTGGATACATCTCTACACCTGCCATATCTCTGCAGTGCCAGACTGAAGTTTACAGGAACTAGAGAAAGTCTGTGCTTTTGGCATGCACAATAACTTGCAGTTTGAATTTTCCAGTACCTAATACGACTTTTTTTTTCCCCTGAGAAAAAGCAAGTAGAATCTCAGAGAACTCCACTGTAGGTACAGTTCAAGCAGACTAAGCATGTCCTTAGGATGGTGCATGACTTCAAACTGCTACACTTATGAACAGGTAGGTGTTAGAGCAATCCCCAAACACAATCAAGAGTTATGTCCACAGGCATTTGAGGAGATCATCCTGACAAAGATGCTGATGGAAAAAATTATATTCAAATGAGTATTTCGGTTTGAAGACAAATCAACTTATGGACAAAAAGCTAAAAGTTAGCAGTGAAAACAACCAAGTCACATCAACAAAAAGCACAGTGAAAACAAAAAATTATATTCACAGGCAATTGGAGAGCTCAACCACTGTAATTGAAGCAGCTATAAAAGCCCTCTAAAGTAAAGCAACCAGAGAAATAACTCTACTTTTATGTTAGACTGCTCTGTTTATGAAAGAGCAGTCATCAATAGGACAGTTTCATGTCACTCAAACATGAATACAAATGTTGACAAACACACCCAGGAAAGGAGGATGACAGAAAGACTCACTGAACTAATAACAAATGCTTAAATAGAGGCTGAAATCACCTGGCCTGGTTCCATGAAGGATACCCCTATGTGTTTTAACATGGTTTGGCAATATAAAACGTCCTCTGGAGCACACAAATTCTTTCTTTTAAATATATGCATATGCACACAATTGCTGCCACTGTGATGCCAGACAGTAGATTCAATACACTCCAGAATACAGAAAACACAGATAAGCTATTTCTGTATGTTTTAACATGCAGTTTTATAGCAGACATGCAATTCAAGTGTGGCTGAACAAAGAAAGAATCAAGGCAGAGCAATGATCAATATTTCATCAGACAGAATTAAAAAGATATTTTACATGTAGAATAACAAAAAGGTAAATCTATAAATTATGTTCAGCCTCACCATACAACTGTTCTATTGACAGAAACAGTGGCTTAATTCTAACCAGACAAGCTTCTCTGAAGCTGTTTTAAACAAGACTGTAGGCCTTTCAACTACTGAACCAGGAGAAACTGGATTCATCAGCACATTTTCAAACTTTATAATAATTGGCATGCACTACTATGTGTAGTAGTAGACTAAAAATGTATTTGTATGAAGCAAGAGAATCCAGGACTACGTTTGTGGTGGGAAATATTGCAGATGTATGCTAAGTCAGTGTAAGACTTTTTCCAAAGGACATTCATAACAATGCTAGGAACAAACAAATACACCATTTTTGTAAAATCATGCTATAGAAAATTTGATTGCTTAATGCAGATGTAAAAAACTCTAAAAGAATGTGAAATTAAAATATCATTGCTGATTCTCCAATAAATTTCTATCATATGTATTTAAGTTAAAATAATTTGAAAGATACAAGGTGAACAGTTAAAACGTATTCAACACGGCCAAACTAGTCCCACATTTCTGAGAATGCCACATCTGTTCTATTCAGCCAGTGCTCTGCAGCAATAAAACTGAAGTAGAAAAATGGGGTGAAGAACACTGAAAGTGAAGAGAAAGAGAGAAAGGAACAATCTAAGTCAAAGACTAGAGTTTGCCAAACTCCTGCTTAAATATTATTGCATTATGACAGTTAATTTATGGTTAGGGTTCACCACAAGTCGTGACATTTTAGGGATAGTTAATAAAAGCAAAACGGCATCACCTGGTTGTAAAAGAAATCAGTTAGAACTAAAAGTTGTGGGAATTAATAAGCTGCTGCAGATGCTAAGCCTAAGGTATCATGCTCTGTTGGTCACAAACTATAAATCCAAGATTTTTGGAACCTCAGTGAAGGTTTAAGAGACCAGCAAGTTCTCAGAGAAGTACAAGAGACAGCTGTTCCCTTTTTCCAAGGATTTAGTTATCAGGCATTATAAAAAGGATCATGTTTTATGCCATCCTTCACTGTGTCCTGCTACCTCTCACTAATATTTATTATGCATTAAAATGCAGTGCAGCCTCATTCTTATCTGCACTCAGAAACCATGCTGTAATCAAGGAATTAAAGCCAAGGAGTCTCTATTTTCACGAGATGGTTATGAACTACAGAAAACTGTCACACTTAAAAACCTGCTTTATTAAGTGTTGCCTGTTGCCTCATTCACTGAACAGCAAAAACTAAGAATGTCAAAAACTAGTTTCTAAAACCTAACTAACACAGCATTCTTACCCAGCAAGAAATAACTTATGAATGAACAAAAGTGAAACAATCACAAATCATTACAGTTGTTTTTCTTGTATCATTCCCATAAAACCACGTGGAAAAGCCAGGAGTTTTCAGCATTATTTATCTGTGAGGTCTAATCATCTTGCCCTCTGAAGAAACACTGCTTGTTCTACTAACAAAGTTAAAGACCTAGAAAGTTTTAGGAGTTGGTAGGCACATGTGTGATGAATATCAATCTCTGCATCTCAACTTCCCAAAAAGAGAAACAAAAGCCTTACAACCCCTTGTATATGTTTCATTGTGCTATGCTGTCATGCAGAAAGATCAGGGTTTAAAGTTTTATGATTCCGTACGGAATAACAAAAGAAATACATTATCTGCTGAGAAATACCCACTCTTGATTTTGCATCAAAGAAGAATTTGAAAAAGTCACAGCCTTGCCTTCCTACATGAACAAATGTCAATGATTACCAGCCCAAAATGACTAGATACAAAATTGGGTAAGGAAGCATGCGGGAAGAGGATGAATATTCTTTGCATGAATTACCTTTCAGTTACTTCTTCCATTTATATGGATCAATATTAGTCCCTTAGATTTAAAAAAAACTTTGGATTGTAACAGTGCCAAGCTCAAGTAGAGATAAGAACATACAATATATTAAGGAACCTCTTTCACTATGACTTTGAGGCATCTGGCTGGTGGTTACTGCCAAAGTCGGAAGAGCATCTGCTCTCACTTTAGCAGTTTATATTCCAACTCTGGAATGGTGAATGGAAGCACAATCTCTGAAACAGCCTTTGGGGAACACTACTGAGTTGCTTGACAGAGCTCTTACTCAGAAAAGAGAGGAGGAGATTAATATTACAGAAAACTTGAAAGATCTAGCTTCTGAGAAAGGAGACAAGAGCAGTTTCCTAATACTGTACACACCACAAATCTCTCTTTTACTAAAACATTAAAAACCTGCCCTAAAACTGAAGTGATTAAATATGAATAGACCTAAAGGTAGAAAACAACATCTGTTTAAGTCATATTCAGACAAAAGTAAGAAGAAACAATGTATCTTATCTCATTTGTCAACAGACATAATGAAAACAGGAGAATAAGAACTCACATAACAGACTTTTTTCTAATGTGCTTGAGAAGGTCACAGGCACTTTGCTTAGTCCTGGTGTTGTCACAGCAACATATGGCAACACTGAGTCTTGTCATGAACTTACAATGTCATTATTTTAAGTGCCCAGTAGCACAAATTACTAAACTTGTGTGTGGTCCTAAGCAAACAACAAATCTGGCCACACACAGTGAAAACCCAGCTTCTAAAACTTCAAAATCAGCTGAAGGAATTCTCTCCTCAAGAGCCATAGATCCCAGATAGTAGCCACTTCTGAACTCCACAGCCACTTTCAAAACTATAAAAGGCTTCATGTAAAACCAAAATAAAGCTCTAAAAGTGGCTGCAGGAGATCACTAGGAGTGGCCGCTCTTCTGGATTCACTGCTTTTGAGAAGTAAATCCCTGCAGCTGCTTTTAAAAGCTTTGAAAGTTTCATTTTAATTATCAAAGCCAATAAAGCTTCAAAAACAGCCATAGGGATTTGTTCCTCAGAGGAGCAAACCCCAAAAGGCAGTGATGAATAGTGTGATGGGTTCTGTGGCTCTTAAAGTATGTACAGATTCCTGTAAGTCCTGCACTTGTAATTACAGCTCCATGTTGTGCAGCAGTTGTTACAGCCAGACAGCTCATTAAGGCTTATGTGGCAAATTCATTACTGATTTCCCATTCTTTTTAACAGTTTTAATATCTGTTGCCTTTTCCCCTTCTTACACCTGTATCAACTATTATGTGAGCATCCCTCAGAACAGTTTCTCAGACACATCTCATGAAGACCTCGCTGGCTCCAGTGTCAGGTGGTGCTAAGCCAGTCCCAACAGGCAGGACACACTTTCCCAGCCGCACCACACGCCGTCATCACATCCTCACAGCGAGGTGACTACAGCCTGCAAAACCATTCCTTTCTCTGAAGGGGAACTTAAAATGGCATTTAGTAAAGTACAAGAGTGAAGTCTGACAATAAGTCAATGAAGAACTTGCCTGCAACTGCAATATAAAAAGGCTCCCGTTAATTCAATGAACATAAAACACAAATAACATTTCAGAAGCAACCACATGACTTAAAAAAACCTAACTGCACTGATTTGCAACAAGATTTTGGTCTTATCTTTAAAACTCTGAGAACTAGATCCCTAAAAATTTGTGCCTTAAGCACAGGTTTGAAAGAGATACAATTTTCACCCCTAAACAATTGGAGCGTAGTACGTTAAGACACTGATGGCACTGAAAACACTACCAAAATTATGTTGAAAAATATATATTTAGGTACTAGAACACATAGTGCATATTAATAAAGTATGTAATATAAAATACATTCTATCTTACAGAAGCATATTTCCTAGCCTTAAAACATCGCTGATTTCGAACAGTTATTCTACTAAAGTTTTTAACTTCCATTTTCCAATGGCAGAATAAATAAACATAGCTTTTTGCCATGATAAATAAACACAGCTTTTTGAAAATATGCTGTAAGAAATACACTACAAACTTAAATAGATGCAGGTGTTAAGAACTGAATAACTGGTTTGTATACGGAAAGAAAATCTTGACAGGAAACTTAAACATTCTGTTAAATGTTATTCACAGGTGTCCTCTGTGACCTGTACTACTTACTTTACCTCTCTGTTTCAATCTTCTCATGTGTAAAACATGAAGGAGGACTGTGAGAAATAATTAATGTTTGCAAAGAGCTTTGAGATCCTTGGATATAAAAAACATGTGGGAAAGCATGAAGTTTAAAAGTACCAGCATGCTATTTTATTTCCAACTTGAGGTAAGTTACTTTTATCACAAAAACCTTGAAAGTTTAGAAATACAGAATTACATAATCAAATGCTTAAAAAACCATCTTAAGTGCTAAGCATATTCTGCTCCTCAGAACCTCATCACTCTGAAGGAAACACTCTCAGAAGGAAAGGATGTGCTTCTCACCCGTTTCAAGTATGCGTTTATGGAGAGGTATAGCAGCAAGAAAGGGTTCATCTTTACAGGACTGGATCTGGGTTCCAACCAAGTCAGAGTTGGTAGCCATAATTCGGGCACTTTCTTCATTAAGATTAACACCAGCCATAGAGGCAACATCATTGATGTCATCGTCATCTCTATAATTAAAAAAAAAAGCCATATAAAAACAATTCTGCATGAAATACATTCCTCTTTTTTTATCATCTGCCTCTCCAGAAGTAATCATCATGCCACATGCCTAATGGGTGGGCCAATTGAGGTACAACTCCACGTGTCTCCATTTTCACAGAATATATTCTACACTCAGAAATAACCACGTATTTCTCTGACCATATTAGGAACACATCAGAAGCAGGACAATTTGGTAACAGAAGGTGTGACAAAGGTGTCTTCATCTCAGAGTCAGTGATATCAATGAAACCAGGATGACCGGGAAACTTAAGGCAATGATCACCACTAACAACAGAACATCATGCTTTCCTCTTTATAATGAAAACTATGCACAAAATGGTAAAATAAATACCAGAAATTAAAAGTAAAAACATGAATTTGTAATCCTACACTGTTTCACAAGTTCCTACTAAAATGGGCATCCAAGCATTTTCAGCAACAGTCAGGAAAGATTCTTTGACTATGCTGAGTTCACAGGTAATCCTGGGTTCCAAGTGTGGCTTGAGTATGCGTTAGTATTTTCTCTAGCAACATACAAAAATCAGTTATGTCAACAGGTTTTAGGAAAATGAGCTGCATTTGAGAAGACGATAGCAACTCCCAGGCCATTTTCTGCCCTGCAATATCCTTTTTACCAGCTTGAGAAAGTGCAAATAAATTTGAGTTTCCATACCAGTATCTCCCAAGCATCTTTTACCTCCTACCTCTCTGAGGTATGACTCAGAGCTGTGGAAAAGCCATCTGGATTTAGCACATTCTGTTTCACAGCTATTATTGACACAAACACTATTTCAACATATTCTAGAGAGATTACACGTCCTTTGAGAATATTATTTTCAGAATATATATATGGAAAAAACACATTCAAGTCCAGACTCCAATTACCGTATGTAGTAAACAAACAGAAGCCTAATTTAAAAGATATTTTAAAAATTCTTACATATATAATGTCCTATGCTAAAATACTAAAATACTTTATCATTTGTAACAAGTTTAATGCCCAGAGTAAAAACCAATAGCTCCAAGTAAGGTCTGAGAACAAAAGGAGGGAAATCCAGAAATCCATAATCTAGGTCCTCCCTCTCCTCCCATACTTTTCCTGTTGTCTGCACTACAGCAGCCAATTTTGGTGAAAGACTTTTATGGTTAGATAGATACTGGTTTTGTTTTCTTTTGTGAGAAGAAGTCAAGAAGGGACTTTTCTTTGTGTAAATCTGCAAAAATGTGCTGAACACTTGAGGGAGAAAAAGGAATATTTTACAATGCTTTTCAGAAAAATGCTACACGAATTTAATTTCTTAATTAATTAAGCTTCTATTATTTTCCAGGAGTGTTAAGCACTTGATTTCTTGTCTTAAAATTAAATTCCTGAGAACAATGTTGCAACATCATAGAATGGTTTTGGTTGGAAGGAAACTTAAAAGCCCATCCAGTGCCACCCCCAGCCATGGGCAGGGACACCTTCCACTGTCCCAGGCTGCTCCAAGCCCTGGCCAACCTGACCTTGGACACTGCCAGGGGTCCAGGGGCAGCCACAGCTTCTCTGGGCAGCTTGTGCCAGAGCCTCAGCACTCTCACAGGGAACAATTTCTTCCTAATATCCAATGTAACCTACTGCCTTTTAGTTTGGAGCCATTCCCCCTTGTCCTGTCACTCTGGCCCTTGTAAATGGTCTCTCCTTGTCTTTATTGCAGGCTCCGTTCAGGTACTGAAGGGCCACAACTGGGTCACCCTGGAGCCTTCTCCTCTCCAGGCTGAAAAATTCCAATTCTCTCAGCCTTTCTTCCTAGGAGAGGTGCTCCATCCCTCAAACCATGTCACTTTTACTTCTGACATGAGGAACTGGCTCCACACCCACACCCGGCCTGCCCGGGACTGCCTGCCCCCAACACCACACAACCAACACTGACTTAGATATTCAGTGACCAGTTCAAAAGTTTGTAATTCCACAAATGCAAAACCACAGGCAAAACTGAAAGAAAGAAAGGTTTTGTCGGGTTAAAACCTGAATGCTTGAAATAGATTGAGAATCACCCACAACTCACAAGGCCCAAATCCAACAGGCTTCAAACCATGGGAAAACCAGACTCCTATCAAGGCAGCTATCAGAACACAAACTCTGAACTAAGTAAAATAGTGGAAGCTTCTGGAACACAGACTTGAACCCAGAATTTCAAAATAAAGCTGAAACTGACCACAGTACAAACGCAGTGGCGATCCCCCGGTGCCGGTGGGTCCGGGTGCCACTGCTGGCAGGAAGAGCACTGGTGAAACAGGAGAGAGCAGGACCCCGGTGCTGGCTGCACACACGGCCCCGGAGGAGCCTGGTGAAACAGGAGAGAGCAGGACCCCGGTGCTGGCTGCACACACAGCTCCAGAGGAGCCTGGTGAAACAGGAGAGAGCAGGACCCCGGTGCTGGCTGCACACACAGCCCCAGAGGAGCCTGGTGAAACAGGAGAGAGCAGGACCCCGGTGCTGGCTGCACACACAGCCCCAGAGGAGCCTGGTGAAACAGGAGAGAGCAGGACCCCGGTGCTGGCTGCACACACAGCTCCAGAGGAGCCTGGTGAAACAGGAGAGAGCAGGACCCCGGTGCTGGCTGCACACACAGCCCCAGAGGAGCCTGGTGAAACAGGAGAGAGCAGGACCCCGGTGCTGGCTGCACACACAGCCCCAGAGGAGCCTGGTGAGACAGGAGAGAGCAGGACCCCGGTGCTGGCTGCACACACAGCCCCAGAGGAGCCTGGTGAGACAGGAGAGAGCAGGACCCCGGTGCTGGCTGCACACACAGCCCCAGAGGAGCCTGGTGAAACAGGAGAGAGCAGGACCCCGGTGCTGGCTGCACACACAGCTCCAGAGGAGCCTGGTGAAACAGGAGAGAGCAGGACCCCGGTGCTGGCTGCACACACAGCCCCAGAGGAGCCTGGTGAGACAGGAGAGAGCAGGACCCCGGTGCTGGCTGCACACACAGCTCCAGAGGAGCCTGGTGAAACAGGAGAGAGCAGGACCCCGGTGCTGGCTGCACACACAGCCCCAGAGGAGCCTGGTGAAACAGGAGAGAGCAGGACCCCGGTGCTGGCTGCACACACAGCTCCAGAGGAGCCTGGTGAGACAGGAGAGAGCAGGACCCCGGTGCTGGCTGCACACACAGCCCCAGAGGAGCCTGGTGAAACAGGAGAGAGCAGGACCCCGGTGCTGGCTGCACACACAGCTCCAGAGGAGCCTGGTGAAACAGGAGAGAGCAGGACCCCGGTGCTGGCTGCACACACAGCTCCAGAGGAGCCTGGTGAAACAGGAGAGAGCAGGACCCCGGTGCTGGCTGCACACACAGCCCCAGAGGAGCCTGGTGAGACAGGAGAGAGCAGGACCCCGGTGCTGGCTGCACACACAGCTCCAGAGGAGCCTGGTGAAACAGGAGAGAGCAGGACTCCGGTGCTGGCTGCACACACAGCCCACCGCCCCGCGCCCTTCAGCGAGCACTCGGCACAGCTGAGCACAGCCTGGCCAGCTGCAAGCAAGTCTCAGCCCTGTGTTTCCACATCAGGTTGCCAGGACAGAGGTACTTTCATCTCCTTCAAGCAACCATCCATTATAAAAAAACAAAAATCAAGACAGCAGTCTTGACTTCCAGAACACAACTTTTAAGAGAAGTTTATACTTCTCTCTCCTTTTATTTCAGAGCTGAAGAAAGTACAGTCGGTCTTTTACCTTCCTTCTGTGTAGCAGTTTAGCTACTCCAATTTGTATTTAGCATACAGATCTGTGACCACATTATAAATAAATATTTTCTGAAATAAAACCAGACAAGTATTTTGGGCACAAACTAGATTTCAATGGAATTATCAAAACCGATACAATAGCACTTACAAAGACCATCACTGTAACTCCTGGACAGAATAATTTTCTTCCTTCTTACACTTGCAAGCTACAATTTGCAAGCACATCCTTTTTTTTTTTTCTTTCAGTATTACATGGAAGACAGATAAGAAATATATTAATCACAGCTGGGACTACAATTTTTTCTGACAAGAAAAACCCTATCCATATATTCTTCTTTACTTTAAGGAACCTCATGATGAAAAATATTTGGATACTGAAACATACATTTATATATAAAGAGAGTTGGTATTCTCGCCAAACAATTTCCTATAAAAGTGAACTTCTAAGCCCAGATAAGTGAGTTTTCAGAAGTCATTCTGTGGAACAAAGATGCCATCCAGTGGTCGTCTAGACTGATGATTACTGTCTATCTTTCCTCTTTCATCAGAGCACAGTATTTAACAATTTCATATTTCTTGGTATATATTATTATGCTAATTCTACTGTTCCAGTAAATATTTCTGGTTTTTACTGAATTAAATTCTGACTCTTATAGGATGAATCTAACATTCCAACACACATGATATTTTTAAAACAGCATGAGTTCTCAAACTCCCTCCAAACACAAACTGTACCTTCAAATAGTCGAAGAGTCCAATTCTTCCTCCTATATTCAACCTCTTTTAACAACTTTCTCTTTCCTCTTCATTAAAAACACTCATGCAATTACTAAAAAAAAAAATCTTATCTGAAAATAAGCAAGAAAACCCAAAGTATTCGCACAGTTATCTGTAAAAGGTTTCAAAAATTTTGTTTAAACTAAGACAAGCCATTATAAAAATCTGGTAGCATTTTCTTTATGAACAAACCTTAACTCCATGATTGCACAGTTTTTCTTCCTCATGCACTTTGTGAGATTTGAGCCAGTGCTGTTCCAAACTGCAATACTGAACTGCTCCCAAATAAGCCAGAAGAATGCATAAAGCAATTGAGACAGCATTAGACTATTGATACCCTTCTCTCTTACAAGGGAACTGCATGTCATTAGTACAAAGTCCCTACATGCACACAAGACTCTTGAGAAAGTCCACAGAGTCCATGGATCACACGATCAGACATTAACAACAATACATTGCATAGAAATGGTGCCGTGAAATTACCGAACAGCCACTACTGTATTATATTTTATAATGGCATAGGTTCTAGTTACACATTAATTAAAATGTTTATTCTGACTTTCATGCTATAATTTGAAATGTGTCCCTAATACTGCTTTGCCACACAATTCATTTATGGTTTATGCAGAATCTTCTCCCTGATAAGCAGAAGGGATGACAGAACATACCACATTTACAGTCAGCAATTTTCTATATTTTGAAATACATGGAAAAATCACAGTCACCTTATAGCTTGAAATATTCACTTCGAAAAACTAAGAAACTTCAAGGGTAAGGTTTTGTCATATACCATTTTGAGATGCAAATTTTGAAGTTATCCATTCAACATCTACATTAGCTTTCTACCACTTCAAGGGCAAGCTGCTTTGCACATTATTAGATGTAACATCATGCATTGTGAGGCATTTTGTCAGAGCTATGCTGTTAAACTTTTATTTTTAAAAATGAAAATAACACTAGACAAGAGATTTTTTTGGCTATTCAAGGGAGGTCTGAAAACGAATTTTTTATTTCCACATAGACTCTACCTCAAAATGCAGCCAGGCAGCAGAATAAAATACAGGTACTAAGATCAGCTTCAAATGATCTCAGAGGCTTCACAGAGCTACCTCTGGAAACAAAAAACCCCATCACACTGGCTGTATAAAACCCGACACTGACAGGCTCCAGGAGGTCAGACGTAACTTGGAAATACCACTTCAGAAAAAGAAAGGTTGCTGTGCAAAGGAAGGAGCGCCTGGCTACCTGGCACCCTATGGCAAACAAAACACAGCATCATCCCACACACCAAGGGATAGATCTGCTCACTTCTGGCCTTGCCAGGCAATGCCACTGAGCCCCGCCCAGCATAGTTTGGAAGTGGTGGGATAATGCAAGAGGACAAACATCCACCTCTGTCCTTGGAGAAATGCAGAGCACATATGGACCAGTCCCTGATCCAACCAAACCTGCCTTGAGCGGGAAGCTGGACCTTCCAACTGCCATTATTCCATCTCAGTATCAGGAACAAAAGTTTCCACTAGTTCCCTATAGTGGCCACTACCCGAACTGTGGGTAAGAATCACTTGAGAGCCTGCTGCTTTCACCACCATCAGGAGGAGCTGGTGTCCGGGGGAGCTCTGGGGGGACCAACGAGGTGATCAGTAGCAGCTGTAGACAAATACGCAAGGCCCTGGCAGACTTCAGGGGGATTTTTGCTTCTCTCAGCTACAGAAACCTCAAGCTGGCCTGTTATGGTACAAACCTAAGCCTAGACCTTTGCTTGCAAAACAAACAAAAATTACTAGAAAAGGAATTCAAATTTCTATCCTTAGGTATTAATAGAGTCGAAAAGTCAACTAACTGGGCTTGTCTGTAGTTCTCGCTGAAAAATACAGCAACAATAAATTTAATACCACAAAAGGTGACCTAACATTTCACAAGCACAGCTTCATGTTGCAGAAATCTTGGGTTGAGAACTCTGCATCACAGAACAGCTACTGTAACAAACAATGAACTCATGTAAAGTCTTGCAGTTCACTAATAAACGTTGACCTTAAATGCATAGATGCAATTTGCAAAATTCTTAATTGCTAGATCTTTAAAAAAAAAAGTTCAAATTTCTGTTTCTAGTGACCAACACTTGGCTCACAAAAGTGAAAAGCTCAAGTAAGTTATTTTAAAGAAAGCAGAATGTAAAATAATGAAACAAATATGCAATAATAAAACACTAAGGGCAAAATAAATTTATACATAACACAACTATTTTTCAAAATTCTTGCTTTGCTTTAGATGCCAGTTTGCCTTCTGGCTAAAAACACATTCTTCACACACGCTGGGAATGTTGAGGAAAACTAGTCAGCATTCAGAGGATTAATACAGATTTCCAGCTCTGTGCCTTTAGGCTTAATAGTCAGACATCTATTTGTCCTCAGGAGAGGTTAGGGGTTGAAATGCAAATATGCAAACAACTGAATTCTTTGTTAAGATATCAGGAAAAAGCTTGATCTTTGCTGCTGTTTAATAAATCCTTGCAATTTTATGGACTTATTTAAATGCAGCTTTGTGTCTTACTATTTAGAAGGAGAAAACAATGTAAGGAAACAAACACATTCATTCTGACTAAAATTTGTTCTCTAGAGGAAAAATGACATACACCCTTGACAGCTTATTTACCAAACTCACTAAAGATTTATTGATTTATCAATCAGTGCCTTGAGCACTTGCTTCTCCCCAAGGGAAAATTAACAATTCCAGCTAACCTAATATATTCTATGTATAAACTAAGTGAATGCAAGAATCAATCCTGGCACAGTTTACAACACCCAGTTAAAAAAATGCTGTCCCTTTTGGTGTATGTAAAATTGAAAGCTATACTAACGAAGAATAAATGCTCATGTTGCTTACAAACATAAAAAATACTTATTAAGACAGTACAATTGAACCCAACAGACATTTTAATTCATTTAAATACTCAGTGGGAGGCAAAAGCATTGGAAAATGAAAAATTGAATGATTTTGCTTCCAGATTAATACTAAGTACTACCACTATTAGTTACAATACTGACATGCCTCAAAGCAGAGATATTTCAAAGAGCTACAAATTCTCTTTTACTTCACCTGCAAAAGGATAAGCCTGAAAATTAATTAGTGGTTTGATGATGTCAGAGCAACATAAGAATCCTAGATGAACATTAAAATCTAGGAATATTTTGTCATTCAATAAAGAAAGAAAATATTTTAACACAACTAAAATGGTGTTAGCAAGAGCAAAATGCAGTAAACATAAGATCTGCTTTTCATTACAAAAAGTAAAAATATCCCAAATATATATGAAGAAAAGTTCGGAGTACTAAAGAACTGGCAGAGCAGCTCAGTGCATCACTGCTACTGTGTTGAACCTTTGCAGCACCTGATTCCTACAGGGGCCCACAAACCACCCAACCTCTATGAGCTAAGGAAGCACAGGAAGCTCAGATGCAGCAAAGTCTTCTCTTTAAAACCAAGAGCAACACTCCCCCCAGGCAGGGATCCCCGCCCAGACCCCTGGGATTGTCCCTGGCCGAGGAGGGGCCTCTCCACAGAGGCCTTGTCCTCACAACCAGGATCTTCCCAGCAAGACACATTCCAGAGGAGCAGTAGAATCCAATACATAACAACCACCAGAGATTCTTTTAAATCCTCGTGCACATAATTCCATTCAGCAGAAGTTTTATTATAATCCACAGAATTTAGGGTTTTGCTGAACATTAAAATGTGCATTTAGAGAAAAATCCTCAAGATACGTAATGATCCCCTCCCTTTTTAAAAAATAGAATTAAGTATGAAAATTGCCATCCAATCCCAGTGAAAAAAGACAGGAATTATTGTAAAAGACTGCCCTCTGGTGTTACACCAATTCTAAATTCTGTTTTATACTTCAGATCCACCCCCCCACCCCACCGCATTTTTTCATTATTATTTTTTCTTTTTTTACCTGAAAGAACCACCTCCAGGGTCATTCAGCTTGTTTTTCTGATTTGCAGAGACCTGAACACCAAAGCCCCCAGGACTTTTACTGGCTTGTATTGTTGGTGCCTTCCCTACTGTGCCTGAAAAACACCAAGCAATGTTATTATGAGCTGTCTTAGACAATTTACATCAAAGAACCTTCTGTCCAGGAACTAAATTTAACTGTCTGTAAATTGCAAACAAAGGAAGTTATTATTTTTAAAGATTACATGCTGAAGAAGAACAATTTAAAATACAAAATTTATATTAACATTACAGTTTGTTCAATATCTACAGAACAGTGAAGATTCCAAAACTGAAAACCACTGGCCATATACAGCTATAATATTTATAATGGCTATAAGTGTGTTTGCAATTGCCAGTAAACCACTTTTCTGGATAATGTATATAGAATAAAGAAGGAGAATTTGAAATGTTCAAGTCAGAGTCACTCAGGGCATTAACTATGTCTTTTACATTTTCTATATAGAAATTGTTCTTTATTGCAGTGAAAAACATGTATTTCAGAGCTGAAAGCACTGCATGTATTTTAAAATGTTTTGCATTGCATATAAAAGAAAAAACACTATTGCCAAATTTGACACACACCCCCCATAACAGTTTGTCTTTTGCTTTCTGATCTTGAAAACAATGATTCAAAAATAATTCATGTCTGTATCTAGACTTTACAGATCTTGAATTACAAGTAAAACAGGACTTTCTAAATGAGCCAAAGTGAGGTGGACATTCAGTAAATTAAAGAGATCTTAATTCCTCTCTGACGTGAAACTTTTGGAGTAAGCACTCCTTGACTGCCTAAACACATTTACTTGGGTTACATTTTGTGTTTCCTTTAATCCCACCTGTGTTTTGGCATGTAAAAATAACTCATGTCTACTTGATTTAAAAGACCTCACCTTTTTCTTGTGTATCACTCCATTCTATTGAGCATTACAGATGTAGTGTTTGAGACTTTGAGAAGGACATGGAAGTTGTTCCTGCACCCCAATGACTCAGTTGCATATAAATGGCATGGTAAGAACCTCAGTAGAGTTATAGTATTTTTCTTTCATGAATAATAAAAACCTGAAACACAACTATCCTAATAAATCCTTTTAAGAACACTTCTTGGCTAATACAAAGCTGTTAGCTCTGAATGAGTTCTGCATTGCTTTTTTTTTTTTTTATTTTGAAGTCTTCATCAACTCCAACATATGATCTTAACGAGAAACTAATTTGATAGAGTTTGTTGAGTTCTCCATCTGTATAAATAAACTGTAATGTGGACTCTCAACATTAGCAAATACAAAACCAGATTTAGGACTTCAGGGTCAAGCCTGGGGAATAAAAATATTTTGTCATCGGAATATTCAAGGTCCAGGAGATGTCACAGACAGCATTAGTTCATGGACCAGACAATTCATTCATCTATTCCAGATGAACTAATGGAAAGGTTTTCTACTAAGTGAACTGGAAGGAAGGAAAGAAATAATACAATAATAAAAATTAGCAGATTTCTGCTTTGTACAACTAAGATCTAGAAGATTAAAAACGTGTTAACCTTGAAAATTACTGCAATGGCAAAATTAAGCAACAGCACTCCTCCAGAATTAATATTGTATTTCTTTGGAATCAGTATCAATGCTTTGTTTTCTACAGGTGATAATTTTTCATCGAAAAACACCCCCAAAACTCAAAAGGGTACAGCAACAGAGCAGTTCACCTCTTGGTCTCAGGAAAACAGTATGTCTGCACTGGATATGGAAGAATTAAGTCTCACATTCATCCCAAGTATATGTAATTCTACTCAATGGATCTGGCAAAGTGAATGTAGGATTTGGGATGACATTTAAGTTTTCTGGTTTAAATAGATCACAGCTGTGCATGACTAAGGGTTAGACAAAAATATGCCTAAAACATCCATTTTTATTACGGGGCAGAGCATATTTTGAAAATTAAAATCACCTGTGGGCCTAGATATTTCATGGGATTGGTAATGACATACAGAGTCTTTCACCACTGGACTCTTGCTTCAAATTTTAATTAGCATGATTTAGAAAAATAAGCCCAAATTTAGGCACTTATAAATTCCTAGCTGTATTCCAGCATAGGTTAAATAGCTGCAACAAATACTCTCGTTAATTACTTTATTATTTGGCTCAATTCCTCCATCCATAAGATGGAATTCACCTAATTTTATACCAGCAGAGTGCTTTGGTAAAGGAGTGTGAATTTTTCATGCAGCAACATTGGTGTTACTTCCACTGGCATGGAAGTAATTTTATTTATATGAAAGTCCTTAAACCCTGCCAATTTTATCTAAACTACTGTTTTAAGAAGCATTACAGTCTGTTCACATGGATGTACTGAAGAGACCTTACACTTGGGAGATTCACTCCTGTCAAGGAGGAAAATGCAGCACTTTGTGGAGGTCAGCTCAGTTCTGATGTAACTATGCTTAGCAAGTCACACTCCACAAAATTATGCTACTGTAGTTTTTATTTAGATGATGTCCTATTCCAGTATATTATCTCCTTCTGCAGGAATACCTAGGTCAGTATAAAATATCATTACACTGGCGTTTACAGGAAAAGGTTTTAACACTATATCACAATGAAGCACTCTGACAGTGCTGCCAGCACACAGGCAGACTGCTCCCTTAGACATGGGCTGCAGGATGACTGATTTCATACTGGGATGTTTTCTAAATGCCTATTCTTGTTTGTTGGTCTGTGTAAATAAAACAATATACTGGAGGGCTTAACCAAACTTGAGAATTGGAATAAGATCACAAGAAAGTAGGATCTTGCATAAATTGGCTTATATGAAACCACCATCTACCACAAGCCAAACTGCCAGTTAAGTTGCATTGCACTGGCTGATCAAGGGCTACCAAGAATGAACTCACATTCTGAATCTACTGTTTAAAAAAAAAAAAAGATGCCAGTATCATGCAAATTCTCAGCACACTGTTGACATTCACAACTTGGAGACTGAACAAGTAAAGAAATGAAATCTGCCTTCACTCTCAGACACATTAGTCAGAAGTGAAAGCTCATGCTATAAGATGCATGGACACGTTATAAACTCAAGACATGAGTATCAGTGCTATCAAATAAACACATCTTATGGTGAGCAAATGTATTTCTTCCTAACTTGGAAAAACAGCCTACAGGATTACAGCGACAGCTTGGTCTCTGTGTCCATTCAACCTTTGGATTCCCTTAAGAGAACAGAGCAAGTAAAACATCAACTGCTCTTACACATTTTTGGTGCTTTTTTTCCCAAGGAGAACAGAAACGACCAAGCAATGAAGTCGAGTAGGCAGCAATAGCTTTTATGTGCATTTAAACTAGTTTGATTCCTGATTCAGTACCTGAAGATGACAAGCTCTGTATTCCATTACAAACCCTCAATCATGTAAATGCCCACATCCAGTAAGATACTCTCACACATATTCAGGAAAAATAAAACCCGAGCCTAAGAGGTTCAGTGGTAGAAAGAAACAAATGGGTATTTATTAGGAAGCAAGGAGGCTTCAAGAATCCTCTTAAAAAGTGGGAAGTATCAGCCAAACATGAACCCACCTGTGCACAGACAGATGAGGAAGGTGTGTACAAACCACATGCTGTGGCTAATCACGGCATGTCAGGTTGCCGTTGTCAGTCTGTGACCTCACCAAAAAGTAAACATACTGACAGGAGTCAAAGAAAACCAACCTGAGGCTTGAGAAATTTCCCTAGGGCTCCCACCTTGACCTCAGTAGCTGCAGAGATGGGGACTGCCATGTTCTGCTTCAGGAGTATGAATTAGAAATAGGATGATTTAATTGAGGTAACCACTAGGCTTCAGGAAAATGAAGAATTTCTTTCTTGGCCCAGAGTTACAGTTTAGGACAGTGAGAGCCAAGTTCCTGACCTGGTTTAGAACTTTCCATGAAAAACTGCTAAGTAAGGAGCTAAACATGTGAGAGTTTAGTCCTAAGGTTGTTCCAAAACATTTCACTGTGTTGGTCCAAAACACCTTGAAACTGCACATGAAAACATGCATTCTTCAGCCAGCATGAGGTAAAAAATAAATGTCAACAATGTTGCCAATGTCAACACTGTAAGTTTTTCCATGCTACTCGTTTGTAATTACAACGAAATTCATACAAAGGTAACAATCTCACTAAAACATTTAAACCCATACCTTGTGGTCTAATGGTCTGAGTTATTACCACTGGCATCCTAATCTGGGTAGTCTGGCAAGCAGGGGTTCGTTTCACAGTTTGAGCAGATGTTGACTGGATAATCTGCTATTATTAAAGAAAAGTATACTTACATTATACTCTTTATACACAAACACACACAACGTAAATACACTAATACCTGTAATCACCAAGATAAGCACGTGGATCTCTACAAGCACAACCAGCTGGTGACAAAAGTCATATTCATGTAATGCATGTGGTTGTGTGTGTGTGTATATACCTATTTTGCCATTATGCTTTAAAAAAAAAAATCAAATCATATACGACACAGATGTCATATCTCACAACCTTCATTAAAAATGTATTTCAAAGTCATAAGGTTAATATTAAAATTTAGACTTTTGTCTTCAGAAATTTTACTAGGAAGAAAAGCAGTTTTGTAGAAGAAAATGCTGCAATAATTGTAGTGGTATCCACCTACAAACATCAGGCCTTGCACTAAGTATCTACGCTTTTTAAAGAAAACATACTAAAAATAAATCCTAAAATATTATGGGTTTCAAAGTCAGATATACACAAGAAAGCAAACCAAGTTTTGTGGTGATCATATACTATGAATCTTTTATATGCTAACTGGATATTCTCAAGCTTTCACTTACTACTAATTCAAGTTCTGAAGTCCTTCCCCAAAACTAAACCTGGGTTAGAAACTTAAAATTTGACCCATAAACAAATCAAATTAAAAAAAAAAAACAAACCACGTGCAAGGGTCATGTTTAATCAACAGCAAAATGTACATTCACATGATCAGGGACAAGGCAGGCACAGACATAATGAACAGAAGATTCAGAAAGATGTGTGGATGCTGCAGAGCTGTAAAAAACCCCATAACTGAACTTCGAAAATAAACCACTGGCAAATAGCTCCAGGTAAGATTCCAGCCACAACTCAAGCATGGCAACTCCAGAAGCCACGTGCTCCTCACAGGCACAACTGAGTTCCTCCCACTGCATGAGGTGTCTGCTGGCCCCCGAGGTGGGATGCAGCATTCCCTCCTGGAAGGCAGCACCACACTGCACCTCCACTCAGCACCACTCCTACAGAGAGTATCTGAACACACTTGACTTAGCTGGACAACAAACAGCCAAACCTCTGCCTGCAAAGCAACCTATGGACAAAAGGAAAGGAGAAACAGCATCTGCAAATGAGACGCAAAAGTAGAGGCTGAGCAATGAGGAAACCGTTCCATTAGCAGGAACCAGGGCTCCAAAACTGGAAAGGGAGGCAGGTGAAAACTACAAACAAGAAAAGAGTCATGAGGGACCTGTGATGTACTCTGGAGAAAAAAAAATAGGGCCATTCTGAAGTTACACAACTGCATTTTGTACATCCTAAAATACAGAGAGCTGAAAAGTTATAATAAATCTGTGGATGTAGAAGTATTAGCAATAACCACCTTGCAGAAAGAGAAAAGGGAAAAAAGATTAAGGATTCAGCTTCAACTATGGACACTGAAGGAAAATGTAGCATCTCTACTAAGCACAGAAATGGAGCAAATAGATATAAATTTATTTGGTCAAGACAGTGAGTGAATAGCCACACTCAGAGGGGAAAGAATAAAGTAGCTACCATGCTTAAAAACAGGAAAGAAACAGAGTTGATCAGTGAAAATAATAGAAAAAAGTTGAATTTAACTGCATTTTGATGCACAGGAAACATGAACAAGTGTGGTTTTGGTAAAAAGACAATAGTCCACGTGAAAAAAACCTACATTGGTATGAAAAAGGAGAATATTGCCACTTTTACAGTAATTTATTGGACAAGTTTACAGAGAATAGTAAAGAAAAACTGCTGTACCCTAATGGGCCAGAAGCCAGGCCATAAAGGAGATGTGTGGGACCTCTGGACAGAACCACTATCTGGTATTACAGTAATCCTCTGCAATTACCTTTTTTTTCCTCTCTGTGAAGCAACTTCTACAGTTCAGAACCAAAATCTGTTTCCCTTGAACAATATTTTAATGTGAATACCGTACAAAATGAGCTGCTAACACCATTAAAGACAGGACAATATTTAACCTTTTAAGATGACATAGGAATGCCAATGTTTCCAATTTCCAAAAACTTTTCTTTTGTCATGTACTGTACTAGGACTTCAATGTACATACAAACGCTGAGAGTGCAGAAAATTATTGAGAAACAAACTTTTCCAAGGGGCAGAGACCAAAATCATCATCTTCAACTCCACACAGAAACCAATCAGAAACAAGCACATACTCTTTCAAAAGAACAACTGCACCAGACCTCAGAGTAGCATTTTACACTAAATCCTAGTTTCTGTACTGGAGTTTTAAGAAATGTTTCTACACACATGCAATCTCCAGATCCGGAAGTCATTAAGGAATTAATATTAGCAATTTGTTTCTGAAACAGAGTATGTAACTTCTTTGCAGGCAAACTAGAGACATAGTAAAAACCAATGCATTAGAGGATCCTGCATTAAAATTTATAAACTATCTAAGCCACACTTCATCAATTAAGAGAATTCAAACAGTTCTAATCTTCTTGCCTGTTTTCCCAACATCATAAAAATTATCATTAAGTCCTGAGCTTGACCTTAAAGTTGTAGACAATGAGCAAGTGTACTAGCAAGCTGGTCTGGGAGATGATTAACTCAAATTATTTCATATTTCTCACAGACTAGAAGTACACACAACAAGTGTACTCCATGTCACATTATCGATCCATATTCTGAATCAAAGCTGAATGCCACTCAGCAGTTCACAAGCACTGACCCAGACAGAGAGCAGATACAGAAGTTTTAGGACACTGCGGTTATCAGGGACATTACTCCAGCCTTCAGAAAAGGGGAGATCTTAGTGCTGTTTTCAACGACCTTTGGGAAGATGTACAGAAGACAGAGTCAGACTTCTTCAGATGTGGAGAGCAGAAGGAAGTAATGCAAAAAACACTAGCTGGAATATAGGAAATTTCAACGTAATATAAGAAAAAAAAATTACCACGAGGGTGGGCAAGCTCTGGAACAGGCTACCCCAAGAGGCCATGTAATTTCTTCCTGAAGACACTCAAATCATAACTGGTCACATGGGAGACATCCTAATGTGTAAGCAGGAGGCTGCACAAGACACCTCCAGGAGTCCTTTCCAATCTTTCACCACTGTGTCCATAAACACATCACCATGGATTTTATAAAAGTGCTGAGTCACAAAACGTAACAAGACAAAATATAAAAGTCTTCAAAGCTTACAGAAACTGTTCATTATTCCACCTCCACTAAAAGGGGAAGCATCTTAATTATGTACACCTCTGGAGACAGCAAGCACAACAATAGAACAACAAAGGCACAGAAAATAGAAAAGACAGAATGTGATTTAGTCATTGTCTGGATTCGATAGAGTTTGGAAAATGGCAAAATTACAAAAAAAAATTATCATCAAGACAGTGTTGAGATAGGAAGTACTGTCATATACTAGTTATTTCTCTTCAATTTATCTGAAGTTGAAGAATCATGTCCTAGGCTGCTGCATTTTGGAGCTCTTCAAGGAACACACTAAAGCAGCAAAGTCACGGCACTGCTTCTTCAAGTGCAATGTGTGAACAGTTACCTAAATTTTTCTTCCTTAAAATAATATTTTTCTGCAAAGTAAGATGTACATTTCTCACAATAGAACGTATTCTCCCTTTCTTTTTATTTCATCTTTGCACTTCTCCCCTTGTCATCTTCTCTCCACTGTTCACACTCACTTTGATTCACCATTTGTCTGCTCTGCCAGAGCAGTTCCTCCTCTCACCCCCTCAACACTGCAGTAACTCCTCTGTCCTTTGCTAAAGCTGACTATATTTTCACAGGTGAAAAAAGGGATGTTTATACAAAGGTGCTTCCATAAGGCAGCAGACTCATGAAGACAAAAAGGCTATAGAACAATCACACTACCGATAATCAGAATAACAAGAGGCAACAGCTAAAATACTCTCTTTTTTTCCCCTAAGGGTTTTCTTCAAAAAGCGTAGATTCAATAACTCTGTGAGAATAAAGTAATGGTTCTCTCTGGTGCTAATCTCAAGCCAAAAGGCGATGATCATTCCATGACAGGTGTGAATCTTCTACTGTGTAAGTTCTTGCAGGACAGAGAACAAATTACAGGCATGAACACAGACCAATAATCAACAACACAACCAACACATATAGACTGAGAAAGAATCCAGCCAAAATACATAAAACGTTCAGAAGCAGAAAGGGAACAGAAGTTATCAGTCTTTCTCATGCCTGCACAGGAGAGATAAAATGAAATAAGAGCCACTACCTACAAACCATTGAAAGGAAAAGTCCTGTAGGACAATTAGATGAGAACTGATTGCTAAAGTTTCTGAGGACAAGGATTTTGCAAATCTCCTGGACCAGTGCAGATGCACGAGGTTCCAGCCTTTACTTGCCTCCCTTTTACTTGACAAGACCTGCAAAACCAGCCTGGCTCAATTCACAGAAATCACCCTTTGCAACAAAAGCATCTGATCCAAAAGCTTAAACCTATCAAGTACTGAAATAAAGACAAAAACACAGTAAACAAGAGCTTCTGCGAAAAATGAAAAACAAAAATAAATTTGAAAAATATATCCTTTACCAAGCATTTTTTTCTCTGAATTAAGTTAAAAAAAAATTGTGGAAGGAAGAAACAAGACATGCATAAACATATAAAATTCAGAATGGCTGTGGTCTGATATGACATTTATCTTCACTCATGAGTAAACACTTGCTAACTCACTTGTGGCTATGCCACTTGTGATTTATCAGTCTACTCACTCCTGAAGATAAATGTCATATCAAACCTCAGCTATCATGTAATCTGGCAGCATTAACTTACAATGTTCATGCTTTTATGGACCTAGAATTCATATTTACCATTGCTTACCATACTGCAGCAGCAGCTACAGTTTTTCAATGGTGCCTCAAAATCTGCGTAAGCAATTATTTTTCTTCCCAAATAAAATGAATCGACTATTTAAAAACTTAGCATATAAATTTTAATGTTAATATGACAACAATATTATTCCATTGAGTATAGGTTTTCAACAAAGAAATGAAGAAAAATAAAACAGAAGCCACAAGATCACTTGTCCCACCTGCTCCTCAATTTATTATACAATTCTTCCTACAATGGTCAAATGGTCTACTTTTGGGTGTTTTCAATTACGACTTTTTCATCACTGTCTCCGGGAGTCTGATCTACCATCTAATACTCTCTCTTTCTTTAAGGATATTTTGCCTTATATCCTACCTAAATCCTACTTCATTTAATTATATCCTGTAATTCATATTTATACCATCTTGGTCTGCTCCAAATAATGGTCTTTTATTCTCCCATATGATCAGTGTTTGACCAAGTTATGTGTGTTCAATTATCTTAAGCTTTTCTTTTAATCTTTGCTTGCAAGCCTGGCCTTTTGTTATTGATTTCTAAACAGCAATAATTGACAATATTCTCCTTATATTAATGTACAGCCCACAAAATTCTGAAAATAAAGTCCATGATAACAGCTCAGAAACTCACTAGGCTGTGTTTCAAATAGGCATACAATTTGTCAAGGATAGGCTTTGTTCCTGTCAATGGATCCCAGACATCTACTGCTCGACATCCATTTTAATTTAAATTTTATTGCACACCGAATTCCACGTCAGTGGCTAGATCTTTATTAGTTCATTAATAGAAAATACTCCTTTTATCCAAACAGCCGCCTATCACTCTTCCATTTCTAAGCTGCCTTGCAGACAAGGCAAAAAGAAAATGATTTCCTAAAATTTCACTAAAATGTGTACAAATTACATTCATTCATGAACAGAAAAGTGATGCCAGAAAAGCTTCAGTGGAGAATTAAAAAGCCAAGCGGAACATCCCCATATAACGTAATTCTTATTCTGCTGTTGTATCTTGTTTCCAAATTCCATTACTCTATCTCAACTTTGAGAGACTCCAACCACTGTGACAGTGCAGAGAAAGTGTCAGTAAATGTTTGAGCAAATCCTGTTCTAATGTAACTTAGAATATGGCAGAGTCTACCCTCTGGACACTGTGCACAATTAGTGCTGATGTATTTCCATACATCCCTCCTAATCCTAGACCTGCATGAATCTTTATACCGCTTTGTATATAATTAAATTTGTTTTAATTAAGATGGATCACTGGTTTACTGGGGTTTTTTATCACTCAAGTTTAATACTTGGCTTTAACCTCCAGGAGTACTTTCTCCTTATGATGCAGTCAGTGCCAATACAACACATAAAGTGCAAATCCATCTCCATTACTCATCAATCTACTTACAACCTCAACACATGTAACAAAGAACATCTCTCTTATTCATACAAATTTTACCTGCTGTTAACACCCAAAACAAGACAGGCAATGTCTGCATCTGTGAGGCAACACAGAGCACATGGACTCTAAGAATGGCAATTTAGACAAACTTTGAACATTGCACTTAGAACAATTTAAAAAATTGATTGCTGGATTATCTCATTAGTGTCTCATCAATAAAATATTAGCCTAAGATTGTTCCCCTTTTCTCTACCTAGAAGTAGCACTATCTAGCTTTATAAAGCATTGTTTTTCATAGTTTGGAACACAATTCCAGTACAAAACAGATTAAAAAGTCTCCTGTTTCGTGTCTGCTAACATTGTACATTTCAAAGCCTTTGTGCAAGCTACGCTGCATGCTGACAGTGTACATGGGATTTTCATGTTGCAAGGCACCTCAGTGTAACTGGAGAAAGCATCACCAAAGCTGACACCTTTGAGAAACAGAAAAGTCAAAGGAAGGAACAGCTAACAGACCCCTCCACATTTTAAGGGAAACTGGACTACTGTAAATTGGCTGGTATGAAAAGATCTATATTCTAAAACAGGCTTGCCCTTCTGCAGCTGGACAGTTTGCAAAGCCAGCTGGAACTCTCTCCAATGAGCTTCAGGCTTGGAAAAGCTGGAGCTCAGCCAGTTCCTCCATCAGTGCTGGCCACCCTCAGGCAAGCCAGCTGCAATCTTCCTCTTCCGGACAAGTCCAAGGCAAGATGGCCAGCAGCTCTTTCTGTGCTCTGATTTTGGGGAGCACTGAGAGCTGTGACAGTGTGATCACTGTCACTACAAAAAAATCAATACTTATGAGCAATTACTGGGGTGATATGGAGCTGCTGCTCTGTTGTCTGCTTGGAACCTGAGTTGATGGCTTCTGTGCTAAGATCTTTTGATGCAGTAACTCTTGATGTCTGATGCTGCTTTTGTCTGTATAGAACTACTTTGAGGGTCATTAAGTGCCTGGTTAATGTAATGTTTGATTCTATTAACTAACGACTGATAAATTTAAAGGAAATATGAAAAGACAGTTTCACACTAAAGCAAATACATTATGATTTTTAATGTATTCTCCCCAAATATTTTCCAGAAAAGGAGTAGTATTAACCATAGTTTTGCTCTGCACAATTTGTGACCTTTTGGAAATGTAGGGGTCATTTCATGCACCCAGTAAATGAAAATTCAGCCCTAGACCTGTGACCTCCTTACAGACAGAAAACCAATTTCTCTTGCCCATCAGATCAATCTCCACAATGTTACTTGAGCAGTTTTCAGCTCCTCCTGCGACACAGGCATGTCAAAAAAGCTCTTCACATTGTTAATCTCTACTCAAGTTAACATCCTGATTGCTTGCTCTGAGTATCCATTGACATGAGACAGGCAGAATATGCCTCTCCCAGAAATTTGGCTTTATCCCAATTGGGAAATACTGCACCAGAACTATAATAGTAAGAGTGAGAATTCCTGTGGTCTTACACATTTTTGTCCTACATCAGTGTTTCTCAAAAGGTGGGGTGCAACCTGCCTAGCGGGCACAGGAGCACTTTAGGTGGGCTGCACAATACTGGAAAAAGCTGTGTTACATGGCAGTAGGTTAGTCTTAAGATTGTGGCATGACATAAGGCCAGACTTACTGGCCATGGACATTTCTACTTGTAAGCAATCTGTCAGCTGTGGGCAGAGATCTGCTTACCCTGGGATAGGGAGTAATTTTTACACCTACTGCCTGTAATTATCACCAGTTTCTGCTCTCCTACCCAGAAGAGCCAAAGCTACTGTCCATTCAGTCATGAAACATGGACAAACCAAAGAGATGTCACAAAGAGTGTGAGGAACACTTTTCTAATTCATACAAGTATCTAGACAGGGTGGGGAGAAGCCATCTCAGAAAAAGTAAGAACGCAAGTGGCTGGACTTGCACTGAAGCAGCTGAGTTAAGGTGAAAAACACCCAACTGTCTCATGTGTATTACAACTGCCAGAGTCAGAAATCTTAGCATTCAAGATGTTATTACACATTAAAATTATGCTCGCTAAAGGATTATTAAATTATATTAATTTTATTTTAAAGTTAATAATTTAACCACTAGAAAGTGTTTGTAACGTTCAAGACACAGCTCAGACTGTATTTTCAGACTGTACACTGCAACTTTTAAACTAAAGCAAAAGAAATATTCTCTCTCGACACACCTTACAAATTACTCAAATGCTTTATAGAGCCTATAAACTCAAGGACAGATCACTGTAAGGTTTTACATTATCACGTATGCATTTCTTGACCTTCATAATATAAATTTTTTACCAACTTGATACCTGTTCTGGACCTGTCTATATGATTTTGAAACCTAAGTGAAGTACTTTACTCACACATACACAGAAACCACAGACAAGGAAACTCTCACAAAGGGTAGTAACGCCTGTATAAACTCAAGGCCTTGTAAAATCCTTAACATCTTTTAATTACAAGTGCAAACATACACACAAGATCCTGGGTAACAGCATGATAAAGTCAGCACGCTCTCAGTGACTACCTGGCTGTACAGTTGCCTTACTGATAGTGCCTTTGAAATTAATGAATCTAAGCACATAATACTCCACTATGCACAACAAAGATACAGTTCAGTGAGTAACAGAGAATGGCATTATTTCTAAACAAAACATCCTGATACAGCACAGCTATTCTTCTACAAGATTTTATAATTGTGTGCAGAAGAGTTTAAAATGAGAGTTCATTTTAATTTTAAAGAAAAGCAGCATACCTAATGACATACTTAACATTAAACTCTTGGCTGCAAATCTTGGAAAGCTTTCTGTTCTACATTTGTAATTCCCTCAAATTCCACTGTGCTCATACAACAATCACTCTGTTGCAGACAAAAAGGCCAAGAGTGCACTTCCTTAAATTTACGTTAATAATCTTATCTAAATGGTTGAGCATACATGCGAAATGAGAGAAAATGAGGTACTACCACATACCACAGAATATGATACAAACAAAAACTAATTTTCCCAAACAAGCTGCAATAAAAGTGACACTGCAAACTGCTATACAGTCCATTAAGAAACCCTCTTTTATTCTATAGTACTTACCAGTTGAGAACTCTGATTTGACTGTACCACCTTAACCTGAGGAGGCTGCACTGTATTTGATACAGAGACGGTGCAAATGTTGTTTGGTTGCCTTATTCCTATTGTCTGCGTTGTGACAACAGAGGAAATGCTTCCCGAGGCAGATTGAGGTATAACTTGTGAGAGCTTGGTTTGTTGGAGTGACTGCTGAGACGGCTGTCCTTGCAAAACCAAATGTTGACTATTCAGTAAAGATTGTCTCAGTGCAGGTAGACTTTTCTAAAAACAGAAGAAAGTTTATGAAATATCAAATTCAGCAGATTGACAAAAAGCATTTTGAAATTAGCTGGAAACATAATTAAAGGAATGGATCTTTCTTTCCAATTTTACTAACTGCCTAATCATCAAACAGAAATAAGATTGAACATACTTTGTAAGAGAAAGTTCAGCTTACATTTTTAATAAGCTTTCAGCTTGGATTTAGCAACCCTGTAGATTTTCATGTACCCTTAATCCACTGTAGCAGTAAAATACAACACTCTTCTTCTCAAGACTATCTAGAACTTATAGCTTAGGTCTTTGGAAGGGCAAGAAATGGAAGCAGAAAAGGTAGAACCACAGAACAACCCTATTCCCACTGCACGCTAGAAGCGGCAAGCTGCACCAATTTACTCCTCCTGACACACCTCCAGTACCTGGAACCAGATGATTTCACTCTCAGTGCCCTACAGCAGTAGCTGTTTATTGTATTGTTTCTGAAGTAATGTACTGTGATTGGAATAAAAAAGTGTACTACTGTAAGCTCCATGTTCATACCACTTCAAGGAGAACATACTTCCAAAAGGCTGTACTGTACCTTCATGAACAAACTTTTTACTTTTTAAGTGGCAGAAGTGTTCTTTTGAAGTGCTCCCTGAGGCAGCTGTAGAATGCAGTAGTGTTTAGCCCAAGCTACAGTTCTTTCTACACTTCTAATATTGATCTAAAAACTTAATGCCTGTTGCCCAGAAAGGACTTCAAAGAAAGGAAATAAATCAAAACTTATCATGACGCTAGAAGTGACTGCAGTAAAAGCCACAAACAAGAGTTAATGATAACTTGAAAAAACAGAAGCAGAAAGTTCTGAGCAAAGTTGCAGGGAGAGAAGAGAGAGAGGAAATCTGTTCTAAACAGAGAAATTTTGAACTAGACCGAAAATACTTTTAAAATAATATTTGTGGTTTTGTTGGGACTTAAACACGCTTTTTATGTTTGTATATAACCCTGCATATGGAACTTATTGTAGCTAATTTACAGAACCAATTAAAAGTTAAATTTACCCTCACATATACTAACTTAGGACCCAACAATAAATCTATGTGGTATCACATCAGAAATTCTACTGTTGATTAGTTCCAGATTAGAAGCAGAATCATCTAATCAGCACCTTTATCCAGTTTGGTTTTTCATAATTATTGTTACATGTGGATTGAAAGTTACCAATGACCCAAACATAGATTAGAAAAACAGTATGGAAACAGCTTATTAAATTACTTGAAGCATTCTGTAGAAATAACTTGGGACTCTTTGTGTGAATGTTTTTCTTCTTCACAAAAAATTACTTACTACCACAGAAAAGTGTATTTATTATAAAAGTAAAGGATCACTACAGAATAGCCAACGGATGGTTTCCAACCTAGGGAGTAGCTGCTTTTTTCTTTAAAATCTAATTACTGCAACACTCTAGATCAGGGCTACTCGAGCTGTGAACTCCAGATCAGCTCTGGAAAGCAAGTACATTTTTCTTAAAGCTCAGCCAAGGTCCCAAACACACAAGATCTCCCTGCTGTAGGAGCTCCCTACTTCTCACCACTGTCCCAGGCTGTTGGAGCAGCCCAGGGCAGCACAGGGCCACACAAGCTGTGAGCAGCACGGCCTGGCCTGACACAGGTGGAGCCTGCACGGGACTTCCAGACAAGATCTTGGCAGAAATGGGCGGCATTTAGAAGTAGAAAAAGTGTAGTCCTGCTCTGGACCAGTGAATATAATACCACTTAAAAAGGATATTCTAAGACTTAATGTAATGAAATTTTGCACTGAAATAAATTTATCCAAACAATATTCACATTACCTTAAGGAAAGGTACAAGATATGGCTGAGGAGATGATTTGAGTTCTGTTTGAAGGCGGCCTGTAAATTCTTCTGGATCAATCTTTGCATCCTTCAGCGTGAAGAAAAGAAAAGTGTTAACATCTCAGTTCAGTTGTTTGGCTGCCTCTTTCCCAGCTAATACATACACATATCTCTCTAGCTAAATAGGCTGCCATAGCAAAAACTTCCAGAGCTGAAGTCTCTTAGCTCCTCTCTAAGATCCTTCTGTCAAGCACTAATTCAAACACGTAACATGCCACTCAAAATTCAGACAAGCCCCTTGGGGATGCACAATTTAAGACAAAACAAGGCTCTGGAAATACTCAAGTCTCTTTTGGGACTCCACTCTCTTGCTAACATTTACACAGTGATTTCATTCTTTAAATTAAAAGAAAACTACAACAACAACAGGTTGTTGACATAACCTTACAAATATAAAATTTGTCAGCCTTTGTAATAATTCCATAACCAATTCTGATGGTACAATTTAACTTGTAGAATCTGTATATATAAAACTATATATGTAAAGCATGGCCATACATAAAAAGCATACTTATAAGTAGATATAAAATGTTCTCCTCAGTGAATTTGTATGTATACTCTCAAAATACACACTTATAAATATATCAAATACATAATCAGTCACTTATTTAGTAGTAAATTGAAAAGAATTCTAACTTGGGTGCATTTTATGATACTTCTGAAGTATCATTAGTTCAAGTTCAGGTTGTAATAAAAACATTAATTAGCCTTCCTGACTGATACAGAACAAGAGAAAAACCAAACCCAAACAAGCTTCAATAAATATATTTATTACGTGTCTTGGTACTTTGTTTAAAATACTGTAAGTAGTTACCTTTACTTATTTACTCTTTTCAAGTTTGTAAAAGTTAAAACATGTTTCTACTGGAATCACTGAATATGACTGTTGAATGGCTCACACTTGAAAACGGCCTTAGGCTTGTCTATAAGATACACACTTCTCTGGCAATGAATTAAAAGAAATTAATAGCAACTACTTTTAAATCCAAGTTCTTCATAGACTATTTACATTTCTTTTAAGAAGACTGACTTTTCCCAGCTCCACAGTAACATCTGTCTGCAGCTCATTTATACAATTCACTGCAGCACCCGTTGCACTGAAGACTGCAGCAAGTCCAGCCTTTTTCTGGGCCCAAGGACTCTGTCTAAAACAGCTTTGCCACTGGAAATCCCCGTGCCACTAAGGCTCCACACAGGGGCATGTCTGCAGAACAGCTGAAAATCACCAGCTCAGGAAAATACTTTTCCTTCAGTCCTAGAAACCCTAACCCACATTGTGACAGCATGTATCTACAGTTGTTCTGTGCTTCAAACAATTAAGAGCCTGTTGTTTCAGAAAAGACCAGGGTTTAGAGGAAAAAAAACCTTAATGAATCCTCAAGGAAAAATCACGTATTTTACTAAAGAAATAACCAAAATATTACCCAGCAAAACAAGAGTGGCTTTGACAACTGCCTAATAAATACTTTGCTGCATTTCCCCTTCCAAAAACCAAGAGGAAGTCTGCCTTTAATAGATTTTCATATATGTAACGTACAGAATATTGCATTTTGATGAAGCCCAACCCCTTTCACTTTGATTACAGCCAAAAGAATTGTTAAGATCAAAGCAATAGTTTTCAGCATCCATAAATAACAAGCTTAATAGACAACTGACAAAAGGTACATAAATATTTACCAACAAATCTTGAACCAGAGCTTTCACATTGCGGGATGTTTCTGGTGATGGTGAGTTATGAGAAGCAAGTTTTATCAGGGTAGCTAAAAAGTTTTTGCATTTTTTCACATTCTCTTGCATTTCCTGGAAAAGCCACAGAAAACAAGTATCAGCTCCATGCTATTTTTCCATCACAATCAATGCATGCTCTGACCACTACAAATAAGGAAAAGGATGACATTTTTCCAATTCAGACAGGACATATGGAAAACATGTCTGCAGCTATTTTGCTATTACTGCTTGTTACCTGAGACTTTCTTATCTTCTTTATGTAACTGAACATCACAGCTCGCAAATAACAACAAAAAAATTGATGAAATAAATACATTTTATATTTTACAGTCTGCTTTGGTACAAATAACCTTAAATATGAGAAGTAACACAAGAATTTGCTGGAGATGCATTCCCCTTTGAGATGCCCAATACACAATGCACAAACATTCCCCAAGCTATCTTCATTTGTTAAATTATTGATTCAGTATGTTTTTGTACAAAGCAGCTACAGCAGTAAAATCAGATTAGAAGTAAGTCTTCAAACATCATCATATCTAATCTTTTTTTCATTAGTAGTAAAACAAGCCACTGTTTTTACATGGTGTAATTGCTCCAAGAAACAGAAACGTCACACTGCAGTGTAACCATAGTTCTGAGGCCCAGCAACAGGATAATCATGAAGTTCACAGACCGAAGGTCTGACTGTTCTGCCTGCAGGAACAGAATAATTCTTTCACTAGTGACACATACAAGGCAGGATGGGGAAAGCTGACCACAAGTGCTCTTCCTCCCTCTCAGAATTTGTATCCCATTTAGCTGAAACCAGAGGAAGGGTTTTCCTGTTTGTCCAGTATTTGTTCCATCAGGGGATACATGCTTGCATGAAGAAAAAGCTCTTCTTGCTTCTGAATAGACCCGAGGAGTTGCTAAAGTACTAAGAAAACAATGTTTCCACTATTTTCAAACTTGCCTGCGATACAACCGTAGTTCCAGGCACAGGAGAGCTGGGAATGACCAGGGGCTGTGCTGGTACCTGTGCTGCTGTGTGAGGGGGGAGTGGCAGCCGGGGCTGACCTTGGGGCTGGGCTGAGCCCTGGCTCTGTCCACCAGTGATCACTGCAGGCTGTTGAGAAGATGAAGTTCCCGTTGCTACTGTTGTCTTGAACAAATTTTGAGCACTCGTCGTAGCTACTGATACCTATTAATATTTTATATTGAAAAAACAGGTAATTATCTTCTTTTAATTCTTTTACTCAACAACAGCATTCTTGAAAGGAAAAGCTTGTTTTGGTGACACGGTGACACACAACACATACCACAGCCCTCAACAGGGACAAACACAGAGCAGCATGTCCACTGCTCCAACAGTATTTATCACTCCAGCTGATTTGAGCTTTTTCTTTAAAGAAAATTAGCTACCCTGAAATTTGTTATCATCTAGGAAACAACAGAAAATAAGATCTAGGCTACCACTCATCACCTGCATAACACAGTCTGACTACACATTCCTTATTAATTTCTAGGATTACATTTGCAATAAAACACTAAAATTCACTTTCAAAAAACCAGGTAAACCATAAACTGATAGAATGGGTTGGGTTGGAAAGGAACTTAGAGCTCATCCAGTTCCACTCCCAGCCATGGGCAGGGACACCTTCCACTACCCCACGTTGCTCCAAGCCTCCAACCTCTGTCCAACCTGGCCTTGGACACTTCCAGGGGTCCAGGGGCAGCCACAGCTTCTCTGGGCAACCTGTGCCAGGGCCTGCCCATTCTCACAGGGAACAATTCCTTCCATATATCTGCCCTAAATCTCCCTTCTGAGTTCGAACCCTTTTCTCCTTGTCCTACCACTACAGTCCCTGCCCGTATCCCACACACAGGCACTGTTCCCTGAGCCCCCTGGCTCTGGCTGTCCCCACTGACCGTGGTGTGGGAGAGCACAGCCCCTCCTGGCAGCGTGGCCGTGGCACTGACGGGCGCAGCCGTCGATGGCACCACCTTGGCTTGCACGGGGAGGCCCAGGCGGACGCTGGAGGCGGCCACGGATGTTGGCTGCTAATAAAGGAAAAACGAGCATTTTAGTAATTTTTTAATAATAGTGATTGCAAGAATAAATAATTATTAGTACTGCAAAAAAAAAAAATAAAATCTAGTTATGTGTTCTTATATATATATATATATATTCACAAATACTGGAAAAACTAGCTTTTTCGTGTTCAATGACAGCTTTGCAATATTTCTCCTAAAAGCCATTACTTGTGTAGCTATATGGAAAAAAATCAGAAAAAACAAACGTGACCTGCAAAAAAATTGATGTTGTATTGATGCATTAATTCAGTTGTAATATTTACACGTCAGTATTCATCAATATTTGAGTCTATCATTGCCAGTAACACATATTGGTCCTCTTGGTATTTACTGGCCTGTTCTAGTGCTTTTTCTTTATGAAAATTAATATGGACAGAAAATTTAGAAAGAAGAAAAATATTCTTAAAATAATTTCAGATTGAATTATATAGAAACTAACTTGCACAGAAATGAAGTCCAAGCATTGGGAGAACCTTTGTCATAGAACACAGGCTCTGTACCCAGCCAGCAACTGCAATGTGAAGTGCAGACAAAGGAAAATGACTGACCCACAGCCTTTCAGTCAGTAGTATATTCTACAGGTCAGGAAATTTATCATGTTCAGCAAATATATTATTTATTTTCTGATTTACTTTCATTGCAAGACTGAAATCTCTTGCCATCTTACAAAAGGACAAGATTTAGGAATTAAAAAAATGTCTCCAAAGAAGTTGCTATTTAATTCTGCAGGAATGGAAATACCATTATAAATTAAATACATCACACAATATGGCAATTATGACAAAATAAGAACCACTCATTAATAAAAATAGAGGCCACACTGGTGTCTTATAACTTGCATTTATTAAGATTTGCATTCACACACTCAGAAAAGACAAATTTTCTAAGTGGATAGAGTAATAAATCATGGCTGATGTTGCTTCTCACAAGATAAAACTAGTTTTCCTTGATTTGCATTTTAATTTATATTACTCTAAAATTCATATTTTTATAAAGAACTGCTTCTTTTAGATTCATACATTGTCTATTAAACCTACATAAAATACTTCTTTAAAGAACATCCAGTGTATTCTAAGATATCTCCAAAAGGAACAGAAGCCCAGGCAGGCATTCAAAGCCCCAAGCATTCCTTACAAATCAGTCCAGCAACATCATCTACCAGATATCAATCTTCTGTACTTGGGGGAAAAAAAAGAGGAAAGAAAACAAATCAAATAAATCTACCTGACATCTGAACAAACCCTTTTTTTGTTTGTTTGTATAGCTCTCAAGATTTTTAAAATCTTGACTAGGGATGTCTTCCATCCTGAGACAGCCTAGAGACAATAAACAGCATCATCTTGAAGAGGTAGAATTGTCTGCTATTTTGGAAGAAGGACCATATAAGCTTTTTCTGCTTTAAATACCCTACACCTCTTTTCTCCATTATAAAAATGACCAAATATTTTAAAGTACTGGTTGAGTGAAATTATATCTACCTGATGAGTGTTTGCATTTAAAATATAAGTATTGTGTAACTTGTTCACTTGCTTATAATCAGTTTCCAGCCTAAAAACACAGCATGACTGTGATATCTGCCCCCTTATCAGTCCAGGCTTGCAGAAGTGAGGATTTAGGAAACAAGCAGATAACCAGGGACACTTCTGGCAGCTACTTGGTTCCAGGCAAGACCTGCAGCCAGAAATCCACAAATACATAGTGAGATTACGAGCTAGAGAATTTTTGTCAGCTAATAAATGCCCACGATTCATCACAGGAACATACTTGAAAATAAAACTGCACATAATTAAAATATAAGTGTTCACTATTATAATACCCAACTACGAATGTATTCCAATGTGCCAGACCTCAGCAGCAAACTCTGAAGGCTAAATTCACCCTTGGTTTTAAAAATCAATAGTGACAAAAGCCTTTGATAGAAAATGGCAGTCAAATCTACTAATGTGCTGGATATGAAGAAATCCCTCACCACGAGAGAACTGCAAACAAAGTAATGCAATAGTTTACTAACGTGGTTCCAAAACTCAGAAGGGTTGAAAAGGTAAGTGTGAAATGAGGGGATGAGAAACATAACAAGGAACTAGCCTGGAGAAATTCTTAAATATCATGGAAATGATCTTCAAATGACAGCTACAAGTTGCCAGAAGACACTCTAAAGATTCCCAACACTAATGCCTTGAGAATTGATAAAAATTATTTAGAAACAAAAAGCTGTGTTTTCTAAGGAAGGAAACTTGTAAACAGATCTCATGAGAAATAAGTCAAAAAGAAAACAAAAATTATCAACATTATTAAAAAAAAAACCATAACCCAATGTGTCAAGTTCCTACTGGAAGAATCTGAAAGGATTTATGATGCTCCTTAAGAAAAAAATGCTGAGGTTTGGTACAATGCTATTAAATTCTGAAATTACCAGGAAAGTTAGAAAGAAATACATTTTCAAATGTAACTATTAGTTTTTATTAGATAAATCAGATGTTTTTACATTCCCTAAATACAGCAAGGTAATGTTGAAGAGACTTTTGCCCTGTACTCAGACCATGAATGAACAGTCAATAACCTGCTACTGATGTCCATGGGGACACTGGGGGATGCATTTGCACACAGAGCTGAGCTGGCTCTGTCCACACAGCTCAGAAACAGGGAGCACAGCACAGTGCTACTGAGGAAAGGAGGATTTCAGAAGGGACAGCCTGGGGGGGGGTGTCCCAAGGTTTGCTCTGCCTTGCCCAAGTCACACAGGTAACACAAGTGACTCCAATTTCATGGTGCAGCAAGTGACTTCCTTCCACTTAGGCTGTGAGAGCATATTAGAATTGTTACAGTGTCCTGTAAATTCACTCCCTAAACAACATCTCTGTTTTACTTCCCTTCTCCCCAGAGCTCTGGGCACATGAATAGAGAGGCAAAGCTTGGGAGAGAATCCATTGCACCTGCTGTGCACAACCTATCTGCCTCTGTACTTCAAGGAATACACAAGGCTACTTTTGAAAAAACAAGTCACTTGAATATGGAGAAAACAGTCAAAATAGCCAAAGATTATTTGTCACTGCCAAGGCACAACTGTACCAATTTTAGAGACTGCATTCCATATTCACAGCTTTATCAAATGAAGACAACTTAAACTGCCAAAGTATGTAAATCCTTCGGAGCAGGTTTGGGATACACTTGTATTTTGTACTATAGAACCACCTACTGACCTACACTCCAGGTACCAGCAGTACAGGCTCTGTACTACAGAGCTGGAGAGCTCAACTTCTGACAAGTTAGTTCCATACATTTTTCATCATCATTCCTGTCAATAAACTTGGCCACTATCAACCACAAAAGGAAGAAAATACCCCAACAGCATTTGAACAAACACTAACACAAAAGCCGGGCCAAGTTTTTCACAATACACGTCTTTACGTCTTCCAATACATGGCTTCACTAAGCGTTATGCAAAACTCAACTTTAATTAGATTTTTAGGTTTAAATTTGCAAAATCTGAAATAAAATTCAGTTTTATTTCTAACCATTAATCTAGAAGACTTCTTATAAACACAATAGACCAGGCTAAGATGCCATCTGAGATGCCTCAAACAATCAACAGCCCTGTTTAACAAAGAGAAAACTGAAGTGGGATCACAGACACTGGCAGAAGCATAAGCTAAAGGTCAAATCTGGGAGCTCACTTGTACTGGGCTGTCATGGCCAGGTTTTGGTGGTGGGGTGGCTTCTGTGAGAAGCTGCCAGAAGCTTCCCCTGTGCCCAGCAGAGCCAATTCCAGCCGGCTCCAGGACAGACCCACCCCTGGCCAAGGCTGGGCCCAGCAGTGACAGTGGCAGCAGCTCTGGGGAACATCTGGGAAGGGGGAGGAAATCCCCGAGGAATTGCAGCTGGGTGACAGCAGTGGGAATTTGTGAGAGGAGCAGCTCTGCAAACCCCCAGGGCAGGGCAGGAGGGCCAGGAGCTGCTCCAGGAGCTGCAGCTGAGGTTCCCCTGAGCCCGGGTGCAGCCCAGGGAGAGGCAGCTGTGCCCCCGCAGCCCGTGGGGTCCAGGATGGATCAGAGATCCCCCTGCAGCCCCTGCAGGGCCCCACACGGCAGCAGGGGCTGCCTGAAGGAGGCTGTGACCCCGGGAACTCCACGCTGCAGCAGCTCCTGGCAGCACCTGTGGCCCTGTGGAGAGAGGAGCCCAAGCTGGAACAGGTTTGCTGGCACAGGGGACCCAGGCTGGAGCAGCTCCTGAAGGACTGACTGCACCCATGGAAAGGGACCAGGCTGGAGCAGCTCCTGAAGGACTGACTGCACCCATGGAAAGGGACCAGGCTGGAGCAGCTCCTGAAGGACTGACTGCACCCCATGGAAAGGGACCAGGCTGGAGCAGCTCCTGAAGGACTGACTGCACCCATGGAAAGGGACCCAGGCTGGAGCAGCTCCTGAAGGACTGACTGCACCCATGGAAAGGGACCAGGCTGGAGCAGCTCCTGAAGGACTGACTGCACCCATGGAAAGGGACCCAGGCTGGAGCAGCTCCTGAAGGACTGACTGCACCCATGGAAAGGGACCAGGCTGCAGCAGCTCCTGAAGGACTGACTGCACCCATGGAAAGGGACCAGGCTGGAGCAGCTCCTGAAGGACTGACTGCACCCATGGAAAGGGACCAGGCTGGAGCAGCTCCTGAAGGACTGACTGCACCCATGGAAAGGGACCAGGCTGGAGCAGCTCCTGAAGGACTGACTGCACCCATGGAAAGGGACCAGGCTGGAGCAGCTCCTGAAGGACTGACTGCACCCATGGAAAGGGACCAGGCTGCAGCAGCTCCTGAAGGACTGACTGCACCCCATGGAAAGGGACCAGGCTGGAGCAGCTCCTGAAGGACTGACTGCACCCCATGGAAAGGGACCAGGCTGCAGCAGCTCCTGAAGGACTGACTGCACCCATGGAAAGGGACCAGGCTGCAGCAGCTCCTGAAGGACTGACTGCACCCATGGAAAGGGACCAGGCTGGAGCAGCTCATGGAGTTCGCTGTCTCCTGTGGGAAGGACCCCACACTGGAGCATGGGAAGAGTGTGAGGAGCCCTTCCCCTGAGGGGAAGGAGCAGCAGAGACAACCTGGGATGAGCTGAGCACAGCCCCCATTTCCCATCCCCCTGCACCACTCAGGGGAGGAGATGGACAAAGCTGGGAGTAAAGTTACGCCCAGGAAGCAAGGAGGGGTGAGGAGAAGGTGTTTTAAGCTTTAGCTTTTATTTCTCGTTATCCAACTCTGATTTGGTTGTTAACAGAATTTTTTGTTTTGCTGTGTCAGTAACTGGTGAGGGATCTCTCCCTGCCCTTATCCTGACCCATGAGCCTTTCCTTACATTTCCTCTCCCCATCCAGCTGAGGAGGGCAGGGATGGAGAGGCTCTGGTGGGCACCTGGTGTCCAGCCAGGGTCAACCACCACATAATCTTTGAGTAACTAACTCATACAACCTTTCCTACAAGCATGGCTGTAGCCCTAACTGCTATTAATCCATCATAACACTCCCCATTAGCAAACTCTGCTTCCTGAGACTTAAAACTTCTGAAGAGTCCATGGAGAAACTTCACGCATTTATTGACTGCCTCTCAATTCCTTTGGTTATGGTTCAGATGAACAGGCACTTGAATGTCAGATGCAGAGAAATTTGTTATCAGAGATTTGATTTTTTTTTTTCAGCCTGGTAAAAATACAGTGAAACTGACCCAAAGTATTATCCCTTTAAAAGCTTCACATTTGCACACAATTTCAGAAAATGACTGGAAGTGGAATCTCCAACAGGTCAGACAGCAGAGGCAGAACCTTCACCGCCACCACAGTATCACTGAGTGGAGCATGAGAACCAAAGCAGGGAGATGTTGCTCTGTTCCTCATATGCACAATGTCCCTTTTGGGACAACAGGGCAGGAAGACAGGACTTGGAGCAACTACACAGGACAGGGAGGGGAGCTTGGGGCCTCAAGAGAAAACCTTCATAAACCAGGGGTTCTAGGTTCAAAACCCCTATTGCTGAAGCAAATACTTATCAAAGTACTTTCTCATGCTCTGGTGAAGTGGCTGGTTGTTCTGCAATCACTAGGTTTCATCCAAAATATCTGGTAAATAAAAACCAGCTGAATTTTGGCACTTCAGTTGTATTCTACTCCTGCCTCAAGTGCTTAGTGCTGCCTGCAAATACAGATAATCCACTGTCATCCATACTCTTATGCAATGTATTTACGAGTGCCCAACTTGCAACGTGGAGTTTGTGACCAGGAGTGGCCACGGCTCCAACTGAAAGCAATGAAGTCAAACTGAACACAATAAATTAACCAGCATTTTTAATTTCATATTTAAAATAGAGACAATTAGGTTCCATTTCCTACTTACAAAAGGAGACTAGTAATCCCCTTAAATGCATTGTTGAGAAAGTTGTTACAGGGATAAGCTTCACAAGAAAACCTGCTTGGTTATTAATTCCCACTGCAGAAGGGCACAGCAAGTAAGCCTGAAGCAACTCACTGAACAGTGGAGGAAAAGGTATTATATAAATCTTCATTAATTAGGACTGTTCAGCCTACACACCTTAGAAATTAAAAATAACAGTAGTATATGGTCATGCAGCATAATGCATATGCACATGAGAGCCACTGTGAGAGTGTTCAGGAACCTCCTTTATAGCATTTCCTAATCTTTGCACATTTAAAGTTACAGCCTTATTAACATTTGAGTGTTATTCTAAGTTTTAGAGCTAAGTGTTAATGTTATAAAAATGTAAACAGTATCATTTGTAAGTACTGAAAACTTATTGTATGCTTATACAGAAAAGAATCACGCATCATGAAGGAAAAGAAGGAAAAATGTTTTGTGGTTAAAGCACAGTAAAGACCACACATTTCTTACTCTCTCTGACCTCCCAACCCACCTGCCCTACTATCACAAATGTATTCTCCAGAACATTGCAAAGAAGCCCAAAAACCATTTATACAAAAGAAATAGTATGGGACAGCTTATTTGATAATGGCACTGCATCTTAGCAACAAAAAAAGTTTATCTATTTGCTTAAAATTTCTGCAAAGTGTAAAACAAGCATTGGTCAGAAAAGCAAAAAGAATGTGAAAAACAGTAAGAAAAACAAGAATCAGTAATAGTAAATAAATGAGAAAAAAGTACCAAAGCTGCCACAAAAATATAAACAATGCTGAAAACACAGGCACAGTGTATATAACCAGACCAATCTCAGATCTGAAAGGCTCTGCTTTAGCAAGAACGGCAGCTTGTGAACGATCAGCCACCAGCACCACGGTGAGGGCACAGACTGAGCTGTTGCTGCTGCTCAGAGAGTGTTCCACAGCAGAAACACAGCCATGGCCAGAGCAGGGGATGCAGCACTCAGCATACCATTAAAAAACTTTTTTTTTTTTTCATTTTAAAAACAGATGCTAAAGTGAAACTTAACAGAAAGTGAGTATCGAAACACAGAAAACAAAATAGTAAAGCTCATGATATAAACTTCAAATTCCAAAGAGCAGAAGTTAGAAAAATGCCTAAAGCAAGAAAAAACTGTCATTTTCTTTAAAAAAACCACCAGACTGTTTAGACAATGAAAACAAAACTCAAGTGATAGCTAATTATCTTGGTGGCACAAGTACTGTTAAGTAACTCACTTATATGCCTAAATATCTAAATACTAAGCCATCAAACTTCACACATAACTGCCTTTTCTGATCACAAAAAATGTACAAAGAAACTTAATACTGGAAAACACATTTTGAATCAAACTTGAAACAAAAACACTGGTAAACTCTGAAGCCAAATCCACTTTCAGCAGCAGTCCCGTGAAAATTCCAATACACATACTTTCATCTGCTTTGAAGTTCCAACAACAGATATTCCAAAATAAAATATTATTGGCCAGGCTAACATTAGTCTTTCCTGTATGATATTCACTTTATATTCTTAGTCTACAGCAGCACTTTAATTTTGTGACTAACATAAAATAATTGCAATTAAAAATAATTTGAAATAAACAACTTATTTTTTGCAATTTGGTTATTAATGTAAGCCCGCCTGGGCATTAAGATACTGAAAGCCAGTGAAAAAAAATGCATCAAAGGCATGAAAAACCATGAAATGCACAAATGAAAAACACAGATAAACAAAAGAAACACAGCAAAGGAAAACTAGATGGCAGCACCTCCCTATTTTTCACAATTTCACAAGTCTAAGATTCAAAATAAGATATGGAAGCAAAAATTTAATGCAATCTAAGAACCAGTTTTAAAATACTTCTGAATTTATTTATTATCTCTGAGGAATATAATAGTGCAAGCAAACCCACACTGTATGAGCTGCTCATAATACAAGAACCCAGAGTAGAATTCTTCTAAGATCAATTTAAGTTCCAACAAATTATGGCTTGTTTCCTAAAAATCCTATACCTTAACTAATATTCTAAAGCTGATAAAATTTTGGCAGCTTTGAAAATGTATTAATATTCATCTAAAATTAATATGAACCAAAAAGTAAAAGTAAACTAAAACTACAAAGAGAAAATAGTTAAACTAAAATTATGCACAGCTAAGTCAAAAACGTCCAAATCACGTTTTCCAAAAGAAGCACATTATCACCGGCCCAGTACAACAAACTTGCACTTTGTAATGTATACAAAGATTATTATAATACTCAGGGAAGACCAAGTACTTCCATGCAAACCCTGAGATACCAATTTAAAAAAAAACAAGCCTCTTGTAGCTGCACTGATATGAAAGGTATTTTTAATATACCTCAATATTTTGCAATTTTTCTCTAAACAAAACAACACACCAGAGAAAAACTGCAGCTAAGAGTAGTTAATAGCACAGAATTGTAGATTCATTTAGGTTGGAAAAGGCCTCAAAGGTCAATGAGTCCAAACATTAACATCCCCATTACAATCCTAGGCAATCTTATAATTTGAACTAAACTAAAACTGTTACATGGTGCAATTGCACTTATTCAGGTTTTTCTTGAATATTTTAAAGAAACCAGAAAGACTGTAAATGGAAAAGATCATTAAAATATCAAATACATCTTTCTATTACAGGCACTTCTCTCAATCACTGCTCTCTGTACTGTTGTTACATTCAGGTTCTGATTCTTTTGACTGAATGTGTTTCACTGCTCCTCTGTGGTGACTGTGCTGCAGATACTGTCCACCCTCCTGGGACACACGTCCATGCCCCAGCACCTTTGAGCTCAGCCTTAAGCTGATCCCAGCTCAGACCCTCCCTACAAGGTACGTGCTTATCCCCATTTGCCAGTTTTCCAGAATCCCACTAAGAATGGAGACAATCAGATTTCATTCACGCTTTACACAGCAGCAATTGAGAGGAGCACAACTAAATGTCTAATCGAAGATTACCCCACCTAAGAGTCAAGAAGAACCCAAGTCTTCCTTTCAAAATGGATTTGCCTCTCTTCTCCCACGAGCCTAACACAAAAGTGCACCCAAAGCTGTACAGCTGCCTCTACTCCTGACAGCTGTAAAAAAACGAGACAAAGGTACTACAAACAGCAGAAGTCAAGTAACTTAAATAGCAAATTCAAGCAATCAAAGAGTGAGAAACATCAGATTTAAGTCTGCTGTGCAAATCAACTGTGTGCCTTGACTGCCCAGCTGAAGCATTCATCATGGAAGGACCAGAATTCACAGCACACCCACAGGAGACAGCAACGTAGGATCAACAGGAAGTTACGGATCTTAATCTTTCTGAACTCTTGCGTTTTGCACTCCAATCCAAACACATCTTTTTTTAAACTTGGGGAGGGAAGAGAGGTGGCTCATCAATTCCCTACAAGGGTCAATACTACTGTATACAGATACTTGACTTCTGAGCCTTCAACAACAGAATACGTAAGGATAGAGCCACTGTCTGTAAGGAAAGCCTTTACTTAAGCCTTACACAAATTCCTCAGGGGAAACACACTACACTTTCCTGTATCTCAGCAGCTTCCATTGTTCTCAGGGGAAGTGGCTCCTTCCTCACATACTGTCCTGGATATCGGCCTAGCTGCTGAAGCCAGAGGAATTTTCAGGAGAAACCTGGTTCATTTTCCTCCACAACATCATGGAGAAGATCTAGCAAATGATGGCCCCGGGTATGGAAAGAAAAATCTTGCTGTAGTACCCAGGCTGCAGAAGTGGTTTAGAATCCGAACAGCTCTGTATATATCGATCAAGCTGATTTTATTTCAGAACATTTGTAACATTGCCTTGTTTTCCCCTCCTTTTTTGAGAGTGGAGAAATTACACAGCTTACAAGGAGAGAGAACCAAAGAGCTTTCAAATTTAGATGAACACTTGGTAGTTTTTCAGACACTCCTCCTTCTAGTTTTAAAAAAAGTAATTCAAAATCCGTTTTATGTTCTCCAGTTAGCACTTTCAACATTTCTTAACGAGTTGCCAAAAGTAACTGCCAGCTTTTGCAATTTCTTTGGCATGTTATTTAATACCCTGTGTTTTACACCTAGCTGTATTGCTCACAACAGACTTTCTCATCACAATAATTATTTAAAGTGTACATACAAATGAACCCTGAAAACAATCACTTAGATGAGTAACTTTTGACACCTGACACAGGCTAAAAATTAGGACAATCTGGAGAACAGCAACCGTAATACCCACAAAGCATGAAAGCCATGTCTTCTTCTGACACATTCCTCATAAGATATTATTTCCTAGAATCCTTAAGGCAGACTGCAAATTTCCACTTGTTCTGACTTTCTACATAGGTAAAAGTAGGTTAAAGCACAAACTCAGTGACTAAACTACAATGCTAAGCTCTACACATTTAAAGCACCCTGCCTTTTAATCCAAATAAAGCTATCTTAAAATAACTGAATAAAGGTAGAGTAATAAAGTTGAGCTCTGCACAGTAAAATACCAACCATCTTGATAACATCACAGAAAAAGGTTAAAACTCCATAGCCTGCCATGTTCATCCATCTCACATAACGCTCTGCAGGACTCGGGCTTAATGTTCATATTCTGTCTTAAGCTTACGGCACCAGAATTTTCCTGTGTTTCAGTCACAGTGGACACCATGACTCTAGAATATTCATACTCTATATACATAAAAACCTAGGACGTTAATTTTGATTCATATTAAACTTCTGGAAATTTTAATTCACTGAATTCAGTTTTCTGACCACCAGAAAGAGCTCCTGAAAGAAAAAAGCTCAATTAAAAACTCTCTGAAAAAATTATTTTTCAGTACACACAATTTCCTTTATTTTAGAAATTGATCCCTGAATTGACTAACTATAATGACTACTCAAACAACTGACATTTCTAAAACCTTAGCATAATATTTATCACTGAACATTTCATCTGGAAAAGCAATTAACAGTCTCTGGTTATAAATCACCCACCTAATCAAACAAAAGTCTCATGTCTAGTTCTGATTATATAAACCTTTAGAATTTAAATCTTTACAGTCTTGTTTTAAAAGGCTGTCAACCATAATTTTTAAGGAACACACTAAGGTCAAACATATATAAAACATAAGCATGTCACAATGAAAGAAGACTCTGCAGATCAAATGCAGAGTCAGGGAAGTTCAATGTAAATTTCCCAAGGGCAATATTAATTATTTCTTAACCCTGTTAATTACAACAAACACAGAAATTATGCAGCACAGTTTGGGCAGCTACCACTAAGATTTTCAAAAGAGATGAATCCTGACAAGCTACAATATCATGATTCTAATCCCCCTACACTAAAATAATCAAACTTTTGCATCTTGCAAGATATTTACCATTCTTAAGGCCTTGCTGGCTTCCTCTATTCTGAATCAGCATGTTAGCACCAGGTAGTGTAAAGAAATCTCTACAATGCAGTGGGGTATTTACCTGGGCAGAACCCTGTACAAAAGCAATTACAACTTTCTAATACCTGAACTCCTCCAGATTTCAGCTGACTCTATGAACACCTGAACACGCAGTATCCTCACGGGTTTATTTTTACATAAATCCATCAAGTAGGATTATACCCCTTCTGCAACATTACCTGCTTCATACAAGCAAAAAACAGCTGCCTGAGATCAACGTGATCTACACTTGCTGTGCACACATCTTAAGGCTGACTTTGGGATCCAAACCCCAGACTGAAGCCAGAGCCAAGCAGGGGGTCTACATTTACGCACACTTCCTAAGGTTCCATGTGCAGTAAAGGTTATTCCTCAGAAGTCTTCAAATTACAAACAATTTGTTAATATCTGTTATGAATGCTTCCACATTGAATTTTAATTCAGTATGCTGGCCACATAAAAAACTAACAGTATGGAAGAAACCCAGCTAAAATTAACAGACTTAGATTCCATTCTTGGTACAGTCCCACCATACACCTTCTGTTTTACATTTACGCACGTGTCTCAGGAGCCATTGCTAGAACGTGAGCTGGTAGTAACCACTAAAGAAGTGACTGTACTTATTCACAAAGAAAGTCCTCAACAACCAAATTCAGATGTACAAATTCAGGAATTGGCTGCAATTTTGTTGTCATCAAACTAGTGAAAAAAAAAAAAAAATCTGTAAATGAACAGAAGCTTATCTCTGTGTTTATTCTTCCTGGAATACATTTCTCTTTGAAGGTTTCTACGAGTCTTACTCTTCCAGACACCACAAATTTAAACACTATATGGCTGCCTTTTCTGCAAAGAGGTCTTTAACAAATTTCATCCAATACTGCACTTATATCTTTTTTGAGAGCATAAAGTTTTTCCAAGTGTTTCCAGGCTCTCATTTATGTCTTTCCTGAGATACATTCCAGTGACCCACAGTCTTCCTAGTGACACTCACTTCTAAAACTTACACTCTAGTAGGCTACTCCCTGGTTTGTAGATTGCCTCATGTTACTATTTTCAATTCTGCAAATTTATTCCAGCTTCCTTTTATTGTTTTCAGTTTTGAATTAAACTTAAAAATCTTTTAGACTATAAATATGATGCAATACATAAAGCATATAATGGGACAGTAATCAAATGTTAAATATTGGGAAATACCATGTTGGAACTATTTCAAGCAACTTCTACAACAACTAAAAAGTTGTAAAGGCACCTTTTTCATCTTTCCACACAGAATTACTTATCACTTCTGCAAACAGAGACCTTAGGCAAAACTACCTTAAACTCTGCCTGTCACTACTATGGCACAGCAGCCCTGCACTAACATCCAAAGATATTTGCCTGCACATTTTAGTAAAATAGCTCAGTTCTAGTCCTAAACGGCCCAAAGTTAAACTGCCTCTCTACAAACTTTTAAACCAATGCAGCCATCAAAGAAATCTGAAAAAAAAAAAAAAAAAAAAAAAAAAAAAAAGGCAACCCCCCCCACCCCGACATTCACCCTAGAAAATAAATCAGCTCCAAGTTGAAATCAACACACTCCACTGATGAGTTTGGGAGAGGAAAGCACTCTATCCTGTCAATCCCTAGAAAAAGGGAAAAGTACTCACAACAGACAAAACTTTCAGTGTAGACAGATCACACCCAGAGGCAAATTAGAAGAAACAAATCTTTTTTTGAATAAAGTCTACTTAAAAAATTATTTTAAAATTATTGCAAATCCTTGGATAGAATGTGATTGGCTTTCTCTTTTCTAACGTTCAGTGAAATTAGCTGTCCTGGGATATAACAGTGCTTCTGATTCAGAGCAGCAAGGGGCACTTATTAAACGAGTGATACACAGTCCAGACTAAGACTGAGCTTTGTAGCCTCCAATCATCTCTCAGTCTGAACACAGTCTTAAGAGACTAAGGCAGACTTTTTCCTTAAATAAAAAAAAAAAAAATCCTAGGCCTCATAAAATAAACTACATTTAAGTACTTCCTGTTTTCACAACAAAAAGGGGAGGAAAGCACAGTTGCAGAAACATATGAGGTTATAATGTGTAAGACATAATGCACCGAAGTGGAATCAAGCCGGACATACCTGAGCTGTTGACAGGCGAAAAACAGGGCCAGTTGTGGGCACAGAAAGCCTGGGTGACAGGCTGGCAGGACCCTGTCCCTGTGTCTGCACTTGAGCCTGCATCTGAGCCTGTGCCAGAGCCTGCTGGGGCACCATCACGAGCTGTCCAGCATCCGTGCGCACCAGGACCATCCCTAGTGAGGGCAAGGGAACAGTCACTACACAGTAAATAACAGCAAGAATAACATATAAAGAACTATCTAACCACAGAATTCAGAGTAAAATTAATGTATAGCACTGTACATTATTCTCTATACTGTGTCTTTTTTGATTCTCGTGTAACACGAAATTTTATTTCAAAGAAGAAAAGGAGCCCCCACTAGCAGACCCAATTCAGTTTGGAATTTAAATAACTGCAGTTTATGGCAAGCAGGGATGAAAAAAGCAGCCACTTGAGTGTTTGGGGGACAGTGACTTCTAGCGGTCTAGTCAGGGTCAGGAGAACAAAATTAGAAACAAATACTCATTAAAAGTAAACTCTAAGGACAATGCAGCTGCTGGGAACAGAATTCAGTACATGCATACCAGGGACAATGACCCAAGAGCTTTACTAAACAACAGCTTATGAGTACACGCAAATATTAGGCCAGACACACTTCTGAGCATACAATAGTTGAGATTTACTTAACGTCGAGCATTAACAGATTAATCTATTTGGTACCACTTTGGGAGGCACTACCTGTGGTTTAAACATCAACAACAAACACTGTCAGCCTCAGAGAACCAACACAACTCCTCAGTACACAATGATACAGTGCAGCAATTTCAGAAAATTGGCAAGTGTTTTCTAGCATTTTCTGGAAGTAAATGATAATTTTTTCAGATTATTTTCTTGTAAAACACCTCACAAATAGAGGCCTTCTACACAACAGAGCCATTGCCATCAAGCAGTGCCCTAAGTTTTGTAGTCAGCAGGTCAGAAAAGGGGAGACAATGGCTAAGTTGGTCCATGGATCCTGGAGTTTCACACTTATTCAAGGTCTCTGCAAAGCATGTAATGTTCTTCCTATAGCTCACTCACAACCAAGAAGCAGTTCTCCAGACAGATTATTTTAAAAGAATTTCCAAGTTATTCCAGAATACATTTTAATAATTTAACCTAGATAGGACACAACAGGTCAAATAAACAGAAAAACATTTTGTCTGCAACTACTAGAGAACCAAAAACTAAAAACCTATGAAGTCATTTTATGTTGCTGATAACAGAGTCAGTAGACACTGTTTCTGCAGCTTATCTCTATGTGCAAATTGCTTCATATACTTTTTTAGCTTTTCAAAGGAAAATGAAGAAGGTAAAATCTTATATCCAATTCTAAAGGTAAAAGCTTACATCCAATTCTAATTGTTAACTTCCCAGAGGAAAAAACCCAACACCTTCCTAAAGGGATGCAGTTTGCAACATACCCTGAGGATAAAGAAATTCAAACACTATTATAACAAATCTCAGAACCCTACAGTAAGAAAGTCTTTCTTTCAGTCTGACATGGAAAAACAAATCCCAATTGTGGGACGAACACATGAGAGAACTGCAGCACACATAAAAGCCCTCACTCACAGAGCTGGGTGCTCCCAGCCAACCTTTCCTCCTATAAACACAAACAGAAGGCAAATTTCTGCCACTATAAACTAAAGATTTGTGGAAATCAAGGTTTAAGGTAACAGGCATACAGAGCTACAGGAAGAACCACATCCAAAAGCCATAATAATAACTCTCTTTCAAAGCCAAGAGTAATTTGAAAATTAAAAAGTTGAAAGAAACTCATTAAAAACTGATCTAAAAAGTAACTTTTAAGATCCATTAGGCATTCAAGCACTATGCTTCACAGTTTATATTTGCAGAAAATCCTACAAGCAGATGATATATTTGGTACATGCCATTCCTAAACCATCTGGACACCCCAATATGCCAACTGGCCAAACGGGTTATCACTTCTCTGATTATACTATGAACCTTATATAAAAATCTTCATAGGATAATGCCTACCACACATTAAAAAAATGCATGTTCTATTTGCAGTATACAGATTCACTGGTGTGGTCTTAATTTATCTTCCCATTTTCTAAACCTAATTCTGAATAGAGAAAGACTGAGTGGAAAGGAAAAATTAATTGCAACACGTGCCACACAGTCTCAATCAAAGTTGCAGACACAATTGCTACTATAAATGAATAAATGCTCATGTGTTAACATTGTATTTTAATTCAATTCAGAGGACTACAAATTCCTGTTACTGAGCAGCTGATACAAGTTAGAATCCAGTTAAAGGATGACACTAATTTTACCTTCCTGTCAGACACGTAAAGATGAAATAAACAACTTATGACTATTGCTTGCTAAAATAACCTGTTGTCAAAAACTGATACTAAATTTCTGTTTTATAGAGAAGTTTGTTATATGGGAGTTACAGATTAATTATAAATTATCCACCAAGTTAAAAACTCAAAAATAACATTGTATTTTCTGAATAACTTCCTTTTAGAACATACTTTTAGAACATATTATCTTCATGTTTATGCAAATTTAATGGATTTCCAACTATCTTGTAATAAAATCCAATTCTGATTAAAACTTTCTAGTGTATTATTTCCAAAACATTTTCTAAATCCTGGATCAGACTGTTTTCAAAGCTCCATTTTCCCTCTTCTGTTTGAAAGTAAGTAACAGATCAAAGAATCGACACAATGAACTTCAGAAACTGTGTGCAAAGTTACAGTGCACACTAGCATCTGCATATAGTAATCTTCAACAGATTAACAAAGGGAGTCAAAGGCTAAAGGCACCAAAGCAATCTGAACAGCAACTTATCTGTTTCAAGTTAGTTGGGTCTTCATGAAACCACCAAGATTTGTATGTTTGGAGCATCAGACTCGGGAGGATTTTCCATAAACTGGGACTAAATACACAACTTCTAAAAGCCCACTTAGAAGCAAGCTTCTACACCATCACATTACTGCGCTACTTAGGTAATAAATATCAAATATTCTAAGAAATAAGTTGGAAGAACTAAGTTATTTCAGACTACATCACTAGGTCCACATCTTAACATGCCATTGGTATTAACAGGAGAAAAGGAATTAGCTTAAAATTAACTCCTAAATCAAGAAGATATGAAGATACCCACGTTTTTGCAACATGAAAATCTAAGCAGGGGACCACAGTACCCTTCAGATGAAACAATACACAGGTTAAGAGTAGGAATCCTGAGTCGTTTGGTTAGCTAGCAACTTTGCTGAACTTAAATTTTTAGTAATTAAAGTTAAGGAACCTAGAGGGGTACAAAGAGGACATAACAGTTGCTTCACAGTTGGAAAGAAAATCTGGTCACGTGAAGACTACCCTCACATAACAACGACATTATCACAATTACTGAAATTATAAATTTTAGATTACACACATTTGCCACCTGGTTCACAGCAGAAGACATTCTTTCAAGCAGAAAAACTTTTCAGGAACACCAAGTGTAAAGCAGAAACTAAAGACCTTCAAAACACATATAAAGTTATTCTTAGCTACCACTCCAGCTTTTTATCCGGTGTCCAACTACACCATCACAGAGTAACTCACCGTGACTGCCGCTCTCCCCAGGACAAAACCAGTAACTCACCCAACAACTGCTGCAATTACTCTGCATTAGCCATACCAGTTACACCCTAATTAGCGGCAGCCTGTTCGTCAGCCGGTGCCCTCAGACAGGTGCCTCTTCTTTGGTTTCCAGCACATCGAGCAGTGGGGACATGACGGCTTTGGAGGAAAGGAAAGCCCTCGGCCAAGAGAAGAACGTTAGGGCGAGCGGCGATGCCGGGAGCGCTGCGCACCACTTACCGGGCGGGATGGTGAAGCCGGGGGGCAGCTGGATGGTGGTCTGCGGCGGCGGCCGCACGATCAGCTGCGGGGCCACGATCCGGGGGACAGCGCCCAGCGCCGGCCGCGGCGACACGGCCTGGGGGGCGGCGGGCAGGGCAGCGCCCGCCTTGGCCGTGACCGCGGGCTTGGGCGCGGCGGGGGCCGCGGGGGCCGGCGGGGCCGAGCCCGGGGCCGGCGGTGCGGGCGCGGGGCTGGCGGAGGCGCCGAGCGCGGTGACCGCGGGCAGCGCGCCGGCCGCGGGCTGGGGCTGCGCGGCGGCGGCCCCGCCGTGCCCGCTGACGGGCGGCACCGCGGCCGCCCGGGCCCCCGCGCCCTCCCCGTCGGGCGCCGCCTCGCCGGGGCGCGGCGCGGGGGCAGCGGCGGCGCCCTCGGCCGCTCCCGCCGCTCCGCCGCCCCCCGCCAGGGTCCCGCCGCCCCCCGCGGCCCCGGGCGCGCTGTCGGCGGCGGGCGGGCTGGGGCCGGGGCCAGGGCTCCCCGCGTCCCGCGCGGCGGCAGCTGCAGCGGCCACATGGTTGTTGACAGGCTGGGCAGGGGCGGCGGGCTGCGGCGGGGCGGGCGCGGCGGGGCTGCCGCCGCCGGGAGCCGCTCCATGTGATTGCTGCACACTACTACTGTTTACACTCGCTCCCCTCCCCGCCGCCGCTGCCGCCGCCGCCGGGGGAGACGGGGACGGGAGAGGCCCCTGGGCGGGGGCTCGGCTCCCCGCGCTGCCGGGGCGCCCCGCCACCTCCCCTGCCCCGGGCGCGGGAGGGGGCGCGGGGCGGCCGTGTTGCTGCCGGCCGGGGCTGCTGCCCCCCGCCAGGCTCCCCTGCTGCGGCTGCTGGGACGGGGCGGAGGTCCTGGGCGGGGGCGGCTCGGCGGGGCCGCGGCCGCCGGCCAGCTGCGATTCCAGGGATCCCACCAGGTCGCTGAGCGCCTTCTCGTCCACCTCCTCGGAGAAGAGCAGCATCTCCTCTAGTGGGTCCGACGCGCCCGCCGCCATCTTGCGCTGAGCTGGGAGCCGGCGGCGCTGTGCGCAGGCGCGGGGCTCTGCCGCGCGCAGGGCACCATGGGAGGGGCCGCTGCCTCCGCCCCGCCCCGGGGCGGGACCGGGACCGCCCGAGCGTCCCGGCGGGAGCGCGCCCCGAGCCGGGACCGGGACCGGGACAGCTCCAGCGTCCCGGCGGGAGCGCGCCCCGAGCCGGGACCGGGACCGCCCGAGCGTCCCGGCGGGAGCGCGCCCCGAGCCGGGACCGGGACCGGGACCGCCCGAGCGTCCCGGCGGGAGCGCGCCCCGAGCCGGGACCGGGACCGCTCCAGCGTCCCGGCGGGAGCGCGGCGATCGGCAGGTGCGGCCGCCCAAGGGGAGGGCGGCGATGCCACTCGGGAAGCCGCGGGGCGGCCGCGTGTGCAGGGAGGTGCCGTAGGGATGGATGCGGGTTTGGAGCAGCCTCCCTGACCCCCGAGTTCCTCAGGGGCCCGGCAGCAGGTGCCGCAGGGATGCGGGCTGTGGAGCAGTCTCCCTGCCCCCGGGGAGGCGGTGGCGGCTGGCGCGTCCCGCCCCGCCCCGCCCCGCCCCGCCGGGAGAAGCGAGCGAACCGCCTCGGCTGCCCCGCACCGGCCCCGCCGCGGGATGTGCAGCGGACGGAGCTGTCCCAAACCCCAAGGCACGCACAGCTCACGTTTGCACTGCTCTGCTTTGCAGTTTTACCGGTGTCCAAAGCTCCTGCTCCACGCAGACCAGAATGGCTGCAGTAATACAATTTCCTAACGGGGACGCTGTTGGCAGAAGATTTGGAAAACAAAAATAAGGCTCTTTGCATCACCAGAGCAGCTGTTCTGGCATGCTGTGTTCCCGTAGCATCCTCGCGGGAAATTTAAGGTAATTAATTTTGTTGCTAACACTTTTGTCATGGCGCTCCTGTGGGCCCTTTTCCCATCAATACTTCCTTACACGTTCTGAAGTAACTTTTAAGAGAAAGACAGTGGTCCTAAATAATTTTTTTTTTTTTAAACTAATGACAGGACAATGTCTTCAGTAGGACCTTCCAATAAAAACATTTTCCCCTATGAATAACACGCAAGGGATAACCATGGATTTGTGACCCCAGCAGCAGGCAGCAGCTGGGATTCCAGATCTGTCTCTACTGGCCTACAATAGCATGAGTGTCTGCAAACTGGGATGTACTGGAGCTGCTGCTCTTGTAGTCTGAAAAGGAGAATCATTCCTCATTTTGTGATCTCTTGGGGTTTTCCAAAAAACTGAAAAAGGTGCCTCAGTGAATACAGACATTCAATTGCTCAATGCACTGGTAGGAAGGAGTGAGGGGCTCACTCAGCTCCTCTCCAGTCCTGGCTCAATCTGCTCAGTCCTACCATGTATGACTTGCTGGAGTCACAAGACTAAACTGCTCCTGGCTGCTCTGTTACCCTCTGTTTACCCTCTGTTTCCTCTCAAAGGAGGTTACATTTTTATTCAGGGTAGTTTTTCCTGATTGTCCTTTAGGAGCAAGTTTATGATGATCCAAATAAACCACTTTTAAAATCTGTTAAATATAGGTTGCACCAGTTTAATTAGGATAAGTTTAAATGTCTCCTGAAATTAAACCAGTGCATATTTCTTCAAGAAGGTAGCCAGTAAAAATACTGAATGTCCAAAGGCGTGGTAGGATGTGTATGAGTAGGAGATGGTCCACTGTGGGAATGGAAAAGTTTATGAAAAGCACCATTAAAGGTACACAAGAGATCTGTAGATCAAAAATTTGCTTAGAAAATGAGCATTGCTTTTGTGGAATGCTACAGCTAAATTAAATTTGGATTTTTAACAAATGTTTCTACCTGGAAGTTTAATTAAAACATAGTAGACATTATGAGTCAATTTGCTATTGCACAAATATAAAAAATATTCATTTGGGTTGGAAAAAATATAAATCTATCCGATATTACTTTTTAATGAGACACACACTTGATTGATTTTATCAGAGAACATTCCATGCATCCCTCACTTAGTTGCCCTGCTCCTGGACTTCATTTACGTACGACCATCTCCAGAGTTCTCATAAGAGAATGAAGAGTTAGACATATGATTCTGCAACTAGTCCTGACTGTGAAACAAATTTTAGTGTCTATTTTTCTAATACTGTGGCATTAAACTGGGTATTTCCATAAAAACCACCCTGGAGGAAACCTAATTGCTTTGTAACTTTAGAAGATAAAAGTGACCTTCCCACTGAAAGGAGAAAAGAGCAAGTATTACAGTTTGAAGGTACATTATGTATGGGTAATCTGTAAAACATTAATTTGTATTTCTTCCCACTCACCTCTTTTAAATTTAGCCATTTTAGTTATATATAAACACACAGGGTAAGGAAGTGTAATATAATGTTTTATTTAATAAAACATGATGTATACTGACTCACACTGGACTTCCTTCAAGTCAAGAGGTGAGGACACACCTAAGAATGTTTATAAACTTGTTGCTGAAACTGGCTTTGGGCCTGAGCTTTTACATAGGGAAAAATACTTCTAGTAAAGTATAGAATCTCTGTGAACATTTGTATTCATTCTTCTATTATAAAAATATTTTTCAAATATTTTCATGCATTTCATCACAGAAAACATTTCTGAACATATTTGTTGCTCTTTCATTTTAGGAGTTATATATGTACAGAATAAAACAAAAAGAGAAATCAAAGAGACCATTGTGATCATCTAATCTCATCTTTTAAGATACAGTCTTTCCTGAATTATTTTTTATATGAGCTAGAGAATAGTCTTTAGGAAAGTTAACTTCCAACCATGGTTTCAAAATTGCCTGTAAAAGAAAATCCACCACAGAACTTGTTGAGCTGCTCTTCAGTTCTCGGCACTGCTCAGCCCTGTGCCCTGCTTGCAGCCCCAGTTTGTCATTAATAACCCAGTACAGAGCAAAATCCCCCTGCCATGTTCAGCTGCATGGAATGATAACAGGGCACGGGGACAAGTAACTTACTGTCTTCTACAGAAGTCAAAGGGCTTAGAAAGGAGCACTGTTTTCCTGCTTATATGTCATGGGTTTGTCACATATACACAATTTCAGTGCCTTCAATTATACAATTTTCCCATCTTAAGTTTAAATTTACCATCAAGATGGTACCTACCAATTCAGATAAGATTTTGAGATAACTTCTTTAAATGAAGAACTCTTTACCTATGTGATTGAAATTCACTTTACACTATAAAAATATTCCTTCAACTGCTCATTTTAAGTATGACATAGAAATGATAAACTCCAGAAATTGGAGAGCATGAAGATGACTAGAGAACAAAGAGCTGTCCTAGGAATAGCATAGGTGTAGGTTGAAAAAGACCTCTATGATTCCCTCAGCACTGCCAAGGCCACCCACCACTAACCCATGTCCCCAGGTGCCACACCCAAATGTTTTTCCCTCCAGGGATTGGGAATCTGCCCTGGACAGCCTGACCGGCCCTTTCCATGAAGAAATGTTTCCCAATACCCAACCTGAACCTCCTTTGGCACAGCTTGGAGGCTGTTTCCTCTCCTCCTGTCCCTGTTCCCTGGGAGCAGAGCCCAACCCCCCGGCTGCCCCCTCCTGTCAGGGAGTTATGCTGAGCCTCTTTTTCTCCAGGCTGAGCCCCCCCAGCTCCCTCAGCTGGTCTTCATAAGATTTCTGCTCTAGATTCTTCACCAAACCTGGGGCCACTGCTTGGAAGGCAGAATATGTCTAAATTTAATTTTGTGTATTTCAGTTGCAAAGGAATTTCATTTTATATATGGCTTATAGAAATTTTGAAGCTTGCAAAGGTAATTGTAAATACTTTTCTAATGACCTAGACAGGACATCATGGAGAGACTTAGGAATATTTGACATCAAGAAGGTTAGAATTTAATCCTTAAGTGTTTCAAGGGGGTAGTTTTCTATTCCTAGGTATTTGTGCAGGTTTTTTTGTTTGTCTGTTTTGGTGTGGGGTTTTTTTTTGTTGTTGTTGTTTTGGGGTTTTTTTGGTTGTTTTTTGTTTTTTGTTTTTGTTTGGTTTTTTTTGGTTGTTTTTGTTTTTTTGTTTTGTTTTGTTTTTTTTGGTTTTTTTTGTTATTCATTCTGGCCAACTTCTCTCTTCCAGAAACTTGCAAGTTGTTTCAGAAAAGGCTGTCAAGCCTGTTCAGCTGAGAGGGGCCCTCAGCCCTGGGTGTCCCTGTGTGCGGGGAGGGCTCTGAGCAGGGCCCGGGCTCTGCTCCGGGGCCCAGCAATGGCCCCAGAGCCACGGGCAGGGCCTGAGCCCAGGGAGCTCCCCCTGCACAGGAGGCAGAACTTCTGCCCTGGGCAGGGCCCAGCCCTGAGCAGATTGGCCAGAGAGGCTGTGCAGTCTCCTCCCTGGGGATATTGCAGAGCCCCATGGACACACTGCTGTGCCCTGTGCTCTGGGATGGCCCTGCTGGAGCAGGGAGGTGGCACCAGAGGAGCCCCTGGGGGCCCCTCCAGCCTCACCCATCCTGGGGTTCTGTGAAAAATAAACTCTGACAGTTTTCCACTTGATTTCTCTCCTGAAATGCTCATCTACTGTGTCCTGAGCTCAAAGAATTGTCCCTCTCTGCTTTCTCTTTCAACCACATGACCTTGGAACCCTAATTCTATAAATGTAGAAGGGAAAATTAGACATAGGATTCTGCAACTAGTCCTGACTATGAAATAAATTTTAGTGTCCATTTTTCTAATACTGTGGCATTAAACTGAGTATTTCCATAAAAGCCACCCTCTCCAGTTTAGAGAGGCAGATGAGAGAAGTCTTAGGAAGATGTGTACTAGAATTTCCTTTCCTTCCTGCCTTCCTTCCTACTTTCCTCTGTAAGGCAGCAGGAAATCCGTGTAACACAGAGTGTAGCTGATCCTCTACACTGTTACACGGCTCTCCACCTCCTCCAACAGAGGTTGAGAAGCAGCCACAGACCAGCCTCTTTTCTTGTAACAGAATATAGGTGTCTCTGTTATTTCTCTAACAGTAGCTTTACTTTGAGCTGAATTACAAATGCAAATTTTCAACAGTGGTGTCCCACAGACTTCATACAGTATATCCTGTCATTTACAGCAGAACTTTGCTTCATGATCTTTCAAGTAGTTCAGGACACGCTGGAAGCAATTACAGTAAAGCTCCCTGGGCACTCCAGTCTTCCTGGAAACTTTACAAACTTTACAAAGTTTCCAGGACTCTAGTCTGGCTCCTGTTTAGGAACGTGCAGGTCCCTTCTGGAAAAATCTGGCTTCTTATTGCATTTCGAAGGCCTATTCTGAACAAAATACTTACTGAATCTTTGCAACATGATAACGTCCAGTTGCTGAAACAAAAGCTAAGTCCCCTTTCCAGAGGTTGGTCTTTATTGTGGTGTTTTCTAGGGGGGCCTGAGGCAGTATCGTGGCCTCCAACAGAAGCCTTATTTGTGATTCTTACTTAAGGCACACAAATCAAGTGCAATCTCAAAATCATGAGGTGTTGGTGTGTTTTTACTCGTACTAAAAGGGTATTTTTTCAGGATTAATCCCACACTTTGGTCAAGATTTCATCAACAGTTGTGTTGCTTAGTGTTGGCTGCCAGGATGTGACTCTCAAGACTGTCAGCAGAGTAAAAGGGAATCCCCGTGAAACACGAACCGATATTATCACCCCCAACTCCTGCAGTTCTCCGCATGTTCTCGACTGCTCATGTGGGTCACCAGGATTTGCCCTTCAACGACCGGGCCCCTCAAACACCCCGAAACCCCCAATCACCAAAGCTGCTGTCACCTGCCCGGGGACAGCTCACGAGCTGCACCAGGGCCGGGGCTGTCGAGCGGAGACACAGGACTGCCCCGGCGGGGGAGCGCGGGGAGAAGCCGGGCCGGGCCGGGCCGGGCCGGGCGACCGAGCGTGCCCCAGCACAGCCGAGCGGGGCGGGACCGGGCCGGGCCGGGCAGAGCCGAGCAGGGCCGCGCAGAGCCGAGCCGGGCCGGGCAGAGCCGAGCCGGGCCGGGCAGAGCCGAGCGGGGCCGGGCAGAGCCGAGCGGGGCCGGGCAGAGCCGAGCCGGGCCGGGCCGCGCAGAGCCGAGCCGGGCCGGGCAGAGCCGAGCCGGGCCGGGCAGAGCCGAGCGGGGCCGCGCAGAGCCGAGCGGGGCCGCGCAGAGCCGAGCCGGGCCGCGCAGAGCCGAGCCGGGCCGCGCAGAGCCGAGCCGGGCCGGGCAGAGCCGAGCGGGGCCGCGCAGAGCCGAGCCGGGCCGCGCAGAGCCGAGCCGGGCCGGGCAGAGCCGAGCCGGGCCGGGCAGAGCCGAGCGGGGCCGCGCAGAGCCGAGCCGGGCCGGGCAGAGCCGAGCCGGGCCGGGCAGAGCCGAGCGGTGCCGAAGCTCCGCGCTCCGCTCTCGCTGCCGCGCGCGGGACCCCAACACCACTCCGCGACTTTCCCGCCCCCCAACTCAGCGTCCCTTCTCGCGGCTCTCGCGAGAGCAGCCGCGCTCCCGGCATACACCTGGCGGGCCGGGCGGGGGGGGCGCTGTGAGGGAAGATGAAGGCGGCGGCCATGTTGGGAGCCGCGGGGCGCGGGTTGTGTTGAGCGCTCCGCCGAGGGCTGTGCCGAGGGTTCAGCTGCGCGGGGAGCGGCGGCTCGGGGCGGCAGGAGGACAGCGCCTACTACGATTCAGGGTCGGGTTTGCTTGGTTGCTTGTGCCCGGCTTGAGGAGCCCTCGGCAGCGGCGAAGGGGTGTCCCTGACCGAGAAACAGCGCCATGAGCGGGGGGACGCCCTATATCGGGAGCAAGATCAGCCTTATCTCCAAGGCCGAGATCCGTTATGAGGGGATCCTGTACACCATCGACACGGAGAACTCCACGGTGGCGCTGGCCAAGGGTAAGGAGGAGCGGGCCCGGCGGCGTTCTGCGAGGGGCGGGAGGGGAGCGGGGCCGCGGGACGGGATCGAGCGAGGAGCTGGAGCCGCGGCGCTGTCCGGGCTCTGAGGAGGCCCGGCGGGCGGCCTGCAGCCTCTGGGGGCCCGGCCGAGCTCGATCAGAGCCCGCCTCGTCCCGCCGTTCTCCCGACGGGGCGGCTGCGGGGGAGGTGGAAGCGAGAGAGGGTCTGGCCGTGAGAGCGGCAGCGCGATAGCGCTGCGAGGCCCCGCTCCCCCCTGTTCCCGCTGCTCCGGCGAGGGACCCTCGCGGAAAGGAGCCAGGAGTAGGTACCGCGCCGGGGGCTGCTCAGAGGTGTTCCGGATAGAGTGCAAGTATGAAGCCCGTGGCGGTGGAAGCGGTCCAGAGCTAGTGCGTGAAAGGGAGTAGGAGGGGGAGGCTAGAAAGAGGTTTTCTTTGCATCGTAAGAATTCCAGACCTACAGGGTATAGGGCCGTGTATGACTGGATTGCTCTGCATCCTAGGACGGCAGACAGCTCGGGTCTGAAGGGAATCCTGAGTGCTGGATTACTGACAAAAGCTGAACGCGAGCTGTTAATTTTGGAGGTATATGGAACAGTGTAGTTCGAAATGGTATGAGAATGTTATCCGCTAGAAGATACATATATATATATATTTATATACATTTATATATCGAGAGAGAGAGAGAGAGGCTTCTGCGTGAATGTATAAGAAAGTTAGAAAGACATGTTTACTGGGAAGAGAGTTGGAGGAAAAAAAAGAGAATCTTTGAAACTGGGCGTCCGAAGGACTTCAGTGTTTCTCATGCATGATAATGCATTCTCAACGTAAAACATTAAGTCAGAACTTTTAATAACCTCTTTTTAAAAGATTCTGCAAAACTCGGCATTTTTTTTCTTTACACTTCTTGCATCTGTAAAGTCTTGCTAAGTAATCTAAATTCATATGTAAAAGCAGAGAGTCTATCCAGCCATTAGGTAAGAGGAAAAATTGCTGCTTGTGTAAATGAAATATTTGGAACAGAGAGGATTCGAGAGCTCGGTTCCTGGCTGCTACGAAAGGCTTAACGACGGTCTGTTCTGTTCTGCACAGCTGCAGTGGGTGCTGGTGGATACCATGAGTGTGTTTGCTTTCACTGGCCTTTGTGGTAATTCTTGTTTGTGTGCTGTGACACTTTAAGGCCTTCCCTCCTCGAAACCAACCCCCTCCCTCCTTCCCTCCCCGCCCCCCGTTATTGTTTAAGAAATAGATTACTCTCTTTTGTAAATTCTGGTACATGGGCTTTGAAACACCTTACAGTGAGTTTGGTCCCAGGCTTGCACAGTTCGTTTATGGGGCAGTTAGCTTTCATTATGTGATTTTTACTTATTTCTGAAGTTGCTTTTAGGTTAAATTGCCTTGCAGAAGTTGCATTATCTACTTTGAAAGGACAGCTGGTTTTGGTTTATACAAGTGAAAGCTGGATACTGTGATTAAAAATAAATGTTCAGAAATTCCAGTTGCATGCTGTGGTTGTTAAGGTTTGTGCAAAAGCACATAGAAGAAGAATCCTATCCTCGAGGACCTTCTGATAGTCTTGTCCAAAATTAGACTGATTTAGTGCTGACGAAGCCAATTTTGCACGACTTCTCTCAAGAGTGGTTAAGTCATGTTGTGGTCTATCTGCCAAAGTGTACATATTTAAGACAGACCGAACTACAGTTACGAGTTTAATCTACTCTCTTCTCATAGCTCTCATCAGAAATGTAAATCTAAACCACCGAATTTGCTTTAATAAAACTTGGCTGAGTTAGCTGAAGAATGTGTGTTTTGTAATACAGTGTTATGATTCAGAAGAGAATAAACCAGTATTTCTAGGCCACATGGAACCAAAAATCTTGAGATTAATCTGGAACTGATAACAACCATATTAGACTGCAGAGCAGTTCTCTGTGCTCATGAACAGAATGCTCCTCTTGAGAGTATTCAAGTTTCTGAAGGCTTAGGCCATTGAGTGTATATGACACTGTATATGTAAGGTGGCGAGTGTGCTTAATTATTGGCCACATCCGTATATGAAAGAAGCAGAACTTGTACTCTAGCTGTAAATATGTTGATCAGGTAAAAGTTACCTCTTCTTCCTGTGCTGAGTCCAGAAGTCAAACGAGAACTGTTTAGTGTGAATCCTGACTACAGATGTCAAATTTCTTGCCAGAAAGAGACAAAAAAACCCCCAAAAGACTTGATGCTTTCAGTTGCTCAGCTGTGTAGTCTGTGTGACATGACTGTTCCCTGAATTGAATGCAGGGCAGCTTATCATTATTCACATTCTAACTGAACTTACTGAAATGGTGACATAAAGTGGAAAATTAGAGGTAGAGTCTGTTCTTGAATAACTACAGATTTGCCCAACAATAGGATTTGTGTGGGCTAAACCAAAGTCAGAGATTAATCTCATGAAGTTGTATTTGTGGAATGCCTTCATTTGTCTTAAATTGTCTGGGGTTTCAGACTTCGGGTTGCCAGCACAGACTGTAGCCCTCCCTTACTGAGGGCAATCTGCTCTAGTTCTCTAATCAACATTTTGTTTACAATGTTGTGATCTTTTTACTAAGCAAAACTTGTGGTCTCTATCTCATGAATTAGAGAAAGATAGGAGCTGTTAAATATTGAGCATAAAATTTTTTACCTAAGCTGGAGTCTGATAAGGGGACATGATGCATCCTTTCACAAAGTGTCTAAGTATATAGTTATTTAAATAACAGGGAAAACACCCATCCATAGTGGATTCCAAACACTAAGCAAGCTATGCAAACATTTGAGGTTCTTAAATATTGTTGGTGCCTATGTTTTCTTTGGATCAATAGCTTTTCAGAGACAGTGTCTGGAACCAAAAACCACTCTCTCCTGTTGTCAAGCCTTAATTTAAATTAACTTGAAATGTCCTTCTAGTTCATGGTTCTAATTAATACTTACTTTTTTTAAAAAAAATCATTATTAATTTTTAAAACTTCATTAAGCCCAAGCAATTTAAGAGGAGTTTGCAAGCCGTGGTTAGTTTTCTTGCTGGAAAACGATTGCTGCCCTACCTGGGGTATTTACAGAATAATCACAGTGCTTGATCTTAAATGTTGTGGCATTAAAAAGGAGATGTGATCTTTCATATTAGTAATACATAATTCTTTTCTATTTCAAGGCACCGATTTAGAGTTATTTTTAAGGCAGGTAAGCTGTGTAAGAATAGCCATGTTGAGTCAGAAAAAGCTTTGTTCCTTCAACAGCAGGGAATCCTTAGATATATGAGTGTAAGAAACAAAAATAAATATTGTCTCTGCTATAATGCATCAGTTCTCACTTAGCAACTCTTGCACCACTGAGAGTTGCATTTGGAACCATTATAATTGATAGATATTAATGAAACAGCTTTTGGTAGTTTTAAGAAGTAGTTAAACTTCTGGCGTTTTCAACCATCTGTGTTAGTGTTGTCTGTGGTGTCACATCAAAACACATCAAAAGGAAAACTTCCTTTTTAGACTTCTACAGAACATTAGTTGCAGGTGAAAGACTCTGAAATGTAGACAAAGGAAAGTTAAATTCTTGTGAAGATTTGAACTCATGCAAGGGTGGGAGCAGGAAAGGGAAGGGTTAAATTTTTATCAAGTTTTTATGAATGTATTTTTTTTAGTCAGTTAAGTAACAGGCTCCTTGCCTGTCTTGAGGGTTAGGACCTGTGTGCCAAACCAAACTTGTGCATAGTATGTCACAGCAGAAAAATTCCTCTTGTCAAAGCCCACTCCTGGCTACTGCCCTCATCTGTCTCCCTGCAAAGTCACCACTCGTGCCAGTAAGGCTGAATTAATTGTTCTGGAGAAATGAGCCTGGTATGAGCTCGGTGTGGTGTGCAGGCATCAAAGCATGTTTGCAGTGAAAGGGTTGTGATGTTTGGAGAGAGGTGGTAATTGAAATGACTTGTTCACTTGTGGTGGTCTCATTTTAGTCGTCATGCTCCTCCTGGGTGCTTTAGGAGCAGAGAAGAGCTGGTTTCTGTGTACGTTTGCTCCTCAGGGAGTGAGGAGAGAGTGTCAGTGCTGTGCACACAGACTGAGCTACCTGTTTGCAGTAATTCACGTTGTAGGGGAACAGAGTCCTCTTGCTAGCAGAGTAAATAGCTTCACTTCTGATTAACATTCTGCTTAAATTCCCTGTGTTAACGAGTAATCATATCTATTAACTCACAGGGAAAGTTGCAATGTTGCCATTGAATGCCATAGTAGTATAATATGGTAATATACATTAAAATATCATATAGTAGTAATATCACAGTCAAAATTCGTACAAAAATTTGCTCACAGCACTTTAATATCAAATTAGTGGAACTACTTGGGCACAAGTGTGTACATGGATAGGCTCAACAGAGTTAGTTATTTTAGCTAGGTACTTAATTGTGTGTATTTACACTAACGAAAAATAAGTTTGCTTTTAACATGTACTGCTTGTCTTCTTGTTTGCAAATCCTTAATCCAGTTTAGTTCTTTCAAAAACAAAAGAAAAAACCAATCCTGAAATGAACAAGGTAAGATTAACTAGATTTACCACAGTTGTAAGATTGTCTTTCATGTGCTTATTTTCATCTCCTTTCGCTCTTCAGTATTTTGCTGTATATGCACTTCGTTCTGGAGGAAGGAGGTAGTCTGAGGAAATTGCCCAAGAGACAGAGCTGGATAGAGCTCTGAGCCTGCTGCTGCTCCAATACCTTGTGCTTTTGATACTCTGGCAACTTAGTATTTCTGTAAGGAAAGCAGAAACTGTAAAGATAGGTATGCCTTTGTAAAATACAAAAAGTAACTTTCAACTCCTTATCTTAACACTACTCTGAAGGACCTGACTGGGGTGGACACATTAAGTAGCCCTTCCTACAGTCACCACACATGCAGTTCTGGTTCCTGCTTTAAAAGGAAATTGGACTGGGGGTGGTTATTTTGGTTGCTTGTGGTGTGAGGGTGGGTCTGAACTGCAAATCAGGGGAGTTTGTTTACCCCTCTCCAGCAGAGCAAATCTGGATGAAATTGTGTTTATATTTTGCAGAAGGTTGTGATAAAACCAGTTTGATTTGGGGCAAGGGAGAAGTAAAGTAAAAGAGTCAAACTTTTAGTAGCAAATCTTGATGTGTTTTATTGCTAAATCATTGGCAACCATAACAAGTGTCTTGAGCTAGCTGCATAGACAGTCAATCTCTTAAAGAAGAATTCTAAATTGTGGCATTGAAAATACTTCCTTTTGATGTTATGGTAATTTCATGGTGTGGAGAAAGACGTTTTTTAACATACACTGAAATCCCTTTACTTCTTTCAGCATGTCAGTAGATGAACGTTTGGTGGCTCACTTTTTTTTCTCGGATTGGTTTAGAATGGAGAACGGTAATTGCCAGGTGTTAGAACTGTTCCTATATGTGTCAGGTACATTAGTATTAATGTTAAAATACTTACCTGCACAATGTAGCTTTGACTTCAGAGAAATACTTTCAAAGCATATTTCTTCCATAGTTCATCAGATTTTTACTTCCATGTAAAGGCAAGATGCAGCTCTCTAACTTACTACTCTTTTTCTGTGGTGTTGCTACAGAGTAGTTTCTTCACTTTAGCTAGAAAGTAAAATCCTTTGGTAACTTACTGATCATACTCTGGCCATTTTTGTGCACCTTCATAGACAAAATGTCTACTAAAGAAACCATTTCAATGTGGGACAGAGAGAAGCAGTACAAAATCAACTGTGGTTTTACTTACCAAGACAGCAGGTCAAATGATGGAATGAAAGTCCAAGATAATTTATTAGTTATCTGATAAATAGAATATAAGATGGCCAGAAAGTGAGGCTAGATCTGCGGTCAAGATACTGAAATAGAAAAGCCTGGTGAATAAAAAGCAACTGAATGAATTACAAGAATGCACATGACCAATTGATAATGTTATTAAGCTACTGTGCATTACTTTAATTTCTGCGAATTCTTAAGCTTCAGACACTTTTTTTCTGTAGAGGAAAAGGAGACAGATTCTTCTTCTAACAAGGACTGACATTAACTAAACAGTGTGTGCCTTTTTACATTGCTCACACTTTGTAGTACCATTCAGGACAGACTTTCAGATGCACAGAAACAGAAAAGATAATGAAAGTTAGCTCACTAGATGATACATGAACAAAATAATTGTAACCACTTAATGTTATTTTTCTTTGTAGTGTGGACATGATCTCTTTACTGCTGAATTATGCTTCTTGAAAAGATTTTAATACCTGACTGTTAAGCTCTGTTTATGCAGTATTAAAAGACGCAACAGTGATGGAAGATGGCTGGTGCAGCCTGAGAAATGACTCAGTATCACTTTATACATCTCTACAGGAAACTCTGCTTTTCTTGACTAATGATTCTATGGCTGCAAATAAGTGCCTAATGATGTCTCCAAAATGTTGATGCATCTGAAAATGGAGGGAAATCTAATTCTGGTAAATTAAAGCAAAATACAGATTTTTCTCAGCATGACCTTAACTTGCAAAGCAAACAAACACCTTCTGAGAGGCTGGAGCAAAAGCAGTCATGAGGGATTGTTAGAGCTGCCACAAGTCAATGAGACTGTGATTGAATGTGACTGTCATGATTTTGGGGGTTTGGTTTTTTTCCCCTCTCTGGTTTCAATCCATTGTTTAGTTTTTGCTTACAAAACTAGCCCTTGGAGACAAATCTCTTCTTCAGTTATTCATTTGTTTCACTTGATATTCACTCCAGGTTGGCAGTCTAAAGGTGGGGAAAAGTTTCTGAGAGGGCACTGACAGCAAAGTGATGGTATCCATGTACAGTGGTAGTGATTATATGTAGTGCAAAAGGAAGAGCTTGATAAGCTTCATTGCTGTGCAGTCAGAAAGCTGTTGGAATTCATGCAAGTAATTCCATGTCTTGGTATGGTGCACACTAGGAAGATAGTAAGGCCCCAGTGAGTTTGCTTAATTTGATAGAGATCATATGACATCATATGAACCTTACACCAGCAAGAAGAATGCATTTTTCTTGGTGAAAATTGTATATATATACACCACAGAATTCCTGCTGTTTTATTAAATCTTGAATTTATTAAGAAATTCACATTTGATAATTTTTAATACTCTAGATTCTAGTAGTATTAGCATATTTTTTCCTGTTTTGCAAGTACAGAATGTGAAATATGTAAACTCATGTATTCTTTGATTCATAGAATTGACTTGCCAGCCAAAAAACCCTGCATTGCTGCTTCCCCTTACCCTCACAAAACAATTGAAAATATTCAACATGTAATTGATAGCATAAGTGATGTCTCAGTCTTTCAGCTTGGTTTTTAACTCAGATTTTTAAGATAAAATTACTTGTTTGTCTGAGGAGAGTTGATAATGATAAAGAATATGGTGCCTATTTAATAAGGGTTTCTTTCTCAATGAAATTTTATTCTCTTTATTTAAAGCTGTTGGTCTCTGCAGTATATTGAAACCCTTTTGTTGAATGTGGGGTGCTTCATTCTTTTTCTGCCTTCCCAACTTTGCAGTTCGCTCCTTTGGTACAGAAGACAGACCAACGGATAGACCCATCCCACCTCGCGATGAAGTCTTCGAGTATATTATATTCCGTGGCAGTGACATTAAAGACCTGACTGTCTGTGAGCCACCAAAACCTCAGTGCTCCTTGCCACAGGACCCTGCTATTGTTCAGGTAAGTCAAAACAGAGTTTTAAATAATTGTTGCTGAAGAGGTAACTTGCTAGCTTAAGTACTCTCTAGCTGAGTATTTAAAATTTAAAATGTTTATCACTGTAAAGTTCACAATCCAATGTAAAGAACTCTGGAAGAATTTTCTCCCTTCACGGTCTTTAACTGTGAAAATGAAAGTTGAAATCTAACTCTAGCACAGTGCACTACAAACCAAAGCTGCTGTTTTTTCAGAAACAACTAATAACATTTTGTAGGTCTTGATGCCTTTTTTGAAAGGGACTTGGCTTAGGAGGACAGATAGTTCTTGGGAAGATTAGACTTGGTATAAATCAAACAGAATAGATGGTGAAATATCTCCAGATCATTAGTGGGGTTTTTTTGCCTGTTTGTTTTATTTTTGTTCTAATGTTCAACATTTTTTGCTAACTTTGACTTTAAAGTGTTTCAGCTAGCTATGTGTTTTTAAATAGTCTTCATACTATAAGGCATTTATTCAAAAAGCGAATACTTGGTTTCTGAAGGGAAAGCAGCTTAAACTTGAAGCCTTCAGATTTAGTTAGTCTGTCATTTTGTAGTAAATGGACTGACAGAAATAGTTTTCTCAGAAATTTGTTGCCTTTTCAGTTGTGCTTATGGGGTGTCTTAAAACCATCCCTGAGAGCAAGAGAAAAAACTCTTGCTTCAAATGGAGATTGATAATTCCATGTAATATGATTCTACTGCTTTATCTGTTCTGTAGGAGAAAATTCTTGATACTTCCTTATGAGGTGTCCTTGCAATTCTCCAAGGACTTTTATTAAACTTGGTGCAACTCCTTCTGTCAGTTGTAGTCAAGAGTGGTGAAGTTGCATTACTGTGAATCCCAATAACAGTGATAACCTCAGCCTCCTCCAGTATGTTTGGGTGTCTTATTGTACCTGTGGGGTTTGAAACTTCAAGGAAAAAGGACATTTTCCAGATTTGCCAGCAAAGCTTGTGTGTGTGTTTGACAAGAGAGTCCAGTGTCTGAGGTTGTAGGGAAAAGATTGCAAAATTTTGTGGTACTGTTTCTACAGGTCTGTGATGGTGGAAGGGTAAAAGTGCTTTCTAAGCTGTACATACTTGTGAAAATGTTTAGAGTTTCTACATTTCTTGCCAACAGAACTATTTCCTAATTTTTTGTAAATACAGTTTTTGCTAGTGTGTTGTGTGTTTTGTCTTCAGTCTTCACTAGGATCTTCAACTACATCTTCATTCCAGTCTGTGGGGTCCTATGGTCCTTTTGGCAGGATGCCTGCGTACAGTCAGTTCAGCCCGAGCCCACTGGTGGGGCAGCAGTTCGGCGCTGTTGGAGTTGGTAGGTTCACTCTGATTATCCAGTGTTTTCCTGTGAGTGAAGCTGTGTGTGCACAGACAGTAATCACTGCTTAGAATTTCATCAGTGTCTTATCCTAAGGCAGATTCAAAGTCTTCCTTCTCTGTTAGTCCTGCAGTTCAGCTCCAAAGTAGAGAGTTTTTCATAGTCTTTGCATCTTAAATCAAACTAATTATGATTGAGAACTAAACACCGATCACAGAGGGACCACTGTTCATTATATTTCACAAGTGGTAGAGGCAGCCCCTCCAGGGAAGCCCCATAGCTGTACTGTTGGGCTGACCAGATGCTGTGTGCATTAACTAAGGATTTGGATTATTCAGCAGCTATGTGCCAGCACAGTCCTCCAGCTGTTCGTGGGGAGTTGGCGAGGTGGGAAATACGTGCTTGAAGTATTTGTGAGTTGCATGGGCTAGTTGCTCCTTTATACTCCACATTCTCTCTGAGACTCACCAACCAGCTTTCCTTCCTCCCTGAGAGTTTATTTCACAGTTTAGTTTTTTCATGGGAACTTACAGTCTCGTAACTGTTATGGCAGCGGTGTTACTCTTGGTACTGAAAATATTAGCCATGCAAAAAGAAGGCTGTAGAATTGGCTGTAATTTGATATCAATTAATAAGATGTGGCAGTCATATGTTTGCTGAAAGGATCTTGAATGGAAGTATATACCAGTAACATGTATGGCTCCATAAGATGACTGTGTTTTGTTAATACTTGTGATACTGAAGTTGGAAGTGGTCTTATGTTTTTCGTTTTAGATTAAAAGATAGAGATAGTCTTACCAACTTATGTGCATACATATGTTAGTTCAGACTAAAAGTGTACAGAAAGGGCAGACTTATGTGTACTCTAGAATAACTGCCTAATAAAGCTTTGCTAATCATTTAGTGCTAGTTCAAAAAAAAAAAAAAAAAAGTCTAAACCAGATTTTACAACTACATTATTTCTTTCAAAGCAGGAGGTTCTTTAACATCTTTTGGAACAGACTCGTCGGCCAGTGCTAGCATGTCCCAAAGCACTGCAGTTGGGTCTGCATTTACAACAGATGCAAGATCACTAAAAACACAGATGTCTCAAGGTAAAATCTTTTTTAGTAACTTTGATCTTTTTTTGACCAGTTGTGTGTCCCTGTGACTTTGATGGTCAGCAGAAATGCCAACGAAACAGCTGAATTCTCTCATGGAAACACTTGGTATTAAACCCAGGAAACGCTGAGAGGCTTTGTGTTTGCTCTTTAAATGTGTTTTCTCTACATCTTGTAGTGCTGCAGGTAGTAACACGTTGTTACCCTTAAAGCATCTGTACTGAGAAGTAGGACTTTAATTAAGTGAAATAATGTTAGCAAATAGGTGCATGTGGAAATTCAGTATTTAGTTTTATTGATAACATGACAGAACTGAAGATACTTCATGCTGATTGAAATGTGAAGTCCTTCAGCTTACAATTTTAAAATCTTTATTCCTAACTGTAGTGTCTCTGTTCATGTATAGTTACATAGATGATATTAACAGCAGACCTGATTTCCTGTACAGATGGTGATATGACTTTTAAGTCAGCTTAATGGTAACAGGAAGTGTATGGATAGTTTATGTAATATTAGAAAAAAGGAGATTCTGGATGAATTTGAATGGCAACGAAAAAAGAAATTAAACATTTGAGCATCTTCACCCTCATCCTTCATGCAAATGTTGTTAACATTGCTCCTTAAAAACCCAAACCCCATTATTTCTTGCTCTTGCGCTCTTCGTTGCTGGAAAAGTGTGTGCCGCGATACATTCCTAATGCTATTTTTAAAGTATGCAGTCATGTTAAAAGGCAAAACACTTAAAGCAAACAGATTTTTTCCCTAAATTCCAGTTGAGATTTGTGTACCCATTAGGAATATTTGTAGGACAAGTTGGGTGGGTTGCCAGAAATAGGTTCTACTTTGTTGGATTAATTCAAGGGGGGACAAGTATGCTGATAAATTATCTGTTGAAATAGTAGTTTGGTTTTCTGTAGTTAAAACCTGTATGATTCGTGGACATGGATGGATATGTATGATGTATGCTTCAGGTGAGCATACATTCTGCCACATTTCCTTTGGGACACCCAACAGGTTTTTTTTCTGTGTGTTTGCTTTTAAAAATATTTTTCATCTTTGTAGATTGCAAGTGTGGTATGGTTGGATTTATTGTTTTGTTTCGTTTAGTTTATGGTTTTTTGTGGTTTTGGTTTATGTTTGGTTTTCCTTTTGTTAGTTTTGTCACGGGATAGAACCTTGTTCTTCTACTTATTGGGACTTGAGTCTTATTCTAATTTCTTAGTAGATTTACCTATTTGATGTTGTAAACTTGTCTGGCTGGATCAGTGGCTCTGTTCTGAACATGCTTCTGCCTCCAGCCACTGGGTGAGCAGTGCTGTGTGGGGCAGCTTCCACAGCTCCTTCCCTGCAGGGAGCCCGGCCCCAGCCACC